>NC_056055.1:153683458-154320125 GCF_016772045.2 Ovis aries
GGGGAGGGAATACACTCATACATATACATACATATACATATATGTTTGCTCTTCAAATATGCTTATTCACTCTGAATTATTAAAATTCTATTTTGATTACAAGTAAGCTAGATTCACTTCTGGTTAGAATTTAGAAAGTTACAGGAAACTTGTACTTTACCAAATAGAAAAAATCAGTTAAACTATAATACCATTTATATTAGAAGACATAGAAAAGGTGTGGTTATAAGAAATCTAAAAAAATTGAATTCCTTGAAGAAACAAGTTTTTCCTCATTGATTATCAGTAGCTATTGTAAGTTGCTGATTGCATTTGTCATGCTGGGCAAAAGTGTTATAAATTGGAAGAAGATGAGACTTCTTTTAGCTGAATGATTACATGTAAAAAGAAACTGATAATATTTTAATAAGTATACAGGCCAATGTGACCTACTGGAACACTAAGAATCTTCATCATTAATGCCCCACTCCTCACCATCATTTTCTCCTGAAGTACTTGGCTGAACTGAGAAGCAGAAGGCCTCAGGTAGCAAGACAGATTAAAAACTCTTCCAGAGAGTCATGATGGTTGGGAGAGAGTTCTTCTGGTGAAAGGAACAAATAATAAACACAACAGTGTTCTTATTCTCAAGACACTTTAATGTGAATTAACGTGGTGCTAAATAAAGTCATAAAACAGCCTCAACACAGCTCAGTTTACAACTAAACCTAAGCAATCAGCCCTTCACACTATCTGCCTTATGAGAAAAGAACATGGAAAATATATTTCAAATTATCTATCATTTTAGAATACAGAATTCATGGCATATACTCAAAATTATGAGATACGGAAAGTTACAGAAAAAATATAACCCATATAATGGAAAGAAAAATAATTCAATGGCAGCAGGAATACACATCAAACAAATGTGATAAGGAGAAAAGTATTTTGAAATAACTTACATAAATATGTTGCAGAAGATAAAGAAAAAGAGAAAAATGGATGAATGATGGAAACATTCAAAACAGTACTGAAATTTTAAAAAAATAGGTCTTTAATCCATTTTTAGTTTATCTTTGTGTATGGTGTTAGGAAGTGTTCTAATTTTATTCTTTTACATGTAGCTATCCAGTTTTTCCAATACCATTTATTAAAGAGGCTGTCTTTGCCCCATTGTATATTCTTGCCTCCTTTGTTAAAAATAAGGTAACTATAGGTGCATGGGTTTATTTCTGGGCTCTCTATTGGTCTATATTTCTGTTTTTGTGCCAGTACCACACTGTCTTGATGACTGTAGCTTGGTAGTATAATCTGAAGTCAGGAAGGTTGATTCCTCCAGCTCCATTCTTCTTTCTCAAGACTGCTTTGGCTATTCAGGGTCTTTTGTGTTTCCATATGAACTGTGAAATTTTTTTGTCCTGGTTCTGTGAAAAATGCCATTGGTAATTTGATAGGGATCACATTGAATCTGTAGATTGCATTTGGTAGTATAGTCATTTTCACAATATTGATTCTTCCTAGTCAGGTACATGGAATATTGCTCTGTTTATGTCATCTTTATCATCTTTATTTCTTTCATTAGTGTCATAATTTTCTGTGTACAGTTCTTTTGTCTCCTTAGGTAAGTTTATTCTCAGATATTTAATTCTTTTTGTTACAATGGTGAATGGAATTGATTCCTTGATTTCTCTTTCTAATTTTTCATTGTTAGTACATAGAAATGCAAGTGATTTCTATGCATTCATTTTGTATCCTGCAATTTTGCTAAATTTATTGATTAGCATTAGTAATTTTCTAATACTATCTTTAGGGTTTTTTTAATGTACAGTATCATGTCATCTTCAAACAGTGAGAACTTTACTTCTTTTCTGATCTGGATTCCTTTTATTTCTTTTTCATCTCTGATTGCTGTAGCTAGGACTTCCAGAACTATGTTGAATAACAGTGGTGAAAGTAAAAACCATTTTCTTATTCCTAATCTTAGTGGGAATGCTTTCAGTTTCTCACCATTGAGATTCAAAGCAATATCCTCTATGACCCACCTCCTAGAGTAATGGAAATAAAAAACAAAAGTAAACAGTGGGGCCTGATTAAACTTAAAAGCTTTTTCACAAAGGGAGCTATAAGCAAGGTGAAAAGACCACCCTCAGAATGGGAGAAAATGATAGCAAATGAAACAATTGACAAATAATTAATTTCCAAAATATACAAGCAGCTCATACAACTCAATACCAGGAAAACAAACAACCCAATCAAAGAGTGAGAAAAAGACCTAAACAGACATTTCTCCAAAGAAGACATACAGATGGCTAACAAACACATGAAAAGATGCTCAACATCACTCATTATTAGAGAAATGCAAATCAAAACCACAATGAGATATCAACTCACACTGGTCAGAATGGCCATCATCAAAATGTCTACAAAAATAAATGCTGGAGAGGGTGTGGAGAAAAGGGAATGCTCTTGCACTTTTGGTGGGAATGTAAATTGATACAGACACTATGGAAGATGGTATGGTGATTCCTTAAAAAACTAGGAATAAAACCACCATATGACCCAACAATCCCACTCCTAAGCATATATCCTGAGTAAACCAGAGTTGATAAAGACACAAGTATCCCATTGTTCATTGCAGCACTGTTTACAATAGCTAGGACATGGAAGCAAACTAGATGCCTATCAACAGATGAATGGATAAAGAAGTTGTGGTACATATATACAATGAACTATTAGCCATAAAAAGCAATGCATTTGAGTCAGTTCTGCTAAGGTAGATGAATTTAGAACCTATTATATATGGTGAAGTGAGTCAGAAACAGAAAGATAAATATCACATTCTAATGCACATATATGGAATCTAGAAAGATGGTTCTGAAGAATGTATTTACAGGGCAGCGACTTCCCTGGTAGCTCAGACGGTAAAGTGTCTGCCTGCAATGCAGGAGACCTGGGTTTGATCCCTGGGTTGGGAAGATCCCCTGGAGAAGGAAATGGCAACCCACTCCAGTACTCTTGCCTGGAAAATCCCATGGACTGAGGAGTCTGGCAGGCTACAGTCCATGGGAACGCACAGAGTTGGACATGACTGAGTGACTTCACTTGACTGGAGATACAGGCATAGAGAATAGACTTATGGACATAGGGAGAGGGGAGGAGAGGGTGAAATGTATGGAAAGAGTAAATGGAAACTTACATTATCATATGTAAAATAGATAGCCAATGGGAATTTGCTATATGGCTCAGGAAACTCAAACAGGGGCTCTATATCAACCCAGATGAGTTGGATGGTGGGGAGATGAGAGGGAAGTTCAAAAGGAAGGGAATATATGTATACCTATGGCTGATTCATGTTGATGTTTGACAGAAAACAACAAAATTCTGTAAAGCAATTATCCTTCAATAAAAAGATAAATTAATAACAAACAAACATGGACATTCTAGAAGAGAAGATAGAACATCTGAAATGAAGAATCAGTTGTATAGGCTTTTAACAACTGAATGAGGCAGAAGAAATGTTCAATGAAGTACAATCTGAAGTACAAAGAGAAAACAACTAAAAGCTGAGAGAACAGAGTGTGAGAGATGTATGAAACGCTGTCAAGTTATCTAGCATATGTGTAGAGACCCATAAGAAGAAGAGATTAAAGAGGTCAGGAGCCTTCTTTGATAATAAGATTTAACATACATATTCAAGAAGTTCAGTAAAGCCCAAGTAGGGTAAATACAAAGAAAGCCACACCTAGGCATATCAGTCAAATTGCTAAAAATCAGAAATGAAGAAAAAAATCTTAAAAGCAGCCAGGGGGACAAGGACACAGCATGTTTGGGAAGCAGTCATAAGATTTAAAGCTGATTTCTAAATTCAAACTATGGAAGCCAAATGGAATACTAGCTCTAAAGTTTGAGGACAAATAACTGCAAACTTAGAATTCTATGTTTATTGAAGACATTTCTGAAAACTGAAGTCAAATAAAGAAAATTTTATAAAGATGAAAATGAGAGAGTTCACCAAAAATACCCAAATTATAAAGGCTAATAAGGTTTTCAGGGTGAAAGGAAATTTTTAGATAGATCTCTAGGACTGAAAGAAGAAATAAATATTTGGGTAAATATATGAATATTAAAAAAAAAACTTTTAACATAAACTAACTGTATAAAGTAACACAAGTAATGATGTATGGTGCATAATACTTATAGAGATAAAATACAGCACCCAACAGCACAAAATGAGAGGAGAAAATAAATAGAAACATGATATTACTAGGTTCTTAAATTATTCATGAAGTGATAAAATACTAAATTGATGTAGATTCTAATTAGTTAAAGATGCATATTGTGATCTCCATGGTAGCTAATTAAAAATGCAAAAAGTTGTAACTAAAAAGCCTGTAGGCAATGTAAAATGGAATTAAAAAAATTCTTGTCTAACTCAAAAGAAAACAAGGAGAGGAGAAGAAATTAAGAGTACATGGGCAAACAGAAAAAAAAAAAAACAAATAGCAGAAGGTATTTAAACTCAACTATACAAGATAAGCGACTGAGCATGCATGCATGCACATACAAGTTATAACATCAAGTTTTATTAAACTGTATTAAATAAGACCTGCATGCAATATATAGTTATCTATATCAAGGTAAATGGATGGAAAAAAACACACAACTATATTTCACTATATTGATATTGGGTAGAGTAGACCTTAAGTCAAGAATTGTCAGAGATGACAGGGGACGTTTCAAAGTGGTAAATGGAATAGTTCAGCAGGAAGACCTAACAGTACTAAATGTATATGCAACTAATTACATACCTGCAAAGTATCTGAATGCAAAACAAAAATAAACAAAAGAGGAGAAATAGAAAAATCTTCATCATATCTGAAGACACAACCCCTCTTTCAGTAACTCTGAGAAGAGACATACAAAGAGTTGGTTATAGAAACTGTAGAAAATGTGAATAAAATGGACCTAGTTGAGCTAATATTTATATTAATAAAACCCTGTGCCCAACCATGTAGAATACACAAGCACATAGAATTTTCATCAAAATAGGCCACATGCTGGATAAAATAAAGTATGTGTCAAGTAATTTTCAAATGGCATTAGATTATTTTAGATAATTTCACCATCTTATCATTAGTGCCTTTCTCTAGCAGAAATATTTAGACTCTCAAGGAGTCATACTCTATTTGACTTCTAGATGTTTGCAATGTACATAGCATTGTACTTACTCTCAATTTTTGCCTGGGTAATATATTATTTTTGAGAAAATAGATTATATATCCACTTCATTGGGAAGATAACCTTGTCAGCTAAAAATTGTGATATGCTTATGTCTTTTCAAAATACCTTATGCCTAGCATAATATATTATTGTTGTTGTTGGCTCAGTATCTATATCTATATATATATCACATAGTCTTAATCCATTCACCTATTGATGAACACTTAGGCTGCTTCCATATCTTTTCTGCACTGATTAATATTGCAACAAACTTTGGGGTGCATATACCTTTTCAAATTAGTGTTTCCATTTTCTTTCAATAAATGATCAGAAGTAAGGTTTCTGAATCAAATGGTAGCTTTATTTTTAATTTTTGTAAGTGAACTCCATACACTGTACAAATGTACAAATTTATATTCCTACTAGGAGTGCATAAAGGTTACCTTTACTCCACATCCTCACTAAGACTTGTTATTTGTTATTTAGATAATAGCTCTTCTGACAGGAGTGAGATAATAACTCATTGAGGTTTTGATTTACATTTTCCTGCTGATTAATGATATTGAGTATCTTCATGTGCCTGTTGTCCATCCATATGTCTTCTTCAGAAAGATGTCTATTCAGGTCCTCTACCTTTTCATAGATTGAATTGTATGTTTGATTTTTTTTTTTTTTTTTGGACATTGAGACATGTGAGTTCTTTATATATTTTGGTTATAATCCTTATTAAATATATCATTTGCAAAATCTCCTATTCATTAGGTTGCCTTTTTGTTTTGTTAATGATTCCTTTGTTGTGCAAAAACTTTTTAGTTTCATACAGCTTCATTTGTATATTTTTGTATATATTTGGTTGCCCTTGCCTGAGGGCAAATTCCAAAAAAATATTGCTAAGATCTATGTCAAGGAGCTTACTGCATGTTTTCTTGTGGGAGTTTTATGGTTTCAAGTTTTAGATTTATGTTTTTAATCTGTTTTGAGTCTATTTTTGTATACGGTGCAAGAATATGGTCAACAATTTATCCTCAAACAATGTTGAAGAAATTGTCTTTTCCCAATTGTATCATAGGTTAATTAACCATATGTGTGTGAGTTTATTCCTGGGTTCTCTACTTTCTACATGTCTGTTTTTTTGTGCTGTAATATGCTGGTTCAATTACGGTAGCTTTGTAGTGTAATATGAAATCAGGGAGTGTGATATCACCAGATTTGTTCTTTCTTAAGATTGCGTTTGCTATTTGGGGTATATTGTGGATCCATACAAATTTTAAGATTATTTGTTCTAGCTCTATGAAAAATATCATGGGTATTTTGCATTAAATCTGTAGATTTCTTTAAGTATTATTGGCATTTCAACAGTATTAATTCTTCCAACAATGAGCATGTCCATTTTCTTTTGTTGTCTTCAATTTCTTTATGAATGTTTTATAGTTTATAGAGTACAGTTTTTGGAAATTTTTTTATTCTTTTGATGCAGTTATAAGTAGAATTATTCTAAATTTCTCTTTCTGATAGTTTTTAGTTTGTAGAGATGCTACAGATTTCTATATATTAACTTTGTATCCTGCAACTCTATTGAATTAATTTATTCTAATAGTTTTTTGGTGGAGTCTTTAGGATTTTCTGTATATAGTATCATGCCATATGTAAATAGTGATACTTTTACTTTCTTTTTAATTTTTTTCAGATACATTTCATTTATTTTTATTTTTCTAATTACTTTTGCTAGAAATTCCAGTTATGCTAATTAACAGTGGCAAGAGTAGACATCCTTGTCTTGTTCCCAGTCTTAAAGGAAAAGTGTTCAGCTTCTCATCATTGTGTATATGTTAGCTGTGGGTTTACCATATATGACCTTTTTTATGTTGAAGCTTGTTCTCTCTATATTTACATTATTGAGAGTTTTTATCACGAGTGAATGTTGGATTTTATCAAATTCTTTTTCTACTTTTATTGAGATGATCATTTAATTTTTATCCTTTTTCTTTGTTATTGTGATGTTTCATATTGATTGATTTGCAAAATATTGAACTATCCCTGCCTTCCTCATTTCATCATGGTGTATGATCCTTTTAATGTATTGTCAAATTCAGTTCCCTAATATTCTGTTAAAGATTTTTGCATACATTTTTTTGTAATGTAACCATTACGTTTTACT
Source organism: Ovis aries (assembly GCF_016772045.2). Taxonomy (NCBI): domain Eukaryota; kingdom Metazoa; phylum Chordata; class Mammalia; order Artiodactyla; family Bovidae; genus Ovis; species Ovis aries. The sequence goes on from NC_056055.1 coordinate 153,690,816, forward strand.
ATCAAGGTAATACTGGCCTTTTAGAATGAGTTAGAAAGCATTCCTCCCTCTTCAGTTTCTTTGGAAGTTTCTTTTTTTTTTTAAGAAAAGGTATTTACTCTTTTTTAAATGTTTAGTAAATACCTTTTTTTTTTTTTTTTTTTAAAGAAACTTCCAAAGAAACTGAAGAGGGGGAGTACTTTCTAATTGTTTAGCAGAATTCTCCTTTGAATGTATCCATATATCATGCACTTTTGTTTGTTGGGAGTTTTTTGATTACTAATTTAATTTCATTACTAATTTGTCTGCTCAGATTTTCTATTATTTCTGATTCAATCTTGAGAGGTTGTATGATTCTAGAAATAATGTGTCAATTTCTTCTAGGTTATTCAATTTGTAGGCATACAATTGTTTTTATGATTTGTTTATATTTCTGTGACTTTGCAACTTCTCTTGCATTTTAATTTTATTTATTGGGCTCTTTTTTTCTTGATGAGTCTGGCTAAAAGATGTGTAAATTCTGTTCATCTTTTTAAAAAGTCAGCTCTTAGCTTCGTTGACCTCTTCTACTCTTTTTCTTTTTTAGTTTCTATTTGATTTCCACTCTGATCTGTATTTTCTCTTCTTTCTATTAACTTTGGGCTTTATTTTTACTCATCTTAATCTAATTTCTTGGGTGTAAGTTGAGGTTGTTTATTTGAGATTTTTCTTGTTTTCTGTGGTCGGCCTGTATCACTATTAGTTTCTCTTTTAGCACTGCTTTTGATCCATTCCACAGATTTTGGAAAGTTTTCTTTCTACTTTAATTCACCTCAAAATATTTTTAAATTTTCCTTCTGATTTCTCCACTGACGTGTTTGCTGTTTAGTAATACTGTTTAGTATCCACATATTTAGGTTTTTTCTAGTTTTCCTTTTTGAAAGTGCAAGTGCAAATGCTTCAGTAGTGTCCTACTCTTTGCGACCCCACGGACCTTAAAGTCCATGGAATTCTCCAGGCCAGAATACTGGAGTGGGTAGCCTTTCCCTTCTCCAGGGGATCTTCCCAACCCAGAGATCACACCCAGGTCTCTCGCATTGCAGGCAATTCTTTACCAGCTGAGCCACAAGGGAAGCCCAAGAATACTGGAGTGGGTAGCCTGTCCCTTCTCCAGCAGATCTTCCTGACCCAAGAATTGACCAGGGGTCTGCTTCATTGCAGGCAGATTCTTTACCAACTGAGCTATTAGGGAATCCCTTTCTTCTTTAAAACTTTCTTTAATATAATTTTAAAGGTATTTCCCATTTAAAGTTACTAAAAAAATATTGACTATGTTCCCCATGTTGTACAATACATCTTTCTAACTATCTTACAACCAATAGCTTTTATTTTCCAATCTCCCAACACTGCACTGCTCCTCCTTCTGCTGATAATCACTAGCTTGTTCTCTGTTTTTGTGACTTTGCTTTGTTTTTGTTATATTCACTAGTTTATGTATTTTTAAAATTCTCCATACAAGTGATATCATGTAGTATCTGTCTTTCTCTGTCTGACCTGTTTCACTTAGCATAACCCTCCAAATTCATCTATGTTGCTGGTTCATGTATAACAATTTATACATATAGCTATTTTTTTGCTTAAGTTTAACCACATTTTAAAATTTCTACATTTTTGACTCTCCTCCATCATATTTTATGTTGCTGACATCATATTTTACATCTTTTTACTTTGTGTATACCTGTCCCTGATGGCTCAGATGGTAAAGAATCCTCTTGCAATGCAGGAGACCTGGGTTTGATCCCTGGGTCATGAAGATCCCCTGGAGAAGGGAATGGAACCCACTCCAGCATTCTGGCCTGGAGAATCCAATGGACAGAGGAAGCTGGCGAACCTGAACCCTACAGTTCATGGGGCCACAAAGAGTAAGACATTCCTGAGCAACTAGCACACACACACACACATAACTACTTATTATAATTGATTTTACCTCTTTAGTCCTTAGACATTCATCCTATCTTTTTAAGTTTGTCTTTAAATTTACCACATTTATGATTAATAAATGTTTGTCTTTACCAATGAGATTTTTTTTCTCTCATATGTTTTCTTTCATTTTGATCTTTTCTTTTAGCTTAATGAAGACCATTTAACATTTTTGTACAACCATTTTAGTGGTAATACATTCTTTTAATTTTTGTCTGTCTGGGAAACTGTTTATTTCTCCTTCAATTCTGAATGATAACCTTACTGCATAAAGTATTCTTGGTTGCAGATTTTCTTCTTTCAACACTTTAATTAGTCTACTCCCTCTTGTCCTGCAAAGTCTTTGCTGAAAAATCAACTGATAGCCTTACAGGAGAGTGTCTTTCTTTCTTTCTTTTTTTCTTTTCTTGCTGCCTTTTTAATTATCTCTTTATCTGTAACATTTTAATTATAATATGTCTTGATGTGCATCTCTTTGGGGCTTCCCCAGTTGCACTAGTAATAAAGAACCTGCCTGCCAATACAGGAGATCTAAGAGATGAGGATTCTATCCCTGGGTTTGTAAGGTCACTAGGAAGAGGCCATGGCAACCAACTCCAGTACTCTTGCCTGGAGAATCCCATGGATGGAGGAGCCTGGTGAGCTACAGTCCACAGGGTCACAAAGAATCGAACACAACTGAAGTGACTTAGCTGCACGCACACATCACCTCATGGGAAATAGATGGGAAACAGTGGAAACAGTGTCAGACTTTATTTGGGGGGGGGCTCCAAAATCACTGCAGATGGTGATTGCAGCCATGAAATTAAAAGATGGTTACTCCTTGGAAGGAAAGTTATGACCAACCTAGATAGCATATCCAAAAGCAGAGACATTACTTTGCCAACAAAGGTCTATCAAGTCAAGGCTATGGTTTTTCCAGTGGTCATGTATGGATGTGAAAGTTGGACTGTGAAGAAAGCTGAGTGCCAAAGATTGATGCTTTTGAACTGTGGTGTTGGAGAAGACTCTTGAGAGTCCCTTGGACTGCATGGAGATCCAACCTGTCCATTCTAAAGGAGATCAGTCCTGGGTGTTCTTTGGAAGGACTGATACTAAAGCTGAAACTCCAATACTTTGGCCACCTAATGCGAAGAGTTGACTCATTGGAAAAGACTCTGATGCTGGGAGGGATTGGGGGCAGGAGGAGAGGGGGACGACAGAGGATGAGATGGCTGGATGGCATCACCGACTCTACCCACATGAGTTTTGGTGAACTCCAGGAGTTGGTGATGGACAGGGAGGCCTGGAGTGCTGCAATTCATGGGGTCGCAAAGAGTCAGACACGACTGAGCGACTGAACTGAACTGAACACATGTTTTTAGGTTCATCATGTTTGGGATTCCTTGTGCTTCTTGAACTTGGATTTCTGTTTCATTCCCCTTGCTTTCTTTAAAAAAAAAAAAATTTATAACTCCTTGTTGAAGTTCTCACTGTGTTCCTCTACTCATCTTCCAAGTTTGATGAGCATTTTTATGACTTGCTTTGAACTCTATATCAGGTAAATTACTTCTCTCTGTTTCATTAGGATTTTTTTCTGGGAGTTTGCTTTATTCTTTCACGTCTACTTTCATTTTGTTTGACTTTCTGTGTTTGTTTCTATAAACTAGGCTAAATGGTTACCTCTCCTGGTCTTGAAGGTAATATCTTCAAGAGCATTCTTGAAGCATTCTTATGTAGGGGTATTCTGATGTAGACTGCATGTATCTTGTGGCTTTGGTGGCAATGCTGGATCCAGAGCTAGGCATGGGCCAAGTGTTTTCCTGGAGTCTGCTGGAGATTGCCACTTAGCAGGAGGATAGGATGTAGATGCCGAGCACTTAAGCCAAGCATGGATTAGGTAGCATATTGGAGCAATCTTGGTGTGATAACTAGGGTTCCAGGCACTTTTCAGTCTGCTTCCTCTATGCTAGAACTCAGAGGGCATTTTGTGCACAAACCCTTAAGAATAGGGTCTTGGTTTCTTACAAACCTTTAGCATTCCTGGATGTAAGTCCTGTTGGTTTTCAAAGCCAGTTATGAAGACTTATCTTTCTGCTACTATTCCCTAGGGCTGTGATGCCATATCTGGGGTTTGAGCACTTTGTCCCCTAGGGAGGACTTCTGAGTTTGAGAAACACTTTCCCATTTGTGGGTTGCTCTGCCAGGGATGGAGGTCCTCACTAGATCATGTCTTTGCCTCTGCCTCTCCTATCCAAAATGATGCATTTTCTTTCTTTGTTTTTTTACATCCTTAATTGCGGAAGAGCTATATTCTGTTGTCTTCAGGTCATTTTCAAAGAAAGTTGTTCTTTTGGTGTGTTGAGAGGAGGTGAACTCAAGATATTTCTATATGTTATCTTGATCTGTCCTCAGGAGAGAAAACGTATTCTTAACACTTATCTAAAGTGCCTGGTAAAATAAATATTTTTGAGTTAATAAAAATCTTTAAGAATAAATAAGAGTGACTGGTGGGAATGGGTGGGAGCCCTGTTGTTTTCCCACTATTAGAGGGATTTGGGATGAAGAGCCCTTTCCTCCTGGAACAACATTAGTATCCTTATATGGCTGAGCAAACCAGCCAGGGTTAGCAGAGCAGATTGAGAGGGACACAGAAGCATAATACAGAGAATCACTAGGCCAAAGTTAAAAGAAATAAGAAAAGAATAAATAAGAGTATTTATGAGTATCAATACAAAGAGTCAATGTTAAGAAAATGATCATTCTTTGCTCTAGCTCTTTAGTCTCTCCTTGTTCTCTTGAGGAGCATATGCTTTTTTAAAATAATAGAAAAAGAGATTTTAAAAAAATAATAATTTAGAACATACATGCTTCTAAAACTTTTTATTTGAATAAGAAATGTGCTGAGAACAGTTACCCATTTTCTTCATTTCAGATACTGAAATTTTGATATTGTTAAGCAATGCAGAGTTGGACAAGACTTAGTGATTGAACAACAACAAACCAAGGCATAACTGGGGGAGAGAATTAAAAGTAATGAAAAAAAAAGTTGTGATCCTTGGAGATATTGCAAATGAGTAATGAATTGATCACTTGTATAGTAATAGTTCTATTATAATGCAAAATAATTGTGACTTTAAGTATAAATAAAGGGCTACAGGAATTCCAATGAAGGAAAATTCTGATGAATTACTTGAATTATTTGAATGTTGGGTGGTTGAGGAAAGCTTCAGAGAGGAATATACAGTTGATATGACCTCTGTAGAATGAGTAGGATTTGGACAGGTTGAGATAGGAAAGGGCTTCCCTGTTGGCTCAGACGGTAAAGAATCTGCCTGTAATGCAGAAGACCCAGGTTTTATCCCTGGCTCGGGAAAGATCCCCTGGAGAATGAAATGGCTACCCACTCCAGTGTTCTTGCCTGGAGAATCCCATGGACAGAGAAACCTGGCGGGCTATAGTCCATGGAGTTGCAAAGAGCTGGACAGATTAGGAAGGAAGGACATTCAAAGCACATGAATTACCTGAGGAAAGGCACAGAGATGGCAAAGTAAGGCATGTAAAAAGGAAGGTTTTGCCTGGATTATTAAGTGCAAGGAATTCATTAAAAGGTTGGAATGGTGAAACTAATATTCGTTACAAGTCTGAATGTTATTATGCATGTGGGTATTGGATGAGAATGCTCTACATTTCCTAAAGTCAAACAATTTGCTTCAGCCCCTTGAAAGTTAGATGGAGTGTCTATAGAGATGGTTGTGACTCCTCTTTAGCAGATACATATCCAGAACAGATTCCCAAAGTTAAAAAAAAAAGTCTCTAATAAAAGCTGTTTGAGGGTAACTGGTTTTAAGGAGCCTAGCTTTGAGGATAAGCATTTCTTCTATTATTTCCATGTGAAGTCATGGTGTTCTAGAGAACATTTTCACAATGATATTTAAAAAAATCTGGTGTTCACTGTAAAACATTTCCTGAGGGTTGATACATACTCTACAGTGTCAATAAAGTAGCAATTGCATGTTAAGAACTAGGCAGCTGCAAAGTGAATAAATTATTAATGCTTTTTGAACTGAGTTTGTTTTACCATTTAAAATTTGGAGGAACTAGTAGTATTTTAACAGAAAAAAATTTGATTATTATAATTGAATGTTTAAGGTCTCAAGGAATCTCTTCTGAGGGCTAATAACTCTTAGAGGAAAACATTTTATATCCTCAGCAACCTGCAGGAGTTTGAAATGTTTGCAAGGGTAATTTCCTTGAAGTTGTAGTTAGGGTTATTAAAGTTTATTTAGCCGTTAAGGTTAGCTATCATTTTCTGGAACTTTATGATAAGTTGACAAGGTTTCTCATTTATAAAACTAGAACAGAATACTAGAGGGCCATGAACCATAATGAAATAATGTTCAGTATATATAAACATAATTTTGTATATTTGGGGACACTCTGGGGACACTTCCAGATTTTCTCCTTTATATGGAGTTCAATTGATAAAGGAATTTTTGAAATACTCAAGCTGAATTTTACAGAAGTTGCTCTATTAAGTTCTTAGGTTTTTCCTTTTTTCTTTGAAAATAGATCTTGATTCACATCTTAAAATAATAAAATATTATTAAATAATAAATATTCATAAATATATATTTATATAATATTTATATTATATTATTAAATTAAAATATTATTAACTAACTTCTATTTATTAAGACTTAATGTTATTTATGTAAGAATACTTGGAATAAGTATTTATTATTTCTTGGAGTGTTCTGATGGAAAGATATTCATTTCTTAAAGAACAAAGCTTGACAGCATTTTTTTTTAATTAAAAAGAATTTTATGGTTCTTTATATCTTCTGGATAATCTATTTGATCAGATATAGGACATGTACGTATTTTCTCCCAGTTTTATCAGATGCATGATATATACATTATCCACTTCAAATTTGTGTCTTATTGTTTTCTTCTCTTAACATGCTTCTGAAGCTCAGAAGTACTTGATCTCAAGTTCAATTTGTAAATTTTTTTGTAATGAATCCCAATACACTATTTAAAACTAGAAAATAAAATACTCAGTAGTTTATTAGTTATCTCTGATAACCCCCAGACTTGATGTTCTCAAGTGAATTTATTTGGGTAGTAAGTGTGAAAGAATGTAGCACTTCTAAAAATTACAAAATTATGTTTATATTCACTGAACATTATTTAATTATTTTTAATAGATTAATTAATTTTGTATTATGTGATTCAGTTAATTACTTCAGTCCTCTAAAAATTCTGCAGGTTAATATTAGTCTTTGAGTTATAGGAACTGTAGATTTAATGAAAAACTGAATACTAATTTGAATATTTCAGCTGATAAAATATATTAGGAAGTGAACTAGGTTAAAATTGAAAATATTTCTTAATATGTCATAAACATATTATCATTATTTTAAAGAATAATTTTTTTTCCCAAATAGTACTTCTAATTACTCATATAGTCAAACTAGGAGACATTGTGTCTCCCTAAGTCTTTCAATCTAAAAGTTGCCCTGGAATTTTTGAGACTTCCATATCCCCTTTCTGCACATGAACATCACCAGATAGTCAATATTGAAATCAGATTGATTATATTCTTTGAGGCCAAAGATGGAGAAGCTCTATACAGTCAGCAAAAACAAGACTGGGAGCTGACTGTGACTCAGATCGGGAACTCTTTATGGCAAAATTCATACTTTAATTGAAGAAAGTAGGGAAAACCATTAGGCCATTCAGGTATGACCTAAATCAAATCCCTTATGATTATACAGTGAAAGTGACAAATAGATTCAAGGGATTAGATCTGATAGATAGAGTATCTAAAGAACTGTGGATGGATGTTCATGACATTGTACAGGAGGTGGTGACCAAAATCACTCCTAAGGGGAAAAAAAAAATGCAAAGGCAAAATGGTTGTCTGCGAGGCCTTAAAAATAACTGAAAAAAGAAGAAAAGTGAAAGGCAAAGGAAAAAAAGAAAGATATACCCAACTGAATGCAGAGCTTCAGAGAACAGCAGTGAGAGATAGGAAAACCCTCTTAGGTGAACAATGTGAAAAATAGAGAAAAGCAATAGAATGGCAAAGCCTAGAGATCTCTTCAAGAAAATTAGAGATACCAAGAGAACATTTCATGCAAAGATGGGTACAATAAAGGAGAGAAACAGTATGGACCTAACAGAAGCAGGAAATATTAAGAAGAGATGGCAAAAATAAATGGAAGAACTGTACAAAAAAGGTCTTAATGACCCATATGACCAGGATGGTGGGGTCACTCACCTAGAGCAGGACGTTCTGGGGTGTGAAGTTAAGTGGGCCTTAGGAAACATTAATACAAACAAAGCTAGCAGAGGTAATGGAATTCCAGCTGAGCTATTTCAAATCTGAAAAGATACTGCTGATAAAGTGCTACACCCAATATGCCCGCAAATTTGGAAATCTCAGCAATGACCACAGGACTGGAAAAGGTCAGTTTTCATTCCAATCCCAAAGAAGAGCAATGCCAAAGAATGTTCAAACTACTGCACAATTGCACTCATTTCACATGCTAGCAAGTCAAAGCTCAAAATTCTCCAAGCAAGGCTTCAACAGTATGTGAACTGATGATTTCCATATTCACAAACTAGATTTCGAAAAGGCAGAGGAACCAGAGACCAAATTGCCAACATCCATTGGATTAGAGAAAAAGCAAGGGAATTCCATAAAAACATCTAGTTTTGCTTCTTTGACTATGCTAAAGCTGTTGACTCTGTGGATCACAACTGTGGAAAATTTTTGAAGAGATGGGAACACCAGACCATCTGACTTGCTTTCTGAGAAACATGTATGGAGGTCAAGAAATAACAGTTAAAACTGGACATGGAAAAACAGACTGGTTCAAAATTCAGAAAGGAGTATGTGGAGGCTGTATATTGTCACCCTGCTTATTCAACATATATGCAGAGTACATCATGAGAAATGCCAGGCTGGATGAAGCAAAAGCTGGAATCAATGTCCTCAGATATGTAGATGATGCAACCCTAATGGCAGATAGTGTAGAGGAGCTAAAGAGTCTCTTGATAAAGATGAAAGAGGAGAGTGAAAAAACTGGCTTAAAACTCAACATTCAAAAAACAAAGATCATGGCATCTGGTTCCATCACTTCATGGCAAATAGATGGTGGAAAATGGAAACAGTGACAGACTATTTTCTTGGGCTCCAAAATAACTGACAGAGATTGCAGCCATGAAATTAAAAGTTGCTTGGTCCATGGAACAATAGCTATGACAAACCTAGACGGCATATTAAAAAGCAGAGACATCACTTTGCCAACAAAGGTCTGAAGCTCCAATTCTTTGGCCACCTGATATGAAGAGCCAACTTATTGGTAAAGACCCTGATGCTGGGAAAGACTGAGGGCAAGAGGAGAAGAGGGCAACAGAGGATGAGATGGTTGGATTGCATTACCAACTCAATGCACGAGTTTGAGCAAACCCTGGGAGACAATGGACGGGGAAGCCTGGTATGCTGCAGTCCACGGGCTCACAAAGAGTCAGACATGACTGACTGAGCAACTGAACAAAAGCAATATTCCCTTTCAATAAAAATGAATAAATAAATAAATCCATGTACTGATGATGTATTATGTGAAAATTTGGCTTTTACAAACTAAGGTTAGTTTCTTATATGAATTTGCTGTCAGTGTTACAGGTATTAAGATTTCTTCTCCAAGTGCTTATAGTTTTATTTATTGGAAGACTCTCTAATGATGAAGAGTTTGAGATCTCCCTGTCAGAACATAAATGGATTTCCCAGAGCTGAGCATAACAATGTGTAAAATAGATACAGAAATGATGTGATGCAAATTTTCTCAGAGGTGTTTCTTCAGGTATTTTAGAGAACACTTTTCTCGTTACATACTTAATGAAAACTACAATTCCTTGGGCAGGTGAAGGCTGCCCCTGCCTACATCACCTTCAGTTTCAGGTGTAGTCATTTCCCACCCACCGTGAAGCTTGGCTGTTAATAATTCACCATTACTCTCTATGTTTTTAAAATTTTCCTGGAGATTTAGTGTCTTATTAAATATTAGCTATCTAATGAAGAAGGGTTTGCTAGTTGCTCAGTCATGTCCAACTCTGAAATCTCATGGGCTGTAGCCCACCAGGCTCCTCTGTCAACGGGGTTTCCCAGGCAAGAATACTGAAGTGGGTAGCCATTCTCTTCTCCAGGGTATCTTCCATACCCAGGGATCGAATCTGGGCCTCCTGCTTTGCAGGCAGATTTTTTACCATCAGAGCCAAATGTAAAAGGTAGCATTAAAAAAAGAAAGAAAGAAACAGGTACAAAGTATAGTCATTTTTTCTAAGCCCACATTACCAAGCCAAGACTTACCTAACTCGATTGCAGTTTGACCTTCTTCAGGGATGTAATCTTAACTAGTCAGTCTGGAATTTCCTGGTCAGCACCAGTGAAGTAATCTACCTATTAGACCACTTTGTTTTCCAAAGGAAGGTGACCTTGTTCAAAGTAATTATTTTTTCATTTGCAACTTCCTTGTCCCCTCCATTCTCCGAAGAGCTACTGAAAAGGGAAAATGTTTCCTCTTCAGTAGCTCTTAGAAGATCCTTTCCATTTGCTTGATGGGATGATAGTCTATTCATAAATTACTGAATAAAGCCAATTGGATCTTCAGATTTACTCAGTTGAATTTTGTTGTTTAACAGTAGCATCTATTCTACATTCACAATTCAGGCAACACATAGCCAATGACTGACTGGCAAAGGGGTATAAAAAAAGCTAGCCACCTTGCGTCAAAGTGAGATGAATTTTGTGCTGTTCGAGGGGATCACATTGAAGCTAGTCTCCAGCTGAGATGGGTATTTTGTTTATGAAAGCACTCTCAGTAAATCACTTATGCTTCTCATGTTCTGCCTCTGGGAAATTTGACTTAAGACAAATATATTTTGGGGAAAAATTGTTTATTACTTATTACTGTTTTTTATTATTATTCCTGCCTACTCTTGGAGAGTCAGAAAACTTTGTATATTAAAATTATGATGTTCTACAGTTGCAAATGTTAATAGTTTTCTTTTGTACATGATATTCTAATTCCTTAATAATGGAATAGTTTAAAAAAATTTTTTTTTCTGTAGTAAGATGTTATATCTCTCAATTCTGGTGTTTCTTAGGATATGCTTGGGGAAAAACTGGCTTAGAAGATGTGATTCTTTATTTAGGCCTAAAGACACAAACTTTGAATTGAAAAATTATATCTAACTCTCTCAGTATAATGCCACTTTTGGTCCATGCTCTTTAAGCTCTAGCAAGTACTTTGCTAGCTGACTTGAAAGGATGAGACACAGAACATTTGAGATTTTGGTCAAATATCAAAGTAGAGAATATCTTTCAGGAAACACTGTTTGTTACTTTAAGCAACTCTTCTTGGGTGCTCCAACTTGATGGGATTGAAGTTCTGACTCCTTTATATTAGCATTTGCCTTTCTTCTCTCTGATTGCTAAGAAGAGCATATATATGGTTTGCTCTGCACGGTAAAGTCTTGGATTAACTGGTTGTCTAGGCTTATTATTAACATTGTTTTTCTCTTTAAAATGCCCTTGCTTGGATAATAACACGTAGAGTTTATCTACCTATAATCAGTGATTTTTGCTTTCCTAACTCTGGAACCCTTTCTAGGCTTGATACCATCATGCGCTACTGAGTTTGCTACAAGTTATGACATTATATAATTGTGTAAATGAGCTCTGTCAAAAAGTTCTCTGCCCACTTGATATATTGAAATTTATTCTAGAAATACACTGAGATTATCATATCCAGGGAGAAGTTAATAACTTGTTTAAATGTGTAGATTATTGCTTTATGAATAGTTTCCTTTTTATCCATAATCTTAACATCTGCTTAGTATACCATCAATTCTTTTTCTTAGACTTCTTTAGAGAAACAAGAAGTTTGTACATTTTTTTTTCTTTTGTGAAATTTCAGTTCTAAGATAGAATGGTGTGAGAGCATCACTCCTTATGCCAGCTCGAAGTTAAAATGGTGTGAAAATATTGAAAGTGTTGAATGTAAAACAAACTTCTGGAGAACATATCTACAGTTAAAAAATAGGTCACTTATAGCTCAGGACTACAGAAGTAAATAATCAAGATTCAAGAAATTTGGCTAAGTATGACAAATAGTGAAAAAATATCAAGTATTTTTAAACATTTTTTATTCTCATGAAATAAAAATTAAGTCATTTTATATTTTTTCTTTAGGCCCTGAAAAATAATTCCACATTGTTTTCCTCTGGACATAAAACACAGAACTAATTCACGTATTTTAAGTATTTACCTGAACTCCATAATTCCAAAAATGTTTTTTAAATGTGACCTTTCTATATTGCTAGTGGGACTAACATTACAAATGTGGGAGAATAGGAACCAATACACTTTCTGATGCTCAGAGGGATGGAAGTCCCATAAATCACCCTGTTAAGAAAAACACAGTTTCCTCTTTTGTTATATTTTTCTGCATTGACAAAATTTTTCATGGTTTTATCTTAATTTGTAATAGAAAATTTCACCAAAATGTGTTGAAACTTTTTTCCAGCATGTTGAGTCATACAAAAAAAAAAAAAAAAGTTGAGTTCTGCAGAGATTTCCTATGTCTAATGTTTTAGTTTTAGAGGTATTTTGAGAAGAAATAAATGCTTATCAAATGTTGATGCATGAGTGTATAGATTAGTGACTAAATCTAAAGTTGATTTAAATATTTGACTCTTCTCTGTGGTTTTCTTTTACCTTACAATTGTCATTAGTACAATAATAAACCAACAGACACATTGACCTTAAGGGATTTTTCTTTTAAACAGCAAAGACATCACAAATTTTCAAAAAAGGCATAAATATGTCATTGTATTGTTTTTACTAAGGAAATATGTACATTACCTGTCTAACACCATTGTTTTTTAGGTCAAATTTTATGCTCAATGAGAACACTATTAGAACTATTAGAACGTGATTAGTCGAGCATGAATTATGTGAAGATTTTGCATTTCATGAAAAGATGGGTAAAGATGGACAAGACTGAGAGGCTGAACTAAACTGAACTGAATGTAAATTATAAAAAATAACTGCATCACAGACTCAGCTACTGATGAGGGAGAGATGTGAACGGGTTACACAGGCCTCCATCAGTTCAGTTCAGTGGCTCAGTCATGTCTGAATCTGCAACCCCTTGGACTGCAGCATGTCAGGTTTCCCTGTCCATCAACAACTCCCTGAGCTTGCTCAAACTCATATCCATCAAATTGGTGATGCCATCCAACCACCTAATCCTCTGTCATCCCCTTCTCCTCCTATCTTCCATCTTTCCCAGAATCAGGGTCTTTTCCAATAAGTCAGTTCTTCGCATCAGGTGGCCAAAGTATTGGAGTTTCAGCTTCAACATCAGTCCTTCCAATGAATATTCAGGACTGATTTCCTTAAGGATTGACTGGTTTGACCTCCTTGCTGTCCAGAGGACTTTCAAGAGTCTTCTCCAACACCACAGTTCAAAAGCATCAGGTTTTCAGTGCTCAGCTTTCTTTATAGTCCAAATCTCACAGACGTACATGACTACCGGAAAAACCATAGCTTTGATTAGATGGACCCTTGTCAGCAGAGTAATGTCTCTGGTTTTCATTATGCTGTCTAGGTTGGTCATAGCTTTTCTTTCAAGGAGGAAGTGTATTTTAATTTCATGGCTGAAGCCGCCATCTGCAGTGATTTTTGTGCCCCCAAAATAAAGTCTCTCACTGTTTCCATTTTTCCCCATCTATTTGCTATGAAGTGATGGGACCAGATGCCATGATCTTTGTTTTCTGAATGTTGAGCTTAAAGCCAACTTTTTCACTCTCCTCTTTCACGTTCATCAAGAGTCAGTCTCTTTAGTTCTTCACTTTCTGCCATAAAGGTGGTGTCATCTGCTTACCTGAGGTTACTGATATGTCTCCTGGAAATCTTGATTCCAGTTTGTGCTTCATCCAGACTGGTATTTTGCATGATGTACTCTGCATATAAATTGAATAAGCAGGTGACAATATACAGCTTTATGTAATTCTTTACCGATTTGGAACCAGTCTGTTGTTCCATGTCTGGTTCTAACTGTTGCTTATTTACCTGCATACAGATTTCTCAGGAGACAGTAAGGTAGTCGGTATTCCCATCTGTTTAAGAATTTTTCAGTCTTTTGTGATTCACAGTTAAAGGCTTTGGCATAAATAAAGCAGAAATAGATGATTTTCTGAAACTCTCTTGCTTTCTCAATGATTCAACAGATGTTGGAAATCTGATCTCTGATTCCTCTGCCTTTTCTAAATCCAGCTTGAACATCTAGAAGTTCATGGTTCATGCCCTGTTGAAGCCTGGCTTGGAGAATTTTGAGCATTACTTTGCTAGCATGTGAGATGAGTGCAATTGTGTGGTAGTTTGAGTATTCTTTGGAATTTCCTTTCTTTGGGATTGGAATGAAAACTGACCTTTTCCAGTCCTGTGGCCACTGCTGAGTCTTCTAAATTAGCTGGCATATTGAGTGCAGCACTTTCTCAGAATCATCTTTTAGAATTTGAAATAGCTCAGCTGAAATTCGACCAACTCCACTAGCTTTGCTCCTACTGATGCTTCTTAAGGCTGTATATTGTTACCCTGCTTATTTAACTTATATGCAGAGTACATCATGAAAAACACCGGACTGGAAGAAACACAAGCTAGAATCAAGATTGCCAGGAGAAATATCAATAACCTCAGATATGCAGATGACACCACCCTTATGGCAGAAAGTCAAGAGGAACTAAAAAGCCTCTTGATGAAAGTGAAAAAGGAGAGTGAAAAAGTTAGCTTAAAGCTCAACATTCAGAAAACGAAGATTATGGAATCTTGTCCCATCACTTCAAGGGAAATAGACGGGGAAACAGCGGAAAAAGTGTCAGACTTTATTTTTGGGGGCTCCAAAATCACTGCAGATTGTGACTGCAGCCATGAAATTAAAAGACACTTACTCCTTGGAAGAAAAGTTATGACCAACCTAGATAGCATATTCAAAAGCTGAGACATTACTTTGCTGACTAAGGTCCATCTAGTCAAGGGTATGGTTTTTCCAGTGGTCATGTATGGATGTGAGAATTGGGTTGTGAAGAATGCTGAGTACTGAAGAATCGATACTTTTGAACTGTGGTGTTGGAGAAGACTCTTGAGAGTTCCTTGGACTGCAAGGAGATCCAACCAGTCCATTCTGAAGATCAGTCCTGGGATTTCTTTGGAAGGAATGATGCTGAAGCTGAAACTCCAGTACTTTGGCCACCTCATGCGAAGAGTTGACTCATTGGAAAAGACTTTGATGCTGGGAGGGATTGGGGGCAGGAGGAGAAGGGGACGACAGAGGATGAGATGGCTGGATGGCATCACCAACTCGATGGACGTGAGTCTGAGTGAATTCCGGGAGTTGGTGATGGACAGGGAGGCCTGGCATGCTGTAATTCATGGGGTCGCAAAAAGTTGGACACGGCTGAGTGACTGAACTGAACTGAACTGAACTGAACTGAAGGTCCACTTGACTTCATATTCCAGGATGTCTGGCTCTAATTGAGTGATCATACCATCATGGTTATCGGAGTCATGAAGATCTTTTTTGTATAGTTCTTCAGTGTATTCTTGCCACCTCTTCTTAACATCTTCTGCTTTTGTTAGATCCATACATTTCTGTCCTTTATTATGTCCATCTTTACATGAAATGTCCCCTTGATATCTCTAATTTTCTTGAGGAGGTCTCTAGTCTTTCCTATTCTATAAATTGTAGATAAAATAAAAATACATGTACATTTAAAGGGCCTTCCCCAGTGGCTCAACAGTAAATAATCCACCTGCATTACAGCAGACATGGTTTACATCCTTATGTATGGAAGATCCCCTGAAGAAGGGAATAGTTACTCACTCCAGTGTTCTTGCCTGAAAAATTCCATGGACAGAGGATCCTGGGGGCTACAGTCCATGGAATTGCAAAGAGTCGGATATGACTGAGCAGTTACACACACACACACACACACACACACACACACACACACACACGTAAAGACACTGCAATGCATCAAATGACAGAAGTAGAAGAGAGTTTTCAGCTTCCTAATCCAAATGTTAGGAAGGCAGGAGGAGAAAGAAGGCAGGAGGAGAAGGGAGGCAGGAGGAGAAAGGCATGACAGAGGATGAGATGGTTGGATGAGATTACTGCCTCAATGGACATAAATGTAAGCAAGCTCAGGGAGATGGTAGAGGACAGGGAAACCTGGCATGCTGAAGTCCATGGGGTCACAAAGAGTCATACATGACAGAGCAACTGAACAACAATAATCCAAGTGTGCTGCCCAACCTCCGTAGGCTATGGCTAAAGGAAATGACATTGGAGAGACAGAAATTATAGTGGAAAAACAATAGCTTTATCAACTGAAGTTAACAGAGATAAGCATTCCTATTTGGAAAACATCCAGAAACTCAAAGGGGAAATCCCTAACTGTGAAAAAGCTAAAAAGTAGATCCTTTCAGAGCCTAAATTGTCAAGTCCTTGGTTGACAAGTTATGCATGTGCAAAAGACACCACAGAGTGAACATCAAAAAAAAAAAAAAAAGGCAGAGACTAGAGAGAAAAATACTCTTGAAACTTAGAGCAATAGGGAACCAGAAATATGAATTTATGGTTTTTTAAAAAACAAATGCATTTTCTAACTGTACATATCTTTGGGTGCAGAAAGCCTCAAGGGTAAGATTGCAAAATTGAAGCCAAGGATTGCTGGAATTAAAGTGAAGTGAAGTTACTCAGTCGTGTCTGACTCTTTGCGACCCTCTGGACTGCAGCCCACCAGACTCCTCTGTCCATTGGATTCTCTAGGCAAGAAAACTGGAGAGGGTTGCCATTTTCTTCTCCAGGGGATCTCCAGACCCAGGAATTGAACCCAGGTCTCTCGCATTGCGGGCAGATGCAGGCAGACGTTTTAACCTCTGAGCCAGCAGGAAGCCCCTTAAGGATATTCTAAAAAAGCAAGAAAGTGAAGTCGCTCAGTCGTGTCCAACTCTTTAGGACCCCATGGACTGTAGCCTATCAGGCTCCTCTGTTCATGGGATTTTCCAGGTAAGAGTGCTGGAGTGAATTGCCATTTCCTTCTCCAGGGGATCTTCCTGACCCAGGAATCAAACCTGGGTCTCCCGCATTACGGGCAGACGCTTTACCGTCTGAGCTACCAGGGAAGCCTGCCAAATTCTGTATGTAAAAGAGAATCCCAGGGGATTAGGTTAAATAAAATTGCAGCAATGGAAAGCATAAGAACAGGGCAGATGTACAAGCTGCATGACTTGGAGTAGAAATAGTTTGTGATTTGATTCTGGGCAACTTAACTATCAACTAGAAAAAAATCTGATAACCATTAAGAGAACATTATCCATTGTTATTATAATAAATTATCTAAAATGGGCAAATAACAGCCAAACCACCAGACACTAAAAGTGTAACTCATAACTAGGCAAATTTTTTTGTAATTTAAAAGAAGGTATCAACAGAATCTTATTGATAGTAAATCATATTAAAATAAGCAGAGGAAGATTTCAAAGCAGACATTCTAAATACCTGAATGAAATTAGGAATTTCATTCG
This sequence comes from Ovis aries, assembly GCF_016772045.2. NCBI lineage: Eukaryota > Metazoa > Chordata > Mammalia > Artiodactyla > Bovidae > Ovis > Ovis aries. Next base: position 153,708,397 of record NC_056055.1, read on the forward strand.
TAATAGAATGAAATTAGAATGTTTTCAAATATTAGAAGGCAAATAGGGCATCAATAATTGAAGAGATGAGCAATCTCAACAGAGAAATGTAAACTATTAAAAAATCATTCTAGAGATGAAAATTACAATCACTGAATTTACAAGGTGAACACTGTTATTAGAAATGGTAGAAGAAAGATGCAGTGATTTGAATATAGACCAATATAATTTTCTCAATCCAAAGATCAGACAAGGTTTGCCAAGTGGTGTGGTGGTGAAGAAGCCACCTGCTAATGCAGAAGTAAGGGACACAGGTTTCATCCTTTGGTCTGGAAGATCTCCTGGAGTAAGAAATGGCACCATTCCAGTATTCTTGTTTGGAAAATTTCATGGGCAGAGGAGCTTGGTGGGCCACAGTCCATGGGGTCACAGAGAGTCATACATGACTTAGTGACTGAACACATACTAAAGATCAGATGGAAAAAGATAGAAGAAAAATGAGTATAACCTCAGAGAACTGTGGTTGTGTATGAAGCAGTTCAACATACATGTAATTGAAATCCTAGGAGGAGAAAAATGACAGAAAAATGATTTGAAAAAAAAGTCAAAAACTTAAAATTTGATGGAAAATACTAAAGATTCAATACTTATGGAATCTTAAGATGACTGAAAGTGAATAAATCCAGTTTGAGATATATAGTAGTTTAAATATAAATTGACAATCAAAAGGAAATTTTGAAAACAATGAAGGAAAACAATAACTTTAATAATTTTAATGACTCATTAAAAATTCTGGAAGCCAAAATGCGTTGCCTTGACATTTTCAATATTCTGAAGGAACAAAAGAAGCAAGAGAGATTTCTGAATCCCGTGAAATTATCCTTCAAGAGTAAAGATGATTGTCTGTTTCTAATTGCAATAAAATTCTACAAAATGCAAACTAACGTAGAGAGAAAAAGCAGATCAGTGATTGCCTGAGAACTGAGGTGGAGGGAAGGCTGTGAAACACTGAGGTAATAGGAAACTTCTGAAAGTCATGAGAATGTTTGCTGCCCTCATTTATTAATATTGATTCTATATATTACGGTTGGCCCAAAAATTCATTTGGGTTTTTTTGTGAGACCTTACAGAAAAATCTGAGTGAGCTTTTTGGCCAACTCAATATGCAAACCTGATGGAATATACATTCACACATGCATAGCATGTGATAGCATGATAAAAACTTATCAATTTATACCTTTTAAATATTTGAAGCTTATGTTGCATCTATTTAATCTCAGAAATCTGTAAAAAATGAAGGCAGAAGAATCACATTTTCAGGAAAGCTAAGACTTAGAGAATTTGCTGCCACCAGACCTGAACTATAAGAAATGACAAAAGAAGTCTTCAGTTCAGAAGGGAAATGGTACTAGTTAGAAAATTAGATATATAAGGAGAAATAAAGACCATCAGAAAAGGTACATACAATAACTATTTTTCTTCTCCTTTTGAAAAATCACTAAAAATTATAGCACTTATCATTTATTATATATATAATCCATCTATCTCAGACAAACATGACACGAAAATTGAGAGAACAATGGAAATAAACTTTTATTAACTGTCTTGTATTTTTCCTGAAGTAATTTACTGTTTTACTAGCTTAATATTAATTTTAGATAGATTGATACATGTTTAAGAAACATACCCCTATTCTTAGAGATACCGCTGAAATCACAAAGGAAAGAAACAGCTAAAAATCAATAGTTTTGAGATGGAATATTGCAAAATATATGAATATGTTAATCACAAAAGGAAGAAAAAGAACAAAAATGTACAGTAAATAATAGACATAAAAATATTATATCAATAATTGTAGTAAATGTAAATAGTGAAACACTTTTTAAAAATGCAGAAATTGTCAATCTGTATTAAAAAAGCAAGAGTTAAATATTTGTAATCTACATAAGGTACTCTTTAAATACCAAAACACAAATAGACCAAAAGTAAAAGGCTAGAAATAGATACTCAAAGTAAACAGTAAGCATAAGTAAGAGTGATTACATTATCAGACAGGATAGATTCCAGAAAAGGAAACAAAAAATATCTTAAATCAATGAGCTAAGCTTACACTTAAGCAACTAGAAATGGAAAAGTGAACTAAGTCAAAAGCAAGCAGAACGAAGAACATAATAAAGGTGACAGCAGAGATCAGTGAAATAGAAAACTAACAAACAAAAGAAAATATCATAAAATGAAAATGAAAAATAATCAATCATGTAACTCTAACTGAAGTGATAAGGAAAAAATGGAGGCAACACAAATTACCTAAATTAACATTGAAAGAAGAGACACTACTATAAATCTTTTACAAATAAAAGGAAAATAAGGAAATACTATGAACAATATTTTTCCAGTAATCAGAAGATCTAGATACAATAAACACATTCAGTATATAAAAAAACAATTGCTTTTTCTATATACTAACAATAAAAATGTGGGAAATGAACCTAAAAAATCACACTATCATGAAAAATAGGAAATGTTGCTAGTCAGTTGCAAAATCGTGTCTGACTCTGCGACACCATGGACTGCAGCATGCCAGGCTCCCCTGTCCTTCACTATCTCCCAGAGTTGGCTCAATTCATATCCACTGAGTTGTGATGCTATCTAAACATCTTATCCTCTGCCTTCCCCCTTCTACAGATAAAAAAAAAAGAAAGTGAAAGTCGCTCAGTGGGTTTGGACTCTTTGCGACCCGATGGACTTCAGCTGCCAAGCCCCTCTGTCCACGGAATTCTCCAGGCCAGAATACTGGAGTGGGTAGCCGTTCCCTTCTTCAGGGGATCTTCACAACCCAGGGATTGAACCCAGGTCTCCAGCATTGTAGGCAGATTCTTTACCATCTGAGCCACCAGGGAAGCCCAAAATATAAGAAAATATGTGAATAACATACTTCAAAAATGATAAAACATAGCTAAAAACTTAAAGAAACAAATAATTACAAAGATATACCCATTCATTGATTAGAAGATTCAACATTTTTAAGATATAAATTACAAATTGATCTGTAGATTCTATGTAAAAGGAATCAAAATTCCTGTGCAATTTTTGGTAGAAATTGTCAGTTTAAAGTTTTAGACTTATATAGAAATGCCAAGATCCTAGAAGAGGAAAAATAATTCTGAAAAACTGGAAAAAATTATAGAGGATTTAGATTCCTGATTTCAAGACTTAGATAACGTGGGATTGGGATAATAATAAACAAATAGATCAGTGAAACACAATAGTGTCCAAAATTAAACCAACCCATATATTGATTGTTAACAACAGTACAGAAATGAATCAATGATCAGTGAGTATATTTTTGATAAATTGTACAACAGTTGCATAACTATGCACAACATATATCAGTTCAGTTTAGTTCAGTCGCTCAGTCGTGTCCGACTCTTTGTGACCCCATGAATCGCAGGACGCCAGACCTCCCTGTCCATTACCAACTCCTGGAGTTCACTCAGACTCACATCCATCGAGTCAGTGATGCCATCCAGCCATCTCATCCTCTGTCGTCCCCTTCTCCTCCTGTCCCCAATCCCTCCCAGCATCAAAGTCTTTTCCAATGAGTCAACTCTTCGCATGAGGTAGCCAAAGTACTGGAGTTTCAGCTTTAGCATGATTCCTCCCAAAGAAATCCCAGGGCTGATCTCCTTCAGAATGGACTGGTTGGATCTCCTTGCAGTCCAAGGGACTCTCAAGAGTCTTCTCCAACATCACGGTTCAAAACCATCAATTCTTCAGCACTCAGCCTTCTTCACACTCCAACTCCCACATCCATACATGACCACTGGAAAAACCATAGCCTTGACTAGATGGACCTTAGTCAGCAAAGTAATGTCTCTGCTTTTGAATATGCTGTCTAGGTTGGTCATAACTTTTGTTCCAAGGAGTAAGTGTCTTTTAATTTCATGGCTGCAGTCACAATCTGCAGTGATTTTGGAGCCCCCCAAAAATAAAGTCTGACACTGTTTCCACTGTTTCCCCATCTATTTCCCATGAAGTGATGGGACCGGATGCCATGATCTTCGTTTTCTGAATGTTGAGCTTTAAGCCAACTTTTTCGCTCTCCTCTTTCACTTTCATCAAGAGGCTTTTTAGCTCCTCTTCACTTTCTGCCATAAGGGTGGTGTCATCTGCATATCTGAGCTTATTGATATTTCTCCCGGCAATCTTGATTCCAGCTTGTGTTTGCCATAATACCCAGCACTCTCACTCTTGATGGTTATCCAAAAGAATTAAATACCTTTTTCAAAGAGATGTGTATGTAATTGTTGATTGCAGTTTATTCAGAAGAGCCAAAAGCTGGAAATAACCCAGTAATATGTCAGCTGAAGAATTCTATTTGGTAGTATTAAGGTATACCTCAATTACAAAAATAAAATACATATACAAAGGTCAAAAATTGTATCAGAAAACAAATGAGATGAAAAATAGATGCCTGTATGCAAGTCAATAGTTTGGGTATAGGACTCTGTGTTACACATTAAGATAAAGAAACTGCAGAATTCAATGAGAGTCCAAGGCTAAGAACCTGATTTCATCATCTGAAATTAGAAGTGGGGAGCAAAGTTTTAGAATTGATTACAAAAGCAAAGAATTATTTGTTGTCTGAGAATTTTATAAAACTCTACTATCAATTCAGTTCAGTTCAGTCACTCAGCCATGTTCGACTTTGCGACCCCATGGACTGCAGCACGCCAGAATTCCCTGTCCAGCACCAACTCCCGGAGTTTACTCAAACTCATATCCGTTGAGTCGGTGATGCCATCCCACCATCTCATCCTCTGTCATCCCCTTCTCCTCCCATCTTCCATCCTTCCTGGCATCAGGGTCTCTTCAAATGAGTCAGTTCTTGCATCAGGTGGCCAAAGTATTGGAGTTTCAGCTTTAACATCAGTCCTTCCAATGAATATTCAGGACTGACTTCTGGTTGGATCTCACTGCAGTTCAAGGGACTCTCAAGAGTCTTCTCCAACACCACAGTTCAAAAGCATCAATTCTTCTGTGCTCAGCTTTCTATATAGTCCAACTTTCACATCCATACATGACTACTGGAAAAACCATAGCTTTGATTAGGTGGACCTTTGTTGGCAAAGCTATGTCTATCTATGCTTTTTAATATGCTGTCTAGGTTGGTCATAGCTTTTCTTTCAAGGAGCAAGTGTCTTTTAATTTCATGGCTGCAATCACCATCTGCAGTAATTTTGGTGCCCCCAAAGTAAGTCTGTCACTGTTTCCACTATTTCCCCATTTATTTGCTCTCCTATAATACCCTTCTGTACCTAATGAATTTTTAATTTAGGTAATTGACAATCATTTCCCTTTTATTTAATTCAGATTTTATCACCACTCAAGTCAACTGTGTTGTTTAAATTTTCCTTGAATATATAACCTGTTTCACTCAGATTTTATTAGTTAACATAAAATTATCTTTTAAATTTTTGAAATTCTCTACTTCTGGAATTTTTTGTCTTTTTCATTCATAACCTTCAATATTTAGTGTTCTGAATTTCAAATTCAGTTTATTTTATTTAGTAACACTAACTTCTGTGGTTTTTTTAAAAGTACTTTTACCACTTTATTTATATAAATGAGGCAGAGATACTGAAGTGGTTTCCCATTTCCTCTCCAGTGGACCACACTTTGTCAGAACTCTCCACCATGACCTATCTGTCTTGGGTGGCCCCACAGGACATGATTCATTGCTTCATTGAGTTATACAAAGGACTTAATGGAGGACAGGGAAGCCTGATGTGCTGCAGTCCAGGGGGTCGCAAAGAGTTGGCCACAACTTAACAACTGAACATTAACAATTGATATAAATGACATATAAATGTGTCAGTTTAAAGAGTGCAATGTAAAGACTGGATGTATGTATATATTGCAAAATGCTTACTACATCCATACCTTACATAGTTAATTGTGTGTGTGTGTGTGTGTGTGTGTGTGTGGTGAGAACTTTTAAGATCTACTCTCATAACAAATTGGAGAGCCTAGAAGAAAAGGATAAATTCCTAGAAGAGTAAAACCTTCCAAAATTGATTCATGAAGAAAAAGAAAACTTGATTAGACCAATAATGAGTAAGGAAATTGAATAAGTAATCAAAAAAACTTGTAACAAAGAGAAGTTCAGCGCCAGATGGTTGCACTGGTGAATTCTATCAATAATTTAAAGATTTAACACCAATCCTTCTTAATCTTTTCCAAAAATTTGAACAGGAGAGAACACTACCAAACTCATTTTACAAGACCATTATCTTGATAATCAAACCTGCATAAAAACATCACAAGAACACTTTAGGCTAATATCCCTGATAAATGCAGGTTCTGGTTGTATTGGTCAATTATATTATTTGTTTGTGGGTGGAAGGTGTTAGATCAGTTCAGTTCAGTTGCTCAGTCATGTCTGACTCTTTGCGACCCCATGGACTTCAGTGTGCTAGGCTTCCCGGTCCATCACAAACTCCAGGATCTTGCTCAAACTCATGTCCATAGAGTCGGTGGTGTCATCCAACCATCTCGTACTCTGTTATCCCCTTCTCCTCTCACCTTCAGTCTTTCCCAGCATCAGAGTCCTTTCCAATGAGTCAGTTCATTGTGTCAGGTGGCCAAAATATTGAGTTGGATATGTATTTAAATTTCTGCTTGATTAATGAAGATTATTCATTACTTATATTCTCTTTTTTATTTGTTTACATCAACTTATGTTTGCTAACTGGCAGCTTGCTTTTAGAATATGTAGCTTGCAATATTTTAACTTTTTGAACTAATTTGACATTTTATTGTTGAATTTGTTCAAATTCCTTAAATATTTGAAAAATAGACTTCATTTATTTTACTGTGAAATGCAAATCTATTTAAATTTGGATTGTAATTCAAAGTAGTTTGTAGTCACCAAACAAATTCACTATTTATCCTGTTTAAAACTTTTACCTTCTTCTTTATGTTCTACCTTTTCTGTCAAATTATGGGAAACATTTAAGCCACGTTTAGATTTTTGTTAATGTCTCCTATTTCTAGCAATGTGCTTGCAGTAAAAATTTTGGTGCTATTATTTTTAGTGCATAAACCATCAAGACTATATTCTACACAAATTGCAATTTTTACTGAGAAAATTTCCACATGGTTGGAGCCTATCATATTTTTCTTGAATTTTAACTTGTCCAAACTTAATAACCCTCTATTATTTTCATTTGTTTAGTATACCTATTTTTGGTAGGCAAAATTCTAAGGTAGCACCCAAGTTTTCTGCCCCTGGTATACAATCCTGTATAAAGCCCCCCTGACTTGAATGTTGAAGGAACTTATTAATATGATATGGCACTTACTCACTTTATGAAGTTACATTATATGAGCAAGAGTGATATATGTATTACTTTATAAAAGAATCTATTTTAGTATCAATAGATTGGGGAAGGGGGTTTCTCCTGCTGGCCTTGAAGAAATAAACTGCTCACGTGTAAGAGAGCCATATGGCTAGGACCAGAGGATGCTTTTAGAAGCTGAGAGAATCCTCAGGTTACAGCAAGAAATACAAAGAAAATAATATTCACAATCAGTTAAAGAAACTCCATCATCATTTGCCATCATAATTAGGTAGTAAACACGAACTTGGCCACATCTATTGAATTAAAAATAGACTTTAAACAAAACATTTTAAAAGTCAATGTAAGCCAAGAAGTTAGGTAGTTGGATGATGGTGTAAGTCATTCTAAAAGTTCCCCCTATTCTCATCCACGACACAGTACTCAGGTATTTTCAATGAAATCATATGGAATACTTTCACAAACTCGAAAATGTATATAACTGAGTAGGAAATGGCACCCCACTCCTGTCTACTTGCCCGGAAAATTCGATGGACAGAGGAGCCTGTTGGGCTACAGTCCATGGGGTTGCACAGTCAGACACGACTGAGCGCACATGTACACACAAATATAGGGTAAAAAATACTGTGCCTACCAATTAATTGAAAACTTAAATTGTTAATGAATTTATATAGTGTTTATATATATAGCAGTTTAGCTAACAAACAAAACCTTACTTTCTTTCAAGTATGACAGCAAATTTTATGATAGCTGTATAAGATATTCAATTAGATAATAAAAGCATTAGCGGTTTTTGTTACGGTTTTAATTATCCTTATTATTTCTCTGTTATGCAATGTCCATTATGTCACCTGCTGGCCATTTGTGGATGTGGAACGATTTAAATATGCTATTCTGACTATAGAAATGAGTTTTTATTTAAATTAATTTAAATTTTAAAACATTTGTTATTGGAAAAGTTTTAAGTATGCTTGGAAAATCTGGGTGTGTGAATCTACTTTTTCAACTGTAAATTGCATGAAAGCTAAATATAGAAAAAGAATTTCCAGTGAAAATTTAGTGGCCAAATCATGATGTGAACAAGTGTAAAATATACACTGGATTTACAAGATTTAGTATAAAAATTGTAAAATATCTTGTTAAGAGTGTTTTATAAGTGTTGTATAATCAACTGATATTTTGAATATATGGGGCTAAATAAAGTACTTTAAATGTGGATATTTACTTTTTGATTATGATTGTTAGAAAATTTAAAATTACACATATGACTTTTATTATATTTTCATTGGCCAAGCTACTCTATATGGTCTTGATCTTTTCTATTTTACTTTGCATTTTTATCTTAGTTTTTTTCAGGAAATATTTTTAAAAATTTAAATAGTTAAAGATTATAGATCTTTGGGAGAATTTTATAGAAGAATTCACATTTTAAGCAGGAAAACCAACAATTTTTGGGTGGGGGAAAGAGATGTTATTCTCAAGTGTAAAATGAATTTCACAGAGGAATTCATTTTAGCATGAGTTACTTAGTATTTACATAGGCTTTTTGAGATTGAAAATAAAAGTGCTCTAGGACCTGGTGTTTGAAGAACTGAGATCAGCTCCATCAGAATTTTTTGTAAAAGAAGGGAATATATTAATTAATTTTGATTATTTTCCCTTTCTTAGAACTCACATTTTTCTGTCTTAAATTGGTAGAAGACAACAAATGGAACCTTTCACTGAACTCTTTCTTAGTTGTCCATGACCCAGAGAATACCGTACTGCTTTTTAAAAGATAATAATCAAAGCCAAAATGATGTTATGAAAACTTTTCTTAATTTAGGGTAGAATTAAGGTTTGGGCTTCTGTTTGTGTTTGGCTTTTGGAGTATAGTGGATGTCTATTCCAGGTTTTGGAAGCATACTATAATATAGTTAAGCGTTGTTGAATTTGTAGTATTTATCAGCCACTGAACTTTTTGTTTGTTATCATGAAAAATTTAGAAAAAGGGAGGGAAATAGTGTCAAATGCATGTATTTTATGCAGACATATAGGGTTAATTGTCATAGTTTGAGATTTTTAACTCAAATGAAAATGAAAGTGAAGTCTCTCAGTCGTGTCCAACTCTTTGCAACCCCATGCTTCTCGGTCCGTGGGATTCTCCAGGCAAGGATACTGGAGTGCATTGCCACTTCCTTCTCCAGGGGAATCTTCTCAACCTGGGGATTGAACCCAGGTCTCCCGCGTTGCAGGCAGATGCTTTACCCTCTGAGCCACAAATGAATTACTCTAAATGAAAGAGATTTGGATACTACATCTTTAAACATTTTTTACTTTAATGCTATAGTGAAGGAAAATATATGAGTTTATTTATAAGTTGCTATGCGAGCAGTTATATGAAATTTATGCTGTTTAATGGATTATGGAAACTAGCTTTGAACAAACTAAATGCCCATTTCATTTGATCAAAGCATGTTTTTACAAATCCAATAATTATGCAATGTACAGTTGTTTTTTTTTTTTTTTAAGTTTCCCAACATATGGTAAACAAGCACTAGGTTTTCCTCATTTGCACAGTAATACAGACTTATAGGCTAAGGGTGATTTATGTACTGAAGTAATTTAAATTCCATACCTTCAGACTCACAATGCATATGTTACATGCCTATAATTATGCTCCTCCGGGTGTGCAAGCCAAGAAGGTGGCAGACTCAGACACAGAAAAAGAAAGGAGATTGATGATATGGTATTTTGCTAATACATTGCAAGGCACTAACAGATCATGAACCTCATTCTTGCCTTTCCTACTAGTACCTTTTAAATTACATTTTCAAACTGATATCTTCACTGCTCTCTCATTTACAGAATTTGCCTTAATTATAAAGAAATCTTCTTGGGGAAAAAATTACAAAAAAGGGTAAATAAAACAATACTTCGAACTTCTTTGGTTGAAGGATAAAGGATCTCTCCCAGCTCCTCAGACATACTCATTTATTAGATCTGACATACATATGCTTCAATATAAAACATTTTTTTCCTAAATGTATAGTCATTTGACAAAGAAACACTAGTTTAAGGGAACCAATATACAGCCCTGGTATCCTATGAAAAGTCATGCCAAAGGAAGGTAAAATATTTTAGGAGGGTACCACTCATTTTACTACTTGTAAGTTACAATTTTGCATACTATTGTTTCAAAAAGAGTGATGTTGTGGATTTTCTTAGGTTTCCCACAAGTTGCTAGGCATTTTCTTATTCCTAAGTGTTAGGTGACCTTTAAGATGACTGAACATTTATACGGAATACAATTAGACCTGGTAAGCAACTTCTATTAAATCATACATCCTAATTCCTTTATTGTGTTAGTGGTATGATGCTTAATGGCCACTTCTTTGGGTCAGTTCAACTTTAGGATTCACAGATTCTATTTTTCTCTAAGCTGTTAATAGAATCCTACTTAATTTCAAAGTTTTAAACACAATTCTTTGCTTTTTTCCTCTAAAGAAGTATGTTGTTTTATTGATAGTATCAAAATATATCTATTCAAAAAGGGAGAGATAAATACTGCTTTATATATTTTTTTAGGATGATTACCTCTTGTTGCATGTAAAATGCTAGTTTGATCTTCAGTTGTCTTTATTTTAATCCTATTTGGCCATTTCAGATCAAATTTTCCACAGACACATTTTGCACATTTGATGAGATGATGAGAAAATTACATAAACACATAAAAGTTGATTGACATATGCTATATCTGAAGGAGGGTAACAGATTGAAAAACATGGAAAATTGCTACATCTATTAGAAAAAATTCTTTTGTACAGTTTTGTTAGTGTTGCTTGGTTTGTTGGTTTTTCCTGGAATCCTGTGGTTGGGGTATACTGTGTAATGGTGGGCATTTGAAGCATCAGCTCTTCATATGTCTAGAAATACAATAGGCTCATCCAGCTACATTTTTTAAGGTAGCTTTACTTTAACAGGTGTTGTTTTGACCCAAAGAAAAGGAGAAAAAGAAAAATTTAAAAAGCCATTAGATGACAGATTAGAGATGATTAGTGAATAATTTTAGAGTAAACGAGTCAGATCTGGTCATTTAAGTCATAGGACACAGTGGCTACCAAAACTGTGTCTGTGTGACCTCATTGTTTTACTATAAATGTGTGTGTGCATTTATGATCATTTTTCTTTATTTGTACATTGAAGTTACTGAGACTCAGAGATTAATAGGGTGGTGTTAATACATGTGGATTAATGCATAAATTTGAGAGTGCTAAAGGAAGGCTGATTTTTGAGACTAAATTATTGTGCAGAATTTCTGAGTTATATTGTTTACACATTTTGGAACCTGAAAATAGAATATTGTTGAACCAAGGAATTTCAAAATGGCCAATAATTAAAATATTTTCAAATACTAATAGTAACAAAACTAGTTAAGAAATTATTACAAATATTGCAGTCAATTTTTGAGTGGTTATTAAAATTTATTACACCAAATAATTCAAATTATTCTCTAGTAAAATTAGATGTTTTTCATTAGTTATTCCATGCTTTTCTTTAAATTACCCAGCAGTCTTTGCTCATTAAAACATCTTCTTGAAAATAAATAAAATCATAAATTATTTACTTGTTTTCAAGAATTTCCTTAGGGAATATTGTGAAAAATTTCTTCAAAAGTTAAAAATAACACGTTAATATAAATATAGAAAGTCTTCCAATCTGAAAGTTGTCTTAATCCAAAATTTGTCATTGTAGCCTTTTATTTCCTGAGAGTAGCACACCATGTATTATTTGTTATTAATAATGATTAATTCTTCCGAATGTTGTTTAGTCATTCAGTTGTGTCTGACTCTTTGAGACCTCATGGACTGTAGTCCACCAGGCTCCTGTCCAGGTGATTTCCCAAGCAAGAATACTGGATTAGGTAGTCATTTCCTTCTTCAAAGGATCTTCCTGATCCAGAGATCAAAGTTGCTCTCTCCTGCATTTGCAGAGGAATTTTTTTACCTCTGAGCCACCTGGGAAGTTCATTCCTCTGAATAATAATTAGTAATTTTTTAGTAATTAATAATTTTCAACTGCTGATATTTATAATGTATACAATAAATTCCAGATAAAGACAAAGACATAGTGATTTCTCTGAGGGTTAATGAAAAGATAGAAATGCAAACACACTTAATGATTAAAACAATTGCTGCTTTAATAAAGGTATTTCATGAAATTAGTAGTAGCATAGGAGAAGGACTATTAAATTGAAAGAAAGAAATTCAGCAGTTGCATCATTCTTCTCAAAGTTGTTTTAGATTAAATGCTATATTTTCCAAAGACCTGAATAGCCTCTGACAAATGACTGTCACAGCTTTACAGGAATTAAAGACTAATTTGGGACATTGGTCAATTGTTTTGGCTTCCTGTAGACAAAGACTATATCAAACATCTTGCAAAAAAGTTCAAGGGAATTTTAAGAACCACATATCTCTACTCAAATCAAGAGACAATAAAAAACAATATTCTATTTTTTTTAATAAAAAGACTTTTTGTGTCCATCAAAAATAAAATGGAAACTCAGTATACTAAAATCAAGAGTAAAAATTTTACAGTATTAGAAAATCTTAAGACTAATTAATTAGGTACTTTTAAACTTTTTTTTTGTGTGTGGAGTCAATCCAACTACTTGAAAAATGAGCATCAAGAATATACAGCAAATAAAAAGGCTCACTGTTCTGAAAAAGTAAAGTTTTGCCCCCTACCACCACTGTATCTGACAGTGGTGTGCTAGAATCGGCTCAGCCCACCTGGGTCACAGCACCCAGTTGCTGGCATCCTTTCCCAACTTTGCATTCAGTGACATTACATTGGCAGCTTGTCACTGGTCATGTGGAAGTATTAACATCCTGGAAACTGGCAAAGGCTATGGATCAGTACTTCCTTTTCTTTTCCAGAACACCATTGTTAAACATCTACCAGTCTGCCACTGAGTACTGGGTGTGGAATGGAAGTACTCTGGGGAACATAAGTGAAAAAATACATTAATGTAGTGCAATAATTCAGTGTAATCTACATGTTACACTGAGAGGATAAGAGAGATGATTCAGTATTTTCTGCAGATTAACATATCTTGATATATTACAATGGATGTTTAGGGTAGACTACAAGTGATGCTGTTAATGGGCTGAATTTTGTCTCTTTAAAATTCAAATCACTTCAGTTCAGTTCAGTCGCTCAGTCATATCTGACTTTTTGCGACCCCATGAACCACAGCACGCCAGGCCTCCCTGTCCATCAACAATTCCTGGAGTCTACTTGATCCCATGTCCATTGAGTCTGTGATGCCATCCAACCATCTCATCCTCTGTCATCCCCTTCTCCTCCTGCCTTCAATCTTTCCCAGCATCAGGGTCTTTTCCAATGGGTCAGCTCTTCGCATCAGGTGACCAAAGTATTGGACTTTCAGAAGTATCAGTCCTTCCAATGAACACCCAGGACTGATCTCCTGGACCTAACACCCGCACCTCAGAATGTGACTATACTTGGAGATAGGGCCTTTCAAGAGGTGATTAAATATAATGAGGCCATCAGCATGGGCCCTAATTTAATTTGATTTACATCCTTGAAAGAAGAAAAAAAAATAGGTATGCAAAGAGTCACTGAGGATGCATGCTCACAGAGCAAGATCATGAGGACACAGGGAGAAGGCAGACATCTGGAAGCCAAGGACAGAGACCTCAGGAGAATCAAACACCTTGATCATGGACTTTAAGCCTCCAGAACTGTGAGAAATAAATTTCTATTGTTTTAGCCACCCAGTTTGTGGCATCTTTAACAAACTGATAACAGATGTTTAAGGTCTTTGTCCAAGAATGTGCATGCTCAGTTGCTAAGTCATGTCCTACTCTTTGTGGCCCCATGTGACTGTAGCCTACCAGGCTCCTGTGCCCATGGGATTTTCCAGGCAAGCCTACTGGAGTGGGTTGCTGTTTCCTTCTCCAGGGGATCTTCCCAACTCAAGGATAAAACCCTTATCTCTTGCGTCTCCTGCACTGGCAGGTGGATTTTTTTTTTTTTTTTTTTTACCACTAGCACCACGTGGGAAGCCCACTGTTTGTCCAACAGTAGTTTGGCACAAAAACGACGGTCAGAGCAATTATAGAAGGTCCTGCTGCTGCTGCTGCTGCTAAGTCGCTTCAGTCGTGTTCGACTCTGTGCGACCCCATCGACGACAGCCCACCAGGCTCCCTTGTCCCTGAGATTCTCCAGGCAAGAACACTGGAGTGGGTTGCCATTTCCTTCTCCAATGCATGAAAGTGAAAAGTGAAAGTGAAGTCACTCAGTTGTGTCCGACTCTTCGCGACCCCATGGACTGCAGCCTACCAGGCTCTGCCATCCATGGCATTTTCCAGGCAAGAGTACTGGAGTTGGGTGTCATCGCCATGACCTAATCAAATGTGGCTCTGGTCATTGTTTTACCAACGACTCTTAGTTGTAAGGAGCCTTGTTTTTCATACATATATACAAGCAGATATGTATACTAGGCTTAGTGTCTGCCTCTCTAGAAATCAGCATTTATTTTTAATTCTTTTACTATTCTTTAAAAAATAGCAAGCAGTTTCTTTGCATCTAGCTGATCTTGCATTAGGAAAAAGAAATGGCAACCCACTCCAGTATTCTTCCCCAGAGAATCCAATAGACAGAGAGCCTGGTGAGCTATAGTCCAGGGGATTGCAAAGAGTTGGACACAACTGAGTGACCAACCCACACATACAATCTTGCATTAACTTTGGGTATATTTTTGCTGTGAATTCAATCAGAGTGAACAGATTCTTGGTTTAGTAAAGAGGCAAATCATTCATTGGAAAAGCAGGGATGTGAGAAATTCTCAGCCTCTGATTGTATGGATTTCATGCATATCTTTGGGAAAAAAAGATGAAGTATTTTAATGTAGCTCTGATCACAAACTGTATGATTTCATTTGCCAAGTACTGCTTATTGCAGGAGCAAACTGTATTGTTCCTTATACAATTATCACACAATTCTCATTCCTGGGCTTTCCATTATTAAGATCTTTTCCTTCTTATTCAGCTAGATATTGTTAGACTGTTCTTACTTTTTACCTCCCCAAACACTTTCTTTTACAGTTGCCTTCACTTAACCTTCTTTCTGGTTTTCCCATTTCTTTGGTTTTTTGGGTACTAATAAATATACTGACCTCCACTGTTTTTAATCTAACGGAACATGCACGAGTGTTACAGCTCAATAACAGGAGATAAACAGCTTTCATGTTATTGTAAAGCAATTTTAAGAAGTATCTGTACAGAAATAGAACTGGAATCCAGAGCAACTACAGGCAATAAAATGTTAAATCACTGTTATTTTCCTGACTATGAATACAAGCAGTGTGCTTGCAAATCGCTAGAGATACTCATTAGAGAATTGCATTTATCATATCTTAATGTGTGATTTTCCACATAGTTAATGGTTGTAGGTCTCTTTTAAAATAGTGTGTCTTTTGACCTTTTTTTGAAACTCAGCTTCTTCATTTCTATGCATTTTACCTACAAACTTCAATTTCTAATGCTTGTTTGTCATTTGGTATATGTTTACTTGTGAAATTAAAAAGATTTGAGAAACAAGAATGTGTAGCAACACATTTTTGGATGTTAATATTGCTGCTGATCTGACTCATATTTATGTAACATACTATCATTGATATTTGAAAAGAATAACTATGTTTTAGCAAAACAATTTCTATGAAATATTTGATCAGACTTGTGGACTTTCTGCTAGGTATTTATCTAAGATGTTGGAATTTAAAACTTCAAAGAATGTAGATGATATGCATATCAAGGTTGAAAAGTATTGGCAAATAGCAAAACTTGGTTCTTGAATTCCCTACTTCCTACTTTATAATTTGGGGGAGCAACCAGACCTCTCCATCATAATTTTATCAGAAATAAAAAGAAGCTCTCCTTTCCATTAAACAGCTCTTATTTAAGAACTATTCAAGTAGAAAAGTATTGTTAATACAAAATTGTTAAATTTAAAATTATTGTGCCTTTCCTAGAATAAATGTACAAAACACCTTCATTTTCTTATTATTGAGAAAAAAAACTGATGCACTCATCACATAGAAAATAACATCTCTCATCAGTATTTTCATTTATTTGATGATAAAAATTTTACTTTAGAAATTTTTATGTTTTAAAAATTTATGTATTCTAAGTTGCAATGTTGAGAATATTATTTTGTTGTTAAACAGAGATTTTGAAAGTAATATGACATTAACATTTTCCAAAACTCTTAGCTAAAATCAGAGGTTTGGATGAGAAAGAGTTTCAGAAATTGATGCTCTAATAAACACTGCTTTGCATACTAAATAAACAGTTCTGGAGTTCTTCAAATGTAATATCTATAGAATGTCTTCTTTTGAAGAGTTCCAAATTCCTAACAAATATGATTTTACTAAATCCACATGAGGTTGCATATTTTAATTTCAAGAATATGTTGTATGTTTGGAAAATTGAAGAGCTGAAATATTATATGTTGAAATCACATAGAAGAGTCATTGACAGTTACCAAACATCAAAACTGCTTTGTCTTTTGAATATTTCTACTAAGAAATGTGCACCAACATTCTTGGAAATGATATTAAAAATCCCCCCCCCAAAAAAAATATATAAATAAAAATCACAAAAACCAAAAACACCCTTAGTTGGTTTTTCTTGTTTCCCTTCATAAAAATAACAGTTAGTTGCAATAAAATAGAATGATTTCCTTTTATTTGATAAAAATGTAATACTCCATAACTTTTTTTATGACCACAGATAATTACTTATACCCATATTGAAGAAAAAGGAGCAAATATATAGCAAGATAGTTAAAAAAAAATCACTTAACATTTTGCTTACCAAAAATTGTCTGGAGTTCAGAAATGTGAAAACAATTTGGAAAAAAGCCCTTATAGAATTGATCTTCATAAATATAAATGAACCTGTAAAAGTTAGGATTTTATTTTATGGAAGGACTTTAGTTTTACTTTTTAATTTTTAACTACAAAAGCAAGTCTATCCTTCTCGAAATAAAATCAAGTAGCTCAGAAATAAACGTAATATATTATGAAATTCTCCTTCCCAACTCCTTTATTTCTGTTCCCAGAAATATCCAATGGTAAACATTTGGTGTGTATTATGTCAGATGTCCTTTAGTCATATAATCAAATATAAAATTTAAAAATGATCATTCCATGCATATTTTTAGCTGCTTGCTTTTTTAATATTTCAGAATATCTTTTCATGCCAGTACATAAAGAGTTACCTCATTCTTTCAAATGGCCTAACAGCATTTTCTTGTATGACTATGTCATCATTTATTGAATTGAAAACTTATAGGGTGATGTTTAGATGATTTCCACTTTTAATTCAATTTCTAAGGCAATAGTTGCAAAAGATATGCTTTAATTATGAGTGAGAGTATTAGTCATTCAGATGAAGAACACTGATCTACTAGGGAATTCTCACTGACTAAAATCAAAACAGGAAAAAGTAGATATTTAAATGTTATACTACAGTTTTATACCAGTCACCAACTATGTAGTGTATTCGAAAGGACTGTAGATTTGGAGTCAAGGGATCTGGGTCTCTTTCAAATCCAGTCACTTATTAATTATATGTCATTGGGCAAACCATCTCACTTCTCTGAAATTTAGCTTTCATCTACAAAATGATGGATGTGAACTCCACATTCATCCTTAAAATTCAGCCTGTGAGCTCTACATTCAGCCTTGGACAAAGTGTCCAAGAACTCTAAATGAAAGATTCAATGTTGCTATTGTAAAAAAATGATGTACCATCACTCACTAGGCGAGGTGAAGATTTCAGAGAAAAATAAACAGTCCTTTATCACTTTAGATTATTCATTTTGGGGTAGAAAAGGCTGATGGGTGTCATGGGACACCTTTGCATGCCTATATTTTAGCTATTCCTTGTCCTATAGCCTCTACTACAGACACACTCTTTGTCCTATACACTATACTACAGATATATCTAGACTTTATATTCCTAAGAGGGATGTTCTATACTCAGACACAGCAGATTAATGCAGTTTTGAGTGGAAGAGTTTCTGATCCTTGGTCTGTCTTGATCAGATTTTCTCAGAGCCTTTGTTGTCTAGGTAGATTCTTGACATTAGAATTTAATTAGGACAGTCTGTTTAGTATGTAGTTTGCCAAACAGCAGCTTTGAGATTCTGCAAGTGGCAGAGAACTAATTCAAGGACACTAGTATTTACTCTCACCTCTTCGACTAATATATTGAATGATTTGTTTTTGGCTTGTTTCAATCATTAAATAAAGAACTGATTGTTGTTCAGTCACTAAGTCATGTTCGACTCTTTTCTACCCATTGGACAGCCCAGGCTTCCCTGTCCTTCACTATCTCCCTGAGCTTGCTCAGATTCATGTTCACCGAGTCCTTAACCATCTCAATCTCTGCCACCCTTTTTTCCTTTTGCCTTCAGTCTTTCTCAGCGTCTGATAAGTTGGTTCTTTACAGTGGTAATATGGGAATAATTGATTTTGATCATTCTATTATATAGTCTGATTAAAATAAAAATGGATTTTTTTAGGGGAACCCTTTCTTTGGACTTTCCGGGTGGCTTCCCTGGTAAAACGTGTAGAACACTTTTTTTTTTTTGGGAGCTGTGAAAGTGAAAGTGAAGTCACTCAGTCATGTCCGACTCTTTGCAATCCTGTGGACTGTAGCCCACCCAGCTCCTCCACCCATGGGATTCTCCAGGCAAGAATACTGGAGTGGGTTGTCATTTTGGAGCTGTAACTCCTTTTATTTTCTGTTTAAAAGCAAACAGAAAACAAACATCGATTTTGTTATACATGAACAAAACTTCTGCCTGCAATGCTGGAGACCTGGGTTTGATCCCCGGGTCAGGAAGATCCCCTGGAGAAGGAAATGGCAACCCACTTCAGTACTCCTGCCTGGAGAATGCCATAGATGGAGGAGCCTGTTAGGCTACAGTCAATGGGATCGCAGAGAGTTGTACATGACTGAGCAACTTCACTTTCTTCGGACACACGTATCAGGCACTACTCTATGGTCTTTGTGTCTGGGTAATGACAATAAAAATGTCAAGTATAGAAAAAGTGTGTAAAATGCTTGGATGCATGGTGCCACAAGGCAGTACAGATATTAACATATCATGTTTTTTCTTACAAAATCCAAAGTGAGCACCTGAAATCAAACTATGAGCTAAAGGAATATGTCTTACAGTGGCAGATAGATCAACTACACTAACTCTAAACACCCTGCGCCTAGATTATTCTTATTTATGCCCCGGATGGTGCTAGATTTTATTTGCTTTATGTTGCATTGCCCAACAAAATGTATTTTATAATCAATTTTCTTAATGGCAATTCATACACAATGTATTTAATAGTCATCAATCGCTCTGCTACTAATTGTTTCATTACCTTTCTCATATTAGCAACTGTGAACACCCAACATTATTTATCAGGTATATGAGTGCCCTCTCTCTCCTGAGCAGTGATGCTCACTTAGGAACAGAAAAGAGATCTTATAGCAGGATTCTTGCCTTTCACAACTCCTACTGTTTCCTGGTGTGAAGGCCAGCTCTAATTTTTAGAATAATTGCCATGAACATAGTTTATATGTACAAGGAGCCCATGAAAACGGCTTCAGTGTTGATCCTCACATTAATCCTGTTTTTCTACTCTCAGAAGAAAAACTAGCATTATCCTTATATAAATAATTTATATGAAGCCATTGGCAGGGGAGTGGGGGGAGGCTGGTGGCTTATCTAAGAAGTCTGATAGGCCAAATTGCTTCTTCTTGTAGGGGACAGAAGATTTTTAATGAGATTATTAAATTTGTTTAACCATTTTCATAAGAATTACAGTCCTGACCCAAATATCTTCTAAAATGTATGAATTTGAATGAAGAATTTTACATGTCAGTATCAATAATCATGTGAAAGCTTCACAAGAATTCAGTCTGTTGAAACTATAAGGACTAAGAGTGTGATTTAACTGTTTTGCTCCTCACCTAAATACAATGATTTCTTTAATTTACATTTTAATTTCTCTTTTTGGTGAGCTTAATTTAATATGAATCATCGAAGAATAATTGCAATTATCTATAAAGCAAATTCATCTCCTTTATTTGTATATTGGGTTGGCTCTGCAGTGTTATTTCATTACAAAAAATAATTGTTCACATTTTCATGTTGAACATTCTCAGAAACCTTCATCTACTTCTAAGCAAAAAGCTTTAGAATTTTCTTAGAATCTAGATGTTGAGGCAGGCACCACTACCAATTCTGGGTGAGACAGATGAATGTATTTTCTCAGCAAGATTCAAGACTTCATGCCCCCCTGTTAAGGCTCATGCTATGAGCGGGGCTGGTGCTGTTTATGACAGATGCAAATTATACTCAACGTCTTTTGTATTTTATGATTTAGAATCAGGCATGCATCCTCCAAATCCAATTCTTTCCTTTAAAGCCTAGAATTCTGGACACTTCATAAAGCAAAAAGCTTGCTGCCACCTTCAAGGAACTCAAATTATCTGATTTTTTTTATTTGCTGCTGCCATTAGATTGAAATGATTTTTCTTCAGTTTGCTCAAAGCCAGATTTAAAGTCAGGTCCCAGAGGTAACAGGAAAGTCGATCCCCTAAGCTACTCAGTCGTTGTTTGCTTTTTTTACATGTAATATCCTACTTCTAAGCCAGAATATAATTTAAAATACAAAACACACTCTACATAAATACGTCCTTTGGAAATTTTGTAATCTGACATTTAATAGAAGTTAACTAAGTGCCTTGTATCATATTTGTTGAGGAAAATGGAGAAATTATAAATATCCTTCAAGACAATTAGTTCTTAATAGCTTTCTGATATTTTGAATGCTACACAATTCCTTACTACTTTAGATCAATAACACGACAAGCTCTTTTTGAACAGAGACTTGCTGGATTTCTCATTTACTATGCACCTAAATAAGCTAAAAAGGCATTCAAAACACTTCATACATTATGAGCTTCTGATGGCCACTCCAAAAACTCTCCTTTGCAGTCCCTTCCTATTTGCTGGGGAACAGCAAAGGGTTACTTAAGCCCAGACGCTGCAAGAGCAACAGGAATCCATTGGCTTTCATTTGTCCATGTCTTTCATTTGATACTACCAGTATTAATAGCTTCGCAAGGAAATTCTGTAGTCATTAATCATAATAATTAATCAGATCCAATTATATTGCATATAAATGCGAACAAATTGCTGAAAAAATAATGATCTATCACCAACATGTCACAAGGAAAAAGAGACTAAAATAGTAATTAGAAGCAGGGATTTAGTTGTGTACCAGAGCCCTGCAACTGATTTTAACAGTATGATGATTCGATGATGTAATTAGTCAAAAGTCTAGCAGGCTTTTTTATAGCAGACCATCTAATGACTGTGCATCTGGAGAAAAAAGTCCACTTTTCTACAAGATTGTTCTGCATTTGCTTCTCACTTTGCACTTCTGAATAAAAAGGATTCGTTGCCCTTAGCTTTCTAATACTGGGAACTAAATTGTTCCTACATATGTTTTCTAGATTTTCAATGTGCATTTGTGAAGTAAAGCTGTCTGTTAACTGAAGATCACTGAATTTAGGAATTAAGATACTCTAATGGCTTTTTTCCTGTTTTACTCTTGCAATTATAAAAATGCATAACATGTAATTCAAAATAAAATGTTTTAGTTATAGTGCATTAACACTGTGGGTAACGTGTATGTTAGCTACGTTCACCTATCTTCTTTCCCTTGAACTGAACTGGAAACATTTCAGAAAATGGAATTACTCTGTTTTCACTTCTGTTAGCATTCTCCAGAGCACTGGCAGATTTTATCAGAAACCATTTTTAAAAATATGTGTGTGTATCAGTTCTTTAACAGATTTAAAGATCTAACCAAAGTACATTGTTTTATACAAGTTACTCTGTCAAAGAATTTTAATAGGTTTTTTTTTTTTCCACTTGTCTCACGGGATAGAACTTCCAACATATATTTTCAGTTTAAAACTTGTGCTATGCATGTACATAATTAGCACTAGTTTATTGTGTGGTCAAATATGTATTTTTAAACCTTTCAAAACATTTCCTTGCTTGACTCACAGATTACACATAAAATGGTTAACTAAAGATTGATGAGCAGTTTTTATGATAGGTTTGCGACTTGAAAATAAATGTTAGGTTCATCATAGTTTTCAATACTAAGCACTGCACTTTACCGTCTTTGATCTCAGTGTTGCGACTACTACAAAGAAATAAAACCTTATCTTACCTTTTCCAGCATCTACTGCAGAAGACCTCAATAATGCATAAGAACATCTGGAAGTACGGTAATTTCAGCTATCAGAGATAAGAATTGACACAGAACAGGTAAACCCTACAAAGTCATCATGTTGAAATGAACTGATTAAGGTTTAGTAACATAAAACATCATGTATAGTGTTTCCATGCTTGCTACATCTTGCTATTTTATATTAAAAAGGAATGTCAATTATATATATTTAATAGGTTGATTAGCTGGTAGCAATATTATATTTTACATAAAGAGACAGAAATGTCTGCAAATCTATTGCCACACACATCTATTTAGAGTTAACTGTGAGTTCATAGAAAATACATGGGCATAGTAAACAGGGTTTTGAAATGACAATTTTTTACTGGTTGCAAGTGCTAATTGCTAGTTTCTCAAGGGTATAGAATTAATCACCTGCTAGATTTACAGTCTCTAGGTTGAGACCTGAGGATGGAGGCAATAAGAAAAGCTCTTGAGGGACATATCATATGGTGAGTCTAAATATCAGTCTCTATGCATATGTAAATTGGTAACAAAGTTTTTTCAAAGCTCAAGTATGCTAATTTCAAACAGGCAAGACTAAAGCTAGCTTTTAGCAGCTGTTTAACGTCTGCCTGTGGGTGGTAGAGAGAGCTTAAAATACAAGCAAACAGTGGTGCATAAGTAATTAAGCAACATTTTGCTGGGCATAAATAATTCTGTTTATATTGCTCTTTTGAAGAGTATGGAATACAAAATAACAGATCAAGTGCACTTTTGGTCACCAGAGGTTAACTGTTCCTCCTTACCTTTTCTTTGGTTTTACAATTTAAGGGGAATAAACAAAAAGTCAATCTTTTTAAGTTCATAGGACATAAAATTACTTAAAGTGGGGAAAAAACACTATTACATAATCACTGCACTTATAGTTCAACTATATTATTTTTAATTTATGGAAAGAAGCTATAATATTTAATCTAGCAATTTATCAAAGGAAAGTATACAATCAAAGATTTGCTTATTAATATTTATTTTAGGATTATTAAAAGTAAATTATTGGGATGTCTGTTAAAAAAATTTTTTTTTAAAGTCTAAAAGAGAAAAAAAATGTCTCGAGTTTTCAGGACTAGTTTTAATTATCCCATATATTAAAAATAAACAGATAAATGATTCATTCAGAGGTTATTGCCTAAAAATAAGGAATGATTAACTCAATGTACCACATATGGATAATCACCTAATTTGAACAGCTTTTGCTAAGCCACTAGAAATGTCTAAAAGCAAAGGGGAAGCTGGTATAGAAACATTTCATTTGATTCAATAAAAACCTTGAAATTGACCAGAAGGAAATGAAAGATTTAACATGATTTAGAAATACCTAGTCTGGAAAAAAAAAAAGGATTATAGATACTAACTGTGAAAAGAGTCAGGGGTTTAAACTTTGTTTTTGTTAAAAATTCATGGTTTAAGGAGTTAATGGTAAAAGGAAGTACTCAGTTGGGTATCAGATATTATAAAGGATTTTATAACACATAAGGATTCTAGGAAGGCAGGAGTAGCCATTTAAGCACAAGATTGCTATTTCCCTTTGCACTGAAGGAGGAGCTAAATGAAATAGAATTTTAAAATCCTCTTTTACCCATCCTTAAGATTCAAAAAATATGTAAAATTTGGTGAAATAAAACAATTGATTTTTTATGATGGTTCTATGTTTTCTAATTTTTCATTAAAAAAAAATCTGTTATGAGGTTGGGTTTTTAAAACCATATAACTTTAACAGAATATCAGCTAGAACAATGCATGATATGTACAGACTTGATACTCAGTCTTGGTCATCTGTGGTCTTTCCCTAGGAAAGACACTGATATTTTGCACCTGGTTCTTCCTCTTTCTCTTCTACAAGACGTGGATATTAACACTACTTCCATTCTCCCTAACAAAGTAAAAATGCTTCCCAGGTGGCGCAGTGGTAAAAAATCTGCCTGCTGGTAGAGGAAACACAAGAAACACGATTTTGATCCCTATGTCGGAAAGATCCTCTGGAGTAGAAAATGGAACCCGCGCCAGTATTCTTCAGAGAAGGCGATGGCACCCCACTCCAGTACTCTTGCCTGGAAAATCCCATGGACAGAGGAACCTGGTAGGCTGCGGTCCATGGGGTCGCGAAGAGTAGGACACGACGAGCGACTTCCCTTTCACTTTTCACTTTCATGCATTGGAGAAGGAAGTGGCAGCCCACTCCAGTGTTCTTGCCTGGAGAAGCCCAGGGACGGGGGAGCCTGGTGGGCTGCCATCTATGGGGTCACACAAAGTCGGACACGACTGAAGTGACTTAGCAGCAACCAGTATTCTTTTCTGAAGAATTCCACGGACAGGGGAGCCTGGCGGGCTACAGTCCATGGGGCCGCAAAGTGTCCGACATGACTGAGCGACTGTGCGCACGTGTGCGTGCATGCACGCACACACACACACACACACACACACACACACACACGAGATAAAGTAAAAAAAAAAAACACAAAAAACGGAAATTCAGTTAAATGATTAGAAAATAAGCATTTCTTTGGGACACCATTCTACAGCTTCTCAGGTTCATAGAACATCTTACTCAGATCCACCTTGCTGAGCAGTTCTTTTTCTATGAACCAATGGGTAGAGCTCTCATTATCCAACTAGTGGAGGATCTAGGGGAGAAGAAAGCAAGTAACAGGCTCACTGTATCTACATGACAACTTCAAGATTTGTTTTAAAATTCTGACAAAAGTGGATTGTCACCACTACTCAGAGTAGTATAATTAGTGTTCTTTCTCCTCAGTCAATATTTTCCTGAGAATTGTACTTGTTGTCTATGCATATCCTGAGCAATATCTTTTTTTAATCAGAGGAGGACTTGACTGTGTACATTTAGGTAAAAACATGCATGTTTTTATACGTTATTAGGTTACGGTAAGTCTTGGTCATGTATGGTTACTCACTGTGCTCAAGGTGTTCAGTCACTTAAAATATGACTATGTATGAACTTTAAATATTATTTTAGGAGATTTTAGGAGTACGTCAAGGCTGTATACTGTCACCCCTGTTTATTTAACTTACATGCAGAGTACATCATATGAAATGCCAGACTGGATGAAGCACAAACTGGAATAAAGATTGCTGGGAGAAATATTAATAACCTGAGATATGCAGATAATACCCCCTTATGGCAGAAAGTGAAGAAGAACTAAAGAGCCTCTTGATGAAAGTGAAAGAGGAGAGTGAAAAAGTTGGCTTAAAACTCAACATTTAGAAAACTAGGATCATGCCATCCAGACCCATCACTTCATGGCAAATAGATGGGGAAACAATAGAAACAGTGAGACTTTATCTTGGGGGGGGGGGGCTCCAAAATCACTGCAGCTGTGAAATTAAAAGACGTTTTCTCCTTGGAAGAGAAGCTATAACCAACCTAGACAGCATATTACTTTGCCAACAAAGGTCCATCTGGTCAAAGTTATAGTTTTTTCAGTAGTCATTTATGGACGTGAGAGTTGGACTGTAAAGAATGTTGAGCATTGAAGAACTGATGCTTTTGAACTACGGTGTTGGAGAAGACTTGAGAGTCCCTTGGACAGCAAGGAGATCAAACCAGTCAATCCTAAAGGAAATCAGTCCTGAATATTCACTGGAAGGACTGATGTTGAAGCTGAAACTCCAATATTTGGCCACCTGATGCAAAGAACTGTCTCATTAGAAAAGACCCTAATGCTGGGAAAGATTGAAGGTGGAAGGAGAAGGGGACGACAGGATGAGATGGTTGGATGACATCACTGATTCTATGGACATGAGTTTAAGTAAGCTCCAGGAATTGATGATGGACAGGGAAGCCTGACATGCTGCAGTCCATGGAGTCACAAAGAACTGGACATGACTGAGTGACTGAACTGATCTGAAGTGAACTAGGAGATTTAAGTGTTTTGGTTAGCCATACTATATTTCTTCCTCTTGATCTTCAGGCTTCTGTGTGCTTCTTAGTACCTATTATTATTTTGGAATTGCATATGCTTTGAGGTTTTTGTCCCACTAAAAATGGATAGTAACCAAAAAAGCAAAGGAACACTGAAAGTGGAGTTGTTTGGGTTGCCATAGACATATCATGGAACATTTGTTCTATACCTTCTCATGTATTTGTCAGTGGAGGATAATAATTTACACACTTTAGTGTAATTCATAAGTAAAAATGTTGCTTTTATTCTCATATTTCTGCAGAGGTATGAATGCAGCCAAGCTTAGACTTTTAGTGATCAGATTAGTTTAATGCATTTTTAAAGAGAGAGTATAATTTTGTTCAGAATAATCCATCTGATTAATATAGACCTCAACTAATGAACTATGATCAATTTATTTTGTATCACTGGCAAAATTAATATTAATCTGTGAGATATGAAGAAACAGTGTACAGTTTACTAGGAGAGATCAGAAATAGAGGTCCAAGTTGGAAAAATGATTTGACAGATAACCGGAATATGGAGTTTTATTCCAGAGCTGAGTCCAGGGCTAGAAAGGCAGGATGTGGTAGATACAATGTATGCAGCTACTTGCTAAATTGCTTCAACCGGGACCAACTCTACAAACCCATGAACTGCAGCCCATCAGGCCCCTCTGTCCAAGGGATTTTCCAGGCAAGAATACTGAAGTGGGTTGCCATGCCATCCTCCAGGGAATCTTCCTGACCCATGGATTGAATTCATGTCTCCTGCAACTGCTGCATTGCAGGTGAATTCTTTACCACTGAGCCACTGTGAAAGCTCTGATACAATGTATGTAGATATCCAATGTCAAACAGTTAACAAGAACATTATGGGACTAGGAAAATCCAGAGAATACTAATCCCAGGATAGAGACTGCTTTTCCTCTACAAACTTTGATGCTTTTTGTAGTATGCTGCTGCTGATGCTAAATTGCTTCAGTCCTGTCCGACTCTGGGCGACCCCGTAGACGGCAGCCCACCAGGCTCCCCCGTCCCTGGGATTCTCCAGGCAAGAACACTGGAGTGGGTTGCCATTTCCTTCTCCAATGCATGAAAGTGAAAAGTGAAAGTGAAGTCGCTCAGTCGTGTCAGATTCTTAGCGACCCCATGGACTGCAGCCCTCCAGGCTGCTCTGTCCATCGGATTTTCCAGGCAAGAGTACTGGAGTGGGGTGCCATTGCCTTCTCCATTTTGTAGTATATTTATATACAAAAACTTATACATATATGCAATGTCAGAAGGTAGCAGAGATTCTACAGTCAGGCAGATAAATATTCTGTAGAGGTGGGCAAAGCAGAAAATTCCCTTAAGGATAATAAGGCTTATGCTTAGAGATGTTTGTAATCCATCCCAGTTGGCACTCGGTGCTTCATTTCATCTTAAGGAAATGCGCACTTATTCATTCTTCCATTCACTCAGCCATTGACTGTTTACTTCATTTTTGCAACGTGTGGGATGCTGTGCAAATTAAAACAATACAAGGTACAAGGATACAATAGAATGGTAGGATCAATAAATGTGGAAATACTGAAAAGTGAGAACTGAATGTTATTCATCACTGACAGATTTCTCACTTGATCCCTGACTTTTTGAGCCAGCATTATGAGGGCGTTTACCTGCAACGTGATCCAACATATAAGAGAATGCAGAATATCTGTGAATCTAGAATAGCTGACTGTAAACTTTCTCTTTTAAGCTACTCTAAAATTCTAACCACTCATCATGCCACGCTGTTTGGAAATGGTTGCATGGGTATATGCTAGCATAGATTGCCTATTGCTCTATTATTCCCTATAAAATTCTAAAAGATTTGATGTAGGAAACTTCAGTTCAGTTCTGTTCAGTTGGTCAGTCATGTCCGACTCTTTGCAACCCCATGAATTGCAGCACTCCAGGCCTCCCTGTCCATCACCAACTCCTGGAGTTCACCCAGACTCTTGTCCAGTGAGTTGGTGAGGCCATCCAGCAGCCATCTCTTCCTCTGACGTCCCCTTCTCCTCCTGCCCCCAATCCCTCCCAGCATCAGAGTCTTTTACAATGAGTCAACTCTTCATATGAGGTGGCCAAAGTATTGGAGTTTCAGCTTTAGCATCAGTCCTTCCAAAGAACATCCAGGACTGATCTCCTTTAGAATGGACTGGTTGGATCTCTTTGCAGTCCAAGGAACTCTCAAAGAGTCTTCTCCAACACCGCAGTTCAAAAGCATCAATTCTTTGGTGCTCAGCTTTCTTCACAGTCCAACTCTCACATCCATACATGACCACAGGAAAAACCATAGCCTTGACTAGATGGACCTTTGTTGGCAAAGTAATGTCTCTGCTTTTGAATATGCTATCTAGGTTGGTCATAACTTTCCTTCCAAGGAGTAAGCGTCTTTTAATTTCAGGGCTGCAATCACCATCTGCAGTGATTTTGGAGCCCAAAAAATAAAGTCCGACACTGTTTCCACTGTTTCCCCATCTATTTCCCATGAAGTGATGGGACAAGATGCCATTATCTTAGTTTTTCTGAATGTTGAGCTTTAAGCCAACTTTTTCACTCTCCTCTTTCACGTTCATCAAGAGGCTTTTTAGTTCCTCTTCACATTCTGCCATAAGGGTGGTGTCATCTGCATATCTGAGGTTAGGAAACTCACTCATTCTTAAATGGTACCCCAAATGCCCATAGTCACTCTTCCCAGTGATCATTCAGAAATGATTTAGAGCCTGTTAATGAAAACTATCTTCTTCAGGTTGAACCTTTATCTTATCTTTGCTTCCATTCACAAAGTTAAATTTACTAAAAATTTCAAATGTCCTCTCTTTTAAAGTTGTGATTTCAAATGAAGACTACATAGTTTTCTACATTGAGAAAGAAAATTTTAATTTGTGAATCACTTTTTGATATTTTTCTTTTTAAAGAAAAGTATTCGGCTGATTTGTTTTAAAGGTGTGTTGCTTTGAAAGAGGCAACAATTACATGAATGGAAGTTTGTGTGGGAAAATTAGTGGAGAATAGCAAAATAACTCAAACAACATGAGTGTCTGAAAAAGGACAAACCCTACTTTCTTATACCAATTAACTTCTTTTCCAGATAATATCCAGGTCTTTTGGATATAAAAGAGAAATCTGCCTCATGAATTCCCTTTGAAAGCATCTAAGCTCCTCTTTCTTTTTCTGTTTTAGATTGCAGTCAGCACATGGAGTTAATACATACTTGGATCAAACTGTGAGGGAAAGTGGCAAATCACAAACTAATGGTCTTACCTTGAGGGAAAAAACTGGTGTTGGAGAAGACCCTTGAGAGCACCTTGGACTGCAAGGAGATCCAACCAGTCTGTCCTAAAGGAAATCAGTCCTGAATATTCTCTGGGAGTCCTGGCGTGCTGCAGTCCATGGGGTCACAAAGAGTTGGACACAACTGATCTACTGAACTGAACTGAACTGAGGGGAAAAATGTTCTGTATGCATTACATCTTTATACACAATAGTATTGTACGCATGTTTTGGAGGTAAAATTAAAGAAAATTAAAATTCATCATACTATCTTTTTAGCCAACCCAAATCAACAGCTGTATAAAGAGTAGGGCTGGAGCAGAGAAAGATGAGAGCTTCTCATCGAAGACCTGGAGATCTGTAGGTTGCATAAGACACCTTGAATGTGAATCACTTCCTCCACATCCTCTCCCCTTTTGGTGTCAGTCCAATATATGCACACCAGCTATACAATGTTAAGCCGTCTTTTGTTTTCTGAACTGAAATTCATCTTAAAGGCATTGCCAAATCTGTTGATTATATGTCATGATAAGGAGAAAATCTAGATATTATCATTTCAGTGTTTGAGTTTTTCTCCTGTTTTCAATGTGTTTTTATGGAGATGATTGTTCAATGCTGAGATCAACTGCACCTGAGAAGCTTCCCTCATTATATTTACTAATTTGTATAGCAACCAAAAGGTAAAAACAACAACAGCAACAACAACAAACATACTTGGTAATTTCATGAATTTAAAAAATAGCCCTGGGGAAAAAAATGCATCACTTTTTATTTTGTATCACTGCTGTGTTTAAGAAACCTAAAAAAGGGAATTTCATATTCTCGTATTTTGACAAGTACTTTACATTTGCTTGAATAAATATTTTACTATGAAAGGAATATGATTAAAAAGAAAAGAACCCCCCACACTATTAACTTCTTAGGAACATTAAAGCAGTAAAAGTACACACTCCATAAGCCAAGGGATACGGCAGCCTTCACTTAACTCCAAGCCATCCTGGGAAAGAATTTTCTTTCTTTCTTTTTTTTTAAAAGCTCCAAGAAACCCTACACTTGAAGAAAGGGAAGATGAGCTTCAACTGTCATATTGATGTGGCAGAATTTAGCTCTTTTGTGAAGAACTCCGATGTCCTCAGAGTATAAAGAAAATAGTATACTATGTAGAGGGCCAATAAATCAATTAGCTTTAACAGTCACAGTTCAGGAGATGTATTTATTCTTTTCGATGAAAGCACAGCTTTTGCTTGTGAACATTCTTCATAATGTTAGGGTTAATTTTTCACATGGAAATTATATTTAGTGGCTGAAAAAAATCACTCATAAATTTTGTAAAACAATAAGAAGTACTTACTAATGTAGGAGAACAAGTTTGTTTTATTTTTAATTATCTATCTTTAGAGTAATTGAGATTCTAAGCAGCAGCTAATAGCCTCACTGTCTCAAATTACTACTGCCTGTAACTTTACCTTGCCAAATATCAAAGAGCTTTTCAATTGCAACTCTACTACTAAAACCTGGGTCATTTTCTAGCAATTAATTGGAAGAGGTGATTAATAGCTTAATAATGGGTTGCTCTGTGTTTAAAAAATGCAGGGGATGTGCATAGGAAAGGAATATGTAATTTTGTATCCCTGAAACATTACCTAATTGAAAAATCAGCAGTTGGTCTTATTTACTTTAGGCTTGTATTTC
Organism: Ovis aries; assembly: GCF_016772045.2. Classification (NCBI taxonomy): domain Eukaryota; kingdom Metazoa; phylum Chordata; class Mammalia; order Artiodactyla; family Bovidae; genus Ovis; species Ovis aries. The sequence continues at coordinate 153,740,018 of NC_056055.1, forward strand.
CAAACCCTCTTTTGATCTACTCTGAGAAAATGTGTAAATCTGGAGAGTATTTTTTAATTAACTCCTTAAACACGGAACACGCTATGAATTTAAGGAGCACAAGCTATTCCGTGGCACCTGCTGTGCCACAGTCAACTTCACAGGAATTTGAGGCCAGTACCTGTCAAGTATCTACCTGTATGTGCAGATGGTGGAACCCATTCAGCAAGTCACCCACTATCAGGGTACCTGTGGATTCATAGAGCATACCCACCTACAGCAGAGCCTTGTGGCTGTGGTGCCCAGGAACCTAGGTCCACTTCTATTATGCATTCCTGTGAATTGATACACACAGATTCAGTGGCTATAAAATATCTAACTGTAAAACTACCCTTCCAGAAACAGTCAATAGATGTCCGTGCAATTTTGTGAGTTCTCTAAGCTAAGTACTCCATGGTTCGAGATTAGGTCTCAAGGAAATGGCAAGTTGGCGGGAGTTTAATGATGGCGTGAGGTCTCTAAATAAAGGCAAAGGATGAGACTAACAAACTGAAAAGGACCAGGACTCGTTTGTCTATCTCATGACAACAACCTGTTGTTCCATGGCAAATGTCCTCTTGGATATGGGACTCACTGACTTTTTTCCCCATGATCTAGCATAATTACCATAGATTATCTTAATTTCCTTCTCATGTTGCCAGAAGAAAATAAAGAACAAGGGTCTCAGTTTCCAACAAATTTCTTGACGTTATACATTCTCATTTCCAACATTAGTCTCATCTTATTCCAAATGATACTAGGAAAGTGCAAGTGAAATCGCTCAGTAGTGTCCAACTCTTTGCGACCCCATGGACCGCAGCCTACCAGGCTTCTCCATTCATGGGATTTTCCAGGCAAGAATACTGGAGTGGGTTGCCATTTCCTTCTCCTGAGAATCTTCTTAACCCAGGGATCGAACCAGGGTCTCCCACATTGCAGGCAAATGCTTTACCGTCTGAGCCACCAGGGAAGCCTGACACTAGGAATACTGGGCTGTTTATCTCCCACAGTAATTACATGGTGACTTAACACTAGAGGAAATCAATACTTCGCTAACTGATACTCTTTTTATAGGACCAAACATAAAACAAAAAAGGAAGGACTTATTAAATAAATAGAACAATTCAGAAATGAGCTCCATTTCCCCAGCTCTCACAAACCCAGTAATCCATTCAAGAAGTCTGATTTATTCTCCTTGTTTGATTTATTTTCCCAAAGTTAAGGACCCAACTGGTCCCAGAAATTTTCTTTTAACTCTTAACTTTCCACACTTATTGGAGAATATTCAAAAATTAAAACAATTAAAAAATTAAGAAAACAATGGTTTTCTCTGCCACCACTAAACAATATACAGCTACCCCAAAGTAATCAACTGTAGTAAAGATGAAATGGCATGCTAGTGACTGGGAAAGCCAGTGAGCTGAAAATAAAGACAAGGGTGGCTTTATTAGATTGTTAGATGCTCCTAAGTAGGGCCCTAGTCATCCTCAGATGTCAAAGGCTAGAGAAGGCCTGAATGCATAGAAAATAATTCAGTTGCAAGAGGGCTGAACTGTACCTTAGAAGTTCCTGCTGGCCAGATAGCCAGAAATTCTCATTATTCTCCAACTTGGAGTAGAAAGATCTGCTTCCAAGATGTGGTGGAGACAAACCAACACAGCTGAAGTAATCCTTTTCTTGCATAGCTTTTTATAGTTTTCCTTGAAATAATAAATTGTTATGCTTGCTTTACTTGTTTATCTCTAGCTGCATCCCCTCCATAACCTTCGAATCCTTCAGTGTAATTTTCTGTGCATTTGAATTTTTGAATGTGTTGATTTTAATTTCTGGTGACCTCCCTCCAAGAAGTCTCCATCCATGTCTTGGCTCTGGTTTGATTGTTTTCAAGCTAGGCCTGTCACGAGGTTTTGTCTCATTCTTGTCTTTTGGAATTCCTTTTATGTTTCTCTTGCTTTACTTCCTGAGTCTGGTGGAACAAATCCACTAATGAACTTTTTGTGAGTACGTTGTTGGAGCCTTTGAAAAATGTCTGTTGTTGTTGTTGACTCTTTTAGACCCCATGGACTGTAGCACTCCAGGCTCCACTGTTCTCCACTATCTCTAGGAGTTTGCTAAAATTCATGTTCATTGAGTAGGTGATGCTTTCTAACCATCTCATCCTCTGCTGACCCCTTCTTCTATTGCCTTCAATCTTTACCAGCAACAGGGTCTTTTCCAATGAGTCAGCTCTTCACATCAGGCGGCCTAAGTACACAAACGTATTTGATCCATTGTTTGCTAGCTCTCAATGTTTCTTTGTAAAGTCAGAAATACCTCATTCTTGAGCTTTTGTATATAAATTTTATAAAAGAGGTGAGTTTTATTTTTCTCTGAAAGCAATTCTAATCTAATTGTAAAACTTGATACATTAAATTTTCATGATTTTGTGCTTCGATATTTGTCATTTTTATTCTTCACACTGGGCACATACCTAGAAATATATATATCTTTTAGTTCTGGGAAATTTCCTTTATTTTTCTTAATAAATTTTTCCTTTCATTGTCTATGTTCTCTACTAGCTAGATGTTAAAAATCCTGACTTGGTCCCTTAATTGTTTTATTTTTTCTCATCTAATTTACTCTGTGTTTGATATATATCCTTGAGCTTATCTTTCAACTCTTATATTGATTTTTAAAATTTTGCTTCTAGATTATGTTTCCATGGCTTATTTCTTATTCTTTGATTTTAAAGGTATTATTTTGTATATTCTATGAATGTAGTATCATATATTAGTTTCTAAGTGTACTAATTACATTTCCCACACAATTTTCTTTTGTATCAATGCTATATCTTTTTCTATTTTTAGTCCATATTTATTGTTGATGTTCCTTTTATTTCAAGAGTTTTAATTCACATCTTCTTGCAAATATCTGGTGGTTATTAACTGTCCTAATTGGATCATTGACTATAATAAGCACTTCAGGAAGAATGTCAGTTGGCTGACTTTGCTCTAGGATTCTCAACCTGCTAGCTAGCTTTTTGTTTTGCTGGCACGTGGGGTAGTACAAGCTTAGCCATAGTTACTGAGAGTGGGGTAAAAGGAGCATTATAGACTTTTCCCCGTTTACAGTGTTGTGCCTTTCCCTGTCATCTGTCCTTAAATACAGTATTTCTTTGTTTTGTTTTGCTTTTCTCCTAGAAATTAGAATTTTCAAAATTTTAGGGATGGAAGAAATGCAGTGCTTGGCTGTACAGGTAGTGTCTGGACTACCTGTTACACAAAATGTCAGACATTTGTCCCTAATTTCTCATAAATGAGAATATGCAAGTATTCTCATTTAGAAAGTTTTTCTTTTCTTGCAAAATTGATGCATTTGTGATGCTTTGTTTCCTTTGAAAAGTAAAAAAAAGGACTACTTTAAAAAAAAATTTAATACTAAAATTCAGGGTAACCTAAGCACTTAGTGACTTAATTTTCCCCAAATCTTAATAACAGCATTACTTGTTAATAACTATCACCTCTTTTATAGATTAATCAATTAAGGCTTGGAGAAATTTCTCAAGTTGCATGAAATTTCAGGGTAAATGGTAGAATCAGTATTTTTACCCAAATTGCATATATTCTAAAGCATATTTTATTTTTAGCACTATGAAACCTCCATAAAAAGCAGATACTTTAAAAATGATTTCAAAGCTGATTCTAGCTAGAAGAGAATTGATGGGCTGCAGAGTAAATGAGACTGAGTCATAATGATTTTTTTCTTGACGAGGCGCCATTTCGTTCAGCCTTTAACCCAGAGCCTCCATTTTCTCCCTATCCTCCCTATTAAGCTCTGCTTTGGGCATTTTAACTTATATTAGAGTATAAAGTATAAACAAAAACTTTAGAAATTGCACTTTCCAGAGACATTTGAATGATAATAAAGGAAGATTTTCAATGAAGCCCTAGTGATGTTTCAGGAGGTAGAGGAAGACACATTTTGGGCTCAAGTAAATTTCTGAATAACTATGTAGATAGACATCTGTGCTTTCTACTGACAAGGTCATTTATAATGTTGAGAAAAAATGAAGCAATATGGCATTAGGGAAAGGGAAAGTCGCGCAGTCGTGTCCGACTCTTTGTGACCCCATGGACTGTAGCCTACCAGGCTTCTCAGTCCATGGGATTTTCCAGGCAAGAGTACTGGAATGGGTTGCCATTTCCTTCTCCAGGGGATCTTCCCGACCCAGGGATCGAACCCCGGTCTCCCGCATTGTAGGTAGACGCTTTACCCACTGAGCCACTAGGGAAGCAATGTGGCATTACACGGTAGCATCTCTTATTAACAAGAAGAGAAGGAGGCAGAGAAAGATCTACTTAGGGTGCTGACTTAATAGGCCAGCTTTTAAGATTTGGCTCTCAGGGGTGGGTCTGCGTTATGCACAATGTTTTGTCTAAAGCAGCCAGGAATGGGAAGAAAGAGAGCATGGTTAAAGGCCAAATGGGGACCAGTGACTAAATTAGATAAGAGAGACAATATGGTATTCCTAAGTTTGAGATAAGATTATGAGGAGTCTTACGTTGAACTATATTATACAACAATAGGATACTAATGGTAATCTTTGCACTTGAAATTTACAGAGTTAGACCTATACTTGGAGAAGTTGAATCTGATAGAAATATCTTCCTTATCTTCATCTGTATTTAACTAGTTTAATTTGTTGACAAGGATATAAAGGGAATTGAATGAATAATAGACTCCAGAGTCACTGTAGATAAGATAGTTATCATTTATTGCCCAGCCTGGATCACTTATAAGACTGGGAGGGGGACATTAGTGCAAAACACACGAAAAGGAAATCTCTCAAGTGCATTGGGATGTATAGTCATCCTACCTAGGATGAAGATGGAGAAATAGGGTAAGATAGAGCATATAAGAACTTGAATGAATATTTTTAGGAAGATATGGGAAAAGGGAAAGATACTGAGTCATTATAATAAAACCTTTGGTTTTTAACTTCATATTCCAAGTCTTTAATGGACTGAAAAATAACATTTTTTTCTGATATAGACCATTTTAATTTGCAAAGCTCTTACTCAAAAAAAGTGAGAGTGTGCTCCTGTGAATCTATATATTCAGGGATATTAAATAGCAATATTTTTGATGATTTAAAAATTTCACTTTAATTTGTTTAGAGAAATATATTTAATTTTGTTCCTTTTATAACCAGAGGAAACAATACAATCTGAGTTTATCTTATGTATCTAGGTGCTCAAAATGTATGCTGAAAATTATTTAGTAATGTAGGATACCATAAAACCTGTGAGATGCAAATGCAGTATTTTGTTGAAAGAATCATTTAGTCCTTTGATAGACAAACTGTGTTCAAATTAAGCAGGACCAACTTATCCATCAAGTCCACCAATGGGCACAGCAGCTTAAGCCTACAATAATTTTGGAGGCCTAAGAAATAATTCCTTTAAAAATCTTATTTCAAACAGTAAACTTTTAGAACATGAAAAATGTTTGAAGTATTTAATAACATAATTGTTCTTGTGTCAATCAATATAATCAATAAATACAATTTTTGATAATTATTATGGAGAAAGAAGTCCCACAAAAGCAGAATGAGTGAAGCCTACAAAAATCATTGAGTCCAAGGAAAGTGGGAAAAAAAAAAGAAATCCTATTTCCTAAAGAAATGTTCTTTAAAAACCCTGAAGTATAGTGTTGGAATACATTTTTTCAGCATTACTTAAGATTTCATCTTCTAATTTGAGTATCTGGAACAAGGTAACATATTTTCTTGGGAGTTGAAAAATCTCTAAAGATAATTAAGCTTTTCCTCAGATATCCTTGTTATGTGTTTTGTGGAGAAAACTACTTTTGTTTCCTAATGTCTTTTTCATCAATCATGGTAAAAAGTCCTCATAGGAACTATTGAGGATGTTTCCTTAGGGAAAGGTTGAGGAGATGCCTGAGCTGGAAGCATTAGCAAGCCTCTCCGATGGAAACAAGGATGTGTGCTGTGCTGTCACTTCAGTTATGTCCAACTGTTTGTGACCCTGTGGACCATAGTCCACCAGGCTCTTGTATCCACTTTATTCTCTAGGCAAGAATACTGGAGAGGGTTGCCATGCCCTCCTCCAGGGTGTCTTCCCAACCCAGGGACTGAACTCAGGTCTCTTATGTCTCTGACATTGGCAGGCGGATTCTTTGCCAGTAGTGCCACCTAGGAAGCACCAGAAACAAGGATAGAGTGAGCATTTTATTATAACTCAGGTTCACAGAGGAACTAGGTGGGACCTCAGCTTCACATGGCCAGCCTTCCTTTCATTTAGGACCAAATTTCAGGTGACTGTTGGGGTTTCCCAGGTGGCACTAGTGTTAAAGAACCTGCCTGTCAATGAAGGAGACATAAGAGATGTGGGTTCAATCCCTGGGTCAGGAAGATCCCCTGGAGAAGGGCATGGCAACCTACTCCAGCATTCTTGCCTGGAAAATCCCTTGGAGAAAGGGACCTGGTGGGCTGCAGTTATGGGGTTACAAAGAGTCAGACACAACTGAAGTGACTTAGAACACGTAGCGTTCAGGTGGCTGTTAGGACTACTTTGCATATTTCTGTGTAAAGTAAACAAATGCCATTATTTCAGCATTCAAATCTTTGCTCAGTCGGTGAAGGCAAGTGCTACACATAAGGAATAAGACTAAACATATGCCTTGGTTACATGAACACTTTAGTAGGATGCTACAATTTTCTAAAAGATATACATATGGTATATACCATTTTTACCTCTAACTACTTGCATCATTATTAATACAATGATGATATTAGTGAAAAAATAATTTAAAACGGCATATATGGGGTAGCACATTATTCAAATATGTTGCTGCCTGAAGCTCAGCTTCTTTGTACACCAATGCCAAAACAAATCTTGGAGACAGAGTTTTGGGTGAAGTAGAAAAGGATAGCTTTATTGCTTTGCCAGGCAAAGGGGGAAACAGCAAGCTCGTGCCCTCAAAATCATGTATCCCCACTTGGGAAAGATAGTGGCAAGTTTTATAGTAAAAGAAGGTGTGATCAGTTCATGGACATTCTTCTAATGGTTTGATGGTGAGGTAAGAGGAGTCAACATTGTCAACCTTTAGGCTTAACCGGTCTGGTATCTACATACCTGTGGCCAGCATATCATAATTTCTCCCACCTGGACGCAGTTTCAGATATTGCTGTGTGTATCTGTGGATGGGGAAACAGGACCTTGTCCCAAGGTTAGAGACTGGATCACTGGGTTTGAAAACATGATGACCTTAAGAGTAGTGTTTGTGATGCTTTGAGAATGGTAGTATAGTTGGATTAGATTGAGGAAATTTTGTGGAGAAAGTGAATGTAAAGCATCATGTCAAGAAACACTGATGCAAAGCAGACAGTGTAAAAGGAAGTATGCTTGAAGCAGAGTTGTTTTTCTTCTTTTCTTCCTCCTTTCCTTTCTCTTATTTATTTATTTATTTTTTAAACAGGAGCTTCTAGATTATCTTTGTATGCCCACAGAAATGACATTGGAGGGAGAGAGAGGCTGACAGTGTAAAAAAAGCCATAGAAAATTAAAGATCAAATTTCTCATCAATGTAGTGGATGGGGAAAAGGAAGGATTCCAATTCAGCACTGATGAGTAGTAGGGCACTTTATTTCCAGTAATAGGTAAGACAGTAGAGCATGTGATGTGAACTGATTGGTCATTTTGCTGGGGGAACAATAAGGAACTTCTGTTGTAGATATTGGCAAAAGTAAATAGCTTTATTCGAAGAAGAGAATTTCTAACCAGTCAACATGGAACAGTAGAACAAAGACTTAAAGTCAGCTAGGAAAATTAGAACCTGTTTTTACTTGACCATCTCTTGAAGGACATTTGGAGTCTTCTGACATATTAGTTTTTAAAGATATAATTCATTTGCATGATGATAATCATGTAGCACATTTCCCTATCTTATTTGCTGATCATGGATAAAATAGCTTTTTTGGTATGGTGATGGTTTAGTTGCCCAGTCTTGTTTGACTCTTGCAACCCCATGGACTATAGCATGCCAGGCTCCTTTGTCCAGACAACTGGAGTGGTTTTCATTTCCTTGCCAACCCAGAAATCAAACCCAGGTCTCCTGCATTACAAGCAGATTCATTACTGACTGAGCAACAAGGAAAGGCCCTTTTTTGGTATAGATATGCCATATTTGTAAATGTACCGAAAACCTCTAAAACTTTGTCACAAATTTTATTAATTCCTTAAAGTAGGTGTTACAAATAATTTCCCCATTTATTTACCAATCTCAGAATTCTATAATTTAATTTTAGGACTCATACTATTGGAATGTCTATATCCCTATCAAAGGCTAACTGCTTATCCCCACCATCTCCTTGTAGGACCACTTCCCTGATTATACCAACCCTATGGAGTGTTTTCCTGAAATGCTTTAGCTGTACGTTATAATGTGTTTTTGATTGTATATGGTCTGTCCTGATACTCAATTTATCAGATAAATTTCTCAATGAATTTTAAACATTTTAAGGCCAAAGAGCTGGCCCGTTGCTAATTTTTAACTCTCTCCTTAGTTGCTAGTCCAGTGTTTTCAAGTTTTAGCAAGTGTTTAATAAATGCTTGTTGAAAAACAAAAGTGAAATATATTTATAAAACTTAAGAATTCCTATTTTGCTGACACACACCTTTTTAAGAATGTTTTTGAAGAGGTGGTCTGTATATGGTTAAAAAAAAATCAATTAGTATGAATGTGAAAGTCGTGGCAAAAGATCTTTTTGCCCAGTAACCTTCTGCAGGCCTGATTTTCTCCCCAGAGCCATTCCTGGTTCCACTTTCTGTATATCCCTGCTGGTGAGGTTCATCTCACTTCGCAGTATTCTGAGTTGGCAGATGGGGTGTATGTACAGACCAGGAAAAGTTCTCTTTGAGTTGAGAGACTGGTTTATTTTTTAGCTACTGTGAAATAATTAAAAATGAATGGATACAGTTGAATTGTAGAGAGCGTATTTATTATTTGGAGTAGTTATAAAAAAAATTCCTTGAAATTAAAAATCATACCTTGAACAGGTCGATTAGTCAGATTTAATTTTTCTTTCACTCTCTTATATTGCTGTAAATATTTTCATGTCTTATGCATAACCAAAAAGTATATTAAACTGTCAAAACATAAATGATTTCCTTTTGGCCACCATGGCTTGAGGGATTTATTTCAAGTCTGTTGTGCTACTATTTGCCCCTAGGATGTGTAATCTATATTTTAGGGGAATGTGGCTTACTGCAAGACACCTGTATTATTTATGTGTGATTAATATTTGTGTTATGGTGAATGAGGTCTTTTGGCTTTACTTTTCTCTTATAGTGACTTAATCATTTCTCACAAGAATGTAGTCATTGTAATAAAACATTCCACGTACTAGTTTGTTTTTCACCAGTGACAAATGCAATTGTTGTAAAATGTGAATTTTCAGTTATTAAATATGGCATCATGAATGTAATTTACTGGGCTACATCTATGAGATGCTGCTGTATGGCACCTCTGAAGCTGAAACCAAACCAATCCTTGTTTGTATGAATTTAAATATAAACAGTATTGAACAGCATCTTTAAATCACAATGCTTAGGCCAGCAGACCTAATTTTGTGTTTTCTGAAATAAATCTGTAAAGTGTACAATTAGTTGGTTATATGGATGCCTATTAAAATGGTCTCATTGTAATTTGCAGATTTGCAACAAATGATGAAAATCTTTGATCATCCCTGACAGATAATATCATGTGCCAAATTAGGACATATTTCAAAGTTCCTTTCTGTGGGTCATAAGCTATGACATTTTTCACAACTTTCCTTTAGTTAAAGCATGTATAAAGAGTGAGAAATTGTATCAGCTCCAAAATCTACACGACTAAAATTCAATTAGATATTAACGTTACCTTCCAGAATCATCTTCTTTCACAACTGTACAGTAAAACATATTGCTCTTAACAGCTATTACTCAGATTTGGTAGCGTATGGATTATTAAATATGAAAGGAATTCATCTTAAAATGTTCATAATAATTCTTTTGATCATATTTTGATAGCTTTGCCAAATGACCAGAAAGAAGCTATAAATATAAAAGCTGATGTATATATTGTGAGCTTCCTCTTGCAAATACATAAGAATGTGTGTGTGTGTGTGTGTTGCTGTTGTTCATTGCCATATTACTTAAAATTTGAAAAAATACAAATAATGCTGGAACATAGTACTTTTTTGTCTTTTTATATAATCCATCATTAGAGCTATAGCCTGGTTTTTATGCTGTAATATTGCAAGTGGTAAATATTTGGAGAAAAAGCCCTCTGTATTTTGGAGAAGAATTTGGAATATGTCTATTAAAGGTGTGAGAGAGGAATCTTCCATGTAAATATTGGAACTGTGACATAATAAATACCTTTCAGGTATACATTAAAATTGTAAAAGTGCTCAAACTTATTGAGCTTCCAGAGAAAGTCATCAAGAGTATTAAAGAATGATGTTGATAATTACACTAAATTCAGCCAGGATACGGTGGACAAGGGCTTTAAAACTTCAGAAACATCAATTAAAGCCCAAGTTGTGTGCAATAAGCATCAAAAATTGATAAAAACTCAAATTTAGGTTTTTAGATTTAGTGTTTAAATCAATCAACTGCAAACAAGATTTAATTAAAGAATATTATTTCAAAGTGTAATTACCTACTGGGATTAGAATGAACCTCTATTGCCCATAATGTTCTCCTACTGTGATCCCACACTGAAAAATGTTGAGTTTTAGATTAATATGCATCTTGTAAGTACAAGTCCTAATCTCAATCTTAAAGGACATTTAAAACACACTTGGAACCTTCTATGCAATCAAGCCCAGTGTGACTACTCTGTCCACCATGCTAAATTTGTGATTACATTTTTTATGTGCATGATTTAAATCGCTTTAGCAGCAGTCCAGGGAGCATTTTACCCTGCATATTAATTACACAAAGGCTTTGTCATGTGAGGGTCTCAGTGGTCATGGTCTGTAATCCAGCTCATTTGAACTGTGAGTACAGTTTTTGAGCATGCTGTGCACATCAAGCCCGGTTTTAAAGCTAGAATAGGCTGAGACGGTTAACAGGTATGGTTCCTGCTTAAGGAATGAATGCCATTTATTTAGTGACATCTGCAAACTAATTGCTTAAAAATCTGAAAGTGAATATGTGTGCTCAGAAGGCTGCTATTAATACATAAGAAAGGAGACTCCGTGTCACAGCATTCCAGTTCTTATTGTCTTAAGCTAGCATTTTACAAATGATCATATGAATCCTTTATAAAATTCTTCATATTTCAACAATGGGCTTTTTCTGTCATTAAATTTTAATAATTTGGTCATAATCAGTATATTTTCAGATTTGAGACCATTTAAATATTATTATGATTTAAGAGGAATTAAATGTGTTTTTCAATATATTTATCAACAAGCAGAACCTAAAGTGAAAGATCATAAAAGAAATCACATCATTTCAACATAATAATTTGTAAATATTCAGGACTTTCTGATATATTGCTTTACTATAACAGTTTGGTCCTAAAGATCAGAAAATTAATATTTTTGGGAGTTTCCCATTTTAGGAGTTTAATCATATAATGTTAGTATACTGTGTGCCTACATGCTAGGTCACTCCAGTCGTGTCTGACTGTTTGCAACCCTATGTACTGTAGCCTGCCAGTCTCCTCTGTCTATGGGATGCTCCAGGCAAGAATACTGGATTGGGTTGCCACGCCCTCCTCCAGGGGATCTTCCCGTCGCAGGGATTGAACCCCTGTCTCCTGCAGCCCCCATATTGCAGCTGGATTAGTTACTGCTGAACCACTGGGAAAGCCCAATATACTGTATATTACTAGTTAAAAACAAATATGGGGGCTCATATCTGATATGACACTGGAGGTTTGATGTCATGGAAGTCAGCACTGAATTTTAAACATGAAAAAGAATCACAGTGATTTGAGTGAATGCCGCATATAGACCCCCAGGACCCATGCCAGACTTTAAGAATCAAAACAAATAAAGGGGCATTTGTATATGCATGTGTTTTCTGAAAAAAAAAAAAAAAAAGACACAAAATTCAGAACCACTTATGATTAGCTGAGAAAATTAATAGAAAATAGATATACTTTAATCTCTGTCCAAACAAGTGTAATGACAAATGTAGAAAAGACTTTACAATAAAAGAGTGGAAAATGCCTCAAGATTCACTTTGCTAGGAAACTCCACTGAATCTGTCAACTAACGATGTAGCAAGCAGTCTTTTAATTGGCAGAGTGAAGAATTTGCTTGCAATATGGGAGACCTGGATTTGATCTTTGAGTCAGGAAGTTTCCCTGGAGAAGGGAATGCTGCTTACTCCAGGATCCTTTCCTGGAGAATTCCATGGACAGTAGCTACAGCCCATGGGGTTCTAAAGAGTTGGACAAGAATGAGCAACTAACACTTTCGATATATTATCACACTTTCCTGGTAGAATGAGGGAAGTACAATATTTTAGAATACTAAATTACATCTTAAAAATATAAGATATAGACTTAGTCAGACAAACTGAAATACTTTATAAAGCCTAAGTGGAAATAAAGTAAGAATGATACCATTGTTTTTAAGTTTTAAATGTATGGCCTATCATGACCACAAATATTTGAAAGAAAAAGAATCATCTTCAGAAAGAATGATCATTTCTGCTTTAAAAAAATGTTTTTTGTGATTCATGTATACATTTTTCTATCCAAAGCAATTTGCCTTTTATTTATTAGTCTTAAAACCTAATTTGTAGCTAAACTATTTGAAATTCTTGCAGGAATTCCTGAGAAAGTTCAACTCATTCAACTTTCAATCTGGATATTTTTAAAAAGTCCATTTGTTTACAAGATAATGTTAATGGTACTTGAAAGAAAGATGGCTAGACTATGATCTGTGCTTTAGAAACCTAGAATCTATTGCAGATAATAACAAATAAATAGATAAATAAATAAAAAATTAAAATGTAGTATGACATGAACTTTATAAAAATACAAAACTTTATTTTCAGAAACTTTCAGTCTTCTGTTGTCAGATTCATTTTTTAATTTTATGTGTTTTATAAATAAATGATTTCCCACATTATTTAAAACAATTATTTTGGGAAAAAGTAGAGAAAACACAATATTAACATTTATGAAAATAGACTTATTTTCATTTACACAGGGTAGAGTTCATGATTTGAATGAAGTAGATCCATTCTAAACCAAGGTGGATAATTTTAAATTGATTTTTTGCGGCAGGAAGAATTGTGTATAAGTTTAATGTTAGGTTATAACATGCAAAGGGTATGTAAAGTTTTATATATTTCTGTGGAATTGGCTCAAATTCATTCTATGGGTTGAGTTGTGTATTTAAAGGACTTTTTGGTGTGGTATTTGAAGAGTCAAATGCTATGTTGACTTACACTTATGCATCATTGTATTATAAAAAGATTCAAGAGAAATTTGGCTATGCCATTTAGCAGGTCTGACAGCCTTTGCAGGAGTGTGAACACTCAAGAGGCCATGTAAAAAATGCAGTGTCTGTGTCTGAACATTTGTGCTCTGTACTGTTGGTTTAGGTTACAAAAGATTATGATGCTTTTTAAAGAAACAGAATCAATTCAATCAATTCTAAATATCTTAATATTAATTTTGATTTTGGTATAAACTTTGGAATGAAGTTTTAGGATATATATCTAGATAATTCAGATTATATAAGCAGCTTTGGCAAAATGATGACTATCTTACTAAAAAAAGATTATCATTAGGGTGGAACTTGCTTCTGTTTTTCATTTCCCACTTGGCCCCATTGGTGCCAAAAATTATGAATATTTGGAAACATTGTTGGTAATTGAGTTTTTCACTTTTCTTGAGGATGTTTGGCATCATACAGCCATAAGCCTCATCGAATTTTGTATCATTTACAAATGATTTCCTAACAGAAAAAACTTCACATAAGACATTTGTTAAGAGCATATTACTTAAATTGGTTTGAATACTAAATCCTAATGTCATTCCTTTCACATCTTATCAAAGAAACACTTTTCTTAAAATAATCTTAGTCTTCTAGTAACTGCCTAACATAACACTCTAATACAACATGACTCTTTCCAGGTACAGTCACTGAAAATTATGCTTTTTGATCATTTATTCAAACTTACAGATCTTTAAGAAATGTCTTTCCTTTTTTAGAACTGTTCCCAAAGTCTGGTAATGTGAAGTTAAAAATGCCCTTTCAAGGTCGATGACTTTTCTTTAATGTACTTTCTCCTGTTCGCCTAATAGATTTGTGCATTAATAAAAATCTATAGATTAGCTGTGTAGTTATTTTTCTAATGGAAAAGCTCCCTAAATATCTGGCATTTTGGATCAAATTTTAATGTTTCCAATTTTGAAATCTCAGCATAAAACTGTTGATGTGGTTCCCCTTTGATAAATTATAAAGGTACACTTTAATGAACATTGAATAGGATCACCTTTGCTACTTGGGGTAATAGAATAAAATAAAACAAGCAAACACATTTTTCTTACTGCCACATGCCTCTCCTTAATAATAACTTTTGTCTCTTCTGCAGAAATAGATGCTGTGTAAGTCTCATTAAATTACCTGATGGAATAAATACACAGCCCATAGCTCGGCAGTCCATAGTAAACTGAGCAAGGGTCTTGATATCTCAGAGTTCTGCTTATTTACACATGCCTTGGACTCTTCTCACAGATATGTAAATTATTCTGGTTAAAACTAAATGCTAAAGTCTACACCATTAGTCTTCCACTTCATGATCTCCACATGGGGCTGTTAGAGGGATAATGTACCATACAATACACGGTTTACTTTTAATTAATAGAAAAAAAATGTGAAATGAATATTAAATGTAGTTTAATGTGAGAGAAAGCTCAAAGCAGCTTGGTTATTTATTTATTTAGTAAAAAATATTCAGCCCTGCTTCATCATTAGAAAATTAAGTAATGCATTACTGGACCCGCAGCCTTGCTGGATACTTTGGAAGTAAAAGGCGGCTTGGAGAGGTCTTAACAAACTAGCTAATAGTAACTGGGCCTGGCACAAAGAGGGGCTATTTTAGGAAGAGGTTCAGGAGTTCTGCTCTGTGTCTTTTGAATCCTAACGGAGCTTTTCTGCCAGAGTCTGTTCTGCTCTAAGAATGTTCCCTGCTCTACACTGTAGGAATCATAGGATCTGGTGTTAAATCTTAGAAACAAAACAAAACAAAACTCATCAAATAGAGCATTTAATTAAAACACAAGATCTGTTTGTCTGTGTTATAATTCAACGTGTCAAAATTAATGCCTCTGTTTTTAATAAATAGAATTACCAATTCGCAAACAGTTTATCACACAGTTCCCAACGACAGAATAGAATTTTAATTATATAACATTATTTATAGCAATGAAATGATCGTGTTTCATAATATTTGCCAACAGCACAAGTTAGAATTTAAATAGAAAAGCTCTATTAAATAATCACTTCCTCCAGTGGATTCCCTTTTGTCTCACTTGGCTCACCTAGGATAAGGTGAGGACTTTGGGGAAAGACAAAGGACATGCATGACTCTGGCTAGGCTTTAGGAAATAACAAAGTCCTCACTGAAGGCACTTATTTGCAAGATTAAAGGGTTTGAAGTAAAGCCTGAAATTAGTAACTTTTCATCCCCTCTTTCCCAGACAGCCAGTGTTTTGTAATAAAATAAAGACCTTGCACTTTCAAACCTTCGTGCCAGACAGACTGTGAAACTGAGCACTACTCAATTTTAAATGATTCATACATTCTTAATTGTGATGTTATCCTTATAAATGATAGTAATGGCACCGTTTAAAACCTAAAAACCAGCAGGCACCTGCCAGTGAAACGGGTTCATTTAGAGCACAGCCATTGAATCTTTCATATGTGAGGCTATTCGAGGAGACTCAGCTAGGAGAAAGTCAGGAAGACATTCGATTTTACAGTTAGGAATTAGGTGGCTTGACGTGATTAGCAGAAGGGAAGTAAAATGCCAGTACTGAATCTGCAGAGAATTTACAGACCATTTGGAAAAATCACCCTGTGCTTGGAGAGTACCTGCAGAAAATTCTAACTTTCCTTATAAGACCTTTAGCTACAAATAGTAGTTTTTGTATTGTTTAGCAGGGATCGAAATATACTGTGAATCAAAGAAGATGAGAGGTTGTGAATAAAATGACTTGCTCACTTTAAAAATTATGAAAGTTTGTGTGTGTGTGTACGTGGGTGTGTGCGTGTCTGTGTGCATTTTTGTGTGAATGTGAGCACTTAAAAAAGTTTTCAAGAAAGATTCTTATAGTCCAAATAGATCTTTTAAGAGAAAGATTATTAAGAGAACACAGTTAAATCTGTAAAATGAAGGTCTTTACAAGACATATATACCAAAGTCATTTTACTTTCTCCAACATTTAAAAAAAAATGATGTTGCTTTGAATTCATTTTCAGGATTCTTTTAGTGATATCAACACTTGTCATGGTGTTGGGAGAAGAAATGTCTCTCTGAAATGTGGCCATATTCTTTTGGAACATAGTTGTTAAAAAAAATAGAAACTTTTTGAGGTTGTGTCATTTTTAGATGGCCATTTTTATATGCATCAATTTCTGTAACCTTTTGAGCAATTTTTTTTTGCTTTTTTTTTCTGTTTGTGATTTCAGACTAAATGTCTTTAATAGGAAAAAAGAATTTAACTTTTAAATATTTTATTTAACCATCAATTTTCTGACAAACTAAATAAGTAAGGAGATAAGTAGCAACTTTCTATGAGTGTAAGATATGCATGTCTCCAGGTCTCTAATGATACTATTTCAGGTATCATTAAATGATTCTAGCCCGAATATCATTAAAGGCTTAGAAGAGTGGGTATTAGTGAATTGCACTAGAATGCCTAAAAATCTGTTATTTATTCCTGAAGTCTTTTCTTGTATCCATAAAAAAAGCACCCTTTGTTCACAAGTCTAACAGTTCATGAATATAAGATCTTAACATAATTTTCCACAAAGCCCAACCAAAAACATTTTTGTTATTCTTCTTTAGTTGTTTGATTACTTGGATCTGTTATGTGACCTCATTGAAATGAATTGCTTTCTACATGCATTTATGCTGATGATATTTTTAATTAGTATAATAAATACAACAGTCAGATAGGAAGCCTACTAATATTATACCATTAAAATAAGGTGTCTCAGACTTGAAATGTATCCTTTACTTTGAATTTGAAATTTTAGAGTGTTAGAAGTAAATATAATTTACATCTTTCAAGTATGGATGCTTGACTCAGATTATTTGGGTTGAGATCCAGGACTTACTTATCTATTTACCTCTTATGGTGTCCTGGGGCAGAAAGAAAAAATGAGATCAAATAATTTAAGCATTTATTTATGTGACTGAGTCATAGTTCAATAGCTATGAACTGGTTTGAAGGTTAGTTTTCGGAGAAACCAGCCTTGTACATTATTCTATCTGGCCTTTCCAGCAAGGAAAGGGTCCTTAGCATATTGAACAAGTAAAATGCAATGAAAGTCATCATAAAATCAACTTTATTTAGCTGTTCCACTGCTCCTTTAGGCCATTGGAGGATAGTTCCTACCTTGCTTCTTGGTGAAAGTTCCAATAGGCCCACGACTTCCTGCTCATCTTCAAGTGTTTTAAAAAAAAAAAGTCTGTTGTTTCTAGCTCAATATTCAGTTTCAATTCATTAATTGAAATGATACAATTGCAATAAATTATACAAAACTGTAACATAATTTAATCATAAATCTTTTCCTAACCTCTACTTCATTACACGGACAAGGGCTGGCACATGTAGTAAAAGATCATCACAGTTTGTCTTTCTACATCTGGCTTCCAAGGCTGTTAACTGAAGTTTCAGATTCTGTCAGGTAGGGGTAGGGGTAGGGGCTGGGAGGAAAGGTAGAGGAATGAGAAAATTAAACACATGACACTTTCATGTATGTTTGTGTTTCTCTTTAGCATTCCTTTATTTGTATACTTATAGAAATTCATTGTATTTATTTATTTTTTTCAGTCCCGAACAAAGGTCCATCTAGTCAAAGCTATGGTTTTTCCAGTGGTCATGTATGGATGTGAGAGTTTGGACCATAAAGAGAGTTGAGTGCCGAAGAATTGATGCTTTTGAATTGTGGTGTTGGAGAAGACTCTTGAGAGTCCCTTGGACTGCAAGGAGGTCCAACCAGCCCATCCTAAAGGAGATCAGTCCTGAATATTCATTAGAAGGACTGATGCTGAAGCTGAAACTCCAATACTTCGGCCACCTGATGTGAAGAACTGACTCACTGGAACAGACCCTGGTGCTGGGAAAGATTGAAGGCGGAAGGAGAAGGGGATGACAGAGGATGAGATGGTTGGTTGGCATCACCGATTCAATGGACATGAATTTGAGTAGACTCTGGGGGTTGGTGATGGACAGGGAGGCCTGGCGTGCTGCGGCCCATGGGGTCGCAAAGAGCTGGACATGACTGAGTGACTGAACTGAAGTGAAATCATGTCTGACTCTGCAACTCCATAGACTGTGGCAGGCCAGACTTTTCTCTGTCCTCCACTATCTCCCAGAGTTTGCTCAAATTCATGTCCATTGAGTCAGTGATGCTATCGAACCATCTCATCTTCTGCCACCCTCTTCTCCTTTTGCCTTCAATCTTTTAAAGTTTTGGAGCTTCAGCTTCAGCAACAATCCTTCCAATGAATATTCAGGGTTGATTTCCTTTAGGATAAATGGTTTGATCTCCTTGTAGTCCAAGGGACTCTCAAGAGTCTTCTCAAGCACCACAATTTGAAAGCATCAATTCTTTGCTGCTCAGCCTTCTTTATGGTCCATCTCTCACATCTGTACTTGATTACAGGATAAATCATAGCTCTGCCTATACGGCAAAAACTTTGCCTAATGTGTTGCTTTGTTGGCAAAGTGATGTCTCTGCTTTTTATCATGTTTCTAGGTTTGTCATAGCTTTCCTTCCAAGGAGCAAGGGTGCTTTAATTTCATGGCTGCCATCACCATCCACAGTGATTTGAGAGCCCAAGAAAATAAAATCTGTCAATGCTTCCACTTTCTCTCCTTTTATTTGTAATGAAGTGATAGGACTGGAAGCCAGGATCTTAGGTGTTTTTTTGTTTTTTTTTTTTTGATGTTGAGTTTGAAGCCATCTTTTTCACTCTCTTCTTTTACCCTCATCAAGAGACTCTTTAGTTCCTCTTCAGTCTTTGCCTTTAGAGTGGTATCACCTGTGTATCTAGGTGGCTGATGTTCAGTGCTGGCTTTTTTTCAGATGGCTTTTTGTCATTCTCTAGAATTAACTGGCCACTTTTGTGTTCCCATGCATGCTCAGTCCCTCACTTGTGTCTGACTCTTTGTGACCCTGTGGACTGTAAGCCACCAGACTTCTCTGTCCATGTCCATGGAATTTTCCAGGCAAGAATACTGGAGCAGATTGCCATTTCCTACTCCAAGGGAATCTTCCCAACCCAGGGATCGTACCTGCATCTTTTAAATCTCGTATATTGGCAGGCAGGTTCTTTACCACTGCACCACCAGGGAATGCCCAGGGCACTCGGCATATTTCTTTATTAAGACATTTGTCAATTGACACCACAAGTAATTATCTATAAACTCTTTTCCCTTGGTCGACTGTGAACCACATGAAGGAAGGACTGTGTTTAAAACTTGTTCATTCTTTGGGTCTCCAGACACTATCACAACTTCTAAAACATAGCAGCTAATAGCTAAATTGAATTTTTAATCTCATTTGGACAGACTGAATTGATATTTACTTTTAGTTGAGTAAAAATTTACACTTAGACCTACTTGACCTTCTTTGTCCTCTCAGCCTGTAAATCTATTAATGCAGTGCGTTTAGTATATGAAACAATTCAGGCTTGTTTATGGAACAATTCAGGCTTCTTCCTCATATTTGGAATTATTCTTTGGAAAAGTTAAGCATGTAATTCTCTTAATTTTGATAGCACAAATTTCCCATTAGGCATGTTTTCTTGGGATAAGGAATTTATTTCCTTTGGATAGTTCTGATGGTGGCTTAAAAGTTTAAACTATTTAATATATAATCACATTACTTCTAAAAATAAGAGTATAGAAAATTTGAAAAGTAGAAAAAAATAATTCATAATGAAATTTCTCACAAAGGGATGTAAAAATACTGTAATATGACTGCTGAATCTGACAGAGTTTAATGACTCCAAGGCAGTGAAGATTCTTTGGCTACATCTGGCCCTGTAATTGATTTACAATGTCTGCCGTGATGCAAAGGGAGTGCCATGTATAAGCCATCCTCATCCTAAACATAATCACTAATCACATGGTAAAGATTTCTTTCTAGTCATATTCACTCACGTAAACAATTTATGCCATTTTAGTTATTGTGCCATGGTTGAAAAATTAAAGTAGAAAAATAACGTCTAGAACCAAGGAGATGACAACTTTAGTGCACTGCACTTTCATTGAAAGAAAGAAAGTGAAAGTGGAAGTTGCTCAGTCATTTCCAACTCTTTTTGACCCCATAGGTAATGTGCTCCATGTAGATGATATACATGTGGCTTTGCTTCTGTTTTTTTTTTTTTTTTGTCCTCTTCACTAAGGTGTCATTTGTATTCAATAAAATGCACCCAATTTAAGTGTGGTTTGATATACTTCAGTAATTATATAAAATCTTGTAGATACCACCACTAGCAAGATGCTGCTGCTATTATTAGGGTATCTTAAAACAGAACTTTAGTAGCCTGAAGTGTATGTGGAAGATCAAGATTATGAAACGATCAGAACTGATGCGTACTGAGACTGAAGGAAGGAACTGGACATTTTTTTACTTGAAGAAAATTCAACAGTGAAACATGACAGAGTTCTTCATATATTTGAAGGGTCATCATTGAAAAAAAGAATTGGATAATTTCTTGATGTCCTTAAGGTACAGAACAAAAAGCAATATGTGAAGACTACAGGGAGGTAGATTTCAGCTGAACTATGAGGAAGATGTTTTAGGAACTGGTGTCTTACAAAGTAATGAGATACCAATAGTTGCATGTACTTAACCAAACATTTAACATGTTAGGAATTTATGGTAAAATTTCCTAAATTGGATGGAGGTTAGAGAGGATGATCTCTAAATATGCTCTTGTGAAATATTTTTTGAATGAATGAGATCACTGTGGTAGTTAGCAGGCTTAGATGGTGAAGTACTCACAGGAGAAATGGGATTTGAGTTGAAGTAGGGAGGCCTTGGGGGTTTCAACTAGGTACAATGGAAGGTAGGTGGAAGTAATAGAAGAAAAGTATTAGAAAGATAAAGGTATGCAACAACACATTTCCAATCAAATTGGATTGTTTTAAATAACCACTTGGATTTTATGGATCACAAATCACTGAAATAGGAAGAAAAATAGTCTCTCTTACGTTGCTTCTCTTATTCTTCTCTTTATTCTTAAAATGGATTTGCACAAAAGAGAAGAAAGACTTTTATCTATTTGAACAAACTCCCTGGTCTCTTAAGCAGAACCAATGGTCTTAAATTGATAAATGGCACATAGCTACAAACAAATATATAGTTTTCATTTAAAAGCACCATATGGATTTGCTTTTCTTTCAGGCAGATAATGGGGCTTTTTTCCTCATAGTTCAACTGACAAAGAATTGGTAGATTTTCTCTGTAATTTGCTATTATCCTAAAACTCAAAAGCAAACCCAAATGCCATCAGTGGCTATAAGCTGTGATGTATTTGTAAATGGAAATTTGACCACTTCAAATAGCAAACTCTTCATTTCCATTAGAGCTTTATGAACTGTCTGATTGTAGATCAGGATAAAATGTACACTATTCTGTAGACTGCTAGGATATACCAGGCAAGATGATGAAAACAAAGGCAATTATTTGTTCTAGAAATAGCATATTTCATTAGGATGTCATGCATGACTATAGCCACATTGGTGCACCTTGCTTTTTGTTGGATTTATGCCCTCGAACTTATAGAGAAGTCTTCTTTTTTAGGTAAGAATATTTGCCTCTGGACATCTTTCTTATGTATATCTTTTAATTATGAGTTTAAAATACAACATTTTATACACCACCGAAATTTAATAAATACCAGTTAATTTGGTAATCATCTTCCCTGTAACTCACAAAAAACTGTATATTAAAAAACAAAGATAAGATATTCCTCATTATTTTTGCAAAGAAAAATAAGGATAAAGGTTAAATAAATTATTTTTGTAGGAATAAACACAGGTAAAAACAAAGTTTAATGGATCAGAATTGACAGAAGTGACAAAATATTTTATTATAAATAGAAGAATATAAATATGGTTATGAAAGAGAATCAGGAAAAATGAGAGTTTTACACAGAAAAAATGATGGAACTTCAAAGTTACTGTTCTGAATATCCAAGCTAGTGACCAATTCAGACAAAATATAGGCTATTTTGTTTTTCTTATTCAGATAAAAACAATGTGAGTAGAAAGCCAAAAGTCTTAGACTTTTGTTCTTTTTGAGGGAACTGACAAGAAATATTCCTGAATGAAACAGAAGTGTTTGCCTACCCTGTTGGCATAAATGAATGTTCTTAAAATAAGTTTACTAGAAAATTTCTTCTTTTGTGTGGTTTGAGAAAAAACAGGCATAAAGGATAGGATCCTCCTTTCTCTAGATTCACTATCTTTGAATACCTCCATATTGGATGTAGGAATAGCCCTTTGATTATCTTTGCTATCTGGGAATAGGTTATTTGGATTTGGCTATCCTAGTTTGCTATTGGTTTTGTGGTATTATTGTAGGTTGAGAAATCTTCACATCTGTGTAATCCTTGATGGTTTTTTCTGTGAAGTAGAGTTATAATATGCCCAATTAGGACATGTTTGGAGGTTGACTCTACTACTTTTTAGTTATGCTACTTTGTATAAGTTATTGAACTATTTTGAGATTCAGATTTTCACCATGAAGTGGGCTTTAAGAATACTCAGTTTAGAAGGACTGATGTGAAGACTAGAGAATGCATGTAATGCATCTAATGTAATGTCAAGTTTATAATACATGAATCAAAGATAAACCACTATATTTATTGTTAGGGGAGCTAGAAGACATCATAATGTTTGAAAGGAAGGAATGTGATTCATTTGTTGTTGATTTGGTCAAACCTGAAAGGTACCAGTTTCAGCTATACTGGGAACTTCACAATCTTGGCTCTAAATATTTTCATTGTCATTCATTTTTAGTTATTCATTCTACAGGCATCTGTTGAGTACCCACTACATTTCAAGCACTACTCTAAATTCTAAGGATAGTCAGCCCTCAGTATCTAGACACAATTGAATCTAGGACCAGCACCTCCACTCCTGCCACCCTATACCAAAACCTGCAGATGCTCAGTACCTCATATAAACTGGAATAATATGTGTACATAGCCTAGGCACATAGGCTATGTACATAGTCTATCTTCTCAGATACTTTAAATCCTCTCTAGATTACTTATAATTCCTGGCAGGCTACAGACCATAGGGTCACAAAGAGCTGGACATGACTGAAACAACTTAGCAGGCTGGCACATGGTGTGAAAGGGGGGCCCACTTATTGCTGAGTGTAATCATTATCACATGGTGGGAGTAGTAAATGAAGCTTTCAAAGTACATAGGGATCTGGACACCATTCCATGGGAACCGAGGTGGCCCTGATGATGTTTAGCAGAAATCAGATACCAGATTTTCATTTTATAAAGATCCTTTGAGCATCAGTGTTGAGTATGTACCTGATGAATGGGAGGTAGATACAGGGAACTAGTTGGAAGTCACGAGAGTGCATCCCCTCGTAAAATCTATTCCTGATAATTTAGTATTGCAATGATTGTTAATTCAATTCAGTTAACGTTTACACATTACCACTCTATGTGATTATGCCCATTAATGAAAATGATCAGTATTGCTTCAAAAATATTTATGTCACTTTCTCCCGAAGTCTTTTTTCTACATAGCAAAAAGAAATTAATGAGGTGATTTGAGTAGTCAAGTCTAGTTATGATTTTGTGTATATTAAAGCTTTTCTCCCAACAAACTTATTTTGCTATCTGTGGAATTATACTATGCAGATGTGTCAATATGCACATTTAAATAATAAAATAAATACCCCATATACCCAAAACCCAGTTTAAGAAATAAAGTTTACCAATACAATTCAAAGCCACTTGTATGCCTGTCCCATCACATTCTCTCCCTGCTCCATTATCTATAATTTTACACACCTGTTTTATTTTCCGTTAGAATTTTGTCATCTTGCAATTTCTTTGTTTAAACTCTTCCTCCTGCCCCCATGGCAACCTAAGAGAGGATTAAGATTTGTAGTGTCTACCCTATGTCTGATTGATGTGCGTGAGAATATTCCCCAGTTGGTATTATAGCACAGAGCTGGTGAGGTGAAAGCACATTTTATGTTAGCACAGAGTCAAAAATACTTGGAGCACTGGAATGCACATATGTTATCTTTGAACTCCTGCCAAATCATAAAAGGATGTAAAGAGATATAAAAACTATTCTACTATAGAATGAAATATTGTCATCAAGATCATAGATTCCTTGGTGTCTGTCATTCATATTTTCTTTGAAACAATATTGGCTATTAATTACTCCTCTCTTTTCTAGGTCAATAGAAACTATTTTCTAGGTCTTCTTTGATGTTTTACAAAACACCACTTCTACAAAGCCCTTTAAATAGTGTCAGCACAACGTATTCAATGAACATCAGCTCACAGTGTTGTTGCTGTTATTGTCATTATCACTATCACCTCTGTTCTACCATAGATATCCTATAATTCAATTAAGAGAAATACAATAGTGAGAGAAGTTATTGTATAATTTGGGAAATTTTTGCTGCATTAATGATAAAGCACTATGTTCAATATTTTGGTAGTTTTACAGATAAATGGAAATTCAGTGACCTTATAATTAGATTTTTGTGCAACCTGTCTTTCCATATCCATCAGTATGATCAACCCTTTTCAAAGCATCATTTTCTATATTATTCAAAACATGAAAGCAGCAGCTCAGCAGTATTTCTTTTCTTCCTGAGCCCACTGAGACAGCCCTGACATAGCTCTAGGTAGGGTCACAAGAGCAATTCTGGCCAGTAAAATATGTTACTTCTAAATGGCAGCAATGAGAAGCCTCTGCATGATTCTCCTGTCTCTATTCCTCCAGTAGTATTCATGGAAATTGTTTGTTGGGAAGGTGGAGAAGCAAGGTTGAAACATCTTAGATTATTAAGAGGTGGACACAGAAGACTGCTGCCCAGGAGGGTGACTTGACCTATAGCACACTTTGCATCAACTAGAAATAAATTACAGGTGTTAAGCCACTGAGATTTTTGAGGTTGTTTGTTACCTAGTCTGTCTTGATTAGTACAAAGTACTACTTTATTTTTTATGCACAACTAATACTGGCATCCTTGTCTTAAAGAAAAAGAGCACATTACTCATCTTAATAGACTCTCACTGTACTAAAAGGATGAAGACTTGGGAGATAAATATTTATTGCTGTTGGAGTTCACTTGCTTTTATTCGGCATTCTAATGGTTGTTTCCAGATACTTAAGTATATATAATAAACTGACCGTAACATTTCATCATTTTAACATATAAATACTGAACATCACATAATAGCTTATTGCAGAGATTAGTGTTGGCTAAGAATATACATAGATATACTAATCTTGAATTCTATTGCCATCACAAATAAAGCAATCTAGATGGTGATGATCTTAGAAGAATAGGATCTAATATTAAATTCAATCATCAGGTTATTTTGCAGATGGCAGTTTGTTGTGGGTGGAAAACTTTATCTAAGACTGAAGAGGCCACAACAAATGCTGATTCGACAGAGTTTGTGGCTAGCCACTAGACTAAGTTATGCTGCAGGAAGAAATTATCTTAAAAATGATTTGCAACAAGTTTGATACCCACTTGTATTACATACCCATTTTTGATCATATGGCTCTGCTCTGGATCCTCAACTTCATTTTAGGACTCAGGCTGAAGGAGCAACTGCTATCTGAAATATTTCTGGTCTTGAGCTATGCTCACTAGCTTGGTTCCTCCAGTGGTGAAAGCAGCTGTGGTCCTCTGAAGAGCCGGTCCCTGTGATCCATGGTCGTTCTTGCTATGAGACTGATCTTTAAAGCCTGTATTCTTCTTCGTTGTTCATAGCCATATTTGTACATCTCAACTTTGCTAGTGTCTGGGTAGGGTGAAATAAAAGAGAATCACTCATGCGGTGCCCGAAAAGACTGGAGAACCCGGTCTCATCCTGCTCTTACTTTCCCGGTGAAAGGACCTCTTTCTAGCTGGGGTGTCCCCTCTTCGTGCTATACAGTGGCAGCTTAGAGGATCAGATGTTACAGGGAAAATGAAGCTGTTCTTCCTTTTTCATTCAAGTATTCTCAGTTTTGTTTGTTTCACTGTGTTGCCGATGTTTTCTTAAGTGAACTCCTGCACTCTCCCGGAACTGTTATTGAGGGATAGCTGTCTAATTGTTGATCTTTGTGGTCATGGAGGCTGGGGTCTCCTACTTTGCCATTTCAGCCTGTTTCCTCCGGTCTCGAAATGCATTTCTTTATTTGGCTTTAGAGAAAACATAATATCATATTTCCTACTTAACTGACCTTTACTTAACAGTTTCCTTTGTTTGCTTCCTCTGTTCCACCTCTAACATTGGAGGGTACTCAGGGCCAGGCTGTGCTCCTTTTTATTTGGTCTATTTATATAAACTTTTCAGGTGAGATCTTTTAGTCTTAGGGCTGGAAAGAATCTCAATTTATCTCTAGCATCAACTCGGCATTCTTATAAGCATGACTCTAAGATTCCAGAAGTCAAATCATGCCCAAAGCAAAACTTCTCCTCTCCTCTCCTGTACTTGCCCATCTGAGTGAATGGATCCTATCTACATGGTAATTACCAAAAATTTTGGAATTATTCTTTCTCTTATGTCTGCTACCATCTTTTCTACAAATATATCCTGTGAATTTTACTTCCAAAATACAGTTCAAATTCACCCAATTCTTTCAATTACCCCACATTTTCTCGGCAGTGGTCACAGGACTGGGAAAGTCAGTCTTCATTCCAATTCCAAAGAAGGGAATTGCCAAAGAATGTTCAAACTACTATACAAGTGTTCTCATTTCACATGCTAGCAAAGTTATGCTCAAAATCCTTCAAGCTAGGCTTCAGCAGTACATGAACCAAGAAATTCCAGACATACAAGTTGGATTTGAAGAGGCAGAAGAACAAGAGATCAAACTGCAAACATTTGCTGCATCATGAAGAAAGCAAGGAGTTCTGGAAAAACCTCTATTTCTGCTTCCTTAACTATGCTTAAAGCCTTTGACTGTGTGGATCACAAGTGTGAAGAATTCTTAAAGATACGGGAGTACCAGACCATCTTATCTACCTCCTGAGAAACCTGTATGTGAGTCAAGAAACAATAGTTAGAACTGTACATGGAATACTGACCAGTTTAAAATTGGGAAAGGAGTGTGAGAGGCTGTATGTCATCACCTTGCTTTTTTATTTAACTTACATGCAGAGTACATCATGGGAAATGCCAGACTGGATGAATCACAAACTAGAATCAAGATTGCTATGAGAAATATCAACAACCTCAGATATCCAGATGATACCACTTTAATGGCAGAAAGTAAAGAGGAACTAAAGAGCCTCTTGATGAGGGTGACAGAGGAGAGCAAGAAAGCTGCTTGAAACTCAACATTCAAAAAACTAAGATCATGGCTTCCAGTCCTATTACTTCATGACAAATAGAAGGAGAAAAAGTGGAAGCACTGATGGATTTTATCTTCTTGGGCTCCCAAATCACTGGATGGTGACTGTAGCCATGAAAGTAAAAAGCACTTGCTCCTTGGAAGGAAAGTTATGACCAACCTAGACAGCATATTAAAAAGCAGAGACATCACTTTGCTGCCAAAGGTCCGTATAGTCAAGACTATGGTTTTTCCAGTAGTCATGTATGGATGTGAGAGTTGGACCGTAAAGAGGGCTGAATGCTGAAGAATTGATGCTTTCAAACTGTAGTGTTGGAGAAGACTCTTGGGAGTCCCTTGGACTGCAAGGAGATCAAACCAGTCAATCCTAAAGGAAATCAATCCTTAATATTCATTAAAAGGACTGAAGCTAAAGCTCCAAAACTTTGGCCACTTGATGCAAAGAGCCAACTCATTGAAAAAGACCCTGATTCTGGGAAAGATTGAAGACAAGAGGAGAAGGGGGCAACAGAGGATGAGATGGTTGGATGACATCATAGACTCAATGAACACGAGTTTGAGCAAACTCTGAGAGACAATGAAGGACAGGAAAGCCTGGTGTGCTGTAGTCCATGGGGTCACAAAGAGTTGGACATGACTTAACAACTGAACAACAGTAATAAAAACTTCTGTTTCAAGACATTTTCTGTTGTTTGAACTACTGTTAACAATCAGCTAATAAGCTTGTTTAAACTCTGATTCTTTGAATCTCCCCACTGAAGCCTGAAAGAGCTTTTGAAATCCTACACTGCACACATATTTCCAGGCTTAAGAACTTCTAGGAATTTCTAATGAAAATAAGCTTATATTTGCCCTTTGACCTTTTTACTAACTCCTCATTTTACTTGGATATTCTTCCCATAGATTTTATCACAGTTAACTTCTTTGTGTCATTTTGATCTTGCATAAATACCACATCCTCAGAGATAACTTCTGAAATCCTCAGTCTAAATTTGCATTCACTATCACATTGCACTCTTAATTTTCTTCCAAATACTTATAACTACCTGAAAAGCTTCTTGGCTATTTGTTTGTTGATTTTCCTTTACTTGCAGTGCGAGCGCCATGATGAACAATGACATTCTCTGTATCTTTTAACCTATGTCTCAGCAACTTGTCTATTGCTTTCACATGTAGGCACTATTTCTTAATAAAGAGAAACATCATTGGGCCTTATAAGTGGACATATACAAAAATTATAAAATAGTTTAGGAATAAATTTATTCTATCTGCATTAACAACCAACATCTCGGGAATCACATTCACAGTCTAAAAACTGATGCTATTGAATAAAAAGCAGTTACTGAATTCTGTTTACTTAAGTACCTGTTAAGTGGCAAGAAGCTACAAAAATGCACCAGGAGGAGCCCATCAAGTAGAAGGTTGGAAGAAAAAAAAAAAACCAGAATGGCCAAATCTTCCAAATTAAGTAGAAGTTTACCAAAATCTGAACCTATTGTGTGAAGCACATAAGACACATTTTATTAGCATCACTTAAGAGTCACAAAGAATATAATCAATCTGATTTTGGTATTGACCATCTGGTGATGTCCATGTGTAGAGACATTACTTTGCCAACAAAGGTCTGTGTAGTCAAGGCTATGGTTTTCCAGTGGTCATGTATGGATGTGAGATTTGGACTGTGAAGAAAGCTGAGCGCCAAATGATTGATGCTTTTGAACTGTGGTGTTGGAGAAGACTCTTGAGAGTCCCTTGGACTGCAAGGAGATCCAACTAGTCCATTCTAAAGGAGATCAGTCCTGGGTGTTCTTTGGAAAGACTGATGCTAAAGCTGAAACTCCAATACTTTGGCTATCTCATGTGAAGAGTTGAAGCATTGGAAAAGACTCTGATTCTGGAAGGGATTGGGGGCAGGAAGAGAAGGGGACGACAGAGGATGAGATGGCTGGATGGCATCACCGACTCGAGGGACATGAGTTTGGGTGATGGACAGGGAGGCCTGGGGTGCTGTAATTCATGGGGTCGCAAAGAGTCAGACACAACTGAGCGATTGAACTGAACTGAAGAGTCACAAATCAGACTTCCCAGGTGGCACTAGTGGTAAAGAACCCACCTG
This sequence comes from Ovis aries, assembly GCF_016772045.2. Taxonomy (NCBI): domain Eukaryota; kingdom Metazoa; phylum Chordata; class Mammalia; order Artiodactyla; family Bovidae; genus Ovis; species Ovis aries. Next base: position 153,769,977 of record NC_056055.1, read on the forward strand.
CCAATCCAAGAGACATAAGAGACACAGGTTTTATCCCTGGGTCAGGACAATCCCCTGGAGGAGAGCATGGCAACCCACTCTAGTATTCTTGCCTGGAGAATGCCATGGACAGAGGAGCCTGGCAGGCTATGGTCCATGGGGTCTCAAAGAGTCAGACATGACTGAAGTGACTTAGCATGCATGCAAGAATCACAAAGAGCAGTGAAAGGGAAAGCAAGAAATGAATCCCAAGTCAGCTGTTGTTACTGAAGACAAGTTCATATTCCTATTAAAATAGAGTGTCAATAGAAAATGACAGTGTGACTTCATAAGAAGTACATGATATTGAGCCCAAAAAGAAAGTGAGATGAGTACAAAATACTATATAAATAGCAAAAGGATCATGATAGAAGAAATTAATTGCCATTGTTGGTAATCAGAATGATTAGATTAATCTTTTTGGTAGGCAACTTTATAGAATTAAATCCTTTCTATCCCAATGGGTGCTGCAGACAATTAAACAAATATTTTCAGTAATGCATTATAGAAGCAGAGAAGAGAGAACATTTCACAGGTTAATTTGGCCAAATGTTCAATGTATTTCATGTCAGGTGCTCAGTGTCAGACTCCTCAGTTACAGTTCACCCATATAAAATCTTAGCTGAATATTAAGAACTGGTTAAGAGCTCAGTTTGTTAAATATTTTATTTTTTGTCTACATAATATCTTTGCTCTAAACTTGTTGGATTATTGCATTAACAAAGGAAGAGTTTGCTTTAAGTAAGATGAACTCCATGCCTTTCATTCTCATCAGTTGAGGTTTTGATAACTGAGGCCTGCTACCCTTAGCAATGTGGCCTGTTCTTGAAACGTTTTAATAGAATGGTTAAGAAAACAATAAAAAAAACAAAATTCATCAACACTCTTTAAATAAGTTTTCAATCTTTAACATGAATGAGTAGAACAATTCTTGGGATTCCCAGGGAGGGCAGTGGTAAAGAATCCCCTGCCAATGCAGGAGATGCAAGAGACGCAGGGTCTGATCCCTGGGTCTGGAAGATTTCCTGGGGTAGGAAATAGCAACCCGCTCTGGTATTCTTGCCTGGGAAATCCCATGGATAGAAGAAGCTGTTGGGCTACAGTCCATGGGGTCTCAATGAGCATAAGAGTACATGTCTGTGTTAGAACAATTCTTATAGCAGTCAGATGGTTCTTGACTGTTGGGGCCTTGTTAGCAATGCACAGGATGAAATAGAAAGAAGTGGGTATATCCTCACAGGGAATAGAGTTGAGAGAATCTAAAGAGAGGAAAGGATTATACTTACTAGTGGATATATTTTTGAACTCCTTAGGAATATTTTGTAGTTTGTGATTGCAGAGCACTGTGGGATTTTGTTATATTGTGTTTCCCTAGGGTCTTATCATTAGCTGGTTACCTAATTAGTACACGGCACATTCTTGCCTATGTTCTATTTGCACTGCAGATGCTTTCTTTTCATACATCATTCACACATGCAGCAATTACAAATTGGTAAATGACCTCATGTTATAATTACACTAATAGATCTGTATTGTTTCATTTGGAGAAGACTTTGGAGAAATGAGATATCTGACATGTATGAGGAGTGGCTGCAATTATATTCTCTCTTTATGTCTGGAACATAAAGTAAGGAAAAAAGATAACTTTTGTCATAAAAGTATCATATACTCTGTTTCATGAAATCTTTATGTAGAAATTTCTCTTTAGAATGAGTATAAACCTCCCACCACTATTTCAATGTTGTACTTTTTATTGGACATAGATTATTTGGACTTATCAAGTAGAACTGATGATCTAATAAGTTGATAGTGTCCTATACTGTTAAAATCAGGAAAAGAGGATGATTATTCTCCCTTAAAACTGCTTGAAAAACAGTCTTGTTTTTCTAATAGCTATAAAAATCCACAAATAAACTATAATCATCATCTTGAAAATTGTTGCACCCAAACCAGTAGCAAATTTCAAGGGAAATGTACATTCTTCAAATATAGATTCCAATATGAAAAAAAGAGAGACAAAATAGATTAGTTCCTCCCTCACCTACCTTCCTTTCAGGTAATGAGGTACCTTACGAAGTTGTGTTGAGATGATTCCCAGAAAGGATTTGTATCATATGAACATGCTGATAAGATAATCTAAAATGTTATAGCCAAGTATATACACAGAATTTCTTTGTTAATTTGACCACATATAACTCTTTTTTAAAGTTAGTCCACAGAAATAATCTCTATCCCTACTTTCGGGATCTATTGCCAAGGTATGTGAAAACACTTTACAGCTTAGTCTATGATATGTTAACTGTTTTCATTGTTGACATTCACAAAATATTGACACAGTTTTGATTTTCTTTGTATTGACCAGAACTTAAAGGTAAGTGAAGTGTCATAGAATTTTTCTCTACCCTAAACAATTATCAGGTGAAAACTATAATTATCATAATTAATGTGGCAGAGTGACAAAAAATAGCTTTATAGTTGGAAAAGATGTATTTTAGTCTTTGCATAATGTTTTATGGGATTTGAAACAATTAAATAATAAAAGTTTTTAGGTGTACTTGAAGTGGTATTCCTGCAAAAGTTCCATCATGTCCATAATCTACTCACTGGAATTCTATTTTATTGGCTTAGATCTCAATCTGGAAGGTACTTGTCCAAAAGATTCAGGAATATAAGACAGATCATATATTTTACAGAAGCACTTCAGGAGAGAAAAGAAAAGAGAGAAAGTGAAGAAGGAAGGAAGGAAAGGTAGAAATATATAAGAAGAGTGGGAGGAAAATAAAAGAAGTAAAATATGACTCTTTTAAAATGTACACATTAATCGTGCATACACACTCATATTTCAGAATTATAAGCATATGAAAAAATAAATGTACAATTTAGAAAGAAGGGACAAAACTTATTTACCTGGCTATGCACATACATGCCTACCAACTACAAGCTCCAACAGTACCTACACATTAAATGATGGCATTGAGCAACCATTTAATTTGTTTGGATTTATAGTTTCTTCTTCTAAAGATGCTTGGGGGTGACATCATAGAACACAATTTTCTAACGTGATGTGTGGCTTCAGTACGTGGTCTCATTCTATATTCATGGAGATGTAGATTTTCTTCCTTTTTGGAGACAAATCTAGAACTCATATCTGTGGAACACCAAGAAATGTCAGGGGGCACCACTCACATATTTTAAGTATCTAATGTAAACTCTGTTAGACTCCATGTGGTTTTTGCCCAGCTTCTTCACTGTCCTGGTTTTGCTCCCTGAGGTCTTCGTTATACATTTAACATGGTCACTATTAAGGTCAGGTTTGTTTTTAGGCTGTCTGGCAACTTTCTCCTCCCCATCACCAGTAGCTCTTCTCACAGACATTTTCCTCGAGTCTTTCTCATCTAGTCACACAGTGCTTTGGCTGACCCTCACTCCTACAGGGTAGATTTAAACTTTGCTTCTTTAGTAATCTCAGGGTTTTTCTTAGATTCTGTTTTGGTAACGTGAGACTCACTTCCCCTACCCCCTGAACTAGTTGCTGTCAGATAGAACCCAGAATTACATTATTCCACTCTCTTCTCTTCATAGCTATTGTTATTTGATTTTATTATTATTTGTTTTTAAACCACGCATTGTTCTTCTCTGCTCAAAGCTTGGCATTCTGAACTCTGAGTAATATTTCAAACAGGATGAAATGAGGTAGTGAGCTGCACTGTGCCAAAATGAAATGCTTGCCCCTTCTAATCAGTGCAGTTAAATAAGAAAGACTTTGTTGAATGTCTTATAAAGCATTCCTAAGTACACATTTTATATGTAGCTGAGTGAGGAAACAATTGCAGTACTGTGAGTGGCTTCACAGCCTAAAGCTGAATAACACATTGAAACAACTTCAAGTACTGCGATTCTCTTTTTGAGAACTAACGTGCTTTTCTTCATTGGAATAGTCTTTCCTGATATTCACATTTGGGGATACTGAGAATCTTAATTTAGGCATTTCCATTTGATTTTCCTTGTCCCTTTCTTTTGTTTGATGATCATAATTGAGTGAATTGGCTGTAGTAACTCACAAGTCTATTTGCCTTGCTATCAAGCAAATACGTTTTCTGAAAGGCATCGTCTATTTTTAATGGAAAATTTCCCCCATTTGCTAGTGGGAAGTGAGAGAGAGGAGTGAAGAAAAATGACAACTTGAAAGAAAGTCATACTAAAGGCAGTCTTGGTAACCTAGCTTATTAGGTACCCAGTGGGCTAATCTCTGGCACAGGAGAAAAAAAAGAATGGGAATGTGTGGTCATTCACCCATGGGCTTTGAAGTTAAATGAATAGTTTCAGTGTCCTGACCGCCATCTACCAGATTTGCGATGGGAAGCAAACCACACAATTTCTGTGGGCCTCAGACTCATCTTCTCTAAAACAGGATCGTAACAGGTCTTCCTTTTCATGATTGAGAACTTTAATTTCTTTTATTTTAAGAATGCACAAGCCTATGAACACAATGTTATTTAATCCTGGGGCTGTTGCTATTGTCACATAGACCTTTAAACATATGTTCAAAAATGACAGGGAGAGTTGCACTCCTTCAGCCAAATCCATTCATCAAGCAGATATTGCACTCAAAGAATTAGTTAGAAGGAAATGCACACATTTGCTTCTTTCCCTAGTATCTTCCATCTTAATTTTAATGACAAATTTTAAAGAACAGATGATATAGCAACACTTACCTAGAAAAGATACATGTAGGAAAAGAAGCTTGAGAAATATCTGAAAGAAGAGCAATTTTTACAACTAAAAGTTTATAAATACACTGATTAGGACAAAATTTTTACTTTTCAAGAAAAAAATTATTTCAGTTTCCTCACTTGAGAAAATAATTCCAGTTATTTGTTGGCCTATGTTGAAATGTCATGAGTAGAATGGAATAGCATAATTTTTCTCCCTTGGGGTTCAAGAGTTTATTTCTTTTGATACAACAATAAATCAACTGACAAAATGGAATTTCTTTGCAATACATATGCACCAAGTTAGGCTGCAGGGACAAGTTGAGCTTCGGTTTAGTATAAAATCTCTGGAACATTTTATTATAAAACAATAGTGCTTGGAAACTCCTTAAAGAGGTAACTGTAAGAGTAACTATGAGAAGATTATATGATTAACAGCAGTAGACCTTAAAGTGATTTATGCAGCTTTTGAGATAGCTCACCAGGTCAAACAGCAATACTTTTGGGTGAGTACAAAATAATGCTGACTTAATTAATCTTTCTGACATTGTTATTTTCTTAAAGTGGACAAGATGGTAGAAATTTTATATGAATTAGTATAGTTCATTTTATTTTCAATGCAAATTAAGTTTTTTAAAATTTAAGAATCCATGCTCAATATTGTAACACCTTCATCTCATCGCATGTTTTGAAAACCCCATAACCAGATCGGTCTCTTAAAGAGACAAAAGCCAACTTTGTAGCTATAGACAAGACACAAACGTTAAGCCAGCTCATATTTTCCTATAGCTCCTCTTTCTAGTTAAGTCTGCAAACTAATTTGGATTAAACTAAAACAGACTTTTGCTCCAAGCAGTTTGGAAGTTTAAAGAGTTTGGCTAATTTTGGTTGTCTTTTCAAAATATTTCTTATATGGCTTCATGTCTGCGTTCTGGAAGGGGACCAATATGTGCTTAAATCTTGTAAAAAAAGTTGCTCTTTTCTTCTTCCCAGGCTTCTGAAAGGCAGCAAATGCATTGAAGTTCTAGAGATTTTTGTCTGCTTTCCTCAAAGTTCATTGTCACTAGGATCCAGAGACACTGGGGAAGAAATGTAGGATGTGCATTGTAAATTGTTTATTATTTTTCTGATATTCTAAAAGTTAGTAGGTACTTAAGTAAAATAATTTTTAAGAAAAGTGAGAAAGAATAGAAGAGTATGTTTTAAGTCCTTTCTCATCTTTTTCTCTCCTTCTTTCATACACACTATGACTTTATTTCTTGCCAGTTGAACCTGAAGGCAGGTTATTTTAATTTCTGCTTTAGATTCTGTGCTATCACTGGTGCATGGTACTACATAAGAAATCTACTCTTCTGAAAAATCTTTGCCACTGATGCCACATACAAATACCGTATGGACTAGCTCTCAGAGCCAAAGCAGGAAAAATCGCCAAAGGGTAAAAATAGTTCTTGATATGATGATATGCTGCTAAAAGCCACATGGTGTTTGGGTGCAGCATTTCACAGTCAAACAATCATAATTTCATGCCTAAAATGTGCATGTTATTTCAGGAAAATACAAAATCTGAGCATTGCACATTTGCTACAGAATGACCAGTGAGTGTTGCTATAATGATTTGTTTTTCTTTTACAAATGAATATTTCTTGCTGAGCCTTTTCATGCCATATTGCCTACGGGTGCAATGGGAGTATGTACAAGCTGAGGTGAAAGTAGGAGGGAGTATTTAGTATATCTGGTCTTTTCTGCTGAATTCTTATGATTCTACAAACTTGGTAGGGTATTTAAAAAGCCTCTCTTCTTTCTCCTCCAGAATGTTAGGTAATGTAGTCCTCATCTCAGAAGAACTGAGCTTTGCTGGGCTGCCTGATGGCAGGCGACAACCTTTCAGTCAGAGGCTTATATTCTGTCCCTAAAAGTCCTAGAGTTCCCACATAATCTTTAATAAATCTTTAAATAAATCTTCAAACAGCAGGAAAACTCTCCCTCCCTTAAAGTTGCAATGTATTTGAGAGGGTTCAATGATCTTAGGCCACAGCCATTACAGTGTAGACACAAGAAAGTAATGACAGTTTCACTCAGTACTTTTCATATATTACTTAAGCTATAAAATGCTACATATTCTACAGGGTAAAAGGATAGTAAGGTACAAAGAGGAATTCACGGGGGCAAAAGTTGGAAGCAAAAAAGATTAACCAGGGTGTGTTTTGTTTTGTTTCATTTTGTTTTGGTAACAAAAAAGTTTCTCATTCAAAGAGAAAGATGAAGTCCTAGAATTATTAAACACAGATTGAAGTTTCATGGTACCTAATGACTAGGAAAACATTAAAAGCCTAGAGACAGAGAAACAAAAAGCAGTTGAAAGATTATGATTATCATGTTGATAGGTAGTCAATCTAAAAATCAAGCCAGGGTAACTGAAAGAAAGGTCTAATTTTTATTGATAATAATAATTGACAGTTTATATAAAGCTGTGTGCCAGGCACTTTAAGAAAATTAATTCATTTAATCATCTGTAGAAAACCTTATTACTGTACCCATTTTACACATAGAGAAACTGAGAAAGAGAAATTAAGATATCTTAAGCACATCTCTAGAATCCTGGCTCATTCGTAAGCTAGAGAGCTCCTAGAACTGAGGCTGAAGGTCAGAGACATAACCTGTCAGTATGACGTCAACATGGAACTAGAGCTAGGGAAAAGAATGACTAAGTATTGGATTAGTCAAAGAAGACTATGTGAAAAGGAAATTATAGTAAAAAAGTTGTTTGATGCAACTGAGTGATGCCAATGTGTACACTCATTATCTACCTTAGCTCAATATTTTCTAGGCCAACAAAAATGTATTTTAGAACTGTAGAGGCTTTTAAAGGTCATGTGGTTCAGCGGACATTTTTTTTTTTTTTCTTAGAAAGAAACTCACCTGAAGGACAACACTCACATGTAGGGCATATCCCCAGATGAAGATGCTGAGGGCTAAAGAGGTTATCATAAGGTTTTAGAGTTAATTAATAATTGAATGAGGGACCTGACTCAGCTGTTCTAATTTGTAGCTCAAATAAATGAATATAGGTCTGGTGAAGGATAGGAGAAGTCAACATCTCCAAAATCATACTACTAAAATGAATTTTTGGCATATTTATTGACTATTATATCTCCATTGTTGTAATAGTGCACATCACAGATGGGATTCCAATCACTGTATTTCCTTTATCTAGCGAAAGAGAGAAACAGGACAGTTGCAATACATACGTAACAGAATAAGGCATTCTCTGACCACATTGACAGGCAGGTTCTTTACCACTGTGCTACCTGGGAAGCTCCATTATAATAAATGTGGGTGGTAAGAAAGTATTATGTTAAAATCAAAGTGTTTTGGACCAAGTTGTGTCCCCTTCAAATCCGTATATTGAGACCCTAAGCCCCAATGTCACTGTATTGGGAGATACGGATGTTATGGGTGTAACTACAGTTAAATGAGGTCATAAAGATGGGGTATAAATCCTATAGAACTGATGTCTTTTTAGGAAGAGGAAAGGACATCAGAGCTCTCCATGTCTCTCTCCATGGATGACCAGAAGAAAGGCCATATGAGACACAGAGAGAAGGTGAAAATCTACACGTCGGAAAGAGCCCTAGTCAGGAGCTGAATTGGCCAGCACATTTAAGAAAATTCATTCCTTATGTTTAAGCAAACTAGTCTATGTTATTTTGTTATGACAGCTCAAATGATATAGTATAGTTTGAAGCTTCTCTCATTTTTAGTAGATAGTAGTGACATTTACCAATTTTGGAAATATGGGAAGGGGAGTTTTAGCTATGATTCTTAGAGCAGGAACCTCCCAAGGGGGAGTTAGAGATTAAAGAGAAAAATCTGGAAAGTGTAATGTCGCAGAAATCACTGATGATGACTTCAAGGAGGTAGTGGTCTACTGTCAAATGCAGTAGAGAAAACAAGAAAATTAAGAACTAAAGAGTTCATTGGTTTTATCCATAGGAAGCTTGCATAAGAATGATTTAAAATTTCAGTAGACTGGATGTGTTGTGAAGAGAATGCTCTCTCCAGCATTCTGCTGCCAGAGCATAATTGAATTATGACTCCAACCATTGTTTTTCTGGATTTACCAGCATTGGAGCCCAGTTCATATTTCCAGTTAGTTGCTGAAGGCTAACGACTGAGCACAGTGGTAGTGTAATGCAGATCCCTTTCTGAGAGCCTCAGCATTTCTTAACTGGGCAATTCTGCTTCTAGGTGTCTCCATTGGCCAGGCTGAAATGATCCTATATCTCTGCTACCATTAGAGACTCTTCCCAACCAATCCTCCTTCTTGCATGTCTCAGGAATGGCTCATTCCAGCACATCTGATAGTTTTCCCTACTTTATATGCTCCCTCCCTTTTCTTCTTTACAGGTATTTTCTCCAAGAAATCTCTTCTTGCACATTTAATTTTGTCCTGGTATCTGCTCCTCTGAAAATGCAAACTGGCAATTGGGGATCAATAAGAGGCATTAATAAAAGCTGAAGCAATTATGCAAAATGACATTTTCTAGAAATGTGGCTACTAAGAAGGAGTAAGCATTAAATGGGTAAAGAAGGTTCTCTGAGAAGTCAGAAAGGGTAGAATCTAGATACCAACAGAAAAGTAGCCTTCAAATAGGGTAACTCTACTATTTTCACACAACAGAGGTGCTAACAGCAAAGATGCAATGATTTTCTAGGGTTAGTGACAGGATCTTAAGGCAGTTTTTATTTTCTGGCTCCTTTGTATTCTGTAAATTAGAAGATAAAGTCTCCCTTGAGAGCAAAGGGCATGGTTAGAGATTCGAGGAAAGAAGTCTGAAATAACTGTGGTCCCTACAATGTACAGCTTTGGAGAGAGCAAATTAAGGAAACATAGCTGGACTTCAGGGTGGTAGCAAGGGCCAAGATGAATTTGGTTGATTAATTTGATGAACTCATTAAATTTTTTTAGTGAATGAGAAAAAGCAGAGTTGAATCTGTTTCCCTATCTTCAGATAATGCTTCTGAGTACATACATCCCTGTCACTGTTTTCTGCTGTTTGGGAAATTTGAATGAAATTGTTTCTGAAAGTTTGAATTACAATGACAGTGGTTTTAAGATCTCTCGTTCTTTAAGGACTGTGACAGAGTGTATCAGTACTAGAGAGATTTCTTGTCTTTAGTATAAATAGTGATACCTGATTGCTAATTCTTCACTAATAAAAATCAAAATGCTGAAACAATAAAAAGATTATCCTTAACTTCTTCTCATCTCTCCTTTGCATACCTCTTCTGAGGCATTTCAAATCTTCCTGATGGACTGCTCATGTAACACTCACCATCTGGTCCCATCATTTATAAATAATGGAAAAGGCAATGGCACCCCACTCCAGTATTCTTCCCTGGAAAATCCCATGGACAGAGGACCCTGGTAGGCTATAATCTATGGGGTTGCAAAGAGTCAGACACGACAGAAGGACTTCACTTTCACTTTCAAAGGGATACCATAAGGAATGCTATTTCACCTTAATAATAGCTTGAAAATGCATTGTCCTGATTGCAATTATAGTTTCATAATATGAGAAAGGAAGGGAGAAAAGAAGTAAATGTCTGAAGTATCCTATAACAAGAAAAGGCAATCATTAACAACAAACTGATGATAAAACTCAAAGATAACTTGAGTTTTCTTTCTTAAAATAGAAATAAAAAGGTCTAATTAGATGTGATACTGCCTCTGGGAATTGTGATATGCACACAGAAAAAGTGAATATCAGTTTCTTCATTGTGTTTGTCAAATCCCATAGGCAAATTTGTAGGTGGGTAGGGATGTAAATAGAGAATTTGAGTATGAATGTGTTCTTACTGTTAAATATACATATCATTTGTTGAAACTTCCATCACCTGAAGGCACAATCAAATGTGAACAACAAATACTTTGACCTGATGCTACAGAGAAAAAGAGAATGATAAGGTGTTGTGAAATTAAACACCATAGAAAATGATAGCAATTAGGAAATATATCAGTCTTTAAAGATGTTTACTACTTTACAGGAGACATAGATAAAAATGTATTAATGAAGTTTTAATAACAAGTATTAATATTCCTATATTTTATTCTGTTTTGTATGATAAACATTTGTTGGTTGCTTACACATTTTTGACAGCCTCCTATAGACTGTACGGAATTTAAGGTATAACACAAATTCATACTTTCATCTTTGGAGAAAATGTATCATTGTAAGTACACAGAGAATTTAAGGCTCACTATAATATACCATTTTATGATATCCTCATAAAAATGTTATTTAAAAAATGGACTATAATGGATTCAAATGTATTATTGTCCTTTTCATGAACAACATATTCTCTTCATCTTACCTTTCTTTTTAAATGAAGAAGTTGCCTTTATTTTTCAATTTTTAACAAAAGATTAAGATGTACAGAGAAGGCAATGGCACCCCACTCCAGTACTCTTGCCTGGAAAATCCCATGGATGGAGGAGCCTGGTGGGCTGCAATCCATGGGGTCGCTAAGAGTAGGGCACGACGGAGCGAGTTCACTTTCAATTTTCACTTTCCTGCATTGGAGAAGGAAATGGCAATCCACTCCAGTATTCTTGCCTGGAGAATCCCAGGGACAGGGGAGCCTGGTGGGCTGCCGTCTATGGGGTCGCACAGAGTCGGACACGACTGAAGCAACTTAGTATCAGCAGCAGCGGCAAGATGTACATACCAATTTTAGCAAATTCTTGTCTACTCACTGTACGTGTATGGAGAGCTAAAATTTGGCAGATTTTTTTTCAGAATTTTTAAAATTTGTGTGAGTTTGAGTGTATGTGTGCATGAATAATGTCAAGATAGTAAAACTATGATAAATATTTTAAAAAGAAATTTTTAAGACAAAAAACAAGTTTATCCTCATTGCACAACCTATCAGGACTTCACGAGGGACTACTTGGGGATAGATATCCTTGTGTTTGAGGTACGGTAAGAGTATTAAGCAGAGAGGGCAATGGCAACCCACTCCAGTACTCCTGCCCGGAAGGGCCCATGGACGGAGGAGCCTGGTAGGCTGCAGTCCATGGGGTAGCGAAGAGTCAGACACTACTGAGCGACTTCACTTTGACTTTTCACTTTCATGCATTGGAGAAGGAAATGGCAACCCACTCCAGTGTTCTTGCCTGGAGAATCCCAGGGAGAGAGGAGCCTGGTGGGCTTCCGTATATGGGGTTGCACAGTGTCAGACACAACTGAAGCGACTTAGCAGCAGCAAGAGTATTAAGATTTTCTGAGCAATTTAAAAAGAAATCAAAGAAATACTTAAGGTTTATTATAGTTTCTGTTGAAAGCATATTTTCTTTTTTAATCCATAGTCTATGCATTGGATACATGTGAACTTTTAATTAACTGGGACATCATTTTCAAATTATTCTGCTGAAATAATTTATCTAATAATTTGTAATCATTTTTTATTTAAAAAGAGAAAAATACATTTAATATCATGCCACAATTTTTACAAATCGTGTTTTCAGACAGTAAATCTTTTTGTGACAAGGATGATGTCTTTTAAGTTTTAAATTTCCCAAATATTTATAAAAACCAACTTTTAACTTTTATGTTTAAAGCATGCAGGTTGATGGCAGTTTTGAATAAACTAGCTCATAAGCTCATAAGCTAGCTTAATAAAAGCTTTTATATTCATGCCTAAATTTATGTAACTTATTTAACTTTTATAGGCTTCATTTTGTTTCCTGTGATCCTTGACACATCTAATGTTTGTTATAAGTAGATTCAACAGTTTTATATGTTCCTTAATACATAAACAAAATCAGTTTTCAGTCAAATTTAATAAAATTACGAATAAAAGGCACTGTTTCTAGCACATCACTGAATGGTTACAGTGGAGGTCTTGTCACTGCAGGCCTATATACTAAGGGATTTTTAATGTTTTTATTCTCTTTTTTAACGGCTTTGCCATTATGATAAAAACAAGAAAGGTTGATTCTGAGTAGTATGGCAATGTTTTCCCTAATTATTTCTTCATAAATCAGTTTCTCCTTTGGACCCTAGCACCCTGTGGTTTTCACTTTTTTTCAAAGACTGTATTTATTGGGAATTTTTTTTTTTTTTTGAAACTCAGTCAAGCTTCATGAGTTTGGAAATAGCTGAAGAAATCATTCTTAAAATTCAGATTCACACTATTTTTAAATTGGACTTGAGAGTGACAGGCAAGTTCCTTGCAGGATGGCCTCAGGGGAGGAGGAAGTGCCTGGGGCCCTAGCAGCTGAATGCCCCAGGCAATGTGTAAAGAGCTGGGAAGGCACCTCCCTGGACAGATTTGCTTGTTGCAGTTTTTTTTTTTGGTTTGTTTGTTTTATTTTTCCTTTTTCTTTCTGCTTTTGAATCAAGATGGAGAAATCATTTTGCTGTAACATTACAAAAAAAAAAGTCAGGCAAGACTTAACTCAGGAGATGTATGTTCTCGTCTCAGTGTGTGCCTGTAACTCCCACTGACAGTGATGGCAGTTATGCAGATGCATGCAGAAGAAAATAGACTCTTTTTAACATTAAACATCAGATTTGGGTCTCCCCAGAGAAAGCTGGTTACTGGAGTGGCTGTGAATGATGCATTTTCACAGAATGTTTTAGCCATAAATCAATCCTGAATCATACTTTTCCTAGAGTTCTTTGCAGCTCTTCTGAGATCTTAGCGTATCATGCACACACTGATTCTATTTCAGACTGAGCTTAAATACATTTACCAAAATAAGATCCAAATAATTAAATGTGACTTTTATAATTGTTTTCCTCTGAAGATCCAGAGCCTAATCTGGCTGTGGTTAATGGTTTTAATTTGACTTATAATACAGTGTCAGTTTATTTAGTTGAAATTAGTTTTCTATTTCTCTCCTTTTTGTAAGCGCTGCCTGTTTACTTAACAATATTTGGCTTTGCCTAATGATATGTACAGAAGACAGTGCTAAGTGGAACATCAGCTGTTTACATCAGCTCTAACAATTAATGCATGTTAATTTTTAATTACACTGATTGTACTAGAGGCAGAATGTATGTTTCTTCACAGAACAGATGTACTAGTCAGCTTGGCTGGTGAACATGCATATCGATCAGATGTTGATGCTGCCAGCAATTCAGCAAAGTCTGCTTAAGTGTCGGCTTCTAATGTACTTACAAGTTTATGGCTTAGAGTCCTGGTGGAGGCAATACAGCTCGATGCTATATCCTCTGATGTTTACAGATAATCACAATATGTCTGTTTTGTGGTTAGCATTCTACAGTGTTTGATTGGAAGACTGAATAGGTATGAAGGGATCTAAAGGTGTCTTGCGGACACCTTGTGGACTGCTTTCTCCATTCTTATTTTGAGGCAGTGTCTTTCAAGAATTTATTTTGCCTTTAAAGTTTTATTTTTTTAACTGATGGTTGTTGTGTTAATAATAGGTGCCTGACATGGATGACCACTGTCACCACAAGGAAAAACTGAAAAGTTAATATAGTTACTTACGATGAAATCTCTATCAAGCATTATCACCAGAGCTAGTTAGAAAACATATAGAAAATGCCAGTAGTAAAATTGCAGACAGTAGTCAGGCCTTCAGTCAATTGTCAATCGAATAAGAAGCACTTATTGAATACTTCAATATGCTGAGTATTTCACTAAGCACTATAGGTTGCCCAGCATGAGAGATATAGCAAGAAATCTCAAAGTCCTTTCCCTTAGGAGACTGAGACTTTTATTGGATAAATAATACTCACATACAGAAAGCAATTAAAGAAAGGTTATATTCTTTACTTGATAATGTGTACATTCTTTTCAATAATAAGCATGGAGAAAGTGTTTTATGATAGAACTGAAATAGAGTAGAACTGGAATTGTTTACCTCTGAACTGTGGTTTGACTATATAGGTATTAAGCAATTGCTTCTTAATTTGTTGTTTTTCAGCCATTCAGTCATGTCTGACTCTTTGTGACTCCATGAATTGCAGCACACCAGACTTCCCTACCCTTCTCTATCTCCCAGAGTTTACTCAAACTCATATCCAAACTCCAGGAGATTCCAAACTTCTTAACTGGTTTTGCTTAAATCTTCTACATTATTTTACAGATAAGAACAACAAATAAAGCATTTTTTTTTTCCACTTAGCATATTGTCATCTATTCCCCTCTAAAATAGTCTGGAAAGAATTCCTTGGGTCTCTTTTTTTACTTATGGGTAAAGAATGATTAGGTAGGAATAAATCTACCTAATGAGGCAAAACTGCAAAATTGTTTTGACTTGGAAAACTGAAAGACACAAATAAATGAAATTGAAAATGACACAAACAGATGGAAAGATATACCATGTTCTTAGATTGGAAGAATCAATATTATTAAAATTACCATACTACTAAAGGCAATCTACAGATCTAATGCAAGCCCATAAATATACCAATGGCATTTTCCACATAACTAGAATAAAATATTTTAAAATTTATATGGAAATTCAAAAAGATCTCAAATAGTCAAAACAATCATGAGAAAGAAGAACAGAGCTGATAGAAATCAGACTCCCTGACTTTAGACTATACTATAAAGATACAGAAATCAAGACAGTTTGGGATTGGCACAAAAGCAGACATATAAATCATTGAAACAATATAGAAAGCCCAGAAATAAACACATGAATTAATGGTCTGTCAATCTACAACAAAGGAGGCAAAAATATACAATGGAGAAAAGACAGTCTCTTCAATAAGTGATGTTGGGAAAACTAGACAGCAGGGTGTAAAAAGAATGAACCTAGAACATTTTCTAAGCTATGTACAAAAGTAAACTTAAAATGGATTAAAGACCTACATGTAAGACGAAGTAATATAAAACTCTTAGAAGAAAACAAAGGAAGAACATTTTAACCTAAGTTGCAGCAACATTTTTTCAAAATATTTTTCAGAATCTTTGATATGTCTTCAAAAGCAAAGGATATAAAAGCAAAAATAAGGAAATCTTCAACAAAACAAAAAGACATCTTCCTGAATGAGAGAAAATATTTGCAAATGATATGACCAATAAGAGACTAATATTCAACATATATAAGCAGCTCATACAACTCAACAGTAATAAACAAACAGGCCCAAGTGAAAATAAGCAGAAGAACTGAATAGATATTTTTCCAAAGAGGAAATGAAGATAGCCAATGGACATATGAAAAGATGTTCAACGCTGCTAATTATTAGGGAAATGGAAATCAAAACCATAATGAGATATCACCTCACATCTGTCAAAATGACTACAATCAAAAAGAACACAAATAACAAATATTGGTGAGGATGTGGGAAAAAGGGAACCCTTATACACTGTTGGTGAAAATGTAACTTGGTATAGCCACTGTGGAAAACAGTACAGAGATTTCTCAAAAAACTAAAAATAAAAATACCATATGATCTAGCAATTCCGCTCCTGGTTTTGTATCTGGAAAAAAAAAAAAAAAAGCACAAACACTGATTTGAAAAGATACATGCATCCCAATGTTCATAGCTTCATTATTTACAATTGCCAAAATATGGAAGCAATGTAAATATCAACCAAATGATGAATGGATAAAGAAGATGTGGTATATGTACACAATATAATGTTACTCAGGCATACACAAGAGAGAAGTTTTCCTTTTGGAGCCACATGATGGATTTGAAGGCATTATGCTAAGTGAAATAAGGCAGACAGAGAAAGATAAATACTGTATGTGTTCAATTATATGTGGACTCTAATCAATACAACAAATTATATATATAACAAAAAGGGAGAATCACAAATATAGAGAACAACTAGGAGTTACCAGTGGAGAGAAGGAGTGGGGATGGTGCAATAAAGGAGTAGGGAACTTATAGGTACCAACTATTAGATATAAAACAAACTACAAGGATATAGTATATAAAATAAAGAATATAGTCAATATTTTATAAGTATAAATGGAGTATAACCTTTAAATATTGTGAATCACTGTATTGTACATCTATACTATATAATATTGTTCATCAACTATATATTTCAACGAAAAAATGAAGGTGAAATAAAGGCATCTCTAGATATAGGAAATGGCAACCCACTCCAGTGTTCTTGCTTGGAGAATCCCAGGGACGGGGGAGCCTGGTGGGCTGCCATCTATGGGGTCGCACAGAGTCGGACACGACTGAAGCGACTTAACAGCACCAGCAGCAGCAGATATTAAAAAATACATTAAAAAAACAACACTTAGGAGAATTTGCTGTTAGAAGACTTACTTTACAAAAAAAAAATTAAAGGAAGTTTTCAGGCTAACTGTGACTTCAGAGAGTAATTCAAATTGATATAAAAATCCAGTAATTTTATAACTATAAAGAACAGTATAAATTCATAGTTCTACTTTGTTTTCTTACAAATTTTAAAAGAAATTGCTCATGTATATCTATCTATATATCTATGCTGCTGCTACTACTGCTGCTAAGTTGCTTCAGTCGTGTCCGACTCTATGTGACACCATAGACGGCAGCCCACCAGGCTCCCCTGTGCCAGGGATTCTCCAGGCAAGAACACTGGAGTGGGTTGCCATTTCCTTCTCCAGTGCATGAAAGTGAAAAGTGAAAGTAAAGTCGCTCAGTTGTGTCCGACTCTTAGCGACCCCATGGACTGCAGCCTACCAGGCTCCTCTGTCCATGGGATTTTCCAGGCAAGAGTACTGGAGTGGGGTGCCATTGCCTTCTCCCTATGTATCTATCAGTTCAGTTCAGTTCAGTTGCTCAGTAGTGTTTGACTCTGTGACCCCATGAATCGCAGCACGCCAGGCCTCCCTGTCCATCACCAACTCCCAGAGTTCACTCAGACTCACATCCATCGAGTCAGAGATGCCATCCAGCCATCTCATCCTCTGTCGTCTCCTTCTCCTCCTGCCCCCAATACCTCCCAGCATCAGAGTCTTTTCCAATGAGTCAACTCTTCGCATGATGTGGCCAAAGTACTGGAGTTTCAGCTTTAGCATCATTCCCTCCAAAGAAATCCCGGGACTGATCTCCTTCAGAATGGACTGGTTGGATCTCCTTGCAGACCAAGGAACTCCCAAGAGTCTTCTCCAACACCACAGTTCAAAAGCATCAATTCTTCGGTGCTCAGCCTTCTTCACAGTCCAACTCTCACATCCATACATGACCACAGGAAAAACCATAGCCTTGACTAGACGGACCTTTGTTGGCAAAGTAATGTCTCTGCTTTTGAATATGCTATCTAAGTTGGTCATACTTTTCCTCCAAGGAGTAAGCGTCTTTTAATTTCATGGCTGCAATCACCATCTGCAATGATTCTCGAGCCCCCCAAAAATAAAGTCTGACACTGTTTCCACTGTTTCCCCATCTATTTCCCATGAAGTGATGGGACCAGATGCCATGATCTTAGTTTTCTGAATGTTGAGCTTTAAGCCAACTTTTTCACTCTCCTCTTTCACCTTCATCAAGAGGCTTTTTAGTTCCTCTTCACTTTCTGCCATAAAGGTGGTGTCATCTGCATATCTGAGGTTATTGACATTTCTCCCGGCAATTTTGATTCCAGCTTGTGTTTCTTCCAGTCCAACATTTCTCATGATGTACTCTGCATATAAGTTAAATAAGCAGGGTGACAATATACAGCCTTGACGGAACCAGTCTGTTGTTCCGTGTCCAGTTCTAACTGTTGCTTCCTGACCTGCATACAGGTTTCTCAAGAGGCAGGTCAGATGCTCTGGTATTCCCATCTCTCTCAGAATTTTCCAGTTTATTGTGATCCACACAGTCAAAGGCTTTGGCATAGTCAATAAAGCAGAAATAAATGTTTTTCTGGAACTCTCTTGCTTTTTCCATGATCCAGCGCATGTTGGTCAGAAATGTATGTAAATATAGACAGAGGGAGAGAAAGAGAGAGAGTTATATCTATAAAATATAGACATATGCAGATATCCCTTGATATCCTTTGGAATTACTTTAAGGACCCACTGTAAATAATGAAATTCTCACATGCTCAAATTCCTTCTAGTTGGCCCTCCACATCTGTGAATTCCACATCCATGGATATGGAAGATCAGTTTTATATTTATTGAGAAAAATCCATGCATAGGTAGACCCTCAAAGTTAAAACTCCTCTTGTTATAGAGTCAAGTAATATTTTGACTTGAGAGTCCCTTGGACTGCAAGGAGATCCAACTAGTCCTTCCTAAAGGAAATCAGTCCTGGATGTTCATTGGAAGGACTGATGTTGAAGCTGAAACTCCAATACTTTGGCCACCTGATGCAAAGAGCTGACTCATTTGAAAAGACCCTGATGCTGGGAAAGATTGAGGGCAGGAGCAGAAGGGGATGACAGAGGATGAGATGGTTGGATGGCATCACCGACCCAATGGACATGGGTTTGGGGGAACTCCAGGAGTTGGTGATGGACAGGGAGGCCTGGTGTGCTGTGGTTCATGGGGTCGCTTTGGGGGTGGGTGGGGAGGGCAGTGTTGTGATAGCCGTGAAATAATATGAAGCATAAGTGACATTTCAAAGGTATAATTATCTCTGGCGATTATTTTCTGCCTTTCCAGTTTATAATGGTAGAAAAAGTTAATTATCATAAATAGCTTAATAGAAGGTAGCTAGTTGTAGCTAATGTGAGAAAATAGTTTTACTATATATAATTTTAAAATTATTAAATATATTAAAATAGCAGTAATTAGAGTAGTATTGTACTGCACAAAGATCGAGACAGAGCAATGAATTTGTGACCCAGAAATATATTCAAGTACATATGCGAATAAGGCATCTTTTACCAGTGAATACAACATTTTTAAGTAAAAAGGATGTTGGAATAAAAGCATTTGAACAAAAAGATGCCTTAAGCTGAATCTCTAATTTATCATTTATAAAAGAGTCCTTGGTGAATAAAAGGCCTATAAAACACTGACACAAATCTTTGGAAAAATATAGGTGAATGTTGGGAAAAAAGAAAGAAATCCATTTTATCTTTTATTCTAAAGTAAATTGGATATTTTATTGTTTCTTCTGATGCACAGATTTTTAGTTCACAAGTGTAGTCTCATTTGATTTTTTCTTTTCTTGCTTGTGCTTTTGGTATCACATCCAAAAAATAACTGTGAAGATCAATGTCAAAGAGATGTGTCCCTATGTTTTCTTCTAAGTGTCATATCTTATATTTAAGATTCAATTTGTTAATATTTGTGAATAATGTAAGATAGGGTCCAGTTTTATTTATCTGCATGCAATTATCCAGTTTCCCCAACATCATTTATTAAGGAAATCTTCTTTCCCCATTGAGTGTTCTTGGCTCCCTTGTCAAATATGAATTAACCATTTATGTGGAGGATATGTCTAGCTCTCAACTCTGTTCCTTTGTTCTATGTGTTTATTTTGATTCCAGCACCATGCTGTTTTAATTACTATATCTTTGTTTTATAGTTTGAAATCAGAAAGTTTGATGCCTCTGACTTTATTTTTCTTGCTTAGGATTACTTTGGCTATTCAAGGTTGTTTGAAACTCCATACAAATTTTAGGATCATATTTTCTATTTCTGTGTAAAATACAATTGGAATTTTGATAGGGATTACATTGAATCTATAAATGGCTTTTTGTGATATGGGCATTTTTAACAATATTAATTCTTCCTACAAGATGAGAGAAAGTATTTGCAAAGGATAGACTAGTTAGGAGTTAATATCTAAAATATATAAGGAACTAATACAACTTGTTAATAGAAACACCAAATAATCCAGTTAAATGGACAGAGAAACAGCAGGCATTTTTTCCAAATAAACCATCCAAATGGTCAATTCAGCTACATGAAAAGTAGTTCAACATTATTTACACAAATCAAAACAAGAGTGAGATGTCACCTCACACCTTTTAGGGCTATAATCAAGAAAACAACAGATAACAAATGTTGGTGAGGATGTGGAGAAAAGGGAACCCTCGTTCACTGTTGGTGTAAATGTACATTTGTTCAGCCACAATGGAAAACAATTAAAAATGAAAAATAGAACTCTATACCATCCAACAATTTCTCTTCTGGGTATATATCCAAAGGAAATGAAAATAGGATATTGGAGAGTTCTGTGCATTCCCATATTTATCATAGCATTATTCACAAAAACCAAGATATGGAAACCACAAAACTGTCTGTCAAAATGTGAGCTGATGAAGAAAATGTAGTATTATACATACAAGGAATATTATTCAACCATGAGAAAGAAAGAAGTCCTCCCCTTTGTGACAGCATGTATAGATCTGGATGGTATTAGAGAGACAAGACAGACAAAGTCCAATACTATCTGATATCACTTATATGCGGAATCTGAAAAAACCAAACTCATGGAGACTAAAGTAGAATGATGGTTACCAGCTGGGAGGAGGGGAAATTGGGAAGATGTTGTTACAGGTTACAAATTTGCAACTAGAAGATGAGTAAGTTCTGGAGATCTAATACATAGCATAGTGATCATAGTCAACAATGCTTCAAAGCTGTTAAGACACTAGATGGTGAATGTACTCTTCACAAAAAAGAAATGGTAATTGTGGGAAATGGCAGAAGTGTTAGCTAATGTAGGGCAATAATCATATTGTATAAATGTATCAAATCAATATGCTGTATACCTTAAACTTAAACAGTTATATGTTGATTATATCTCAATAAAAATAAATTAATTAATATAAAAATAAAATGACATAAATTACACACAATAAGAAATCTAATTATAAACAAAGATTTTAACCTAACTTCAGGAAGAAGATGTACATAATTTTGTCTTTATAGTTTTAAAGAAAGTAAATTATAAGTATGTCAAAATGCTGAGAAACTCTTTTATCTCTTGGTCTGCTGTGAGATCCTTATAGACATTCTCCCTGCTTTCGATTTTGTTCTCATCCTCTATAGTCTATTTGCTGTAGTATAGGAAGAATGACCCCTTAAAATTAAACCAGATACTCTGTTGAAAATCTCCCAGTGGCTTCTCACATAACAGTCTACAAAGCACTACCTGGTTTGATACCTGTCACCTTTCTGATCTCATCTGCTACCACTTACCTTTCACTCATTGACTTGGCCTTTGGCCTCGTTGTCACACTTAGCAGGATCCTGTGTCACTTGCTGTTTTTCTGCTTGGAAGGCCTGTCCCTATGTGGTTCACTCTTTCACTTCCTCCTGGGGTCTGATTAAATGTCACACTCTCAGAGAGACCTTTCTCAACTGCTTTATGTGAGGAAAGTGGCAGCCCCCCACTCCCCAACACTTCTTGACTTTTTCTCTGCTTATTCTTTGCACAACATAGGGATCATTTAAAATGCAAGATGATACAATAAATGTTATGGTTTTTGTCTACCTCATCAGTTAGATTTGGAACATTAAGAAAGTGTGACAATCTGAAGGGGTGGCAAGAGTTGGAGGCAATAGGAACACACAGTGTTGGTGTTAGGGTATGTTGGTAAACTAGGTTAGAAGGCAATTTGGAAATAGTTATTAATATTTTAAATGTTCATCTGTTTCACTTTTAGAGCTCTTTAAGCTGAAATAAGCTCACAAAAGAATGCAGCAGTTACTTAAGTCCATTACGTTTCTTGACATAGTGGAAAGACTGAACCAACTTAAGTGTCCTAATAATAAATCCATTCCCTGAAACAGCATATTGGCCCATTTATTCAGGCCTCTGTTCATATACTCCTGCTTTCTTGATCACCTTCTCTAATGTACACTCCAGATTTTATTTTTTCTCTTAAAGTGTAAGAAACACTCAAATATTTATTAAAAGGAATCTATCAAAACTGTTACAAAAGGATAGTCATAATATGTTGTCAAGAGAAAAAAGCAAATCATAGATACCTGCAAGACTATAAACCAATCTGTGAATAATGATTCCTTCAGAAGAGTAGAATAGGGGACTAAGACCATTAGTTTATATCACACTCAACTGTTGATTTATGTTTTTTTTTTTTTTTTTTTTAACAAGGAGCGTGTGTTTGACACTTTAAAATATGCAAAAACAACAAAGTATTAACATTATCTTGATGGTAGATGGCAAAATTGTGATTACTAATATTTTTTAATAATTTCAAATTTGGATTGGGATGAAAATTTTATTCCGGGACATTTTCTTTCTAGAGAGTATACGAATGAGGGGGGGCATGTGCACACATGTGAGGCTGCACACACGCGTGTGTGTGTTACTTTTCACTCTGTTTCCATTTGAAAAGTATGGAGCATTTTTGGGTAAAACGAAGGAGTTGTGGGGAACATATGGAAATAAGCACCCTAACTTTTCCATTTTTCATGCCTACAACCAGCCTTATTCTTGCCTCACCAATGCAGTATTTTTAATTGAGTAAAAGAAAGTGGACAACGTGTGTTCAGTGTAACAATAAGGCTCTATTAATTTAAGAAACTTGTATTATAACCCATGTTTTCTTCATACTGTTATTCTGTACTCATCTAGCTGAAATTTAGACTATGCCAACACATTTTGTATTTTAAGACAGTTTTAGAATATGAATGACAATGTAAAATTTCATCATCCTTCATATATACTCATAGCATATTCTCTTAACTTATTAGAACTGAATAGAACTTTTGAAATGCCCTTTAGATAATAATGATTATTATACTTAGCATCTATTGAGTGCTCAGTTTATGTCAGAAGCTATTCCATGTGGCCTATACATGCAGAGATTCAATGTACATGTGAAGTATTGAGGTATACTATGTTCATATTAAATGTTCACAAGTATTAACTATTATTATGTACAATAAGGTGGAAACTATTACTATCCTGGAGAAAACCTGAAATACTGAAAGTTTAAGTAACTTTCCTGAAGTCATGCAGTTAACAAACCCTATTACCAAGACTTGAATCAAGGCAGTCTGATTCTTAAATTCATCCTCTTAACATTGATTCTCTAACTCTTTTCAGTAAAGTATAGGGTATGTTCAGTTCAGTTCAGTTCAGTTCTGTCACTCAGTCGTGTCCGACTCTTTGCGACCCCATGAATTGCAGCACGCCAGGCCTCCCTGTCCATCACCAATTCCCAGAGTTCACTCAAACTCGTGTCCGTCGAGTCGGTGATGCCACCCAGCCATCTCATCCTCTGTCGTCCCCTTCTCCTCCTGCCCCCAATCCCTCCCAGCATCAGAGTCTTTTCCAATGAGTCAACTCTTCGCATGATGTGGCCAAAGTACTGGAGTTTCAGCTTTAGCATCATTCCTTCCAAAGAAATCCTAGGGCTGATCTCCTTCAGAATGGACTGGTTGGATCTCCTTGCAGTCCAAGGGACTCTCAAGAGCCTTCTCCAACACCACAGTTCAAAAGCATCAATTCTTCGGTGCTCAGCCTTCTTTACAGTCCAACTCACATCCATACATGACCACTGGAAAAATCATAGCCTTGACTAGACAGACCTTAGTTGGCAAAGTAATGTCTCTGCTTTGGAATATACTATCTAAGTTGGTCATAACTTTTCTTCCAAGGAGTAAGTGTCTTTTAATTTCATGGCTGCAGTCACCATCTGCAGTGATTTTGGAGGCCTCCCAAAATAAAGTCTGACACTGTTTCCACTGTTTCCCCATCTATTTCCCATGAAGTGATGGGACTGGATGCCATGATCTTCATTTTCTGAATGTTGAGCTTTAAGCCAATTTTTTCACTCTCCTCTTTCACTTTCATCAAGAGGCTTTTGAGTTCCTCTTCACTTTCTGCCATAAGGGTGGTGTCATCTACATATCTGAGGTGGTTGATATTTCTCCCGGCAATCTTGATTCCAGCTTGTGTTTCTTCCAGTCCAGCATTTCTCATGATGTACTCTGCATATAAGTTAAATAAACAGGGTGACAATATACAGCCTTGATGCACGGTTCACATATTGTTGAAGCCTGGCTTGGAGAATTTTGAGCATTACTTTACTAGCATGTGAGATGAGTGCAATTGTGTGGTAGTTTGAGCATTCTTTGGCATTGCCTTTCTTTGGGATTGGAATGAAAACTGATCTTTTCCAGTCCTGCGGCCACTGCTGAGTTTTCCAAATTTGCTGGCATATTGAGTGCAGCACTTTCACAGCATCATCTTTCAGGATTTGAAATAGCTTAACTGGAATTCCATCACCTCCACTAGCTTTGTTCATAGTGATGCTTTCTAAGGCCCACTTGACTTCACATTCCAGGATGTCTCGCTCTAGATGAGTGATCACACCATTGTGATTATCCGGGTCATGAAGATCTTTTTGTAAAGTTCTTCTGTGTATTCTTATATCATATAAAATATTCATATTATTAATCCTTAAATTAGGTGGGTGTAAAAGAACACTCGGGGGCTTTTTCAGTAGCTCGGTGGTAATGAATCCACCTGTAATGCAGGAGACATAGGTTTGATCCCTGGGTTGGGAAGATACATACCCTGGAGGAGGGCATGACAACCAACTCCAGTATTCTTACCTGGAGAATTCCATGGAGAGAGGAGCCTGGTGGATTAAAGTCCATAGGGCTGCAATGAGTTGGACATGACTAGAGAGACTTGGAATGCAAGCAAACAGCAAGAACACTGAGAAAAATCAATTCATTTGTTATATCATGTCAGGAAATTCCCAAAGTCAGAACTAGCCACTCTATACATCAGAAGAGATGATTTTTAACGAAACTTGAAAAGCACTCTTGTGTGTAGCATAAGAAACTAGGCTTTAACTATAACAGAGCTACATTGTACAATAATCTGCTATTGAAAAGGGAAAGACTGAAGATATTTTAGGCTGGTGGATTATAATTACCTAATTGGGATATTAATTCCATTTGTGTTCCTTTGAAGGATGTTTCATCTTTTATTTAACTTTTTGGTCATACAACCAATTATTAAAAACAGAATATGACTATTCAGTTCAGTTCAGTTCAGTCATTCAGTCATGGCCGACTCTTTGAGACCCCATGGACTGCAGGATCCCAGGCCTCCCTGTCCATCACCTACCCCCGGAGTTTACTCAAACTCATGTCCATGGAGTCAGTGATGCCGTCCAGCCATCTCATCCTCTGTCATTCCCTTCTCCTCCTGCCTTCAATCTTTCCTAGCATCATGGTCTTTTCAAATGAGTCAGTTCTTAGCATTAAGTAACCAAAGTATTGGAGTTTCAGCTTTAGCATCAGTCCTTCCAGTGAATATTCAGGACTGATTTCCTTTAGGATAGACTGGTTGGATCTCTTTACAGTTCAAGGGACTCTCAAGAGTCTTCTCCAACACCACAGTTTAAAAGCATCAATTCTTCGGCACTCAGCTTTCTTTATAGTCCAACTCTCACATCCATATATGGTTACTGGAAAAACCATAGCTTTGACTAGATGGACCTTTGTTGGCAAAGTAATGTCTCTATTAAAAAATTTCAATTCCCAGCCTTGGGGAGCAAAAGCATATCTACTATTAATTATTTTCATTGAAACTGAATACCTTGAATAACCAAAATAGTAAATGGTAATATTTGCAATTAAAAAAAAAAACTCGCTGTGTTGTGTAATAGGAAAAACACAGAAAACATTTTTCATGGTTTTGTTTTGCTTCCCTAGAACTGAAATTGCTTAAAGTGAGTAGTTAGTTGCACTTGTCAGTTCCATTCCATCTTACTTTGTGAAATATATAGAGGTGGTACAAGGCTCATATATTTACTGGACACCATTCCACTGAAAATGCTGAAGTCCACATACCACCCGCCCATGTGAGCTACCACAGCATAACTCACATGGACAACTTCTCCCTTTGGCTTGCTCATTTAACAGTATCCTTAGTACAAAATTCAATGCATCTGTTGCAGTCAAATGTCAAAGGAGAGAAAAAAAGGCCACTTTAACATTTTGGGATAAGGTGTTAAAAAATCTTTCAGAAAAAAATTATCCAAAGTGTTAAAAATCTTTCAGAAAAAAAAATTATTCAGAGAAATCAAAGACTGGAAGAGACAGTACCATGTTTTTTTTTTTATCATATGTCTGTTTATATTCTCCTGGATAGCAGAAAATTTGCCCAATTATTAAATGTATACACATAGATTTTGCAAGCTCTCCTATGAAATCCAGTGGTAAGAGGTACAAGAGACATGTTATTTATTAAGTGTATTTACTAATATTCCACAGTTCTAAAAACTGGAGAACTTTTGTTCTTCAGTATAATAATATTTTACTTTATCATTTCTATTGGAATTCTCCCAGTTTTAAGGAACTACAGTTGTCCCTGATGTTTTATTTAGTGCTTAAACTCCCAAACCAACAAAGACTCTTATCAGAGAATACTCTTTATAATCTGCCATACTTTAAGATTTCATTTTGTGACTCATTAGGCAAACTTTTTCTAAACATTAGAGGATTTAGTTCTTTGTATGTCTCAGAATTTTGTATTTAACTATTGCATATTTAACTCTCTCTCTTCTGTTTTTGATGAGTGCATGAGAATATCTTAGATGTTAAACTTCACATGTGTAAGGATTGTGTCTATTATTTATTTTGTACAGAAGCCAGCACAACTCCTAATACATGTTTCTTATATCAATGCTGAAAAAGGAAAAGAAGATGACACCAGATTAAATGTAGCCACGTATTCTCAGAATGAAAGATGTTTGCTTCAATTTATGTTCCTCTTAAGTTAGATTGGAGAAGCATCAGTTGAAATCATGGTATGCAAGCCATGCAGCTGTAGTTGCTGAAAAAGTCAAGACTTGACT
Organism: Ovis aries; assembly: GCF_016772045.2. NCBI lineage: Eukaryota > Metazoa > Chordata > Mammalia > Artiodactyla > Bovidae > Ovis > Ovis aries. The sequence continues at coordinate 153,797,423 of NC_056055.1, forward strand.
TCTTAACAAAGGCCCTATCTTTTATTTCATTTTGTTTGGCTTCCCAGGTAGCTCTAGTGGTAAAGAACCTGCTTGCCAATGCTGGAAGTATAAGAGACTTGGGTTCAATCTCTGGGTTGGGGAGATCTCTTGGATGAGGGTATGGCAATCCACTCCAATATTCTTGTCTGGAGAATCCCATGGACAAAGGAGCCTGGCAGGCTATTTGTTAAATTTATCCTTCATGTTTATCTTGATATCCTGTTTCTAAAATCTTGTGTTTTTGATAACTCTTTAAAATTTGTGACATATTGAGATTTAAGAAGTATGCCTTCTTCACATCATTCAAAGGACAAAAATGTAAGTGAGAAATGTATTAGCACACCTTGATTCTGAATGTTGTCAGTCTGTTCTTTGGTACTCGAGTTGTATTATGATTGTTTAACTGATTACCTAGTTGTGTTAGCAATCAGGCCCTATTATTTCCACTTTACTAGTTGCTCTAATATCAGTCAGGATAGGCTAGATTTATGCTGTGATGACAAACAACCTTGAAGTCTCAGTGGTTAGGTCAGTTTCTTCCACTGCTTATAGTTGACTACCAACTCAATAGCATAAAACAACATACTTTTATTATCTCACAGTTTCATGGAATCAAAAGTATGAGTATAGTTTACCAGAGTCTTTTGTCTAGGATCTCACAAGGCTGTAAACAAGATGTTGACCAGGCTGCATTCCTTTCTAGAGGTTGGGGTAATCTCCCAAGTTCATATGATTGTTAGCATATGAACAACACCGAGGGTTCAGTTTTTCTGCTAGGTATTAGCTAGGAAATACTCTTAGGACTTAGAGGCCTCTTAGAGTTTCTTACCAGAAACTCTGGTTATTGGGCTTCCCACTAGGTGCTAATAGTAAAGAACTTGCCTGCCAATGCAGGTTAGACGTAAGACACACCGGTACAATCCCTGGGTCAGGAAGATCCCCTGGAGAAGGGAATGGCAATCTACTCCAGTATTCTTGACTGGAGAATTCTGTGGACAGAGGAACCTGGTGGGCTACGGTCCATAGGATCACACAAAGTTGGACACGACTGCAGTGGCTTAGCATGGCAGAGTTTCTTACTGCAGTGTCATTTCCTTGGGCGGTTCATATCCTATCAGCTTCCATCTTCCAGGCCTGAAAGAGAGTCTCTCCCTTGTGGTCTATTGAGGCAAAGACTTCTATATTATTACATAGTCCCATTGTTTTGCCACATAGCGTAACCTATTCAAGGGACTGATTTTCCCATCACCTTTGTCATATTCTAATTAGTAAGAAGCAAGTCACAAGTTCTACCTGCACTCAAGGAAAAGGGATTATACATGTGTGTGACTTATTAGAACTCACTTTAGGATGTTCCTGCCACAGTGGTTTAAAAAAACAAGACTTTATTTCTTATGCATGCAAAGTCTCCTGCAGTACTGAGTAACCACAAAGGGCAGTTTTCCTTTATGTGGAGACTCAGCCATCTAGGCTGCCTCACTGTTAAAACACTCACATGTCAACTCAAGATCACAATCACTGTGGCAGGGGAACAGAATACTGCAGAGTATCACACCATGAGTTAAAATGCTCACATAGTAATATAATCAATGGGCCAAAACTAGTCACAAGTTCCCACTTAACTGTAAGAGGATGGGGTGCTTAATTTTCCCAAATGCCTGAGAAGAGAGAAAGCCTGGTATGAGTGCACAGTAATTTCTATCACATTTATCCTAAGAAATGTGCCTTAAAAATTTTGAATATAAGAATTTTGTATATATGAATTTATATACAGCATATATACATTTATACAGGGCTTACCTGGTGGCTCAGACAGCAAAGAATCTGCCCACAATGTGGGAGACCTGGGTTCAATCCCTGGGTTGGGAAGATCCCCTTGAGTAAGAAATGGCAACCCACCCCAGCATTCTTGCCTGGAGAATCCCATGGACAGAGGAGCCTGGTGGGCAACAGTCCATGGGGGTCACAAAAAGTCGGGCATGACTGAAAGACTAAACATAGCACATATATGAATTTACTTGACTCGTTACTGATTGAACTGCATGTCCTCAAATTTCACATGTTGAAGCTTTAACCCTAGATGTAACTATAGGAGCTAGGCTTTTAAAAAGGTATGTGTGAAAAAAAAAATAAATAAAAAAAAAAATAAAAAGGTATGTATGCCTGTACTAAATTGCTCCAGTTGTGTCTGACTCTATGTGACCCTATGGACTGTAGCCTGCCAGGCTCCTCTGTCCATGGGATTCTCCAGGCAAGAATACTGGAGTGAGTTGCCATGCCCTTCTCCAGGGGATTTTCCCAACCCAGGAGTTGAACCCACAGGTTCTTTACCACTAGTGCCATCTGAACTTTCAAAAAGGTACTTGATATTAAATGAGGTCATAGCGTGGGGCCCTAATCCAATGACGGATGACCTTATGAGATCATCAGGGATACACCAGGGATACGCATGCATAAAGGAACAACTACGTGAGGACGCAGCAGAAGGTGGCCATCTGCAAGCCAAAGAGAGAGACCTCAGGAGAAACAAAACTTGCTAACACCTTGATCTTGGACTTCCAGCCTCCAGAACCATGAGAGATAAATTTCTATTGTTTAAGCCACTTAGTCTGCAGTATTTTGTTATGACAGCTCTAGCAAATTAACATAACACAAAAGAAAAAGAAATATAATTAGTGTAATATTTAAAACATTACTAACTTACTTTTACCCATTTGCTTATTGATTTGGTAGCCATCCTGTAAATTACAAGTTTGTTTGCTTTTTAATTCTAGTTCTACAGATTAGGAGGAGAAGACTATCAAGAGGAAATGTAATTTATACAAAGTTACCAAGTCAACAGGACTTCCCTGGTATCTCAGTGGTAAAGAATCCACCTGCCAATATAAGAGCTGTGGGTTTGATCCCTGGGTCAGGAAGATCCCCAGAGAAGGAAATGGCAACTCACTGCTGTATTCTTGTGTGGGAAATCCCATAAACAGAGGAACCTGGCAGCCTACAGTCCTTGAGGTCCCCAAAGAGTCAGACATGACTTAGCAACTAAACGACAATCTAGTTAACCAATAACTCAAACTCAGTTCAGCATTTACTTTGTGTTCTGGGGTAATTCAAATTTTCAGCAATGAGTTGTCTCAGGCAAAACTGGTTATTTAAGAAGCCTAAAAGCATTGGATTTTGGCCACAGAACTAAGCTTGCTACCTTAGGTTTATTAAGATTTACCTCATGGAAACTTCCGGAGAAGGCGATGGCACCCCACTCCAGTACTCTTGCCTGGAAAATCCCATGGACAGTGGAGCCTGGTAGTCTGCGATCCATGGGGTCGCGAAGAGTCGGACACGACTGAGCGACTTCCCTTTCACTTTTCACGTTCATGTATTGGAGAAGGAAATGGCAACCCACTCCAGTGTTTTTGCCTGGAGAATCCCAGGGACCGGGGAGCCTCATGGGCTGCCGTCTATGGGGTCACACAGAGTCGGACACGACTGAAGTGACTTAGCAGCAGCAGCATGGAAACTTCAATTTAATTAAAAATTCCCAAGCAGAATTTGTCTTAGCATCTGTAGCTTGGGATTTAACTAAGTTTTCAATTTTTCTGTGATTTTGGAAAACAATATTTGAGGCATCTGGTTGTACAGTTCAGTTCAGCCGCTCAGTCATGTCCGACTCTTGGCGACTGCATGAACCACAGCACACCAGACCTCCCTGTCCTTCACCAGTTCCTGGAGTACACCCAAAACCATGTCCATTGAATTGGTGATGCCATCCAACCATCAACGATATTTCATAGTACTATTATTTAGGTACACCGGTTAGTGGCCAGATTTCTATGAGTGTAATATCCAGAAAAACATCTATTTCTGCTTTATTGACTATGCCAAAACTTTTGACTGTGTGGTTCACAATAAACTGTGGAAAATTCTGAAAGAGATGGGAATACCAGACTACCTGGCCTGCTTCTTGAGAAACCTATATGCAGTTCAGGAAGCAACAGTTAGAACTGGACATGGAACAACAGACTGTTTCCAAATAGGAAAAGGAGTACATCAAGGCTGTATATTGTCACCTTGCTTATTTAACTTATATGCAGAGAAGGCGATGGCAGTCCACTCCAGTACTCTTGCCTGGAAAATCCCATGGGTGGAGGAGCCTGGTAGTCTGCAGTCCATGAGGCAGCTCAGAGTCAGACATGACTGAGAGACTTTGCTTTCACTTTTCACTTTCATGTATTGGAGAAGGAAATAGCAACCTACTCCAGTGTTCTTGCCTGTAGAATCTCAGGGATGGCAGAGCCTGGTGGGCTGCTGTCTCTGGGGTCGCACAGAGTCGGACACAATTGAAGCAACTGAGCAGCAGCAGCAGCAGAGTACATCATGAGAAATGTTAGGCTGGAGAAAGCACAAGCTGGAATCAAGATTGCCGGGAGAAATATCAATAACCTCAGATATGAAGATGCCATCACCCTTATAGCAGAAAGTGAAGAGGAACTCAAAAGCCTCTTGATGAAAGTGAAAGAGGACAGTGAAAAAGTTGGCTTAAAGCTCAACAATCAGAAAACAAAGATCATGGCATCTGGTCCCATAACTTCATGGGAAATAGATCGGGAAACAGTGGAAACAGTGGCTGACTTTATCTTTTGGGGGTTCCAAAATCACTGCAGATGGTGATTGCAGCCATGAAATTAAAAGACACTTACTCCTTGGTAGAAAAGTTATGACCAACCTAGATAGCATATTCAAAAGCAGAGACATTACTTTGCCTTCAAAAGTCTGTCTAGCCAAGGCTATGGTTTTTCCAGTGGTCATCTATGGATGTGAGAGTTGGACTGTGAAGAAAGCTGAGCGCTGAAGAATTGATGCTTTTGAACTTATCCAACCAATCCATTCTGAAGGAGATCAGTCCCGGGATTTCTTTGGAAGGACTGATGCTCAAGCTGAAGCTCCAGTACTTTGGTCACGTCATGAGAAGAGTTGACTCATTGGAAAAGACTCTGATGCTGGGAGGGATTGGGGGCAGGAGGAGAAGGGGACGACAGAGGATGAGATGGCTTGATGGCATCACCGACTCGATGGACATGAGTTTGGATGAACTCCAGGAGTTGGTGATGGACAGGGAGGCCTGGCGTGCTGTGATTCATGGGGTCGCAAAGAGTCGGACATGACTGAGCGACTGAACTGAACTGCAGTTTTTTTTGTTTTTTTTTTTTTTGTTTGTTTTTTTTAAACTGCAGTTTTTATTAGTAAAATTGTAAATATGGCTTGGGGTGTGGACTCTTCTTATGAAAAATATATGGTTGCTTAAATAATAAGGAAATCTTCCCAAAACCTTTAAAGGTTTGATTTTATTTATGTGTTCCCTTCCACAATGTGGGCAATCATCAGTTTCCATGGTACATTGAATGTATTTAAAGTATCAGTTTGTATTTGTAAAACTCTATCTTCATTCCTCTTTATCATGCAAATATTACTTTCATACCCATTTGCTTTACTGGCTACTAGCATCTGTCCTTAAAATATACTTTAGTTCTTTGAATAGTCTGTGCATCAAATTTACTAAAATGCTTAGAATTCATGAATGCATCAAAAGTAAAAAAAATTTTTCCTCTATCTCTTTATTCCTATTTGTTCAAAATAATTTAATTTGCTTTGTGTAAAGTCTTTGTTTTAATACATATATTTAGTGTCATTTGGCTATAGATTTCATGAGATTTTCTAATAGCCTTATAACATAACTGCTTTAAATGAAACCACTGTATCCCAATCTTATTTTCCATGATATTTGAGTGGTATTTGTTTTGTTTAATTAGGATGGGAGTTCATTTTCTATATCCTTTCATCATCACCACAATAAGTCATTTCAAGTCACTGTGGTGCCTATTGGCATATTCAATCTGCTATATCCCATATCAGAACATCAGCTAAGGTCCTGGTCCAATCTCATGCTACCACCATCAACACTCTCAGCTCTTGCTTTAGTCTGAGCCGATGACACTCTTAAAATTCAGATCCACTTCAGACTGTCTCCAAAAAGCTCCAGAAAGTGGTTGGCCACTATTTTCCAGCTAATTCTATGTAGAGTTTTGTGCTGGAGGATTTGCTTTACATTACCAGACTGCTAAAGTGTTAATAAAAACATGTGCAAAACTGCATACACAGTCTTTTTTCTTAAATAAGTGCCCATTAAAAATAACTATATGATAATTAATGAGGAAGAAAGGTGGCACTGTGTAGATGGTTTGTCAATAGTGTAGTTAGGTCATTCATCTGTGGAGCAGTGATATTCACCTACTTTCTCCTTTGTTTCAGAGATGTAGAGTTAATATTTCACTTCTTATTTTAGACACTATCTCAAGCATTATTTTAAATAGGCAAATGGGGACCTACTTCCAAGATAAAGAAAATTGCATTTTTTGATGATGAATTAATAATGAAAAGAATCCTCATTTTAAATGGAATTTTGTAAAGCATCATTCTCCTGCAGCCAATGTTCCTAAGAATGTGGGGAGAAGCAGTTACTGAATGTCAAATTAAGTTGTAACATACTTAGAGACATGGGTGATGTTTGTGTGACACTCGTTTACTTTAAAACACTCCCTATTGACCTTTAAAGAATCTGCCTGCAACCCAGGAGATAACCAGGATGATCCCTGGATAGGGAAGATCCCGTGGAGGAGGAAACGGCAACCCACTCCAGTATTTCTGTCTGGAGAATCCCATGGGCAGTGGAGCCTGGTAGGCTGTGGTTCATGGGGTTGCAAACAGTCAGACACAACTGAGCTCACACATACTATTTATTTATTTATTGACCTTTACAAAAGTAATACAATAGCAATTTAAGATGAGTATTTACAGTTGGTGGAAATAGTTTCAATGTGCCAATTCCCAAACTCTTGTCTGTATGCATCCTACTTCTTTGATCTATATTTTTCTAGGTTTCCTCAGGCAAAAATGGACAAAATTGCCAAGTTTAACAGGACAATTTCTTCAGAACAGAAGGTACCTGCAGCCCTTAATTGGGAAGAATCAAGTAGTCCAGTTTACCTTAAAAAAATCACTTAATTTGTCACATGATAATCTATACATTGAAACTAGTAGATGAATTTGAAGAAACCCCAGAAATATGAAACAGAAAAGAGATTATATCAGTCAACTGAGAAATCTGTAAATAGTAACACCTGGTACTTTTATATTAAGAGTGCTATTTTTAAAATTAGTTGTATCTATTGATGTATATTGTCTTTGCATTGAATATCTTTCTATTTAGGTCTTACATACCTGTAAGTTGTGGGGAAAGTATTTTCAATCAAAGCTGTACAATAAGCATAGTTAGAGAGCTAGCATGAGGATTTTTTACTTCATTTACATTCATTACATATTATGAGTTTAATTACCTTCCTCAAATAATACCGGTATGAAGGAAAGATGCTGAAGAAGGCGTACTTCTATGATGATTTTATTGATTGTGACTGATGGATGGCATCAACATTTCATAGTGAAGAATCATGGTTTTGTTACATCAGGAAAATTAAATTGGGAGAGTTATTTTCTTTCCCAGTGATAGTGGCAGTTAGAATATTTCACCTGTAATGAGATGTGTGCGTTATGTGCCATCGTGAACCACGGCTCAGCCATTAAATATATGTAAATGAAGAGAAACACAAGAGAGCCCGGGCATAATAACGTGCAGAACAGAGAAATGGATCCTGGAAAGTGATTAATTTATTTGATGATGCCTCAAGTGAGGAATTTTAGGTCACAAATGAAGTGACAGAATGACAAATTACCATTTTAAAGAATTTACTGGGCATCATTACTGAACAATTGTCAGGTAGTTTATGGTGGCTGAGAAGATGGTATAAATATAGATCTTTTCCTTATCTGAGATGAATTATTAATCACCTTTTTAAAAATCTTTGTGAGTGATGGTTGGCTGTCTGATTGGAAATAATGTGTTCTACAATTTTAACTAAATTCTAATATGATATGTAACAGGAATCTTTACAATTAAAGTCTCAGTGGAGAGTGGTAGGAGGTTTACAGTCAATTGCAGTTTTAATGTGATAGAAGAGGATGAATCCGCTAGCATTTTTCAATAGATTTCCTTAGGTATATTATCCCTGCTGTGATGTTATTCAAATGTTTACAGTTTATTTTCATTTGAAAAATGACATTCAAATACTTAAATTGTTTTCCTTGGTTTATTAGTTAATGAAAATGAAATTCTAGTAATTACTATAGTTTTGCAGCCTGCCACATTATTTAAAGTGAAGTGACTGCCTTTGTCAGTGGCATTATAAATGTCGTCTTCCTGTGTTTTGTTCAATTTTTGTTTGCTTTATCTATGTCATGTCCCTTCTCTGTCTATATGTCACTGTGTCTGATACCAGTAACAACTGGAGTGTGGGGAACAAAGTCAGAATTTGAAATAAAGATGTTTTCTCAAGTTTCCTTTTGTGTCTGGATAATTAAAGCACATGCTAACCTACTTTATGCATGGTACTAACAATATCAAAAATAAAACCCACCAATAAGTACACTGAAAAATTTAAACACATTGTAAAATTTCTGTTTATGTCAGGCTTCTTAAACCAAAGTTTGTACATCTACTCATGTGTCATCAGCCTCTTAGATAAAATGCACTTGCTATCATTATAAAGTTCCTTGTATTTTATTTTATTTTATTTTTTTTTGTGATTTTTTTTTTTAATTTTAGTTTTTTATTTTTTAAATTTTAAAATCTTTAATTCTTACATGCATTCCCAAACATGAACCCCCCTCCCACCTCCCTCCCCATAACAACTTTCTGGGTCATCCCCATGCACCAGCCCCAAGCATGCTGCATCCTGCGTCAGACATAGACTGGCGATTCAATTCACATGATAGTATACATGTTAGAATGTCATTCTCCCAAATCATCCCACCCTCTCCCTCTCCCTCTGAGTCCAAAAGTCCGTTATACACATCTGTGTCTCTTTCCCTGTCTTGCATACAGGGTCGTCATTGCCATCTTCCTAAATTCCATATGTAAGCCAGAAAGAAAAACACCAATACAGTTCCTTGTATTTTAATCAGGATTAGGGACAGAGGTTGTTTCTTAAACGGTGTATGCTAGTTATCCAACAGAGTAGAAATGTCTGGGGGACTATTTTAAACAAGCTTGTTTCTAAAACAAGCAGAGAGCAGTTGCTGTTTTGCTTTTGACATGGGAAGGACCTAAATGACTAATCTTTCACCAGGAAAAAGGATTGAGATTTTGCTCCTTTTACACTAATATGAAAATTAATTTTAATTTTAAATCTCATTTTAATTTTGATTCATTTTGTGAGTATATGAAAAATTTAAATAAGTATCCCCTGCATTACCCATGACATCTAACATTGCTGAACTGGCAAGAAATTTAAATTTTGAATTTACATGCTACTTTTTAACTCATTTTGCTTTTACTTTTCCCCCTCAACCTGGGTAGTAGAATTTTACTGACACTTTCTGTTATTAAAAAAAAAAGAAATCAAAAAGAACCATCTGCTGTTAATTTTAGGGTCCAGTCTCTACATGGCATGCTGATTATAGGGACCAACTTGGCAGAACTTCTGTGATATATTCCTTTTCCACAAAGCCTGCTCACATTTCCTCCTCTGTGTGTGATGACACCTTTCAGGTCAGTCCACTCCAGCATTTCTCCATTAGAGATGACCGTCACCTTTCCCTTTTCCTTTATTCTTCTTGCCACAGAAAACATAAACATGCAAACAAATGAATGAGGGTGTGCTCCTCAGAGCAAAATTTAAATCCTATATGAAATACTATAGAGAGATAGGACTTGTTTAAACGAGCACAGTTCAGAGCAATCAAGAGTGTATTAGAGGAGAGAACGGCTTCTTTATGTTGGACTGAACCCTTCTGTCACACTTTAAATATACCTTTAGCCTTCTGCCATCTTCCATCAGCTGTCAGGGAGAGTAAAAAAAAAATAAATGAAGATGCCTTTGACCCTAAAGCATTGAGAGAGCAAAAGAAGGATTCTTAAGTAGAATAGTGAAGAATAGATTTTAAATGAATCTACAGGCATGGAAAAGGAGATGCTTTATGCAGTTAAAAATCTATGATTTTCGACCCTTTGCATGATTCAAGACTATACTGTAGAAACAAGAGGAACACTTGATTAGTGGAAATGGCTATGAGTGGTCACTCTGACAAATGTATAGAGAAAAAAGAAAAACAAAACCCCATGTTTGCTGTATACTTAATAGTCTTATAAACTGGTGAGCAGTTGGGCCACAAAAAAAAATCCAGACTTCTTTTTCACAATTCTACACATTGAGATTTCTGAGTAATTTTATCATACTGAAATGACTTCATTATGCTTATTTTTTAAAACTAATTATGCTTACTCTGTTTCTTTTGAAGTTGGTTTATTCCAGAATCAGCATTTATCCTTCTGCTTTCCCCGCCTCTGAATTCTTGCATTGATATGGTATTCCTCAGATCACAAGGAAATTCAGTCATATAAGCTCCAGAAACCTTCCCCCTACTGCCTGCTGCTTCTGCTGAGTCACTTCAGTCGTGTCCGACTGTGTGTGACCCCATAGAAGTCAGCCCACCAGGCTCCCCCGTCCCTGGGATTCTCCAGGCAAGAACACTGGAGTGGGTTGCCATTACCTTCTCCATATTGCCTATTTTTCCAATATCCTTTTATATTAACAAAATTTGTTGGGCATATAGAAAGTAAACATCCATATAGCCACTATCTAGATTCTACCATTGATATTTCTCTGTATTCATTTTAATCACACAGCTAACCATCCAACATTCATCCATCCTGTAATTTTTATAATTTTTAAAATGTATTTTTGAGTAAACTTCAGACATTACATTTCTCCTAAATAATTCAACATACCTATTATTAACTTGGCCTTAATGTTTTGTTGTATACCCCAAGCCCCTATTAAGATATAGGGCATTACTTTCACCCCAGAAAATTCCCACATCTCCTTCCCAATCAATATCTTACCTCCTCCCACAATAAAGGAAACTGCTAGTCTGTTTTTTCCAACAAAAATTAGTTTTGCCTGTTTTAGAACTCCATATAAAATGAAATCATGTAGGGCATGGTACTTTGTATCTGGCTGCTTTAACTCCACTTTTTTTTTTTTTTTTGAGATTCATCCATGTTGTTACACGTATTAGGAGATTATTTATTTTTATGGCTCAGTAATATTACATATTCTGAATATACTTCATTTTCATATCTCTTTTGCTATTATTAGAATTGAGTTATTACTAATTCAGGGAGTATTAGAAAATAAAGTAGCTATGGACATACTTTTATGAACATATCTTTTTATTTCTTTTGGATCAATATCTATGAGGCTGGCTCATAAAGTATATAATCATATACTTTATATAATCATTATAAGAAACTGACAGGGTTTTTTTCTATTTTGTTTTTTTTGTTTGTTTGTTTGTTTTGCTTTTTACCAAAATCATTGTGAGTTTTAGAGTCTCACCAATAATAAATAATCTTCTGGTTCTTTCACTTCCTTGACAACATCTGTTGCTGTCAGTCTTTATTTTAGGCTGCTTTGTACTTTTACTTTTCCGGTTTTCCCCTCCTCTCTTCTATGCCTTCAATCACTCTATTTCTCCAAGATTTTCTTTTCTTTTCTTTTTAATTAGTCTTCAAACTTTCTCTGGTATTTTTCTTAAGAAAGAAAGCAAAACAAAAATTTTGACTAAATGTCTCCCTTAGTTGCCAAATTACTTCTTTACTCTCTTTAACAACTAAACTGCTTCACTTTATCAACTAAACTGCCTCTATTTTTCATCACTTAAAACTTCTGATTTCCAGATTCTGGAGTTTGTAACCCTTGGTCCTGAGTCCTTTTATATGCTAATTATTCACCTTCTCTCAGAATGATCATGTTTATTCTCATGAGTTTTTAATCAATCTATGTGCCAGCAATTCTCAGATTTATATCTGACCCAGACCTCTCTCTGAGTTTCAGCTGTCTGCTTTACATTTCCACATGTCTATGATTCTGATATCTCGCAGTCACTGTATCTGATTTTGAACTAACACTGCTTCTCCAGAAATACCTACTCTCTACTAGGATTGTATATTCTTTCTTTTTCCTGTGTGATGGGCAAAAAACAAAACAAAACAAAACCCAAAACTAGTAAGTTTGAAACCTAATTAAATAATGTAAAAGATACATTTCAGGAATAATAAAAAATAATCTAAAAATAAGAGCTAAAATGTCTAATGTCTACAGTGAGATTAGACAATACTTAAAATGAATAAAAAATTCAAATATTAATATTTAGTGGATATAGCTAAATGTACATCCACTGAAGTGGTATAGTGATATAGTAGAAATGAGCAGCCTTAAGGTGCTTATACAACAAAAGAAGAAAGATAAACATGAATGAGTAAAACAAAGTAATTCAGATAATAGGAAAGAAACAAAAGAAAAATCACAAATAAATAAAGGATGAAAAAACTAATGATCAGAAAAGAATAAAATAGAGTCCTTGAAAGAAATAACACAAGTAGGATTATCAAAAATGTCAAGAAATGTAATACTTGTAGACTAGTAAAACTGTCTGTTTTCAAATAGGTATCCAGAAAGACTCACTGAAATAAAAAGGAAGGTCTAAATAAAGAAAGCTAAGAAAGCAGGCATAAATACAGTAGAAATTAAGATAATAGTAAGAAAAAAGTAATAACATTTAAGCTACTCAATTAGAAATCTGAAAATGTAGCTACTTTTTCATATTTCCAGCAAGATTCAGCATACTGAAACAAGAAGAAATGGAAAATATTGACCATCCTATACCTATTTAAAATATTGCAACAGTACTTAAGATGATCACATAATCACTGAATCCATATGGTTTTAAGGATGATTCAATAAAATATTATTAAAGCAATACCAAACATAGTTAATAAAGCATAAACTATACCAAAGACAGTAAAACAGAAGGTATTTTGTAAAAAAAATAAAATCCACATAAAAATATGTTTGGCTAGAATACCATTGAAACCAAAATCAAATGAAAAACTTGTAAAAAAGAAAAGTTATAGGCTAGTATCAATCAGGTTAATAGATGTAAAAATTATAAACAAATTGCCTACAAAGATAAGATTTAGTAAATCAACCTTCTTCATTCATAATTATTTCGTTTATATAAAGTTTAAAACTCTGCAAAAATTAGCCATATTTGTTTATGGATGCATGAATGCATATTTTATATATATATATATATAAGTATATATTTATTAAAGTCAATGGTGAACACTATATTCAGAATTGTGGTTGCCTCTGGGTGATGTATGAAGAAAATGCAATATTATTATGAACAATGTGTTTTCAATGAACTCTTAGTGTTATAATTCCTACACAGGTGTTTAATTACATGATTATTTAGTTCAAAATTATTCTTCATATTTCACAAGAACATTGTATACTTTCGTATGCATGAGTATGAATGATAAATTGTTTTTGAAAACAAAATAATAAAAAAATACCTGAGATAGAAATAACAACCTCACTTTCATGCATTGGAGAAGGCAACGGCACCCCACTCCAGTGCTCTTGCTTGGGAAATCCCATGGATGGGGGAGCCTCGTAGGCTGCAGTCCATGGTGTCGCTAAGAGTTGGACACGACTGAGCGACTTCACTTTGACTTTTCACTTTCATGCATTGGAGAAGGAAATGGCAACCCACTCCAGTGTTCTTGCCTGGAGAATCCCAGGGAGAGAGGAGCCTGGCGGGCTTCCGTATATGGGGCTGCACAGTGTCGGACACAACTGACGCGACTTAGCAGTAGTGTTATACTATGTCAAAATTAGATATATTCTTTTAACTCTTATTAAAGTCAGGAATATTATGTAAACCTAGTGAAAGTAAAAATGGAAGCAATATAAACTAAAATCATGATGCCATGAGCATATTGTGTTACTAAATTTATTTAGATAATAATATGAATAGTTAAACTATTGTGTAAGAGTTCCATATTTAATTAAAATATAGTTATACGTGAAAACTAAGATAAGACATTCAGTCAGTTCAGTTCAGTTACTCAGCCATGTCCGACTCTTTCCAACCCCATGGACTGCAGCATGCCAGGCCTCCCTGTCCATCACCAACTCCCAGAGTTTACCCAAACTAAGGTCCATTGATCAGTGATGCCATTTAACCATCTCATCATCTGTAGTCCCCTTCTCCTCCTGCCCTCAGTCTTTCCCAGTATCAGGGTCTTTTCAATGAGTCAGCTTTTTGCATTAGGTGGCCAAAGTACTGGAGTTTCAGCTTCAACATGAGTCCTTCCAGTGAATACCCAGGACTGATCTCCTTTAGGATGGACTGGTTGGATCTCCTTGCAGTCCAAGGGACTCTCAAGAGTCTTCTCCAACACCACAGTTCAAAAGCATCAATTCTTCAGTGCTCAGCTTTCTTTATAGTCCAACTCTCACATCCATTCATGACTACTGGAAAAAACATAGCCTTGATTAGACAGACCTTTGCTGGTAAAGCGATGTCTCTGCTTTTGAGTATGCTATCTATGTTGGTCATAACTTTTATTCCAAGGAATGTCTTTTAATTTCATGGGTGCAGTCACCATCTGCAGTGATTTTGGAGCCCAAAAAAATAAAGTCTGACACTATTTCACTGTTTCCCCATCTATTTCCCATGAAGTGATAGGACCAGATGCCATGATCTTTGTTTTCTGAATGTTGAGCTTTATGCCAACTTTTCACTCTCCTCTTTCACTCTCATCAGAAGGCTCTTTAGTCTTTTTCACCTTCTTCCATCAGGGTGGTATCATCTGCATATTGGAGGTTACTGACGTTTCTCCTGGCAATCTTGATTCCAGCTTGTGTTTCATCCAGCCCAGCATTTCTCATAATGTACTCTGCATTTAAGTTAAATAAGCACGGTGACAATATACAGCCTTGACGTACTTCTTTTCCTATTTGGAACCAGTCTGTTGTTCCATGTCCTGTTCTAACTGTTGCTTCCTGACCTGCATACAGGTTTCTCAAGAGGCAGGTCAGGTGGTCTGGTATTCCCATCTCTTTCAGAATTTTCCACAGTTTATTGTGATCCACACAGTCAAAAGCTTTGGCATAGTCAATAAATCAGAAATAAATGTTTTTCTGGAACTCCCTTGCTTTTTCGATGACCCAGTGGATGTTGGCAATTTGATCTCTGGTTCCTCTGCCTTTTCTAAATTCAGCTTGAACATCTGGAAGTTCATGGTTCATGTATTGTTGAAGCCTGGCTCAGAGAATTTTGAGCATTGCTTTACTAGTATGCGAGAACAGTGTAATTGTGTGGTGGTTTGAGCATTCTTTGGCATTGCCTTTCTTAGGGATTGTAATGAAAATGACCTTTTCCAGTCATGTGGCCACTGCTGAGTTTTCCAAATTCTGGCATACTGAATGCAACACTTTCACAGCATCATCTTTCAGGATTTGAAATAGCTCAAATGGAATTTCATCACCTCCACTTGGTTTGTTCATAGTAAGGCCCACTTGACTTCACATTCCAGGATGTCTGGCTCTAAGTGAGTGATCATACCATCATGATTATCTGGGTCCTGAAGATCTTTTTTTGTACAGTTCTTCTGTGTATTCTTGCCATCTCTTCTTAATATTTTCTGCTTCTCTTGGGTCTATTCCATTTCTGTCCTTTTGAGCCCATCTTTTCATGAAATGTTCCCTTGGTATCTCTAATTTACTTGAAGAGATCTCTAGTCCTTCCCGTTCTATTGTTTTCCTCTATTTCCTTGCACTGATCACTGAGGAAGGGTTTATCTCTCCTTCCTATTCTTTGGAACTCTGCATTCAAATAATATAAGATGTTATAAGCTAGTTAAAGTCTAAGAAACTAAAGTTTTGACTATTTGGGGGCGGGTCAGACACACCTGAAATTACTGTAATGGAATTACCAATTTAAGTCTGTGGTCCTGGCCTGATGATTGCTAGAATTAGGTTCTGATAGTTGGTGCTGGATTGGCAACTTAAATTTTATTTCACTCTATCTTGAACTCCACCTAGACTGCAAGATTTCTCTTAGGAATTTTCTCTGGTTAGTCTTCAGTGTCTCTTAGACCATATTCTGTGCTTTCAAATTCACAGCTGTTTGATTATTAAATAGATATTAAGTGTGGTTTCTAATTTGGAAAGGAAATTTGTGGAATAAGATTTTATTAACTAACTCATAAGAAGTTATGGCCCTTTCATGTGGAAGGAAAACAGCTTTATCTAAGGAAAGTATAGAAGCAAAGGAAATGATTTTACAATAAAAGTCACAATATTCCTTAAGTAAAATAAATTATTGGTATATATTTGGTTTAGAAATGAACTTGAGGTGAGAATAGTACACTTTTCAGTCTGAATGACACTAGGAAATAAATATTTTTATTGACATATACTTGACATACAATAGTTAGTTTCAAGTGTACTATACAATGATATGATACTATTATAGTATTTTCGTAGTTGGTGCCCTCAGTTTTACATTCCCGTCAATAGTGAAAGAGGCTTTCTTTACTCCACATCCTCACCGACACTTATCTGTTACATTTTTAACGATAGCCAATGTGATTGGTGTGAGGTGGTATCTCACTTTGGCTTTCATCTCCATTGCCCTGATAATTAATAATGTTGAGCATCTTTTCACGTGTCTGAAGGCCATCTGTATCACGTGTCTGAAGGCCATCTCTATATCTTTGAAAATTTTCTCTTCAAGTCTTCTGCAGTTTCTAAAATTGGGTTAGTTGGTTTTGAGTTGTATGTGTTTTTTTGGCTATTAACACCTTACCAGATATATCATTAGCAAATACTTTCACCTATTCAGTATTTGGGTTTTTTTCAATTTGTTTCAAGTTTTCTCTACCATGCAAATGCTTTTTAGTTTGATGTAGTCGCATTTTGTTTGAGAGTGCGTATCCTTGTCTTTTCCTTATATTAGAGAAAATGCTTTTAGCTTTTCAACTTTGAAGATGAAATGTTGATTTGATGTTGTTGAAGGTTGTTCATGAATGGCCTTTATTATGCTGAGGTGTGTTTCTTCTACATCCACATTGTTGAAAGTTTTGTCATGAATAAATGTAGAATTTTGTTGTGTTTTTTTTGTATTAATTGAGATTATCATATGATTTTTATTTTTCAGTTTGTTGATATATTGTATCACATTGATTTATTTGTGGATATTGAACCCTCCTTGCATTCTGGGGATAAATCCCACTTGATCATGGTATACAATCCCTTTAGTGCATTGTTGAATTGAGCTGGTTAATATTTTGTTTCAAATTTCATCAAATTTCATTGGTAATATTGGCCTGTGATTTTCTTTTTTGTGTGGTATTTTTATCTAGTTTTGGTACCAGGGTGATGTTGTTCTACTAGAATGAGTTTAAGGGTACTCCTTCCACTGCAATTTTTTGGAATAGTTTGAGAAGGATAGGTATTAATTCTTATTTAAATGTTTAGAAGAGTTCACTTGAAAACTGCCTAATCTTTGGCACATTATCATTTTTTTTTCTTTAACCTAAGTAATTTCTTCAGGTATGTTTTCCAGTTAATGAATTCTCCCTTCACCTGTGTCTAACCATTGCAATGAGTTTTTAATTTCTATCCCCATACTTTTGTATTTAAAAATTTTATTTAATTTTTCATAAAAATGCTACCTGTTTTTATTTTGGGGATGTGTTTTCATTTCCTCATGCATTACATAATTTTAAATCTCTTTAATTATTTAAAAAGAATTTATTAGTTCCAATATCCTTGCAGATTTTAAGGATACAGGAATGAACTAAAGAGAGTCCTGTCCCTAGGGAGCTATCATTCTAGTGTAAAATTTATTTTATTTCTAGTACCTATTGTTTTCTCTTATCCAAACTTAGGAGTAGTGGTAATATAAGCCTGTTACTTTCTGTATATATTGAGTCATTATTATCTTTAATTTTATTTTCTATACTTTGAATAGTTATTTTAAAACTTAATTGTATGTCATCTTAAACACTATCTCTGCTGGTTCACCTCACTTCATGCTTTGGGTAACTGACACTGCCTCAATTATTGAAAGATTCCTTTCACGTTGCAGAGACATTTTGGTCTTGATACAATGTTTTTAAGATTTATATACTGACTCAATTTTCCTGATAATAATTTATATTTCATATTTCTATTCCACTTATATTAGGTGTAAGTTAGGATATATATCTATTTAAAATATTTGTTTTTTCCTCAGAATGCATAAATGCAATTTTGAATATTTAAAATAAGTGTTAATTTCTTCCAAAATGTCAGGGTGACTGTTTGGGAATAATCTCACTCTCTAAGCTGTGTGTTATGAGAATTTGATGTCTCTATATCGCTTTTGAAAATGGAAGAGTATTATAGACTAAATTGTGTACCACCCATCCATTCTTAACTGGCAATATGGCTATATTTAAAGATAGTCTTTAAAAGGGTAATTAAGGTTAAATGTGATCATAAAGGCAGGGCCCTAATCTGATAGAGCTGATTTCTTTGTAAGAAGCAGAATAGACACCAGAGATTTCTTTCTCTCTCCACTTGTGTACAAATAAGAGATCATGCAAGCACACATCAACATGTCAGCTACTTACAAGCCAAGAGAAGAGGCCAGGGCATCTTGTAAGCCTTTTGATGTTAGATCTCTCAGCCTCAAGAATAGTGAGAAATACATTTCCATTGTTTAAGCCACCCAACCTGTGGTTTTTTGTTATGATTGCTCAATCAGACTATCACATAAAGAGGAAAGAGGGAGTATTTTAGTTGTTATTGAGTGAAGGAGTATAATTTCCATATAAAATAATTTCAGTGCAGAGGAGAGGGAAAACACACTGAAATGGTTCTCCCTATTTAATATCTGCATCTAGGAAATAACTAAATAATGACCTCCAAAATGTCTCTGAAACAAAGAAGCCATAAAAATATTATATCAGGAAGTCTATAGCTGATAACCAAAAAAATTACAAACAGGATTACAAAATCTTAGAAATTATTTCAGAGGGTGTGACTAGGAAAATCAGGTAATCATTAGTAATGAATTTCAAGGTGTAATGATATTTTAAGTGGAGAATCAAGCCTGTTAGATAAGGGAAGACTTAAAATCCAATAAAAATTAAAGATATCCACAAAGAGTCAGACATAACTTAGTGACCAAACAACAACTACGTCTAAATTCTAAGAATCTGTTACATTACATAACAAAAGAGACTTTGCAGGTGTGTTTAAGGTTATAATCCTTGTTATACGGAGATATTCTGGTTTATCTAGCTGAACCCAATCTAATCAAATGAGTCCTTAATATGGAGAATCATTCTCAACTGTAGTCAAAGAAAGAGATGTGATGACAGAAGTTTTCTGAAAGTGAAGGAATGGGTACACAACCATGGAATGGGGATGATCTCTAGAAGCTGGGAAAGTAAAGGAAACTGATACTTCCTTTGCAACTGAAGGAAAGAGGAAGCTGTGCTGAACTTTGATTTTAGTGTGACCCATGTTGGAATTCTATATTACAAAATGGTAAGGTACTAATTTTTGTCATTTGAGCCAACAAGTTTGTAATAATTTGTTATGGCATTAATAGAAAATTAATAAAAATTTTGTTCTACAAATTATGATCAGAATATATGAAAGAAAAACACAAAAATGTAGCATAAATATGCCAACATTTGGCAAAACACACAAAGTAAATATTAGTTCAACTACATTTAATAACATAAGGATGCTAAACACTGAAATACCTACTAGTGTTTAATTCATGAGCTTCCCGGGTGGCTCAGTGGTAAAGAATCTACCTGCCAAAGCAGGAGACACAGGAGACATGGGTTTGATCCCTGAGTCAGGAAGATCTCCTGGTGGAGGAAATCCATTCCAGTATTCTGGCCTGGAAAATGCCATGGACAGAAGAGCGTGGCAGGCTACAGTCCACAGAGAGTTGGACATGGCTGAGCAACTGAGCACAGCACAGGGTATAAGGGTATATGTACAGAGTATAAGTGTATGTTACATAGAATTATTTAGTACTTTTCATATTTAAATAGCTTTTACATCACCAACAACAGGAGGTAAAGGTTTTAGGTGTGCAGGTAACTCATAAAGTAAGGAATACAAAGATATAGATGGTGTGTAAATATACAAAAAAATATTCGAAAAGAAATACATCCCAACTTTCCATTGAAATAAATTGGGCTTAAAACTTAACATTCAGACAACAAAGGTTATTGCATCTGGTCTCATCACTTCATGGCAAATAGCTGGGGAAACAACGGAAACAGTGACAGACTTGATTTTCTGGAGTTCCAAAATCACGGCAGATGGTGACTGCAGCCATGAAATTAAAAGACTCTTGCTCCTTGAAAGAAAAGCAATAACAAAATTAAACAGCACATTAAAAAGCAGAGATATCACTTTTCCTATAAGGTCTGTATGGTCAAAGTTATGGTTTTTCTAATAGTCATGTACAGATGTGAAAGCTGGATGATAAAAAAGGTGGAGTGCTGAAGAATTGATACCTTCAAACTGTGGTGCTGGAGAAGACTCTTGAGAGTCCCTTGCACAGCAAGGAGATCAAATTAGTCAATCCTAAATGAAATCAACCCTGAGTGTTTATTGGAAGGACTGATGCTAAAGCTGAAGCTCCAATACTTTGACCACCTGATGCAAAGAGCTGACTAATTAGAAACGACTCTGATGCTGGGAAAGATTGAAGGCAGGAGGAGAAGAGGATGACAGAGGATGAGATGGTTAGATGGCATCACCAACTCAATGGACATGATTTTGAGCATACTCTGGGAGATGATGAAGGGTAGGGAAGCCTGGTGTGCTGCAGTTCATGGGGTCACAAAGAGTTGGACATGACTGAGTGAACAACAACAATGTTCTTCACTTCAAATTAAGTTTAGGGAAAAAATGTTTCTTGTACCTAGTGAACTTTGTGTAAGTTAGAATGGAAACTCATGCACCCCAGATGGAGTGTAAAATAATGCAGCAATACCAGGCCAGAGGAAAAATTCAAAGTGTAAACCAGAGTTTTTAAAATATCCCAATCTCACTGACCAATTTCAATTAAGAAAAAATATTGCAACACATGTTAGAGTATCTCTCATTTTAGAAATGATCAAGACATGTGACAACATGAATATGCATGGATATAGGATGGATATGCTTAGCAAAACATAATTTATAATAACTAAAATTATATTTATATGGTCAAATAATGACATATTAGTTAAATACATTGTGAAGAGTCTACAAAGGGTTACTATACAACTATAAAATTATTAAATTATAAGAAGCTTTAAAACTTGGAAAATTTCAGCTATTTTTATTTAAAAAACATTGAATTTATCTGACAATTATTAATAATCAGGAAGATGTGTATGTAGTGGATGTATAAACAGACTCCTGGATAGAAAGTCCCTTTTCCATTCCCACTATAAGATTTTCTACCTGATTCTCTTATCCTTACCATGTGTTTAACTCTTTCCTTCCTTTCTTCTTCTCTGACAAGAAATTCCCCTTCCCATTTTTTGCTTCATCTATTCCCTTACTTTCTTCTCAGCATCTCACTTTCTTTCTTTCTTCCTTCCTCTTTCTCTGTCTCTTTCAATCTATTGGGTATACATTTTTAACAAACTTTGAATTCATCTAAATTTTAATGTGGATTATTTCAACCCTTACTCCTTGGAAGAAAAGTTATGACCAACCTAGATAGCATGTTGAAAAGCAGAGATATTACTTTGCCAACAAAGGTCTATCTAGTCATGGCTATGGTTTTCCAGTGGTCATGTATGGATGTGAGAGTTGAACTATAAAAAAGCTAAGCACCAAAGAATTAATGCTTTTGAACTGTGGTGTTGGAGAAGACTCTTGAGAGTCTCTTAGACTGCAAGGAGATCCAACCAGTCTATCCTAAAGGAAATCAACCCTGAATATTCACTAAAGGACTGATGCTGAAGAAGCTCCAATACTTTGGCCACCTGATGTGAAGAGCCAGCTCATTGGAAAAGACCCTGATGCTCGGAAAGATTGAAGGTCGGAGGAGAAGGTGGATGACAGAGGATGAGATGGTTGGATGGCATCACTGACTCAATGAACTGAACTGATTTCAACCCTCCTTTATTTTCTGCCTTCTCCTTCAAGAATGTTGCCTTTTACCCATATATGATCTTCCAGGATATATTCTCAGATAAAGAGCCAAATTATTTGATATAGGTAAGTGCAGGTGGTGGCCAGCACACTAAGCGTGGCCAAGAGCTACCCTGCGTCCAAGGCCAGGGGCGGCGGCTGAGAGGAGATACCCCACGTCTGAGGCCAGGGGCGGCGGCCGGGAATAGCAACCTCATACCCAAGGAGTGGTGCCTGCACGGGTGCAGGAGGGCCTAGAGGAGCCATCCCACGTTGAAGATCAGGAAGGGAGGCAGGAGGAGATACCCCTCATCCAAGGTAAGGAGCAGCTGCTGTGCTTTGCTGGAGCTGCCGTGAAGAGATGCCCCACGTCCAAGGTAAGAGAAACTCAAGTAAGATGGTAGGTGTTGCAAGAGCGCATCAGAGGGCAGACACACTGAAACCACACTCACAGAACTCTAGTCATTCTAATCACACTAAGACCACAACCTTGTCTAACTCAATGAAACTAAGCCATGTCCGTGGGGCAACCCAAGATGGGTGGGTCATGGTGGAGAGGTCTGACAGAATGTGGTCCACTGGAGAGGGAATGGCAAACCACTTCAGTATTCTTGCCTTGAGTACCCCATGAACAGTATGAAAAGGCAAAATGGTAGGATACTGAAAGAGGAACTCCGCAGGTCAGTAGGTGCCCAATATGCTACTGGAGGTCAGTGGAGAAATAACTCCAGAAAGAATGAAGGGATGGAGCCAAAGCAAAAACAATACCCAGCTGTGGATATGACTGGTGATAGAAGCAAGATCTGATGCTGTAAAGAGCAATATTGCATAGGAACCTGGAATGTCAGGCCCATGAATCAAGGCAAATTGGAAGTGGTCAAACAGGAGATGGCAAGAGTGAACATTGACATTCTAGGAATCAGCGAACTAAAATGGACTGGAATGGATGAATTTAACTCAGATGACCATTATATCTACTACTGTGGGCAGGAATCCCTTAGAAGAAATGGAATAGCCATCATGATCAACAAAAGAGTCCGAAATGCAGTACTTGGATGCAATCTCAAAACGACAGAATGATCTCTGTTCATTTCCAAGGCAAACCATTCAACATCACAGTAATCCAAGTCTATGCCCCAGCCAGTAACGCTGAAGAAGCTGAAGTTAAACAGTTCTATGAAGACCTACAAGACCTTTTAGAACCAATACCTAAAAAAGATGTCCTTTTCATTATAGGGGACTGGAATGCAAAAGTAGGAAGTCAAGAAACACCTGAAGTAACAGGCAAATTTGGCCGTGGAGTGCAGAATGAAGCAGGGTAAAGGCTAATAGAGTTTTGCCAAGAAAATGCACTGGTCATAGAAAACACCCTCTTCCAACAACACAAGAGAAAACTCTACACATGGACATCACCAGGTGGTCAACACCGAAATCAGATTGATATATATTCTCTGCAGCAAAAGATGGAGAAGCTCTATACAGTCAACAAAAACAAGACCAGGAGCTGACTGTGGCTCAGATCATGAACTCCTTATTGCCAAATTCAGACTTAAATTGAAGGAAGCATGGAAAACCGCTAGACCATTCAGGTATGACCTAAATCAAATCCCTTATGATTATACAGTGGAAGTGAGAAATAGATTTAAGGGCCTAGATCTGATAGATAGAATGCCTGATGAACTATGGACTGAAGTTTGTGACATTGTACAGGAGACAGGGATCAAGACCATCCCCATGGAAAAGAAATTCAAAAAGCAAAATGGCTGTCTGGGGAAGCCTTACAAATAGCTGTGAAAAGAAGTGAAAAGCCAAGGAGAAGAGGAAAGATATAAGCATCTGAATGCAGAGTTCCAAAGAAGAGCAAGAAGAGATAAGAAAGCCTTCTTCAGCAATCAATGCAAAGAAATAGAGGAAAAGAACAGAATGGGAAAGACTAGAGATCTTGTCAAAAAATTAGAGATACCAAGGGAATATTTCATGCAAAGATGGGCTCAATAAAGGACAGAAATGGTATGGACCTAACAGAAGCAGAAGATATTAAGAAGAGATAGCAAGAATACACAGAAGAACTGTACAAAAAAGATCTTCACGACCTGGATAATCATGATGGTGTGATCACTCATGTAGAGCCAGACACCCTGGAATGTGAAGTCAAGTGGGCCTTAGAAAGCATCACTATGAACAGAGCTAGTGGAGGAGATGGAATTCCAGTTGAGCTGTTTCAAATCCTGAAAGATGATG
Source organism: Ovis aries (assembly GCF_016772045.2). Lineage (NCBI taxonomy): Eukaryota > Metazoa > Chordata > Mammalia > Artiodactyla > Bovidae > Ovis > Ovis aries. The sequence continues at coordinate 153,821,851 of NC_056055.1, forward strand.
CTGTGAAAGTGCTGCACTCAATATGCCAACAAATTTGGAAAACTCAGCAGTGGCCACAGGACTGGAAAAGGTCAGTTTTCATTCCAATCCCAAAGAAAGGCAATGCCAAAGAATGCTCAAACTACCACACAATTGCACTCATCTCACACGCTAGTAAAGTAATGCTCAAAATCCTCCAAGCCAGGCTTCAGCAATACATGAACCGTGAACTTCCAGACGATCAAGCTGGTTTTAGAAAAGACAGAGGAACCAGAGATCAAATTGCCAACATCCGCTGGGTCATGGAAAAAGCAAGAGAGTTCCAGAAAAACATCTATTTCTGCTTTATTGACTATGCCAAAGCCTTTGACTGTGTGGATCACAATAAACTGTGGAAAATTCTGAAAGAGATGGGAATACCAGACCACCTGACCTGCCTCTTGAGAATCCGTATGAAGGTCAGGAAGCAACAGTTAGAACTGGACATGGACCAACAGATTGGTTTCAAATAGGAAAAGGAGTGCGTCAAGGTTATATATTGTCACCCTGCTTATTTAACTTAAATGCAGAGTACATCATGAGAAACGGTGGACTGGAAGAAACACAAGCTGGAATCAAGATTGCTGGGAAAAATATCGATAACCTCAGATATGCAGATAACACCACCCTTATGGCAGAAAGTGAAGAGGAACTAAAAGCCTCTTGATGAAAGTAAAAGAGGAGAGTGAAAAAGTTGGCTTAAAGCTCAACATTCAGAAAACGAAAATCATGGCATATTTTCCCATCACTTCATGGGAAATAGACGGGGAAACAGTGGAAACAGTGTCAGACTTTATTTTTCTGGACTCCATAATCACTGCAGATGGTGATTGCAGACATGAAAGTAAAAGACGCTTACTCCTTGAAAGAAAAGTTATGAACAACCTAGATAGCATTAGACATTACTAGAAAGCAGAGACATTACTTTGCCAACTAAGGTCCGTCTCGTCAAGGCTATGGTTTTTCCAGTAGTCATGTATGGATGTGAGAGTTGGACTGTGAAGAAGGCTGAGTGCCAAAGAATTGATGCTTTTGAACTGTGGTGTTGGAGAAGACTTTTGAGAGTCCAATGGACTGCAAGGAGATCCAACCAGTCCATTCTGAAGGGGATCAACCCTGGGTGTTCTTTGGAAGGACTGATTCTAAAGCTGAAACTCCAATACTTTGGGCACCTCACGTGAAGAGTTGACTCATTGGAAAAGACTGTGATGCAGGGAAGGTTGGAGAAATAAGAAGAAGGCGACGACCGAGGATGATATGGCTGGATGGCATCACTGACTTGATGGATGCGAGTCTGAGTGAACTCCGGGAGTTGGTGATGGACAGGGAGGCCTGGCATGCTGTGATTCATGGGGTACCAAAGAGTCAGACACGTCTGAGCAACTGAACTGAACTGAACTGATACACCTTTCTAAATATAAAAAGCAGACTCAGTGTCAGGCTTTTTGCCAAAGATTTAATAGCATATTTTCCTTATTGCTTCTACATAGAAAACTATACAAAAGTAAAAGTCATAAATGCATAGAGACAATTATAAAGATGTTCATCATAATGTTGTTTACAATACATTTTAAATATATGATGTAATCTGAATGTCCTGTACTTAATTAGTAGATGTGTTTTATACTTTGCCTTATTCATACTATATAGTATTATAATATATGTATAGCAGTATATCAGTGTGGCTAAATCAGTGCAGTTTAGTATTTGTAACATGGTATTAATAAATATATACATATATAGATCTTCCTTGACTTATTATAGGATTTCATTCCAATAAACCCATTGTAACTTGAAAATGTATTAAGTCAAGAATGCATTTAATATACCTAACCTACTGAATATCATAGCTGAGTGCAGCTTACTCTAACATTTAGGAACATGTAAATGAGGTTACCATTGGGCAGAACCATCTAACCTGAAGTCTCTTTTATAATGAAGTGTTGATTATTTCATGTACTTTATGAATATTGTATTGAAAGTAAAAAAACAAAAAACAGAGTAGTTGGATAGGTACAGAATGGTTGTAAGAGTATGGGTAGTTTATTCTGATGATCATGGGGATCTGACAAGCATCACCAGAGTATCATACCGCCTGTCACTAGTCTAGGAAAGATCAAAGTTCACAATTCAAAGCATGGTTTCTACTGAATGTATATTACTTTCACACCATCATAATGCGGGAACTGTCTATAAATACTGAGGCAGAGAAGCTAGAAGAAATTGCTTCACAGATTTCAGATTTCATCTATAGTTCAACTGAAGTTAAGGTCTGAGCATACGGTATCTGCCACAGATAGTGTACAACTTATGGACTAAAACAAGCAAGCAGAGAACAGCATCTGCCTTTCAGAGTTATTGTCTGGTTAAGACAAACATGAGTACTAAATAATGAGGAATATGAATTAGCTTTAGTGCTGAAACTAGCTTGGTTGGTTACCTGTAAGTAAGATCTCAAGAGTATCAGATGAAAGCAGGTGGAATCATGCTCTTGTAGTATGATGGCCCATCCTCCTTTTATGAATATATGTGCAAGCCAACATCCAAGTTATCTTATTATTTATTACAGTCAGGTTTCTTGTAGCTGTTTAATGTTGTTCATAACAAAATATATTGGCCTATTCTTCTAATTTTTTCCTTAAAGCAGAAAGATTTTTTATTGTTTGCTTTCATTGTAAAGAAGGAATACATGTTAAAGTAACTGATTTGATTTATCTTTCATTGTACACTGATGTTGAATATCTAATTGTTTTTAGTTGACTAAGTAAAATGCCTCTATAATAAACAAACAAACAAAAGAAACCAAAGTAAAACAAGAAAACACTGGCATGGGTTAATCCAAATACAAAAATCAATTGATCTGGGATTGGACTCGAGAGTTTCTGATATTTATTATACAACCCAGATAATTGTTCTCATCAATAAAGTTTGAAAATTAGTTTAATAAGATTAACTTAATCTAATACACAATTGAAACTAGCTACTCCGGGACAAATAGTTTTTAAATTTGAAGGCAAAGAGAGGTAGGTAATTTTAGGTCACAGTAGGATAAAACAGGATTGGGGGTAGGAGGAGAAGGGGACGATCGAGGATGAGATGGCTGGATGGCAACACCGACTCGATGGACATGAGTTTGAGTGAACTCCGGGAGTTGGCGATGGACAGGGAGGCCTGGCGTGCTGCGATTCGTGGGGTCACAAAGAGTCAGACATGACTGAGCGACTGAACTGAACTGAGGATAAAACTGAGAAATTGCAACATGAGCACATTAGGTACTTGAGAACATAAAAGAAAATGATACTTTGAAGAACAAAGTGATGTAGAATAGGTATGTGTGCTGTGTATGCCAAGTTGCCTCAGTCCTATCTGACTCTTTTCTACCCTATGATCAGTAGCCTGTCAGGCTCCTCTGTCCATGGGATTCTCCAGGCATGAATATTGGGATGGGTTGTCATGACCTACTCTGGGGGATCTTCCTGACCCGGGGATCAAACCCAAGTCTCCTGCATTGGCAGGAAAGTTCTTTACCACTCACTTTTCACTTTCATGCATTGGAGAAGGAAGTGGCAACCCACTCTAGTGTTCTTGCTTAGAGAATCCCAGGAACAGAGGAGTCTGGTGGGCTGCCGTCTATGGGGTCGCACAGAGTCGGTCATGACTGAAGTGACTTAGCAGCAGCAGCAGCAGCACCATGTGGGCAGCCCCAGGTTATGTATGTAACCAAAAATATTTTACATATTTTAATCTCTTACTTAGAATGGCATCTAGGCATCCTTTTATTCCTCTTTCTGTATATAATGACCAGATTTCAAACCAGTGCTACAGGATTTATAAATTAGCCCCATTTTATTTGAAATAATTTACTGCAGGACATCCTAGTTTTATCTACAATTACAAAGCTATCTATGTAAAACTGAAAAAAAAAAAAAAAAAAACCAAACCAAACCTGGTACTGTTAGTCGCTCAGTCGTGTACAACTCTTTGCCACCTCATGGGTTGTAGCTGCTAGGCTCCTCTGTCCATGGGATTTCCCAGGCAGTAATACTGGAGTAGGTTGCCATTTCCTTCTCCATGGGATCTTCCCAACCCAGGAATCAGACACGGGTCTCCTGCATTGCAAGCAGATTCTTTACTGTCTGAGCCACCAGGGAAGCCCTCTATACAAAGTACACTCTAAAGTTCAAAGAATTCCTTTAACACTTGAACCACAGCCAAGTTTAAAAGTCGATTCCATCTACATTTTTTACCATACAATTTATCTTAATTCTCCTTCTTTCTCTCTAAAAATTTGAGAATATGTACACATTACCAGATCTTTAGCATTCAACATATATATGTGCTTAATCACAAATGTCATAAAATGACATGATGTGTGACAGTATTTCCCCGTCATTTCTTTGATAAGCAGTGAAGTTATTTTGGGTTTAATATCTCTTTAAATTTTATATTTCCCCAAGGGATGTAATAGCCCATTGTATGGCATTGTAAGGCAAAATGACTAAATTAGAAAGATGTAACAGGATGTTGTAAAATCTAGTAGAAATTTTCAAATTTGGACTTTCCATGTAAAAGCATGGCAAACTAAAAGAACTGAGTATCTTAGGACCAATTGACAACCTGTTAAATGAACTTGATCCTTTGCTGAAAGGATTATAGAGTGGTCTTCAATTTAGATTGTTGAAAGAATTATAAAGTGGTGTTCAATTTAGACTTCTGAATCATGCTTCTATATTGAGCAAGGATAAACCACGTACTGAATTATTTTTTTGTCAATGGGTATGCCAGTTTATGTTAAAACATTTCAAAGTCCCTATATTTTCAATGAATGTTTATATTTCAACCTAAAGGAAATAGTGCAGGTAAAGGTGATTTTATAAATTTTCTTTGCAACATATATTTAACAATAAGATATCATAAATATATGATAGCTCACTTTTTTACTAGTGTGTAAAACACACTTGTATTTAATTTGTGTGTGTTTGTTTGTGTGCTTAGTTTCTCAGGCATGTCCAACTCTTTGTGACCCCATGGACTGTAGCCCACCAAACTCCTATTTCCATGAGATTCTCCAGGCAAGCATGCTGGAGTGTGTTGCCATTTCCTACTTCAGTGGATCTTCTCAACTCTGGGATTGAGCCTGCATCTCCTATGTCTCCTATTTTGCAGATGGATTCTTTACCATTATGTCACCTGGGAAAGATGCTTTTAATTTAATACATATAAAATGATCCTTTACATGTATTTATTTGTTCCACCAAATAACAGGCAATTAGTTGTAACACACTGGCGATTACATTTCTAAGTCTTTGCTATTTTTTTAGTTGTAATATTGTATCTAACTTCAATACTTAGTGACCTCCTACAACTTTGTGTTTTACTACAAATATAGTAATAGGACTAGTAATAACTCTTTGTACTTATTTAATAGTAGGTGCTACTTGAATAATTTTAAAAGAAGATTAATGGTTGCTTTGATCAAAGATTTTTATGGTTTACACTTAGAAAATTTCCTTCTTAAGTTTCTCTCTGTAGGAAATAGTTGAGTTTTTTCACTAATTACCAGCAGAATGCTCCTTTTCTTTCATATTACTGTGTATAGTAAGATATCTGCAGAAGATATACATTTTCTTTGGGATTCATTCATGACAATACCCTTCATTGTCTTCCATCTTCTCTCTATATGTTTCAGAGTAGCTACATCAGTATAGAAGTGTTTACCTAACTCTGAGCATACCCATTGAATTGGGAATCACATTGCCTATAGATTACCTTGGAATTTCAGATTAAATTGACATATGAATTTAAATTTAAATTCTAGTTCTTTTGATTCTATACATTATGATCTCTAATTGAACACAAAGCTTTCCCCACGCTTAAAGATCTGTAAAACAAAAATAGAGGTATTTTGTGTATTGAAAAAAATTCATGTTATAAGTGAACCTGCATGATTCAAACCTCTGTTTTTCAAGGGTCAACTCTAGAAAATTGCTTATTCAAAGTAAAAAAACTGCAATGTCTTTTGTGAAGATAGCAAGTAGATAAAGTAAAATAAGTGACTTCAATGTTATAAAGGATAGGAGGGAGAAATTAAGGATGGTCTGTTATAAGGTTCCTGTCTGCTTGTGAAGTGGTAGTGTTATTTGAATTTGGACTTAGTTTAATATATCTTTATATATATGTTTCCAGAGAAGGCAATGGTAACCTACTCCAGTACTCTTGCCTGGAAAATCCCATGGATGGAGGAGCCTGGTAGGCTGCAGTCCATGGGGTCGCTAAGAGCCGGACACGACTGAGTGACTTCACTTTCACTTTTCATTTTCATGCATTGGAGAAGGAAATGGCAACCCACTCCAGTGTTCTTGCCTGGAGAATCCCAGGGACGGGGGAGCCTGGTGGGCTGCCGTCTACGGGGTCGCACAGAGTTGGACACAACAGAAGCGACTTAGAGGCAGTAGCAGCATATATATGTTTCAATTTTTAGGGCAACCACCAAAATTGTTTAAAAAGAAGTATAATTGATATGCTAAAAATGGAAAGAAAGCAGAATCATACAAACAGAATCAACGAAAACCAGAGATAGAAAAAGAAAAGAACTAGTGAAAAAAATTTAAAAGTTATATACATGATAAATATTAATCTAATTATATCAGTAATTACTTTAAATGTAAATAGTCCAAATATACCAGTGTAAAGATGGAGACAGTTGGAGTGGATCCAAGACTCAACTACGTGTGGTCTACAAGAAATACACTATAAATAAAAAGACAGATTAAAAGTAAAGGGATGGTGAAAGATGTTCCATGATGATTCTATTCAAAACATAGACTATTAAATTGTCAGATAATGAGGTCTAAATGATAGTGAGTCTTTTGAATGAAGTTGAAAATTTGTCTATAGACTTGAGAAGAAACAAATTAAAAAGCTGTCAAATTTTCACCATTGAGTATGATGATATCTGTGGATTTATATATGTCCTTTATTATATCAAAGTACGTTATCTCAATATACAATTTGTGGAGGGTTTTTATCATAAATGGATGTTTAATTTTGTCAAAAATTTTTTTCTGCATCTATTGAGAAGAATCATATGATTTGTATTCTTCAGTATGTTAACAAGGCGTATCTCACTAATTTATCTGAGAATATTAAAACATTCTAGCATCCCTAGGATAAATAAGATCCTAGGATAAATACTACCATTTAATTATGGTATATAATCCTTTCAATGCATCATTGAATTCAATTTGCTGATGATTTGCTGAGGATATTTGCATTTGTATTCATCTGTATTGGGGCCAGTAATTTTTTCTTTTTGTGTGATATCTTTGTCTGATTTTGGTACTAGGGTGATGCTGGCCTTGTGGAATAAGTTTAGAAGTTTTCCTTTCTCTGCAAAGTTTGGGACTAGTTTAAGAAGTATAGGTGTTAAGTATTCTCTGGGTGTTAACTATTCTCTGAATGTTACCTATTCTCGGAATTTACCTGTGAAGTCATCTGGTCTTGGACTTTCATTTGTTGAGAGTTTTTTATTATTATTACTATTATTGCTATTTAATTTCATTACTGGCAATTGACCTGTTCATATTTTCTATCTCTTCTTGATTCAGTCTTGGGAGATTATATATTTTTAGTAATCGATCCATTTCTCCTGAGTTGTCCATTTTATTGGTGTGTAGTTGTTCATAGTAATCTCTCCTCATACTTTATATTTCTGTGGTGTCAGTTGTAACTACTTTTTCATTTATAATTTTAGCTAGTTGAGCCCTCTCTCTCTCTCTCTTTTTTTTTCTTGATGAGTCTGGCTAATATTTTATAAATTTTATCTTTTAAGAGTACTGGTTCTTAATTTCATCAATCTTTTCTATTTGATCTATTTCTTTTTCTTCTTTACTATTTATAATTTCTTTTCTTCTATTAACTTTGAGTGAAAAGAGTGTTTCTTATTTCTTTAGTAGTACAAGGCTGAGAATAAGTTAACTGTTGTTTGAATACTATTATTTATGAATTAACTTTGCATGAGCTAAAAGATTCTGAGAAAGGTATACACTAATATACAATTTATCTATCACAGATATCATATGGTATAGATACTCTAGAAGATATAGTGTGAGAGAAAGACTAAAGCGGAAAGAATGAAGGGAAAGGAAACTGAAGTAAGAAGGATAAATTGATGTTAATTTGTATGTTACAAAGGTGAGTACTGCTTCATGACAAGCCTCAAAGAGAAAGAGCTCAATAGATATGTCCACTCAGCATACAGAATTCTCCTGGAGGAAAATTATTATGTTGATGCCCTAACACCCAATGTGACTATATTTGGTGACAGGGTCTTTAAGAAAATAACTAAGATTAAATAAAATCATAAGGATATGACCCTTAGGAACAGGAATAGTGTCCTTATAAGAAAAGGAAGAGACTCCAGTGATACATGTACACAGTAAAAAGGCCATGTGAAGACACAAGGAAAAACTGCTACCAAAAAAAAAAAAAAGGAGAGAAGCATTAAAAGATACCAAATGTGCTGCCATGTTGATCTTGGACTTGCAGCCTCTGGGACTGTGAGAAAATAAACCGCAGTTCAAGCCACCCAGTCTGTGGTACTCTTATAGCAGTTCTAGCAGGGTAATATAGTAAGGAAGGGGGATTTATCTTCTAGGTTCCTACTTTTCTCTTTAATTTGTGGGTTAAAGTTTATCCCATCAGGTACTGACTTCCTCATACTTCAGGATTACATCATCCCTTGGGGAGCAGATCAGGGACCCATGCTCCTTGGTACAGAGTTTCATTCAAGTCTGGTAATATCACTAGAGCTGGAAATTTCAGATGTGTAGCTGGTTGGCTGAGATATGCAGGTAGCCAAAGGTGAGTGACTGGTATATGGCTTATGTGTTTTAGGAAGTGAGTCCCTTTCTATAATCTGAGGATATCTTTAAGATATGTGTCCTATGTAATAGGAGAAGCATATCATTCTTGACTTCTTTGAAAAATTCATATATTTTAATTCTCATTTCTCTTATCCTTATTTTCATCTTACTTAAATGAACATAATTCACACTTAAATAAACAACAAACTCTTGGGATTATGTAGTTTAAAATTCTTATTTTAAAAGTGAGAAAAACTGAGGTCCACAAAGATAGTAATATTTGCTTTTAATTTGTTAATGCAAAGGAGGTTGCTTTATTCAATTTGTTTTGTCTTGAATTTAACTCATTATGAAATCCAAAGAACTTCCAAGTATTTCATGTGTGTGCTTTATAAGGATATAGCAATAAGACATGAGAAGCCATAAGGTTTCAAATAGCACATAAATGTTTCCCAAACATGGTATCTAATATACTAGAACTTGAACAGATTAAGTGTTCAGTATAAAAAGTAAAGCAGTGATGTTGACTTCAAAGTTAGCAGATGAAAGCAATCATTTCTCTACACTGAATTGTAAAAGGTCAGTTACCAGGGAGATAAAGCTCAGGGAAAGCTCAGATTTAGTGTCTCAAGGTAGCTGGCATTGGACAACCTATTTAACAAACTTGCTTTGGTGGCCATCTTTTGTCATATATTTTTGTGAAAGGGCGTATTAAAGTCCAATATGTTTTAATTAACAGAAATGTGTGACTATTAGAAAAATAAGTGACTCAGGAAGGATAAAAGTATTACAAAGAAAAAAATTATCACAAATTAAAATCTTAAAAATACCATTTCTTAAGCACCTAGGTTCATCAAGAGATTATGATACAGTTTTGGAGGCCTAATCTTTAAATGAAATTAATCAACTGTGTATAAGGTATATTCAGTGTTTGAGAGTATAACACGAGCTAAATTACAAAAAAATTCAGACTGTGTTCTTTATTGCCCTGCAACTAGAAGCAAATGCTACCTGTTTCCTGGTCTGATGCTAAGTGAATGGGTGATAACTGGCAGTTCACTCAGAATACTTCATATGTAATCAGTAGGCACAATGCCTTATGCAACAGCTCTTCATTCAGTTTAATTTACTGTAACTCACATGTATTAATATCCCAGTCAGCTCCCTGGTGTCCCATTTCTAGCAGCGTGTGTGTCTCATTTTCTCAGTGTAGGATTCCCTTGTGAAATATTTGGGAACTCTATCATGGAAAGCATCAGGAAGGGAGGTAAGCTGCTTGGAGGAGAGGTTTTTAATAGGGTTGACTAGGTAATTTGTTACTTAAGAGATGAGTAAAAACATGTAGTTTGGATAAATTGTTTCAAAATTATTGGAAAATGTATAATGGCACATTGTTTTGAAAATAAGACCATGAAATGAATGTAATATCATTTGCTCTTCTTGCTGTATTTCATTCCTGGACTCCACAAATATTTATTAAATTAATAATATGTATTATAAGCACAGTTGTATATGTTTTAGATATTCAAAATGGATTATAAGAAATTCCATTTTCACAGTATGATTAAACAGATACTTCCCACTAAAAGCAACTGTGAATGCTTGATAAGCTATTGTCATCTATTTAGGTATTTATTTATTTACATTAGGATGGTTCATAGAATCTTATTCTATGTAATAGATTGTATTCCATTAATATCATTATTCATTCAGTTCAGTTCAGTTCAGTTCAATTCAGTCCCTCAGTCATATCCGACTCTTTGTAACCCCATGAATCGCAGCACACCAGGCCTCCCTGTCCATCACCAACTCCCGGAATTCACTCAGACTCACATCCATCGAGTCAGTGATGCCATCCAGCCATCTCATCCTCTGACGTCCTCTTCTCCTCCTGCCCCCAATCCCTCCCAGCATTAGAGTCTTTTACAATGAGTCAACTCTTCGCATGAGGTGGCCAAAGTACTGGAGTTTCAGCTTCAGCATCATTCCCTCCAAAGAACACCCAGGGCTGATCTCCTTCAGAATGGACTGGTTGGATCTCCTTGCAGTCCAAGGGACTCTCAAGAGTCTTCTCCAACACCACAGTTCAAAAGCATCAATTCTTTGGCACTCAGCCTTTTTCACAGTCCAACTCTCACATCCATACATGACCACTGGAAAAACCATAGCCTTGACTAGACGAACCTTAGTCAGCAAAGTAATGTCTCTGCTTTTCAACACTATCTACGTTGGTCATAACTTTTCTTCCAAGGAGTAAGCATCTTTTAATTTCATGGCTGCAGTCACCATCTGCAGTGATTTTGGAGGCCCAAAAAATAAAGTTTGATACTGTTTCCACTGTTTCCCTATCTATTTCCCTTGAAGTGATGGGACCAGATGCCATGATCTTCAATATCTGAAAGTTGAACTTTAAGCCAACTTTTTCACTCTCCACTTTCACTTTCATCAAGAGGCTTTTTAGTTCCTCTTCACTTTCTGCCATAAGGGTGGTGTCATCTGCATATCTGAGGTAATTGATATTTCTCCTGGCAATCTTGATTCCAGCTTGTGCTTCTTCCAGTCCAGCGTTTCTCATTATTCATTATTGATGTTCGATTTCTATCAGGTTTGTTCAATGGGCAAATTGGCTCTTGAGTCCTTCCAATTTGTCCCTGTTTCAATATTCTCTTATTGAAGATAGTACAAAAACATTTCAAACTTACTAATAATTTTCATATCCCAGCTCTGGAATTAGCTTTTTCTCCAAAGACACCTGACAACTTTTAGTGGAAAATGGTATTTAGACACCAAGATCAGGATAACAGGTGTGCTCACTATTACCCATGTCATTGCTTCTAGACCCTCTTAGTAGCCCTATGAGATATATAATGACATTTTCACATCCATTCATTTATTTTTTTTCTTTCCTAAAAACTGTGAGTTCATGTTGATATTTTAAATATCTAAAAGTGAGAAACTGGGCTTTCATTACTGTCAATACCCTTTCTGAAGCCTAGAACATACAGAAAGTAATTTCAAAATTATTAACTTATATAACTACAAAAAGGAATTTGATCTTCATTTACTGTTCTCTTTGTAGAATACATGTCTTCAGCACTCATTTCAATTAGTTTTCTCCAAAAGCAAACACTCATTAATTCCATACCTATGAAGATATAGAATATTTTTTATTACCTTTAAAGGTTTTCTCAGTCTCCTTACCAGTTGTTATTCTCTCATTCCAAGCTACTTACATGATTATTATCATGCATATTTTACAATCTGCCTATCCATTGTTTTGTTGGTGAACATTTGAATTATTTCCAATTTCTGGCTCTAATGAACAAAGTTTCTAAGCTATTCTAATATAAAATTTTTGTGAACACACTTTTATTTCTCTTGGATAAATAGCTAAGAGTGGATTTATATAGATTATATCATAAGTGTATGGTCAATTTTATAAGAAACTGCCCAACTTCTGTCTAGCTTCTTGTAGTTTATAATCTCATCATCAATTTATTAAAGTTCTAATTTCCCCACATCCTTGCTTGCATTTGATGTTATTTATCTTTTTAAATTTCATCAATTGTAAAATGTAAGATTTGGAGTCTCTTGTCTTTATTTCTCTGATGTATTAATAATAATAATAACTACTCCTTCATGTGCCTGTTGTCTGGTCATATGTCTTCTTGCAAGGTTCTATCCAAAAATTTTGTCTTTTAGTTTTAAATCTGTCACTGCGATGCAGGTTTTTATCTTTCTCTCTGTAATCTGTGTACAAATCTTTAATCTGACATATGCTCAGCTAATTGTTTTCTGTGTTTTTCTTCATAAAGAAAAGTTAATACTTCGATAAATTCTAATTTACTTATTTTTTCCTTTTAGAGATATTGATTCTGTGTCTATTCTAATAAATATTTTTCCCATCCCTGACAATATTTTTCTGTTTTACTCTATAAATTTTAGTTTAAGCTCAGTCAGTTCAGTTCAGTTGCTCAGTTGTGTCCAACTCTTTGCGACCCCATGAATTGCAGCATGCCAGGCCTCCCTGTTCATCACCAACTCCCGGAGTTCATCCAAACTCACATCCATCGAGTCAGTGATGCCATCCAGCCATCTGATCATCTGTTGTCCCCTTCTCCTCTTGCCCCCAATCCCTCCCAGCATAGAGTCTTTTGCAATGAGTCAACTCTTCTCATCAGGTGGCCAAAGTACTGGAGTTTCAGCTTTAGCATCAGTCCTTCAAAAGAACACCCAGAACTGATCTCCTTTAGAATGGACTGGTTGGATCTCCTTGCAGTCCAAGGGACTCTCAAGAGTCTTCTCCAACACCACAGTTCAAAAGCATCAATTCTTTGGTGCTCAGCTTTCTTCACAGTCCAACTTTCACATGCATACATGACCACTGGGAAAACCATAGACTTGACTAGAGAGACCTTTGTTGGCAAAGAAATGTCTCTGCTTTTGAATATGCTATCTAGGTTTATCATAACTTTCCCTCCAAGAAGTATGAATTTATACTGTTTAAAACTTTTTAACATTGTCTTAGGTAAGAGTTGAAGTTTTTTGTTTCCGTATGTATATCCAGTTCCTGGAGCTTTGAAAATAATTATATACCTCTTTGGATTCCTTAAAACCTCTGTCAAAAATCAATTGACTATATAAATATTGTACTATTTCTGGACTCTATGTAGGCATTTCTTGTTTATTGTAGGCTTGTATTAAGATTTACAGTCAGATAGTGTGTCTCTTATTTTCTACTATTGTTTTGGTCACTTTCATTTCCCTTATGAATGCTGGAATCAGCTTATCAATTTTTATTTGAAAAGCACTTTATCGTAATGACTTATTAGTGTTAAACATCTTCCTTGTGTTTATTTGATAGCTATATGTTTTCTTTAATTTAGTGTCTTTTCAAATATTTTTTCCATTTCTAATAGGGTTGTTCTTTTTCATTATTGAATTCTGAGTAATTCATATGTTAGACACTAGTTCTTTATTGAATATGTGTCTAAAATATATTGTCTTAGCTATAAATTTTCTTTTTATTATATTAATGGATCATTTGCTGAGCATCCTTTTTATTTTTGATAAAGTCCAATTTATTATTTTTAATGGATTACTGCTTCTGGTGTCATATATAAGAACTTTTTTCATAACCAAGAATATGAAAGCTTTTTCCAAAATTTTCTTCTAAAATATTTCTACTTAGACATTTTATATTTGCCTCTATGACACATTTTAAAATTCATTTACTGTAAGGTAAGAGATATGGATTGAGGTCATTTTTTCTTCATAGAGGTATTCAATATTTCCAGAACTATTTCATTCAAAGCTACCTTCTATTTCCCGAATTACCTTCACACTTGTCAAATTGACTGCTTGTGTCTGTGTCTTTTTGTGTGTGTTTAGTCTATTACTATGGTAAATTATATTGAGTGATATTTGAGTGGTGAATCAGCCTTGTACTCTTGAGATAAACTACTTGGTTATCATATAATATTATTGTTGAATTTGATATGCTAGTATTTTGTTGATGAGATTTTCATCTATTTTTATTTTTAGTACTAGTGGCCTCTTTGCTTCCCTGATAGCTTGCTGCTGCTGCTGCTAAGTCACTTCAGTCATATCCAACTGCGACCCCATGTACTGCAGCTTACCAGGCTCTTCAGTCCATGGGATTTTCTAGGCAAGAGTACTGGAGTGGGTTGCCTTTGCCTTCTCCCCATGATAGCTTAGCTGGTAAAGAATCCGCCTGCAATGCAGGAGACCCTGATTCGATTCAGGAAGATCCCCTGAAGATGAGAATAGCTACCCATTCCAATATTCTGGCCTGGAGAATTCGATGGGCTATATAATCCATGGGGTCACAAAGAGTCGGACATGACTGAGTGACTTTCACTTTCACGTTTAACTGCCCTAATCTTTAGAGGCCTCCCTGGCTCAAGGAGAAGGCAATGGCACCCCCACTCCAGTACTCTTGCCTGGAAAATCCCACTGATGGAGGAGCCTGGTAGGCTGCAGTCCATGGGGTCGCGAAGAGTAGGACACGACTGAGAGACTTCATTTTCACTTTTCACTGTCATACATTGAAGAAGGAAATGGCAACCCACTCCAGTGTTCTAGCCTGGAGAATCCCAGGGACAGGGGAGCCTGGTGGGCTGCCATCTATGGGGTCACACAGAGTCGGACACAACTGAAGCAACTTAGCAGCAGCAGCAGCTGGTGGCTCAAAAGATGAAGAATCTGCCTGCAGTGTAGGACAAGGGGCTCAATCCCTGGGACGGGAAGATTCCCTGAAGAAGGGATTGGCAGCCCACCCCAGTATTCTTGCCTGGAGAATTCCATGGACAGAGAAGCCTGGTGGCTATAGTTTGTGGGATCGCAGAGTCCAACGCGACTGACTGATTAACTTTCACTTTCACTTTTCAGTGGCCTATAGTTCTCTTTTCTTGCAAAGTCTTTTTCTAGTGTTGATGTCAGAGATCAGAGTAATATAGAATTCATAAAATAACATTTGAAGAGTCAGTTTTTAAGCTATCTGGAAAAGATTGTGTAGAACTAGTATTTTTTTCCTTAATTGTCTGGTTAAATTTGCCAGTGAGACCATCTGTCTTGAAGTGTTTTGCTGGAAGGTTTTTAAACAGTAATTTATTTAAAAAATACATGGAGGACTACTTAGGTATCTATTTCTTTTTGAGTGAGTTTTGTTTATTTATGTTTTTCAAGAAATTGGTGTCTTTAAGTTGTCAAATTTATTGGTAAAGAATTGTTTGTAAGGCTTATCCTTTCAGTGAGTATCTGAGTTTGTAGGGAAGTCTTCCTTTTTCATTTATAATAATGGTAATATCGCTTTTCCTCTTTTATTCATTGTCAGACTAGAGATATGACAATATTGTATATACTTGTATGTACAGTAATTTTTATTTTTAGTTTTTTCTAGTAATTTTTTATTCATTACTGCGAATTTTACATGTTGTAGAATCTCTCCACCCTCATTTAAAGTGCATTATTTCTTTTTTTTTTTTTCAGACAGAAAGGAATTTCTTTAATAAGAGATTCAATTAATGGATGTTACACTGTTAAGCTGAATTCTCCAAGAAGGCAGTGTATTATTTCTTAACTGTTATGAAGTTAATTTAGCTGAACTTAAACTCAATTCTTGCCTACTTGAAAGAAGGTGAATTCTTTGCTCAATTTTCAGCTTTACAGCTATGGCTTTTCACCTTGAACTCTTCCTAATGCATATACAGGTTAGGGGTAAAATAAGGATTTAGGTGGCAGTTAAATGCAGCTTTAATGACTTCTCCTTCTGTGACTATCTTCTCCCTGGGATTTCTTCCTTCATTTTCCATCCATTCAGAGAACCCTAAATGTTATCCTCTGCCTCCATAAGACCAATGACTATGACTTTCTATTTGAATTTCAGCTGCTCTTTATGCAGAGATTGTAAGTCATTAAGTCATTGAAGTCATATAAACGTAAGTTCTACATGGTATAGCAGACTTCCCAGGTTGATCAATGGTAATGAATCTGCCTGCAATGCAAGAATCATGGGTTTGAATCCTGGGTTGGGAAGAGCCTCTGGGGAAGGAAATGGCAAACCATTCCAGCTTTCTTGCCTGGGAAATCCTCTGAACAGAGGAGTCTGGCGGGCTACAGTCCATGGGGTCACAGAAGAGTCCGACATGACTTAGAGATTAAACAACTACAACAACAGCATAGTATAGGGCCCTTCTTTCAAGGGTCAGCCTACTCTCTTATTTCCACCTGAATTTGGTCACTCTTCTGTGTCGTTAGTTACTCTTCACACTTCACATTTTGTGCAGAGCTTATATTTGTTATCTGTAAAACCCAGTTTGACAGTAGTAACTCTTCCGTAATTGAATCAATACATATTCCAGAAATACATGAAAGAAATTTTATAGATTGTGTGGTAAATGATTTGATATAC
Organism: Ovis aries; assembly: GCF_016772045.2. Lineage (NCBI taxonomy): Eukaryota > Metazoa > Chordata > Mammalia > Artiodactyla > Bovidae > Ovis > Ovis aries. The sequence continues at coordinate 153,838,666 of NC_056055.1, forward strand.
AAATATATCCATATCACATTTAAAAAAAATTAAGTCATTATTATCATCTATATTTTTGTTACTTGTTCTTTTGAATGGAGAGATTCTTACATTTTTTATTTAAATTTTGGTTATGTTTTTCTGTACTTCTATTTGTATTTAAAATTTTCTTTTTCTTTTTCTCTCATTTTTGTTTTGGTTATACAGTTCATTGCTAGGTCATTCAGTGCATAAATGCACACATTGCTATACTTGTTCTTATGTGATATGACACCTTTTTTCTGCTCAATTATATTCCTCTTGAATTCTAAAAAAGTGTTATATCACATAAGAACAAGTATAGCTGTGCGTGCATATGCACTGAATGACCTAGCAATGAACTGTATAACCAAAAATAAGTGAGAGAAAAAGAGAAAGAAAATTTTAAATACAAATAGAAGTACAGAAAAACATCAATATCCTAAGATATGCAGATGACACCACCCTTATGGCAGAAAGTCAAGAGGAACTAAAAGCCTCTTGATGAAAGTGAAAGTGAAGAGTGAAAAAGTTGGCTTAAAGCTCAACATTCAGAAAACGAAGATCATGGCATCTGGTCCCATCACTTCATGGGAAATAGATGGAGAAACAGTGGAAACAGTGTCAAACTTTATTTTTGGGGGCTCCAAAATCACTGCAGATGGTGACTGCAGCCATGAAATTAAAAGACACTTACTCCTTGGAAGGAAAGTTATGACCAACCTAGATAGCATATTCAAAAGCAGAGACATTACTTTGCCTTCAAAGGTCCATCTAGTCAAGGCTATGGTTTTTACTGTGGTCATGTATGGATGTGAGAGTTGGACTGTGAAGAAGGCTGAGTGCCAAAGAACTGATGCTTTTGAACTATGGTGTTGGAGAAGACTCTTGAGAGTCCCTTGGACTGCAAGGAGATTCAACCAGTCCATTCTGAAGGAGATCAATCCTGGGTGTTCTTTTGAAGGACTGATGCTCAAGCTGAAACTCCAGTACTTTGGCCACCTCATGCGAAGAGTTGACTCATTGGAAAAGACTCTGATGCTGGGAGGGATTGGGGGCAGGAGGAGAAGGGGACGACAGAGGATGAGATGGCTTGATGGCATCACCGACTCGATGGACATGAGTTTGGGTGAACTCCGGGAGTTGGTGATGAACAGGGAGGCCTGGCATGCTGCAATTCATGGGGTCACAAAGAATTGGACATGACTGAGCGACTGAAATGAACTAAACTGAACTGAATGTATTACATGATGTACCGTTATTCATTCTTTTTAATTTTTTTTTTAAATTTTTATTTTTACTTTATTTTACTTTACAATACTGTATTGCTTTTGCCATACATTGACATGAATCCACCACGGGTGTACATGCGTTCCCAAACATGAACCCCCCTCCCACCTCCCTCCCATAACATCTCTCTGGGTCATCCTCGTGCACCAGCACCAAGCATGCTGTATCCTGCGTCAGACATAGACTGGCGATTCGATTCTTACATGATAGTATACATGTTACAATGCCATTCTCCCAAATCATCCCACCCTCTCCCTCTCCCTCTGAGTCCAAAAGTCTGTTATACACATCTGTGTCTTTTTTGCTGTCTTGCGTACAGGGTCGTCATTGCCATCTTTCTAAATTCCATATATATGTGTTAGCATACTCTACTGGTGTTTTTCTTTCTGGCTTACTTCACTCTGTATAATCAGCTCCAGTTTCATCCATCTCATCAGAACTGATTCAAATGTATTCTTTTTAACGGCTGAGTAATACTCCATTGTGTATATGTACCACAGCTTTCTTATCCATTCATCTGCTGATGGACATCTAGGTTGTGTATTACTTCTTGAAGACAAATACTTTGGAACATGTTGATAGACAGGTTCCCATATTCTAAACTTAGGGAACTACATGATGGTGGGAACACTTATGCTAACAGATAAGTGGATTTTGCATAAAAGCAAGTAATGTAAATTTGTTTGGAAAACTTCATTATGTCAAAATTTTAGTTATTTTTAACTTTCAAATGTACTGAAGTTAAGTCAATGTATAACATTTTCTTTATATTTCTACACAATATAGGGATTTAATTACCATCCAGTTCAGTTTAGTTCAGTTCAGTCACTCAGACATATCTGACTCTTTGTTACCCCATTGATTGCAGCATGCTAGGCTTCCCTGTCCATCACCAACTCCTGAAGCTAGGTCAGACTCATGGCCATCGAGTAAGTGATGCCATCCAACCATCTTATCCTCTGCTGTCCCCTTCTCCTCCTGCTTTCAATCTTTCCCATACTCCATACTATAATAAAACCCTTTGTATCATTTGTTGATGCTTGTCTAGCTTTTCATTAGTCACTTTGCTTAATAAAAATTTTTTAACTTTTAGCAGTACATAATTCAGTTACTAGCAGTAATTTTCATGCCAAATAGTGGCAAATACAGATTTTCTTCACTCTTGAATATTTAGCATATTTTAGTCCTAAATATGTTATCTAAAAACTAAATTACATAAAATTTTAATTCTAAATAGAAGTTTCTGAGTTGTTTTCCTTAAATATATTATAACTTAATAATGTTTGACACATTTTTTCTGAATTAATTTTTAAAATACCCGATTATAAATCAGTTTTGAAATCATAGCTGATACTAAATTGATTAAATGTTAAAGTAGGCAACACCAAAATTACAGGCTTGGTATATAATCATTTTCTTTTGTTTAATAGGTGATGAAATATTCCATGATCAATATTTTAGTTAGGATATCATTTCTTTCAGAGTAGTTTTATATATTTATATAAATCAAGAACAAAATTTCTGAAGCACTGTTTTAAGATGTCTGTATTCATTTTGAAATTGTAATTAGGTAAGGATATTTTAATCTTTAAAATCTCTAAAAATCTTTAAAATATACTCAAGCAATAACACAGATAATATGGTAAAATTTTAATTAATTAAAATCTTTATTGGGTTTTGTCCACGGACCTCTGGTATTTAACATTATCATAGTTATTAGACAGTTATGGCCACCCACAGGGAATGCACAACTATGCTTGAGTCTAACAGTTAATCAGACAAAATTCAAACTCTCTGTTCTCATAACAGAATTAAAATAAAAAGAAAAATGCATGGCTATAAATGGTAAGAAAAGAAAAGCCTAGAAACTGTCTGAAAGATGCATATTCTAAGTAGTTTTTCACTATACAGCAGTGATGTATTTTGCTTAGTATTGAAACATGATTATTAAATTTAGAAAGCCTGAATTCTAGATCTGTGTCCACCACCTACCAGGAATATGGTTTCAGAACAGTCACATATATTTGAACTCAATCCGTAATACAAGAATAATGATATTCTTTCTCTCTCCCTCATGGAATAATTGTGAAAATCAAATAAAATAGATTTAAACTTAAAAACACTGTCTAAAACTGTCAAACAATATGTGAAAATTATTTTTACTTGAAGATATAGCCATTTCTCACATATTTCTTATATTGTGCTCTTTTATTTTTTGTTGTTTAATATTTTCTATTTTCCATAGTCTTAATTTCAGAAGAATATGAAGGAATATTCAACAGCTTGCCAGATTGCAGAGCTTCATTGTAATACAAGAAGTGTGATGTAAAATGCAATAATCAAAGAGAAAGCAAACCAAAACAACTATCCTTTTAGGCCATGCAGTTCTCACCTTTATCAATCAATCAACATGTCTTATCTATTATGTACTCATGAAAAAAACTTACTTCTATGGTAGATTTTAAAATATGGCCATGCTCTTTTACCAATTCTCTTGGAAAGATGTGATCTATTTTTTAGCTTCTTCAATCTGATGTAGTCTTTGACTAATGTAATGTTGAAATCACACTGTGTGAATTATCCAGCCTAGCTCTCCAGTTGTCTTGCAGCTTCTGCTTTCATCCTTCGAAATGCGATATTATGGCCATGTTAAAAAATAAATAAATTTTTAAAAAGCCATTCTAACCATGAAGAGAATGGGAGATCACATGGAGGAAAACTGAGCCACAACCAAATTCAAGAATAGTTAGTGGGTTTATCTTGAACATTAAAGCCGAGTAGTCTCTACAGTGACAGAAAATTCAAAGCAGATTTGTGAGGAATAGTAATTTGTTAATGTTTTAAGCCACTAAATATGAGCTGTTCTATTACAGACTAGATAACTGATAAAATTTTATCACCTTGGTAATATCTTATTATTTTCCCCTATCTATTTGTAGTTTTGACCACATTGTGACTAAAGCAAAAATTTTCTGTATACTAAACTAAAACTTGAACAGTGCTCAGTTTATTGTTTGTTCTCAGTTAAATGATGTAAGTCAGTAATGATTGAATAATAATCAGCAGTAGTTGTCCAGTTCTGCATATAAAGTTTTAGCTTTAGCCCTGCTGATAAAATAACATTTCTTCCTTCAGGAGAAGCAAAGGTCATTGTAGGTCTATTGGTTTTTTACTATAACTGAAAGATTTTTTTGTTTTGTGTTCATTCATATATGGTACTGCACTTTGTCTTGGTTGTATCTTAGCTTTACTAGGTTTAGTACAGTCAAAGCATTTCTCAGACATATCTAACTTTTGTGTTGGTTTTATATTATCACAGTTGTTTGAGGTGAGGGAAGCCTCAACTGAATAAGAATCAATACTTTTAATCAGGGGAGTTTTTGGAAATCTAAATTTACAAATTTATTGATATAAATGCTATATTTAGATTAAACAGTGATATGATAATAATCACAGTTGCACTCATCTCACACGCTAGCAAAGTAATGCCCAAAATTCTCCAAGCCAGGCTTCAGCAATACGTGAAACGTGAACTTCCAGATGTTCAAGCTGGTTTTAGAAAAGGCAGAGGAACCAGAGATCAAATTGCCAACATCTGCTGGGTCATCAAAAAAGCAAAAGAGTTCCAGAAAAACATCTATTTCTGCTTTATTGACTATGCCAAAGCCTTTGACTGTGTGGATCACATAAACTGTGGAAAATTCTGAAAGAGATGGGAATACCAGACCACCTGACCTGCCTCCTGAGAAATCTGTATGCAGGTCAGGAAGCAAAAGTTAGAACAGGACATGGAACAACAGACTGGTTCCAAATAGGAAAAGGAGTATGTCAAGGCTGTATATTGTCACACTGCTTATTTAACTTATATGCAGAGTACATAATGAGAAATGCTGAGCTGGAAGAAGCACAAACTGGAATCAAAATTGCCGGGAGAAATATCAATAACCTCAGATATGCAGATGACACCGCCCTTGTGGCAGAAAGTCAAGAGGAACTAAAAAGCCTCTTGATGAAAGTGAAAGTGAAGAGTGAAAAAGTTGGCTTAAAGCTCAACATTCAGAAAACGAAGATCATGGCATTTGGTCCCATCACTTCATGGGAAATGGATGGGGAAACAGTGGAAACAGTGTCAGACTTTATTTTTTGGGGCTCCAAAATCACTGCAGATGGTGATTGCAGCCATGAAATTAAAAGACACTTACTCTTTGGAAGAAAAGTTATGACCAACCTAGATAGCATATTCAAAAGCAGAGATATTACTTTGCCAACAAAGGTCCATCTAGTCAAGGCTATGGTTTTTACTGTGGTCATGTATGGATGTGAGAGTTGGACTGTGAAGAAGGCTGAGCACTGAAGAATTGATGCTTTTGAACTGTGGTGTTGGAGAAGACTCTTGAGTGTCCCTTGGGCTGCAAGGAGATCCAACCAATCCATTCTGAAGGAGATCAGCCCTGGGTGTTCTTTGGAGGGAATGACGCTGAAGCCGAAACTCCAGTACTTTGGCCACCTCAAGTGAAGAGTTGACTCCTTGTAAAAGACTCTGATGCTGGGAGGGATTGGGGCAGGAGGAGAAGGGGACAACAGAGGATGAGATGGCTGGATGGCATCACTGACTCAATGGATGTGAGTCTGAGTGAACTCTAGGAGTTGATGATGGACAGGGAGGCCTGGCGTGCTGTGATTCATGGGGTCGCAAAGAGTCAGACATGACTGAGAGACTGAACTGAACTGAACTGAACTGATGATAATAATCACTATTGTTTTATAATAAATAGAAAAGATTACAGGAAAATGCTTGTGTGATTTTTGTAATAGAAACAACTTAGAATGGTGTTAATAAGTATAATTCTTAAGGAATAACCATTTGATCAGTTTTGAAACAAATCCTCAATAAGATGCAAATAAATTTGAAATATTATCTTCTGAATAAAATGGGTCCATTTCTTTTTTGCCAAATATTCATTTCTCAAGGAATAAGCTGATTATCTGTGGATCTTATTCTGAGGTTCCAAATTTGTCCATTTGCCAAGACTTAAATTCATAACCTTTCTAATGATTTTTGGGCTTGAATGAAGATTCTTGAGATGTTATTATACTACTTCTATAATTATGCCCAAATTTAGAGAAAAAAGTACGTGCTGGGGCATAATGCTATGTTTTTCTTTCCTCAGAACTTTTTCCTTTTCATTTTAATGTCAATTAGAGTTTACCAGTAAAGATATTGAAATCAGAAAATATCAATAGTTCAAGTCATATTTATGAGATGTGATATGAGAAAAATCTTGGTTACCTCATTTTTGGACTATTTTCTTCCAAAAGGCTTTTTTTCCCCACTTTGTGATTTACCATTTTTATATAACAAATGTATCTCTCTACTGCTTCTTTTAAATGGTCACATTAAGATAGATTGGCTTAGTTGGCAATTTATTAATTTTTGATGCAATGTGACCAAACAAAGAAGTTTTAAGTGTCTCCATTTGAGTGCTATATAGTCCATGCTCCAATTTTTCAACAATAAACAAGGAATAAAGCTTTGAATTTTGGCAAATAAAAACTACATTATATAAATATAAATTTAAATAGATAAAATAGTATTAAATTTCCATGCAGATAAGATATATTCCACTTGAAAGAGACCATTTGACTATAAGGATTAATTGCAATTCCAATGTTGTTTTTACTGTCTCTATAGTTCTGCCTTTAAGGAATGTCATGTAGTTGAAATCTTATGGTGTTTAGTATTTTCAGATTGGCTTCTTTCACTTTGTAATACGATCTTAAATTTTCTCTATGTCTTTTCATGACTTGATAGCTCTTTCAGTTTTAGTGTTGAATAATATTCCAATGGGGTTTCCTAGGTGACTCAGTGGTAAAGAATCCACCTGCCAATGCAAGAGATGTGGGTTAAATCCAGTAAGATATGCTGGAGTAGGGAGTGGCAACCCACTCCAGTATCCTTGCCTGAAAAATCCCATGAACAGAGAAACCTGGTGGGCTACAGTCCATGCGGTCGCAAAAGTGTCAGACAGAACTTACCGACTAAACAACAATGACAACTCTGACTTTTCAATTGGTTTGTCCTCACTGTGCATCAGGCACATGAACTTGAATTCAACATCAGTATTGCGTTTGCTCCTTTTTCAAAGATCAGCTGAATACATTTATCTGAATCTATTTCTGGGCCCTCTATTTCACTCATCTGTGCCTATTCTTTGGCTAACTACCACACTGTTTGTCTATTGTAAAGTTACAGTAAATTTTACAGTTGGGTAGCATCAGTCTTCCAATGCTGTTCTCCTTTAATATTTTATTGGCTTTCTGTGTGTTTTGTCTCTCCATACAAGCATTGTTTACCCTTTTTTTTTTAATGGAGTACGGTTGATTTACAATGTTGTTTTAGTTTCTGCTGTGCAACAAAGTGAATCAGTTATGCAGACATATATCCACTCTTTCTTAGATTCTTTCCCCATATTGGCCATTCCAGAGTACTGAGTAGAGTGCCCTGTGCTACATAGTACAGGGAACTATATAGTATTAGTTATCTACTTTATACATAATATGATAGATTCTCTTTCGGTGCCCATTCTCAAAGAAAATGGCTTTGATGTGTCAAAGTTTTTCTTTAAATAGAGTACACATTCTGAATATGTGTAGTACTCTTTTAAACCATCAGTTTTTGCTCAGTTCTTCATAGTTTTCTCATCTGTTTTTAATTCAGGTGTTCCAGTTTCACTTGAATAAGTTTTTGAAGGATTTGCCATTTTTCTGACTCTTATTCTCTCCTCCTGTTCTTTCTTCCACTCACAGCCCTTGACTTCTTATCCTCTCTTTTCCCAATATTCTTTGAGAGTGAGGCCTTACCTGACTAACAAGTGCTTCACATTTTTAAAATAGCATTCAAGTGTTTGAAAGATCATAAGCACATGGAAGAAAGTAAAAAGGAAAAATAGATACAATCATTAAACATTACAGATAAAAAGAAAGTATTTTCAAAATTTCAAGTAACTTTTAGTGTTTTCTCAAAATTCTAGTCTCTATACTGAAATGTGGAAAACATATTTTTTTCTGAAAAATTCATAATTTGTTATAGTTTTCAAGGTCAATTGTTATCACATTAATTCTGTCAACATAAGGTCCTTGGCAGGAGAAGAGGATGACAGAAGATGAGATGGTTGGATGCATCACCAATTCGATGGACATAGTTTGAGCAAGCTCTGGGAGTTGGTGATGGACAGGGAAGCCTGGCGTGCTACAGTCCATGAGGTTGCAGAGTCAGACACGACTGACTGACTGAACTGAAATGAACTGATATTTCTTAAAACAAATATTTCAGACTATAAATTCTAAATTTCCAAATTATATTTATTGGTGGACTTCCCTGGTAGCTCAGCTATCAGTAAAGAATCTGCCTGCAATGCAGAAGACCCTGGTTTGATCTCTGGGTTGGAAAGATCCCTTTGAGAAGGGAAAGGCTACCCACTCCAGTGTTCTGGCCTCGAGAATACCATGGGTTGTATAGTCCATGGGGTCACAAAGAGTTGGACATGACTGAATGACTTTCACTTTTCACTTCTGTATTTATTTGTATAAATTAATATAGAAAATAATTAAATACATAAACTAGTTTCCATAAGATCACTGTAGCAAATGTTTTTATTATATTTTTGCAATTAAAATTTGCTATATGACTACTAAAGACAGCAGACAGTGAATCTCAGCTTCATCAAACTAGAGTTTGGCAGTTCTTTATGTAGAGGATATTATTTAGAAATTTATTTGCCTTATGAACTGACAGAGTACAAGTTGATTGGCCTTCAGGCCTGGGATCTTGGGTCAGGCCATTGATAAAGTTCAGTGGCTAAGAAAGAGGTCACCAATTGCTATTTATAATTTGTTTTCTGGTAATTTTATCATGCACACGTACTTAGAGGCCATGGGTTGCAGCTCACAAATTGAAACATGTGAATAAAAATATGTAAAACTAATTGTCAGTTTTCAAAGCACTAAGATATTTGTTATATCCATTTAAATTAGTATGACTTTATGCATTAACTTTAAAGCTGAGGTGGACAATAACAAAATATCATCCTGTATGTGCTCCTTTATGAATTTTTAGATATGAGCATTTACAAAATGACATTGATAAGGAAATACAAAAGACAACATAACATGTAAAGGTAACTCTTTTCATATAAATCTGACTCATAATTCTTCATTGCTATTTCTTTTATTTCCTAATGATCAATAATTTAAACAATTATTTCATTTTTTATGCATAATAAAATGCTTCATCTAAAACATACATATATATTTGAGAAAACATATATAAATACTTTTTTTGGATCAAATGTTTTATTCTGCTTGATTAAAAAGCACAAATTCTATACTTAATTTCTTGTAGCTTTCCTAGAAAATTTTACTATTTATATAGCTAGGAAAATTCTTGAAGCTTGGGAAAACATAGCATATAGCCATGGTTAAAGGAATATTTTACTAAAAAACAACATTAAGAATAAGCTTTAAAAAAACAAGCAAAACAGAATAATCATTAATTAAATGAAAATGTCACCAGATATAAAATAAAGAGGTTAAATTAATTCTGAAAATCCTTTAACTTATATTTTCTTTTGCTTGATAGTCATAGAATTCTGTGTTCATGGGAAACACAAGGTCATTTCCAATAATGGCAATTGCAAAACCCAAATCTAACCAAATTGAGCACATAAAAACACGCTTGAGATTTTAGAAGCACAGCTGTTTTTACCATAGCTTTACTATGCAGAGGGCAAAGGAAGGAAAGTTTTTCTTGGAATTCTGATCTTGAAAATCTAAAAGTAGGTTAATAGTACACAGAAAATAATATATCTTCCAAGTGTATGTGTGTAAACATAAGTGAGTATTTGATGATTTGGGGGCAGAAGGGAATGGCAACCCACTCCAGTATTCTTGCCTAGAAAATCTCATGGACAGAAGAGCCTGGCAGACTATAGTCCTTGGAGTAGCAAAGAGTCGAACATGAATTAGTGACTAAACCGTTACCAGGATATCCATTACTGGAGGTCACTCATTGCCATGTTCCCTTTAATGATAGGTCAATATCTGGTTTAAATAAGTGTGAGTGTTATAATGACTGTATATTTTTCTAAATAATGCAATTTTAAATATATTCCTTCTACAATGTTTAAATGTCATGTAGAAGATGAGCATGGGATTAGGGATAGAGTGTTGATGCCTCTAATAGCACATAAACTACATTTGGTAGAAGATTAATTGATAATATGACTATTGCTAGAGAATGTGAGGTTTCTGAGAAAATGAGTGATCACAAAAAGTGACCAATTTTACTTGGCATAAGAATCCACAATAAGAAAGACTGACATGTGCACAGGTCAGACCCGATGTGATCACTGTTACCTAGGAGGCTGAATAACAGTGTAGTTAAAAATTAGCACATTGAAATTGAACTGTATTGCAACTTTAGCTCTGGCTCAGTCTAGCTCTGTACTAACTGATGGGAAACTTCTTATATTCTCTAAAATCCAATTTCATTATGTAAGTTGAATTAAGAAAGGAGTTGGTGTAAGGAGTAAAATAGACTGTGTGTATGAAACTCAGAATAGTGATTGACATATGTAAGTGTCCTATAGATGTTAATATGTTAAATGTATTTAAATCTCACACTATTCTATAATATGGTTTCTATGATAAGATTTAACATACTATAAAATAGGATGTTTATATGGTCACTGTATAGAAGCTATTTTAGAGACATTAGTTGAAGATTACTTTTGCCTCCAAGCATAATTTCTCCCTCAAGGGGGAGCAGGCTTTTCCATAGACCTTAGGACTAACTATTAAATCTGTAAAGTGATCATTCAGCCCATAAACTGTAATGTGGTGGCAACTGTTGGTTCAGCCAACAAGGAAACAAGAAGCCCAAATGAATCCACAAAGTATTGTTACACAGTTTTATGGACTCACAAAGAAACTTGGAACTATACTTTAAAATGGGGCAAAGTAGACCTGCATGCTACTGTAACTAGGAATATGGATGAGAAATATTGTGGAATTCTTCTGGAATTCTCCCATAAAATATAGATGAGAAATTGAATGTAATAGCCATGTATTAGCATTTGAAGGACATTTTACCAAACCTTGTGTCAGATTGTGGTCAAGCATTTCCTATGTGATTTATGTGGCTATGTCCATGGTCTCCAGGTTACTGGAGCAGACTTATATCTCTATAAAATCAATTAGATTAAGAAGAGAACCAAAAGCTGGAAAAATCTATCGATCTGTTTCAATCTCTTTAAGAGCTTCCCAAGTTCAACATCCATTCTTACTCATACAGCACTCTCACCATAACATTGCTATGCTTATACCTCCAAAATTGGGGGGAAAAAAAAGTTTAGTAGGATTGGGTCTATCCTTGTCTTTGTCAAAACAAACATACATTTGATTAATACTGAAAGACTGCAGTTTTCTGACATGTACACTTCCATGCACTTTTGGGTATGCTATTTTTTCTGCTCTGAAATCATCTTTTTTATCATCTACAATTATCCTAAGTTCACAAATATGCTCTTCTTTCTTACTTCCCCATCAGATGATCCTTACTTTCCTGTGCCTTGGATATATTTCTCTTGAGTTCACCTCAATAAACTATTATTTCTCTTTACACATTTATCTCTGCTAATAAGCTATAACACCTTTGAACTCCAGTTCATGGTTGATGGTTTTGCATTCCTGGCATAGAGTTCTTAAAGTTTTTGCTAAATTGAATTGAGTTGAATTTAATTGAATAGCTGTGTATTTTTCTATGGAACTATCTTCATTCTTCCTTCACTTCTAACCAATGACAGGTATTGGACTGATAGACAGTTTTAAGGGCATGTTCTTCTGAAATGGAGCAGAATAATGTTAAATGACTCACAAAGAGATCAATGCCTAGAATTAGGCCATAGAAGCATAGTACTCAAACCAATAATCTCACCATCTTGAAATCTGTAATGACACTAGAAATATATTTCCCTTTCTTTGCTGTGGTTTAGCTTTAAGAGGTCTGTATTTCAAGATTACAGGTAACTGATACCAATAAAATATAGTCAATTATCATTTTTATTCATCTATTTGGTGAAGGAGACACACTTAACATTAGTTCATATTATCTTATACTTTGAATTAGTGATAAATTGTACTTAAAAGTCAAGTAAATAGAGGTTATAGACTTTATCTGTTCTATTAGATGTTGCATCCAAGGGAATAAAATTATTTTAGTTGCCGAGAAAGTAAACAGTTATAACAGGCTCTTGGTGGAACTAAGACTGTCATATATTTCATTTAATATTTGTTGCTGTAGATTAATTCAAAGATGAAGTTTTTTATTTGATCTGTTTGTTTTTCCTCAGGTGGGTCAAGTTTTAGCTAAACATGATAATGTCATGTATATGCTAACCTAGCATTGTTTTCTAAACTTGTCAGATAATAATAATCACTGGGATACCTGTTATAGCTGTAGATTATCATTTCAATGCGAAGAATTTGTGTTGGACTTTGAGAATCTATTTTAACATGAAGTTCAGATAATTCTTATTTTTTGATACCCTTAGACTGCTGCATCTTTGTACTATTTTAATGAATAAAAATATCTGGAAAACTTGCAGGTCTTTTTGGTCAAAATCACTTCTTTTCCTTTAAGATATCTTCTTCCTTTCCAGCTTTATCTCTCACCACTAATCTATTTTTTAAGAATTAGTTATGTTGGATTGCCTGCATGATCAATTTTCTTTTGCTCATGCTGTTCCTGCACTTCAAAACGTGCTGCCTATGAGTTTCCTTCAGTTGGCTGTCCACACTTATCTGAGACTTAAATTTACTGCCCTCCTGGAATCATTCCTTGACATCCTATGACTGAGAAGTATCTACCTGTTGTACTCAAAAAAACCTGTGCCTACCATAATGCTCAGCATTTTTCACTGTACTCTTTACTCTTACATCTCCTCATCTAGAAGATAGATTCTTGTGGGCAGGCGCACAATGAGTTACTCTCTGTGTTCCCAGACTAGCCTAGATCTAACTTACAATGAATGTCTAATAATGTTTACTAAAGGAATGAGAAGTACAAATTGTTTAAATTCTATCTTCATGGTTTTAAATCTCTACGCATGCATCTCTTAAAAGGAATATGTTGTTTTATTTTCTTCTTGATATGTCTTCCATCTACATGAGCAACTGTCATGGCTAGTTTTATATTATCAGGAAGAGGTTATTAACACAAAAATTTGATTGGTTTTAAATGCATGACATCCAGTCCCATCACTTCATGGCAAATAGATGGGGAAACAGGGTCTGACTTTATTTTTCTGGGCTCCAAAATCACTGCAGATGTTGATCGCAACCATGAAATTAAAAGACACTTACCCCTTGGAAGGAAAGTTATGACCAATCTAGACTGCATATAAAAAGCAGAGACAGAAGTCAGGCAGGTTGATTCCTCCAGTTCCATTCTTCTTTCTCAAGATTGCTTTGGCCATTTGAGATTTTTTGTATTTCCATACAAATCGTGAAATTCCTTTTTCTAGTTCTCTGAAAAATACCATTGATAGCTTGATAGGGATTGCATTGAATCTATAGATTTCTTTGGGTAGTATACTCATTTTCACTATATTGATTCTTCTGATCCATGAACATGGTATGTTTCTCCATCTATTTGTGTCTTCTTTGATTTCTTTCACCAGTGTTTTATAGTTTCCTATATGTAGGTCTTTTGATTCTTTAGGTAGGTATATTACTAAGTATTTTATTCTTTTCATTGCAATGGTGAATGGAATTGTTTCCTTAATTTCTCTTTCTGTTTTCTCATTGTTAGTGTATAGGAATGTAAGGGATTTCTCTGTGTTGATTTTATATCCTGCAACTTTACTGTATTCATTGATTAGGTCTAGTAATTTTCTGGTGGAGTCTTTAGGGTTTTCTATGTAGAGGATCATGTCATCTGCGAACACTGAGAGTTTTACTTCTTCTTTTCCAATTTGGATTCCTCTTATTTCTTTTTCTGCTCTGATGGCTGTGGCCAAAACTTGCAAAACTATGTTGAATAGTAGTGGTGAAAGTGGGCACCCTTGTCTTGTTCCTGACTTTAGGGGAAATGCTTTCAATTTTTCACCATTGAGGATAATGTTTGCTGTGGGTTTGTCATATATAGCTTTTATTATGTTGAGGTATGTTCCTTCTATTCCTGCTTTCTGGAGGGTTTTTATCATAAATGGATGTTGAATTTTGCCAAAAGCTGTATCTGCATCTATTGAGATAATCATATGATGTTTATCTTTCAATTTGCTACATTGATTGATTTGTGGATATTGAAGAATCCTTACATCTCTGTGATAAAGCCCACTTGGTTGTGATATATGATCTTTTTAATGTGTTGTTGGATTCTGTTTGCTAGAATTTTGTGAAGGATTTTTGCATCTATGTTCATCAGTGATATTGACCTGTAGTTTTCTTTTTATGTGGCATCTTTGTCACGTTTTGGTATTAGGGTGATGGTGGCCTCAGAGAATGAGTTTGCAAGTTCACTTTCCTCTACAATTTTCTAGAAGAGTTTGAGTAGAATAGGTATTAGCTCTTCTTTAAATTTTTGGTAGAATTCAGCTGTGAAGCCGTCTCGTCCTGGGCTTTGGCTTGTTGGAAGATTTCTGATTATAGTTTCAATTTCCATGCTTGTGATGGGTCTGTTAAGATTTTCTATTTCTTCCTGGTACAGTTTTGGAAAGTTGTACTTTTCTAAGAATTTGTCCGTTTCTTCCAAGCTGTCCCTTTTATTGGCATATAGTTGCTGATAGTAGTCTCTTATGATCCTTTGTATTTCTGTGCTGTCTGTTGTGATCTCTCCATTTTCATTTCTAATTTTGTTGATTTGATTTATCTCCCTTTGTTTCTTGATGAGTCTGGCTAATGGTTTGTCAATTTTATTTATCTTCTCAAAGAACCAGCTTTTGGCTTTGTTGATTTTTGCTGTGGTCTCTTTGTTTCTTTTGCATTTATTTCTGCCTTAATTTTTAAGATTTCTTTTCTTCTACTAACCCTGGGGTTCTTCATTTCTTCCTTTTCTAGTTGCTTTAGGTGTAGAATTAGGTTATTTATTTGACTTTTTTCTTGTTTCTTGAGGTATGCCTGTATTGCTATGTACTTTCCCCTTAGCACTGCTTTTACAGTCTCCATAGGTTTTGAGTTGTTGTGTTTTCATTTTCATTTGTTTCTATGAATATTTTAATTTCCTTTTTGATTTCTTCTGTGATTTTTTGGGTATTCAGTAGCGTGTTGTTCAGCCTCCATATGTTGGAATTTTTAATAGTTTATATCCTGGGTGTGTATGCCCAGAAGTGGGATTGCTGGGTCATAAGGTAGTTCTATTTGAAATTTTTTAAGGAATCTCCACACTGTTCTCCATAGTGGCTGTACTAGTTTGCATTCCCACCAACAGTGTAGGAGGGTTCCCTTTTCTCCACACCCTCTCCAGCATTTATTGCTTGCAGATTTTTGGATCGCAGCCATTCTGACTGGTGTGAAGTGGTACCTCATTGTGGTTTTGATTTGCATTTCTCTAATAATGAGTGATGTTGAGCATCTTTTCATGTGTTTGTTAGCCATCTGTATGTCTTCTTTGGAGAAATGTCTATTTAGTTCTTTGGCCCATTTTTTGATTGGGTCATTTATTTTTCTGGATTTGAGCTGCATAAGTTGCTTGTATATTTTTGAGATTAGTTGTTTGTCAGTTGTATACACACTGAGGAAACCAGAATTGAAAGAGACACATGTACCCCAATGTTCATCGCAGCACTGTTTATAATAGCCAGGACATGGAAACAACCTAGATGTCCATCAGCAGATGAATGGATAAGAAAGCTGTGGTACATATACACAATGGAGTATTACTCAGCCATAAAAAAGAATTCATTTGAATCAGTTCTGATGAGATGGATGAAACTGGAGCCGATTATACAGAGTGAAGTAAGCCAGAAAGAAAAACACCAATACAGTATACTAACACATATATATGGAATTTAGGAAGATGGCAATGACGACCCTGTATGCAAGACAGGGAAAGAGACACAGATGTGTATAACGGACTTTTGGACTCAGAGGGAGAGGGAGAGGGTGGGATGATTTGGGAGAATGACATTGTAACATGTATACTATCATGTAAGAATTGAATCGCCAGTCTATGTCTGACGCAGGATGCAGCTTGGGGCTGGTGCATGGGGATGACCCAGAGGGATGTTATGGGGAGGGAGGTGGGAGGGGGGGTTCATGTTTGGGAATGCATGTAAGAATTAAAGATTTTAAAATTTAAAAAATAAAAAAATTAAAAAAAGAACTTGTGAAATTTAAAAAAAAAAGTTTATATCCTGTAATTGACAACTAATCTTACTACATTGTGATCAGAAAAGATGCTGTCTCTACTACAAAGCCACAGTCATCAAGACAGTATGGTACTGGCACAAAGACAGAATATAGATCAATGGAACAAAATAGAAAGCCCAGAGATAAATCCACGCACATGGACACCTTATCTTTGACAAAGGAGGTAAGACTATACAATGGAGAAAAGACAATCTCTTTAACAAGTAGTGCTGGGAAAACTGGTCAAGCACTTGTAAAAGAATGAAACTAGATCACTTTCTAACACCATACACAAAAATAAAATCAAAATGGATTAAAGATCTAAAAGTAAGACCAGAAATTATAAAACTCCTAGAGGAAAACATAGGCAAAACACTCTCTGACATAAACCATAGCAGGGTGCTCTATGACCCATCTCCCAAAATATTGGAAATAAAAGCAAAAGTAAACAAGTGGGACCTAATTAAAATTATAAGCTTGTGCACAACAAACGAAACTATAAGCAAGGTGAAAAGACAGCCTTCAGAATCGGAAAAAATAATAGCAAATGAAGCAATGGACAAAGAATTAATCTCAAAAATATACAAGCAACTCCTGCATCTCAATTCCAGAAAAATAAATGATCCAATCAAAAAGTGGGCCAAAGAACTAAACAGACATTTCTCCAAAGAAGACATACACATGGCTAACAAACATATGAAAAGATGCTCAACATCACTCATTATCAGAGAAATGCAAATCAAAACCACAATGAGGTACCATTTCATGCCAGTCAGAATGCCTGCTATCCAAAATTCTACAAGCAATAAATGCTGGAGAGGGTGTGGAGAAAAGGGAAACTTCTTGCACTGTTGGTAGGAATGCAAGCTAGTACAGCCGCTATGGAGAACAGTGTGGAGATTCCTTAAAAAAGTGGAAATAGAATTGCCATATGACCCAGCAATCCCACTGCTGGGCATACACACCGAGGAAACCAGAATTGAAAGAGCCACGTATACCCCAATGTTCATCGCAGCACTGTTTATAATAGCCAGGACATGGAAGCAACCTAGATGTCCATCAGCAGATGAATGGACAAGAAAGCTGTGGTACATATACACAATGGAGTATTACTCAGCTATTAAAAAGAATACATTTGACTCAGTTCTAATGAGGTGGATGAAACTGTAGCCTATTATAGAGAGTGAAGTAAGCCAGAAAGAAAAATACCAATACAGTATACTAACACATATATATGGAATTTAGAAAGATGGTAACGATAACCCTGTATGCGAGACAGCAAAAGAGACACAGATGTATAGAACAGTCTTTTGGACTCTATGGGAGAGGGCAAGGGTGGGATGATATGGGAGAATGGCGTTGAAACTTGAAAATTATCACATGTGAAATGAATCGCCAGTCCAGGTTCACTGAATGATACAGTGTGCTCAGGGCTGGTGCACTGGGATGACTGGGGGGATGGGATGGGGAGGGAGTTGGGAGGGGGGTTCAGGATGGGGAACACATGTATACCCATGACGGATTCATGTCGATGTATGGCAAAACCAATACAATATTGTAAAGCAAAAAAATAAATTAATTAAAAGTAAATTAAAAAAATAATATAAAAAGCAAAGACATTACTTTGTCAACAAAGGTCTGTCTAGTCAAGGCTATGGTTTTTCCAGTGGTCATGTATGGATGTGAGAGTTGGACTATAAAGAAAGCTGAGAGCAGAACTGATGTTTTTAACTGTGGTATTGGAGAAGACTCTTGAGAGTCCCTTGGACTGTGAGGAGATCCAACCAGTTCATCCTAAAGGAAATCAGTCCTGGGTGTTCATTGATAGGATATTTTTGAAGCTGAAACTGCAATCCTTTGGCCACAAGACACAAAAAACTGACTCATTTGAAAAGACCCTGATGCTGGGAAAGATTGAGGGTAGAAGGAGAAGGGGACGACAGAGGATGAGATGGCAGCACTGACTCAATAGACATGGGTTTGGGTGGACTCCAGGAGTTGGTGATGGACAGAGAGGCCTGGCGTGCTGCAGTTCATGGGGTCTCAAAGAGTTGGACATCACTGAGTGACTGAACTGAACTGAAAAATTATGAAATAATATATATATGCAAATAGTATAAGGAAGTATAAATTAAATGTGAGTTTTCTTACCATCTCTGGTTCATGATAGATAACCATTGTTACCAGTTTCTTATTTATATTTCTATAAATGTTAATATACACAAAACATATATGTGCATGCATGCTAAGTCACCCCAGTTATGTCCGACTCTTCACAAAGGACTGTAGCCTGCTAGGCTCCTCTGTCCATGGGATTCTCTGAGCAAGAATACTAGAGTGTGTTGCCGTGCCATCCTACAGGGGAGCTTCCCAACTCAGGAATCAAACCCGCGTCTCTTACATCTCCTAAATTGGCAGGTGGGTTCTTTAGCACTAGCTCCAGCTGGGAAGCCCAAAGCATATATCTATATCTATCTATCAATATATATATAGAGAGAGATACATATTCACATAAGTACAAGTACACAGACATCCACACATAAACATTTGTCTTTTGTATATTTTTATATAAACAGGATAATACTATGTTTATATCTTGAAAAAAATTAATATTAAATTATATAAATCTACTTCATTCTTTTTATTGGCTTTATATTATTCTATTTAATGTGTGTATCAAGATATAGTTAATCTCCTCCTACTGGGTAGTTGTGTTTGTTTTAATTTTTTACCATTATAAATAATACTGCAGTGAATATTCTTGTATAAAATTCTTTGTGCAATGAGTAATTTTTCTGATTAAATTAATATGATTTTGGATACATATTTTTGAATTAATCAAGAAAGACTGCTACAATTCATAGTTCTATCAAGAAGAGAATGGTCTGTTTCTCCACACGCTCACTAATTTTGTGTTATTCAATCTATATTACGGTGATCTCATATGTGTTTTAATTAGCATTAATTTACATACACATGAATAGTACTATTTTGCATATAATTAAGAATTTGTATTTCTGAAAGACATTGGTTCTTTATCTTTGTCTATCTAGATACCAGTACATGTCCAGCTTGTTCTGCTTTAAAGTTCTCCAAAGTTTGTTGTTTCATCTTTTGATCTCTGGTTGTCTTGTTCATTTTCAAAACTCTAGTTTCCTTACTTTATTTGAAATACAAAATTATGTTTTATATAAGGTCAGTTTTCCAGTATTGCCATTATACTCACTCCATTAGAAAGGATCTGACGCTGATACAGACTTAGTTTTCTTTTTTTAATCAGTTCAGTCACTTAGTTGTGTCCAGCTTCTTGCAACCCCATGGACTGCAGCATGAGAGACTTCCCTGTCCATCACCAACTCCCAGAGCTTGCTCAAACTCATGTCCCTCGGTGATGCCATCCAACCATCTATCCCTCTGTCATCCCCTTCTCCTGCCCTCAATCTTTCCCAGCATCAGGGTCTTTTCAAATGAGTCAGTTCTTTGAATCAGATGGCTAAAGTATTGGAGTTTCAGCTTCGGCATCAGTCCTTCCAACGAATATTCAGGACTGATTTCCTTTAGGATGGACTGGTTGGATCTCCTTGCTGTCCAAGGGACTCACAGGAGTCTTCTCCAACACCACAGTTCAAAAGAATCAATTCTTCTGTGCTCAGTTTTCATTATAATCCAACTCTCACATCCATATATGACTACTGGAAAAACCATAGTCTTGACTAGATGGATCTTTGTTGGCAAAGTAATGTCTCTGCTTTTTAAATGAAATTTGAATGGAACATATCTATGCATTTTGATTTCCAGTACCTACCTACATAGAATAAATAATACTTCCAAAATTACAGAAAAGAAAAATCCTTCCAAAGTTAGAAACTGTCTAAATTTGAGGTATAAAATGAATATTCATTAAAAATATGGAATACTTCCCAAATTTTGGAGTCATCCTTGCACAGGGGCCATGCTAATCTTCTTTGTATAGGTCCAATTTTGTCATATGTGCTGCTGAATTGAACACTAAACTTAATTTTTCTAATTATATTTATCTATACTGGTATGATTTGTGTGTGTATGTGAGCAAGTGTATACATGCTCTAGTATTTAATTTAACTTGTATTACTACTGCATAAGTGCTTTACTTATTCTGGACTTGCACTTGATGAAAAGCACTAAAATAATCTGTATTATAAATTGTGTGTATACTCTGAGACTTCAGAATATTTCATCTATCTTTATCCAATTCTAAAGTGATGAACTTGAGATAATTTTTAATTATTTTAGTATTTTGGTAATTTCCTTTTTATTGAAGTGTAGTTGACGTATTATTATATTAGTTTCAGATATACAAGAGAGTGATTTAATATTTTTATAGATTATAATCCATATAAAGTTATTATAAAATATTGGCAATATTCCCTAGGCTATACCTTATATTCTTGTATTTTTTTATACTAATTTCTTAAGTTTCAGTCCTCATGGTCTTAAAAGATGAGATCATTTGCCATTAGAAAGCTCTGTTTTTGAAGTTTAGCATCTTATTTTTTACCACATTTTAAAAACAAATTTTAAATTTTTGCATTTTAAAACGTTTATGTTCATATATTAGCTTCTTTAAACTATAGTTGAAAGGGAATATTTATGTTTGTTATGTTTTGCATAAGCCTCTCTCCCTCTCTCTCTCTCTCTCCAAAGGAAAGCAGGAACAGAAATCAAGAGGAGAAAAGTAATTGACCCCTTGACCAAGTTGTTCTGTTTGGTGAGGTTGTACCACATTGCCCTTGCGAGGTTTACAGTAAGAGCGGAGCAGAGGTCTGGAGTAGAGGGACTAACAGTGTTAGGATCAAAGGACTAATTGTCTGTTTTCTTGAAGTTAGGGTTATTGGCAGCTGCCATTATACCATCCATGCTGCTGTCACCCAGCACAGCCAACCAGCATGCACTAATTGCAGTGGCCTTTTCATCAAGTAAGATCATCCCACTAAACACAAAGAGCTGTCTTTCCATTAGCACAGACAGTAGCTAGCTAGATCAGCTGGGCTCCTTGAGTATGATTGGACTGTCATATTGTTATGATTTGTTCAAGTTTAGAGCATTTAGCAGATACCCTTTGCACCTCTCTTTGTACCTGAATACTATAACCTGACTGCCCCTATCATTTAAGAGGGTACTATAGCTTTTCAAAGTTCAGCAGCGCACAATTGCAGGCAGGCAACTGGTTCCTGACAAGAGATCAATACTGTCCTTCCAAACGCTGGAGTCAAGCTGCTGGGTCTGTCAGAGGGATGTGTGCTGTAATTGGATCATGGATGCTGCGAGTCATCTGAGTTTCCCTTCAGCACTGTCACAGCTGTCAGATGTCATCCCTTTGTACAGCTGTCACTGCGGGAGGGTTGGGGCTCTTTTTCCGTTCTAACCCAATGCAAATGTCCACTTAGCAGATGAATATTGAAGATATTAGACACTTCTTTATGCCTTTATGCAAAATAAAGATCTGTGTCATCTGTGAATTTCATGGAAATAAGTTGCAATTTATTCACTGTGAGAAAAGTGAAGTGAAGCCTGTAAAAATGAGAAATTATTTGGTTCAGGCTATTAAAAAAAAGGAATATTTTACAGAATAAACAACAATATGCATATATTTTTCTTGAGATGGAAAAACTAAAACTATGCAGTATTTAGAATGGTCACTTGGTGTTTAGATAGTATACATATATAGATAATACATATATATATCTTTTGCTTCATGTATATTTTCAGAAAAGAGACAAACCTTGAGTAGATTTAAGTCCTTTAAATCATTAAAATTTATTGATAAGTATAAACCCATTATCTATTTTAAAGTACCAATACAATAAAATTTAAGGAATGCAGTTACATTTAGAATCAGGTCACGGAGTATCAAAAAAGTTTTTAGGACAGGACGGGCAGTCTCAATAAAAACAAGTATGATGTTTTCATCACAAAAATATTTTTTCCTAAATTATTACAAATTAGATGAAAAGATATGTCCATAGCTGGCAAAATAATCACATAACCAATAAATGGCTTCTTTTAATTTTAGTCAATTTTGCTTTTGTTTAAAGTACAGGGAACAGTCAATAGAAATACATTTTATTTTACTGTTCTTATTTTTATAACACTGTATTTTTAAAAATAATGATTAACTCCTAGATTTGTACAACTTGAATTATGTACACTTGCAACATATAGTAAACGTGAAGAGCTTTCACCAATGCGGTTTTGGCAATTGCATTTTTAATTCAGGAAATTCCTTCCACAATATTGCAATCGATCCATGAATTTCCCTTGACTATTCTAGAATAAAGTACAATCTTAACTTAAAAAAAATCATTTCTTCCCGTCTCGCTAAGCTGATGTCAGAATCATTTTTTGGATGGAAGACAGGGTAATTTTGATCTGGGTGGCTGACTTCCTTTTTCTTGAGGTCCAGACCACATACCACCTTCTCTGTCAAGCAGGCAGCCTGCACCAGCCCAGTGACAGAGTAGCATGAACCTTATTTTCCAATATCTAACCTTAGCATTCAGTCACCCACCAGAGTACTCACTGGGTCAGCCCCTCAAATATCCAAACTTTCTCCCTCCATCTGGCATTACAAGGTGATCTTCACCTCATTCACCATGGCTCAAGTTTTTTTGGACGCTAAAATTAGTGGCTGCCAAGAACAAAACATAGACATTTGACCCGCATTGTGGGGTATGAGAGGGCACCAACTATAAGAAAATGCACATTCATTTAAAAGACAGTGTGTTTGAAGTGATTGTAACATATGCTAATCAGGATAAGAAGTATTGCAGTTCCCCTTGCTTCAGTTAGCATTTTTCTTTCAATATGATTTTACTTTTACAAGAAGCAGGATAAAAATCCTAAGAATATGAAAGTATTTTACTCCTACAAAATGAATTATTTAGCAATCAGATCTTAGTTGACTATCACTGGTATAGTTAAATGATCTTCAGTAGTTACCTGGGCAGAGAATATAAGAATGAAGTAGAAATTTTAAACTTAGTTTCTTAAAGGTTATTCTTCTGTGATAACTGTGAACTTTATATGCAACTCCAGTGACTCAAGTAGGCTCTCTCTCTCTCTCTCTCTTTTTTTTTAACATGGTTTATGGCTAATTACATCAAAGATCCAAAACAGTCTTTTTTACATTTGCATTAATAAGGGGGTCACATGACCACGTTGAAGTAGAAGTATACATCAAAGGTGGATTAAAGGTTGGTTAAGCATCAAACCATGTTCCATATGTAAATTTATAGCAATGATGTGCTGTAGAAAGATAGCTTACCCTCTATTTCTCTGCTACTAAATAAAATTAAAAATTCACAACTCTGGTTTATGGGATTTTAAATGAATTTGATCTCTCTTTTGGGCAGGGCAAATAAGTGTTTTGTGATGTATTATTTTATAAAAAAAAAAAAAGACCATCGTTCTGGCTCATTTAATTTTGCAAGTGAATGATCTAAGATTAACTACAGACTAGTCAGTGCAGTTTAAAAGCTGAAAGCAATTTTCAGCCATAGATGGTAATGCCACATTCAGTCCACAACCGAATGACTCTAAATGACTAAGATTCGAGGTCTTTGTATATGACCACAGGGCCTGATAAAGCCATAGGAACACAGTAAAAGCACAAAAATAGTTCCAATTTATTTGGTGCCATCACCTTAATGAGATTAATACAGACGTGTTCATGTGCCTAATTGGTGATTTTGTTTTAACTAGTAATGAAGGATTAAAACTTCAGGCAACAGGCTGCTTGCTGAAAAGAGGATTTGAGAGGAAAAAAAGATTTTAATTATAAAAAGGAAGCCTGTGAAATATACCACTACAAAGTTCATAGTAATTCTTTTTAAAAAAATGAACTGATTAAAATGGATAGCTTGGATTTTTCCTGCCATTTTTGGAGAAAGGGTGATTTTATGAGCAGAACCACATACTGATTTTATTTACCAATAGACACTTTGGCACACAAGAACATGTAAAACTGTTACTTCCAGTGAAAAAGTGTTAAAACCGAAAAGCATTGTCCCTTAGGCTACTATGGAATTTAGAGTATGTAGAATTTTATTCTAATTTATTTTTCAATGATTTGCTACAACCGGATGACCTGTGGCTAGCTGTCCCACTAAATCCCACAGCATCCCAGTAAATCAGAGCTTCTTTGCAGAAACTTCACCAACAACTTGCGATGGGTTTGCTCCCTTCTAAGTCTAGTTGTAACCATTTAAATGCTAACACTGTTAAACATGCTGCCAAAACACAAACACTCAGCCTGAGTCATTAAAATTTAATTATAAGGGGGCAGCTGAGCCCAGTTTGAGTTTTGAGTCTGAAAAATATTATTTAAAAAAACAAAAACAGAAGCTAATAAAAACAAAACTACCCATCCAAACCTATCAGTATCTGTCTATACCGCTCAATGAACTCTAGTTAAATAAAATTGGAGGCATTTTTTTTTTCAGAGTGCAATATCTAATCCTCACACTAAAACATATTTCGATAATTACTTATCTCTCCTAACATAAAGTGGGCCATTGATTTACCTCGTCATTGGTGGTGAGTTATATAACCTCTGTTTTATATATTCCTGCGAGCATGTTAATTTTGTCTCTCAGAACAAATAGTAAAATAAAGGGACTATATCCTTCCACTGCCAAATGAATAAAACAATATTATCTAGGTTATTCTTTTCTCCTCGAAACTTTGGCTAGTGCAAAGACATCTTTTTGATTACAAAAACAAAAATCTGAAATGCAAGAATTTGGTCTTTGATGTTCTATTACAAACCACTTTAAAAGGACTCTGGGTAGTGATACAGTGCAGTGTAGAAGCTACCTTCCCAGAGAATGAAGACAGAAATATATTTTACATTTCTTGTCAGATTGAACTTTAAGACATCCTGACTGCTTTCTCTATAATTTAAACATCACAGCCAAAATGGCAACATGCTTTGTTCAGTTCCAGTTGTGTGGAGTTTTAGTGCTTCATTGATTCAGAGGAAGGCTGAGGCTGGCACGGGGAGCAGGGCGACGGAATCACACTTTCACTGCAGCATGTCAAGCCATTATATCTGGGACCAGAATGTCACTGTGGTCTCAATGGTTCGTCAGCTGAAGGATATGGTTAACAAATGTAAAACCAAACTTCAGAGGAGCTGGTTTTCTGTGCTAAGTGATCTGTATTCCCTCTGAATTTACTTTCCCCTAACCCCGTGAAATTAACAGTACTTTCTGACATTCGACCCCCTGACCTCACACATAATAAGAATTTAAAAAGCACCATGCATGAGTGTGTCTCTGTAATGCAAAACTGGGAAAAATGACCATGTCACAGTTTTATTATACAAAACCTTCTCAATCTCCATTGCATGCTTCATATATGAGTGCTCAGTTTAAAGTTATTATAAAGAAAAACACAATTTTAAGAGTCATAATTCACTGTTCGTGACTTTTATAGACAATAAATTGTAGCAAATACATATTGCTACCAAAAAGCTTTGTACTCCATTAATGCAGATATTTACCAAGATGAGTGTTCAAAATAGTCCCCTAGAAGACTGATGGTTCAGAGGAAGGGGCTTCCAGGGAGCTGGTTACCAAGGGTGCAAGTGCATGCACAATGTGTAGGTCTCAAGGTTTAAGAGGCAGAAGCAGGGAAGTGTTATGTGGAAATGATTTTGTGTTATCAGGCTCAGGGGATGACAGCATACAAGAGTAAGAACAAGGTGCTATGTGGCTTTTTCTTCACTGTGAAGTAAAGATTGGCAGCTGGAAGTAAGGCTTACAGACAGACCTGCACACAGGACCTCTTCACCTAGGACTCATAATCACTACTCAAAGGAAAACGCATTTACCAGGGAAAAGCGGCTGTAGCCATCAGAAGTGTTCTTAAAACACCACTTAAATATCACTTTATACGCTATTACTTGCAAACTGTGGCTTCGTATTAAATTATACTTGCATAGGCTTTTGCTTAGGTGCTGATAATGCTTTTGAGGTTGCATTGGTGAAGAAGAATTTAGGCTGCCTCACAAGAGACGTGACCAGAATACTCCATGCTGCTGACAGTGACAGGGTGAAAAATTGCAGAACTGTACTTTCTTTCCCCATATAGATTGTAATTTTAATTGTCATTGTGGCCCTTCTGTTTTAATTATGGGACTTCTTTGATATATACCAGGACATCGTATTGAATGAAAATATGGTGCTATAATAGTCTCTTTATAATTAATGACCACATGTAGATCTTGGTGCATAAAAGGGAAGGAATAAATGAACAATTTATTTAACTAGGTTTTGGATTTCTTTCTGTCTTCCAGTGAATATAAAATGATCCTGGGGTTTCTGAGAATGTTTGATATAAGAACTGTACAGAATATATAATAAAATTACTTTAGGCTGGATTACAAAACATATTTTGTATTAAAATACCCTGCCCCAAAATAGTAAAATGTATCTATTTATGACATTACTCTTTTAACATTTCATCTGAAACCAAATAATAATAATAATCATCATCATCATCATTTAAATGTATTTGCATGTATATTTTAAATGTCTGTCTTTTTAGATTTTACTTGTGGTATAGCTAATTCTTACAGGTAAGATGAGGGTTCAAGAAAGAGACTTTTGAAGATTGATTTATCAAACTGAAAAAAAATCTTTCTGAACATTTTCTTTAAAAATAGAATAGATCCATGCTACATCTTTTTTCTGAAGGAAGAATAATTTTTTTCTCAGTTACTACTACTAAACAGAAGCTGTTTTTCTACAAATCAAAAATAAGAAGTCTCTTCATAGGCAATTTAAATGCCCTGAGAACTGTGAAGAGGAAACCAAAAAAGCACAGCAAAGGCTTAACATTGTTCTCAAACTATCACATAACAAGCTTACCATAAAGAGCACTATGACACGAATATGCTGGGCTCATATACATTTCAAGAGAGCCAGACCTCTATGGATTTCTGGAAAGCAGACCTATTTGTCCAGGGTCTGTCACTGTAAAACAGGAAAATGCCCCCTGACAAGCTTCTGCTAATTTTACTGTGGCATGGGGTCCTGTGCATACATCCTCTATAGTATGACTGCAGTTCAATTGTAGAGCACGATGAAATTGGATCAGCAGAGACAGGGACTACCCTGAGGTCAGCTGTGACCATGCCACTTCCATGTGATGTCTAGTTGGGGTGATGGTGTGTAAATAAACGTAGAGAATTGCAAATCTTGTCATGGCCATGCAGAACAGCTCAAGCATTTAAAGATGGTTGCCCGCAAACCTAACTGGAAGGTGGTTGCTCTGCGTGGTGGCTGAGGAAATACTCAATTCCTTGCCGGAGTCTTCTTCTTGACATATCTGAAAGTACTGACCGAGCATCATGTTGCTGAAGGGATTAATCACTAAATAGTTTTTCACTGTAGTGGAAAGTAAAGAAACAAGCTAATCATGTTTGAATATTGTGCTTTTAGAGCTATCGTGCTGATATCAAGGACCCTTTTTATTTATATTATCCTACTTTGATTTATTTGTTTTTTTTTTAAATGAGGTGAAGCATCTTAATGTTTTACTGTTTATTGAATTTAGCACATTAAAGTTCTATGAGTTCTTGTCATTATTATGAACTTTCCTAATGTTAGAAAATAAAATAGAATAGAATTCACATTTTCTGCTTATGAATCTAATTTTATTTAAATACTACTTACAGTACTCATTAAAATATACTTAGGTCTTCCTTCCTTCAACCCAGAAGATGTATTTTGTACCAGTTTTGCATTTACACATATCTGTTTTTCTGTTACTTTTCCCACATGACAATTACCTTTCATTACAAATTTATAAAATCATTTACATTTTAGCAGTTTAAATGTTTCTGCTGACATTTTGTAACTATTACCCTCTTCTAGAATGGCATATGTTCAGGCAGTTAATAAAAAATTAAATGGAATAGCACTAGACAAGGTGAAGCTTTGTATCAGAGTGTTCTCCACATTTCTGAAAATACCATCTTTGTGTTGCAAACTGTGAAGTGAGGTTAGGGCTGTGCCAATATGTGTATTTGTCACAACTGTCACAGAGACCGCGAACTAGCCAATCACACAGTCCTTAATTAGACAGTTATATTTCGCTTTTTAGAAATTGTCCTCATGTAAAATGGTGTCTAAGACTCAAGGAAGGTGCTGGGAGCTAAGAGGGCAAAGAATGCCAGCAGAAAAACACTTTGATTTCTTTGTAGAGGATTTATTAACTGCAGTATGATTTCTTAAATATAGAAATAAAATATATAATATAAGAGAAGTTGTACAAATTCAGCAAGAAACAAAAAGCAATATAAGGATTATTGAAATAGCAATAGGCTGAATTAAATATTACCATAGTATAATATGCTTTTGTATGGATTTTGAAATTATAAATTAAAAAATTTATAAAACAAAATGAGCATTCAAATAATGAAGAGATCATAGATGGCTTAAAAATCTTTATATAGGTTCACAATCTTGACATTGGCTTTATTTGAAAACCAAATTGCTACAATTTCAATTATCTATTACTGAAGGTATATCACATATTTTTGTCAAAGATTATTTATGCTTTTATATTTTTGAAAAATTATAGAAACATTTATATAGCATAATTCTATAGTTTTTCAGAAAATAAATCAGGGTCCTTCACTCTGAAAGTAAAATATATTGAATATCTTGCCATATTTTTTATTTTAATTTTTATCATATATTTATACACAGTTATAAAGTTTCATGTAGAATGAAGCAGACAAAAATATATCAGTAAAATTGTGTCTGTATATATATCAGTTAATATATATCAATTAATATATCAGTAATAATTGTGCAGTTATTATACCTTTATATGCATTTACCTGTCTATGAAAATGACATTAATATACTTTTACTGATATTATCGTCATATATTTTTACATTTTGAAAATTAGAAATTGAAACTACATTTATCTTTTAACTAAAAAGTCATCAACACACTGGTACTTTTTGCCAGCAAGTTTGCCTTTTGATGAAAATATGATGAATTTTATAATCTTGAATATAAGTAAATAAGCATGATTTTTAAAATATTGTGAAAATTATTATAAACTTATTTTTTTTATGTGATTTCATAGGTTTTAAGGTTTTTAAGCTAGTTTCAACCAGTGTAGAACTACTTTGAGTTTCTGGAACCTGAGGGTGGAAAGTCCTAAAAATACTAATAAATGAAAGCTACACAACATCATTAAGAGCTCTTTCTAAGAAATTAATTATGTAAATGGAAGATTTAAGCCTCTAATGTAGATGAAAGAAATGTAATTTATTTGTTTATTTTTAACAGTGGAAATTTCATGTATATTAAAAGCAAAAAAAAAATCTATTTTGGGGTAACTTGCACAGTTCATCCCATTTAAAATCTTTATTCAATAGGCATATCATAGAAGTTTTAACAGTCATAGCAGATTAACCTTGCCTGTGCTTTTGGAGGCTAGTCATCTGATGAATTTACATGCAGCTGGATGAAAATGCTATTTGGAGAGAGATTGAGAGTTTATTTGATTAAATCCCTTTCTCCACTACCTTGACCTCTTTCTTGTGAAATAA
The DNA here is from genome assembly GCF_016772045.2 of Ovis aries. Lineage (NCBI taxonomy): Eukaryota > Metazoa > Chordata > Mammalia > Artiodactyla > Bovidae > Ovis > Ovis aries. The sequence goes on from NC_056055.1 coordinate 153,868,971, forward strand.
TCAGAACTGTTTAGCAAGAATATTCAGGCATTAATAATGAATTGCTTTTGAGCCGATTTATTCTGCATGCAACAAACCCTTTGGTGTCCCTGCTCTTTTCTTTTTTCTTTTGTAAATAGCACTTTATTTAATGAACACAATGATTAGAAACAATAAGAAACATATCTTTGAGGAGTTTTGTTTAATATTTGTAGGCTGTTTTGCTACTTGTATTTCTAATTGCTGTGTTTTCACTTTCCTCTTCTTCCAAATACTTTCTGCCCACAATTTGTACAAAGGTGGGATGCGTTAGGCTGGGCCAGATGCTTCAGGATGATAGGATGGCAGCTACTTGATTTATCCTCACCAACTATAAGTGTGGTTTTGAGAATTTATGCATACTATGATGTTAAATAGTGATTCTATTGTTTGTGTAATTAATCAGATCGCAGTTATTTTTCTTAACAATTGTTAGATCAATTTACATAGAATTTTTTGTTTTGAAGACTTTTTATAGATTATCTAGTAGTGCAAGCTATTTCTTTTTCAAGAGAAAAAAACTTATCTGCAAGGAAATTAAATTAATTCCCTATCTTGTACAGCTAGACTTGTGTTGATACCAAATCCACTTTGGGTTAAGAAAAACAGCAAGGTATGCCTATTCTCTTATTCCATTTGAAATACAGTTGAAGAACAAGATAGTCACACAGAAAATAGCAATTAACAATTAATGTTAGTTGGTGATGAATTAAATAGGAACTCTTTACCTTTACTGTTAAGAGGAGGAATTTACCTTCTGTGCATCTCCCTGGAGTGTCACTGGATGAATTCCAGGCTTTATTTGGCAACAAAACATTGGTCAGTGTTTGGAACATATGATAACCTTCAAGTGTAACTTTGACATGAAGTAATAGGAGCAAGTGGAAATTTTTAAAGTGTGGTGCATATTTAATACTTTTGATACATGAATGTGGCAGATTTGCTGTATACATAACCTACTGTACTGTCACCTATTATAAGGCTACAGTATCTTGTCTATATACTAAATTAAGCTTCATTATAATTTGTTTCTTAATAATAACATGCGCTTGACTATAATATATAAAATGCTTGGCTTTCAAGAACAACTTTATGGAAAAACTGTGCAATATCTAATTTGCATTTAGCAATGATGTTACATTCACCATATACTAAACTGAAGAAAATCTAATCTAACATCATAATTTAAAATAATAATTTCCAGGGCTTTACAAGTAGGATACAAGTCAGATTACAATAACACATTGTACTATTTCTGTTGAGTAAAACAGAATCGGCTCATTATTTTTTCCCTCAAAAGTATTCAGAAAAGACATAATTCTTTAATAATGAGAATAGCATTACATTGAGAGGGAAGACCATTTAAATTGTCATAGGTGGGTAAAATTTTTCTTTCTTGATCATAATTAGTCATTTTGGGGTCTCTAATCATATCGTTACTATGCTAAGTTTAGGGGAGAGGTTTTATGACACTCAGATGACCTGACAGCAATCCTGTTGTAAAGACCATATATCTGGTTTTCAAAAATGTTTATATTTTTAATTATGAAGTACTGCATACTTCAAAAATTCACATTCAAGAAAAATTGAAAAGAAAACATTTTTATAGTGATATCTAAATTAATCCACTCTCAAACTTTTGTTATATTTTTTGATGTTTCATATCCTATAAATATTATGTAGTGTTGCAAATTTGATGCTTAATTTGATCACATGGATTTGAAGATAAGATTTTTTAATATTGATGCATACATTTTTGAAGATTTCTGAAAAACATAAGATATATTAAATAAATGTTTGAATGCCGCTGCTGCTGCTAAATGCTGCTGTTGCTTCAGTCATGTCCAACTCTGTGCGACCCCAGAGACGGCAGCCGACCAGGCTCCCCCGTCCCTGGGATTCTCCAGGCAAGAACACTGGAGTGGGTTGCTGTTTCCTTCTCCATTGCATGAAAGTGAAGCCGCTCAGTCATGTCTGGCTCTTAGTGACCCCATGGACTGCAGCCTACCAGGCTTCTCTATCCATGGGATTTACCAGGCAAGAATGTTTGAATACTTATGTGCAATTAACTCTAGAGTACATGTTGGAAAACAATCTTTCCACCAAGAATTGTATGATGTATATAAGGAGCAACATTTTTACATTTAACTATAAGAATAAAGTCAGTGGCATTAGAGACTGAAAACTCCAGCACCTAAGGAAGGAGGTCATTTTTAACAGACAATCAGAAAATCCTTCGTGGAGAAAATTTTACTCTAGATCAAGCTGAACTTCAGTTCAATTAAACCCAGAAAGCATTTAGTATTGTCAACCATGATATGATCTCTGTTTGGAAGGAACTTATAGATACAATAAAGATACATTGGAAAGGACAACAAATTCTATCTGGGCTGTCAGAAAAAGCCTCATGAAATAAGTTGTATTTGACCAAGATCTTAGTTAAATGAGATAAAAAGAGAGGTGGAAGCATTTTGAGATGAATGAAAAGCATAAGAAAAGAGACAGAATTAGGGTGTGAGAGGCCATGTATCTCCTGAAAAGAGAAGTCTTGCCAGTGTGGCTGAATCATAGGAAAATGGAACACAGAGATAGCTGATGAAATAAGAACTGAAATTGGGCTTGAAACACCTTGTAGGTCTGAGCAGCCAAGTGACAACCTCTGTCCTGATTTCTTTTCCTCTTTTTTTTTTTTTGGTCTCCATTGTTTTTTCTCTTTCAGGAAAACAACCTTGACAGTTCTGCGAGAGCTCACTTAGAATGGGAAAGAAGAGAAAAATGAAGAAATTTAACTTCAGATTGAGGCAATGTCATCAGCTAGAAATACCCTGAGAACAATCTTAACTTCTAAATGATATTATGCCTCTGACAACATTTGTGCTGAACAATTTCCAGTGCATTCTTTACTTTGTTTCTAATTAATTAGACAATAATAGGAACTAGAGATCTTGAGAAATTTAGATGACAATCCTTGTACCTAAGAAAATCCATACCTTCCTATTCCCAAATTATGCAAATCAATTTTAGAATAAATTAAATACCCAGTTTATACATCTACCTCCCTTCAGCCTTACTCCATAAACAAACCTTTAGTGAGTAGGATGTTAGTAACTTCTTTTTAAAGAGCTGTTTCAACTCTTAGGCTCTATCTGTTTCCTGATTCTATCAAATTCTGTATGTCAGTGAGGAGAAACCATAGCCAATTAAATTATTTTTATTCAATTTTTATATTCTTTAAAAAGCTATGGTTTGATCTTTTTGTTTCTCTTGCAAATAAATTTTAATTTAGAAACTAAAATCAATAAAAATATGCAAAAAAATAAAAAATATATTTAAGAGAATGGTATCCTCTTGAAGCATGCTTCATGTTTATATTGGATGCAAATATTTCTAATTTAAAGCAATATCTTCATCTTATGCAGAAAATGTATGAAGCATATCTCAAACATGAATTAGATAAAGCACTAACTCTGTAACAATCATATTGGGAAATGCTATGTTTTAGCTACTTGTTATTCCATATTACTCAATTCTGTGTAAAAATGTTTCACTCCTCCTTTGGATAGTCTGCAAGAGTAAAATCCTGGGAAGACATATTTCCAGAAACTAACATAATTGAAAAAATGAGAGAAACAAATAAAACATATACATTACCAACAATTTCAATTTATTTCCTTTCTCTAAATACTTATTGCCAAATTAACTTTGAATTTAATTAAATTCTAATGGAAGCTAAAATTGTTGAAATAATAACATCAGAAAAAAAATAGGTGATCTGACTAATGATGAGCTAAACAAAGCTCCTTAATGCTCAAAATAGTTTGAAATTTTAGAATGTTTAAAGAAATGTTTTTCTATACTGTGCACAATCAGGAGGAGGTTGGCAGGACATATTAGTACATTGTTTTACCTAAAACTTTGATTCTCCTTATATTCTAGAAGTTTAATTGATTTTTTAAATAAAAACAAAATGGAATTAAAATAAATTGCTCTATTGCCTTAATTATTCAGCCTTTCTAATATCATGCAACCTACTTGATCAGCATAGTATTCACATCATCTAACTCAAACTCCTCCAACCAAAGTTGAAAGTTCAAATTCAGTTCCATATATTTTGCTTTTTCATTAAAAAGTATACATTACAGTGAACTTCCTCAGTGGCTCAGTGGTAAAGAATCCACCTGCAGTGTAGGAGCCTCGGGAGACAGGTGTTCAATCCCTGAGTTGGGAAGATATCCTGGAGGAGGGATTGGAAACCCACTCCAATATTCTTGCCTGGAGAATCCCATGGACAGAGGAGCCTGGCAGACCACAGTCCATAAGGTCACAAAAAGTCAGACGTGACTTAAGTGACTTAATATGCACACATGCATACAATATAGTAGGTACCCACCCGTAGAGAGAGGGTCATATTTATTTCTTAATATGACTTTTTACTGGAATATAGTTGCTTTATAACATTGCGTTAGTTTCTGCTGTATAACAAAGTTAATCAGTTATACATATACATGTATTCCCTCTTTTTACGATTTCCTTCCCACTTAGGTCACCACAGAGCATTTAGTAGAAGAATAAGAAAGCTCTCACATATACAAGCTTAAAAGTCCTTCATTTTAGAGTCCATTCTTCCCTTTTCTTAAAAAGCCTTTATTATGCAGAGCAAAGCATACCAGACTTACTGATCAAAATATCCTCTAAGTTTAATAGGCCTGAACTTTCATTGGAACACAAAGGCTGCTGCTGCTGCTGCTAAGTCACTTCAGTCGTGTCTGACTCTGTGTGACCCCATAGACAGCAGCCCACCAGGCTCCCCCATCCCTGGGATTCTCCAGGCAAGAACACTGGACTGGGTTGTCATTTCCTTCTCTATTGCGTGAAAGTGAAGTCGCTCAGTCATGTCCGACTCCTAGCAACCCCATGGACTGCAGCCTACTAGGCTCCTCCATCCATGGGATTTTCCAGGCAAGAATACAAGAGTGGGGTGCCATTTCCTTCTCTGGGAGCACAAAGGACTGCATCTGTAATCTCTAGTTCCTTCTAATTTTAGTAAAGTCTCAATGTCTCTTGACAGTTTTCAATTTTATTCCTTAGTTACCTCTTGAAGTTTCTCTCTCAGACTTTCTGTGCTTTCCCTAAGACAATAACCTCATCTCACGATGAAAGGATGTGGGATCTACTGGTCTTGGACATAGATTGATCATGGAACCTGGTCAAGGAAGAAGGAGTAAGGGAGAAGGAGGAATCCAAGACAATTCTGAGTGTTGGGGACAATGCTGGTGCTATTAATAAAATTAGAAAGTTAGGAAGAGAGCATGCTTGCAGGAAGTGGTAGATAATAAAGCAAGATTCTGTTTTACTTAGAAATTTATGGCTAAGTAGTCTTCTAAACTTCATGAGTGGCTGTGGCACAGTGGTGAGAAGCAATCCCCACTTCAAGAGAGTAAACGCTGGTGAATGGCGAGATAAGCACTAGAGATATAGAGGACATTATAAATATTTGATAACAAAGGTAAAACCAAAGATAAGACGTTGTCTTGAAAATGAAAAGGGAAAACATTTTCTATGGCAGAGAAATTATGCCTGGATTGAAAGGCTCTAGAAAAGTGAAGGACAAGCACATTCAAATGAAAAAACATGACTTTCTTGAGTAAAGACAGAAAGTGAAAGCAAGGGATAAAAGTTGAGGTTCTGAAGTAGAAGGTGGTATTCACAGCAGATAAACTCCATCTTCTCATGAAATAGTAGCCAAGGCAATTTGCAAAAGTGGGCTGTTCTTTTAAATAAGGTAGAGATTATTTCAGAGTTGCAACTGAGAAAAATAATGAAATCACACACATACAAACAAAATGTAAAAAGAATCCTGAGAAGTAGTGAGAGCCTGGCTATGGTTTAGTAGACTTATTCTACCCTTATACTTCCAAAATGCCCTGTTGGAGTGGAGTTTCAGTTTCTAATTGTTTTGTCCATTTCTGGATGTTTAATCTCATAATAAAATTTTAAACACCATGTCACAATTAATGTGTTTGAAGCCATCCTGTGCCAGCTTTGTAAAATTTTTCCTTATGATGAACTGAAAACTTTCTGTCTGTAACCCTCATATTAATCCATCAGGAAAAAACCCTATGCTCTCATTAGGAGTCCTTGTAATGTGTTATTGCATCCTTCTTTGTTTTTAAAACTCTGGACTAAACACTTTATTTCATTAAATAATTTCTAATATCATTGAATTTCTTTCATCTTCAATAAGAGAAAAATACACATTATTTTGCTCCAAAACTGCACATACATTTAGAAATAATTCTAAGCTCAAATAATATAAATTTTTACAAACAAAGGTCTATTGCTTGATTTACTTTCTGGTTTGTACATATTTATATAAAAATTGTTTTGTTTAGCTGGAACTCTATTCAATCAATTTAGATTAATTCATATTCACATTTCCAAAGATACAGTGTTGTGAGAAAGAGATGGAGATGAGGAATCAGGAATGAGATTTATAAAAGACCTTTGGAAAAATATTCAAATAATTTTTATTATTTGAAAATTTTAATTCTTGATATTAGGAGGAAATGAGATCATATATATTAATCCCCTATGAGTTAATTTCTTCCAGGAGTGGGGCTGGCATACTTTAGGATAAAAGTGGCTGTTTCTTATCATTCTCATTGCATTTTTCCAAATAAGACTATGATTGAAAAATTACATTTTATGATCGATATCCTAGATTTATCAGCTTTTTCCCCCTCTGTCATAGAGTAAGTCCACAAGTTTATGAGCATTTATTTCCTCTACTGTGAATGCCTATATTCATTAAAAGAAAATATTCATTAAGTTATACTCCTCACACTATGTCTAGAAAAGGTTAACTCACTTAACCAATATGGTAATATTATTCTTCATAGATTGATTTCTTTATTGACCACAATTTAGATTATTGATATACATGATAAAATGTGGGAATATTCTAATATGTTATAGGACTCCTTTTCTTTGAAATTTAATATAACTCTGAAAATACCCTTCAGAGAATGCAGAGAATGCATATAAAAATTCTTTGTATAATAGTTTCAAAATCATAGCATTTGGCTTAGAAATGTTGGTAGAACTTAAAAGCTATCTACACGTTTAGTCAATAAAATAGTTTATACCCAGTATTCAGTCCATTTTCTACATTAAAGCTAGTCTAAATATTAATGAAAATTGCAACAGAGAGAATTGCATTAGTTTCTGACAAGATTATAGACTGCAAAAGGAAATTTACAATCGCTTGTCATAGCCTAGGCCAATTCAGAATCCAGATACCCTCTGTCTTGTCAAGGGTTTTACCTTAGGCCATATATACCCTTCCCACTTGCCACATTTTCAGTAGGAATCTTCAGAACAGATTTATTAATCCTTCAAAAGCTTCCATAGTGGCATAGTCTACACTGATTATCTAAAATGTTCAGAATACTTTGAAAAAATTAACCATTACTAGAGTAAATTTTTCCACCTTTCTTTCCCCTTCTCTACCAAGGAGCAGAAGTGAACGGAGAACCCAAACTTTTCAGCGTCCTCTTTTAAAATAAAATCAAACTAGTATATTTGAACAATTTAAGCTGATTCTAGGAAAGGATTATTAGGATTGTAATTTACTGTTTCTTTCAGAAATTAAAGCCTACTCTGAATTTTTCTCTTCTTCATTGAACTAAATATTTAGTGCATATTTAATTTTTGTCTATGATTGTCTATGCTTAATTCTAAATAATGTGCTATTTTAATTCCAATCATTTTTTGATTTACATTCTCTGACATTTTCAGCTTTGATTCTGTATTTCTTCCCCAGTTTTCTTATCAATGGTCATTTTGACTGTATCCCACCCAAAATTAAGATTCTTAAATTCTATACAGCACTTGCAACTTTAGGTTTTATTATATTTGTGAGAAGTGTTTATGAAAATATCAATAATTCTTTCAATCGTAGGTTGATATTGCTTAAAATGACCTATGATTCACTTACTGTGTACTAAGGATTGCTTTAAATTCTTTGCATAAATAATTACTTTAATTCTCAGAACAACCCTATGCAGTATTGTTATTATCATTATTCTGATTTTGCAGATGAAAATTGTGGCAGAGAGTGTAAGTATCTTACTCAAGATCAAAGAGCTGGTGGATGGAAAAGATAGACATTTTAAGTCATGTAGCTCCCAGTTTTTATGCTCTTAACCATGGACATTACTGGATTTTCATAAGGTAGGAGTTTTGGGGGCCAGGGCCAAAACTCTATTCCCAAATGAGACCAATTATTCTATTTTTGGTAAAATTCTTGTTATAGATAGCTGTTATAGAATATGAGGTTTTGACAAGTCTATTAGAGAAAGATTATCAACTTTGAAGTCAGCTAAAATGGGCTTGAATTCTCTTTTTTATAAGTAACCTACTGTATGACTAAATTTGAATCTTTTTCTTCATTTCTCTGGCCCCGTTTCTTTGCTATCATGAGGATTAGAACAGTGACATATAAAAGGTAACCACACAAAATCTGGTTCATAGTAGATTTTCTCCCTTTTCCCTACAAGAAAAAAGAAAAGAAATAGCCTATTTTCTTTTTTCCTCTGTTATTGCACATAGATGTAGCCTGAAGAAGCAAAGGATTGATGTCCTTGGTCTAAGGCTGGAAAAAAGCTAGGCATTTTATATATTGATTTGTAATATTTAAGCTTCCTATTTTCCTATCTGTGAATTAATTAGGTGTGTCACAATAGATGCACTCTTCTCTTCTCTGCTGCAGAGTTTTAATCTTCCTCCTGAGGAATGAGCATTTTATTTTACAGATTTTACTAGAACCAAGCATGGGAGAGGAAGAAACACTCGCCACCATTTCACAAACAACTCCTACTTGCTATAGTTTCTGAAAGTTTGTTCTTTGTGAGGCGTATACATAGCCAGTTCAAGTTCCGTGAGATTAATGAAATGCTTACATAAATTATTTTAATTGGAGGTTATATCTATTGACAAAAGACTCTGCTGAATATTTCAGTGCAACTAGGATTACATTTTTGTCTTAACTCATCTGCCTTTTCAGACATACCATAAGGAAACCTATGAAACTTTTGAAAATAGAGAAAAATCCTACTCAGCACCAAGAGTACATTTCGAGTATTAATATATGTGGTCAGTTTGAAGGAGTATAATGAAAGAAACTAAAAGTGAAAGTGTTAGTCACTCAGTAATGTCCGACTCTTTGTGACACCATGGTCTTTAGCCCACCAGGCTTCTCTGTCCATGGGATTCTCCAGGTAAGAATACTGGAGTGGGTTGCCATTCCCTTTTCCAACGTATCTTCCCAACCCTGGGATCAAAACCAGGTCTCTGGCATTGTAAGTGGGTTGTTTACCATCTGAACCATCAGGGATGCCAAGAAGTTAATATATTACCAGGGAACTGAAATAATATTTGTTGTTAATCTGTGCTTTGCTTCTTGTGTTAATTAGAGGTATTAAGGCTATAGTATACTTCCCAGGTGGTTCTACTGGTAAAGAAACCACCTGCCAATGCAGGAGATGCTAGAGACATAGGTTCAATCCCTGGGTGGGGAGGATCCCCTGGAATAGGAAATGGCAACCCACTCCAGTATTCTTCCCTGGAAAATTTCATGGGCAGAAGAGCCTGGTGGTCTGCAAAGAGACTGACACAATTTAGGGGCTGACCATGCACTATTAATAATGTGTGTGTGTGTGTGTGTGTGTGTGCTAAGTCACTTCAGTTAAGCCTCAATTAAAAAAAAAAAGTACTTACTATCTCATTAATATGACAAAAGAGCCATGTAAAGCTTAGCTTACTGACAGTAAAAATAGATAAATGGAAAGAATACATCCCGGTTAAAAGGGGAATGATTTCAAATACTTTGTAAAGTATTTGTCAAAAATTAAATGTGTCTGGAATGTTTTTTAGCTAAATATTTGTGTATTGCCATGAAGTTATTCCAGGGTTTGCATACATTTTGGAAGTATTTGAATTGTGTGTTAAATTCAGGTTGTTGTTCAGCCATAAGTCGTGTCTGACTCTTCTGAGACCCCACCTGCCAGGCTCCTCTGTCCATGGAATTCTCCACGCAAAAATGCTGAAGTGGGTTGTTCTTTCCTCCTCCAGGGGATCTTCCTGGCCCAGGGACTGAACATGGGTCTCCTGCATTGCAGGCAGTTTCCTTACCACTGAACCACCAGGGAAGCCCTAAATTCAGGTTAATTATGTGTTAATCACGTTATTGTCAGCAAGAGATTTGAGGAGGACCCTGGAAGAAGGCAAATGTTACATTTGCATCACACAGTGTTCATGTTTTCTCTTTTTATCACTTATAGATAGGTTTCAAAACAAGTGCAAAATCACTGAAATTATTCAGAAATATACACGATTGGTAAGAGTATATATGAAGTATATATGAAGTATATATGAAGAGTATATGAAAATTAAAATAGACCTAGAGATTGTTTCCTTTTCTGACAAATTTGCATGCTACTAATTCAATACTTAGGATGGATGATAGGACAGATTTTAAGAGTTTAAAGGCATTATTGGTTATTTATTGTAAGAATTTGGATTTTCTTTGTATAAAGCAAATTCTGAAATTATCTCCTCTGAAATCAAAGTTCCCTACAATTTATAATATTAGGAAAATGAGTTGTTTTTAGCTAGCATCTTTTCCCTCATATTTTATTTTATATTTCACCCAGTTTCACTGTCTGGATGATGATCATCTATGTAATATATGTTAGGAATTTTCACTTGAAGGACCATGTATCTTTAAATGTCTTCTCTTTATTCGTCCTAGTTCTAACACATGTAATTTCCCCTTTAATTTGACATCATTTAACGGCACATTACACGTCAATGATGTGATCTGTGAATATTTACAATGTTCATGTCATTTTTATTTTCTAATCCAATTTAAGTAGCTCTGCTTTTTATGACATCATGAATTCTTCAGTCTTTTTGGTCTTTTTGGGACTAATTATTCCATTAGTTCCTTTGAACTAGCTCTGTGTTGTCAGTCATTTCTTCTCTTTTGATCATAAGACCTTTGCTGCCCTCCTTTGCATGTACAATCAGTTGTAGGTCTATGCAACCAAGCTAAGGAGCAAGTACTAAGTTCTCCTCCTTGCAGACTGCTGTTCCCAATTATTTCTGTCCAGAATGCACTTTGCAGGTAAATCTTCCTACTATAAAACCATGGCTTCTAATGTTCTTACCTGCTGAAAAATAAACTTGGATATATTTTAAAATATTTTTATAATAATAGTAAATATTTTATATAAAGTATTTTCACTTAAGACAAAGGTTTAAAGAAAATGAGCTAAAAAAAAAAAACAGAAGAAAAGCAGACTGAATTTCAATTGCTACAATATTACATGACACATAGTCTATGTTTATTGTTCAAAGCTGCTTTTGGCAGAATTACAAAATGTCCTAGATTCAACTTTTGGAAAAAAATGTAGTCTTTCTTAATACTTCCCATATCCATTTGCTAGTTAACTTATACAAAAGTTTATAGGTGTGACTACTTTTAAGCAGCATCAAGGCAAAATATAATTCAGAGTGATTTAAGCATGACTTTGTCTTTAACTCACTTGTTTACTAGGGAATTTAACATTGCCTCTGCAATGCTAAGGAGCTCTGCTGTCTGTTGCTGCCCTCTGTAGTGATGACAAAGAGAGCACAAGATCAGTTCATGGTAGAATCTGACTAAAAATTTTCTCTAGAATGCAATTGCTGCCTAGTTGAGAATCACATATTTTCAAAAATAAAAAGCCAATGCGTGTATTTTTTTCATTTGAAGTGTTCTTCAGCAAGCACTAGACACTAAGAGCATAACCTGACTGCTTTTTAAAGTATCATTCTTAAATATTGCAGTGTGATTCATTTAGTCTGATTGAAAGTACCACTAAGAATACTTACATATATACTAAAATGGTAAAATAATATATTTAAAAAGTAGATTTATGACTTAAGATTTCAGATTGGATGACAACAACTAAGAATGGTCCAGAATTTCTGCCATTATCAGCCAATTTTATATTAATCCATTTAATTCTCCCTGAGACTGTTACCTTATGGATCAAATGGGATCATTGTAGAGCTAAATTCATACAAAGAATGTAGTTGGTACTCGTTCCTGGTGGCTCAGACCATAAAGATTCTTCTTTCAGGACAGGAGACCCAGTTTTGATCCCTGGGTCAGGAAGATCCCCTGGAGGAGGGCAAAGCAACCCACTCAAGTATTCTTGCCTGGAGAATTCCATGGATAGAAGAGCCTAGTGGGCTACAGTACATGGCGTTGCACAGAGTCAGACACGACAAAGAAACTTTCACAAGATCTATCTAAATAATAAGCATGCTTGTTTCCTTAGCTAGGTTTAGTCTGATTTAACAATGAAGCAAGCTGCCTAGGTGGTGCTAGTGGTAAAGAACCCGCAAGCCAATGCAAGAGATGTGAGAGACCAGGGTTTAATCCCTGGATGGGGAAGGTCCCCTGAAGGAGGACATGGTAACACACTCCAGTATTCTTGCCTGGAGAATTCCATGGACAGAGGAGTCCATAGCATTGCACAGAGTGGGACACGACTGAAGCAACTTAGCACACACGTGCACAACTGTGAAATAGTTAAAATTTATCCTTCCCTTCTCATTCCACTCTAAGACACTGCTCCCATTGCCCTTTCCTCTGGGAATAGGGGAAGAGAGGACTAGTCCGAGGGACAGACAGTTGCTGAGTTAAGGAGGAACTTACTAGGACCTGAGTCATGTCTAGGAAGAGACAACAGAAATATGTGCTCTTGAAAAGAAGACTGGCTGAAGCTAAACAGGGCTTACGGGCCTAGCTAAGTAGCCTGTGGCTCATGGCAAAGGGTTCTCGGCAGAAAATCTCAGAGTCAAGCTGTACTGTAAAAATAAGGCCATCTTTGCTAGGGTTAGGGTGTGGCCAGAGTATGACTACCCTTTGAAAGAACAGCTAATTTCATGTGATGGCTGTTTAAAATTCTTCTATATTATAAAGTCTTTTATATCATAAATTCTTTTATAGTATAAAGATGTGAGTTTGTGTACTAGTTCTGTCATTTACTGGCTGCCTGCTTATCCTAGAGCCAGATTCTTTGATTTCTCTGAGTCTCAGCTTCCTCCTTTGTAAAGCTGGGGTTACTTGTGAAACAATATTGCTAAAACTCCTGATCTAATGCATGTTATTAAAAATAGTAGATATTTATACTTACCTGGTAGGGGAGGTACCATGACCATGAAGATGGTTTTCCCAGTTAGGTTCATCCATTTCACACCATTGTGCTGATCCCTGCAATTTCCCCAAATGTGGGAAGCCCAACTGCATAATTCATGGTAGTGGAGGCTGGTATTTGCACTAAAAATAGCATTTAATAAATGTTAATTCATTTTAAATCTGGTCAGGATAATAGCAGGAACTGGGTAGGTCAACCAGCAAGTAACATCAGTGAGTTTATTTAAGAAGGACCAAAAGAGACCATGAAACTTTTCTGAATTTCTGGAATTATATGACCTATGTGATTGCCTGATATATGTATTTCCATAGAAGAGAATTCTAGAACTGACTGGAAGACATTGACATGTGGTCAGGGATCAGCTTTTATACCATGCTTTCTATGAGTCAGTTACCATGTTTAAACTTATATTGACTTATACTTTGATTTTTCAGACACCATCCCTGAGGTATAAGTTCAGCCTAAGTCTGACTGTGACCCCACATGTCTGACTGTGACTCCAAGATGTGTTTAGTTTGTGGAGGTAGCTCATATGATTAATATTTCAACGTTAAGAGACAACTTGCCTAAATGACATGTGGCATAATTAACTGGCTTTTTGTTTCAGTTTAGCCATTGGGAATTTTTATGGAGATCATATTTAGCTTTCAATGTAGTTTGAGGGAATAGTTGCAAAAACATAAATGATTATTCAATAGACTGTGTATCTTTTTTAAATTTCTTTTAGCTTAAAAAACAAGTGGCCAATTTTATAAACTCACCTCAACGTAATCAGCACTTAAAATGTTGGATGAGGAGAAGTTAAGGGTTTTGGAGGGTGACTGATAAAGCCACAATTCACTGGCCTTCTTACATTGTCTCAATTTTCTTTTGAGAACAAGAGAATACAATAAGCATTTAAGTATTTAATTTTCATAAGTAAAAGTAAGAAGTGGTTTATTTAACAATGTTCAAAATGAACTTCGGAACTGATGAAAATAAACATATGATCCTGGAGCTAGAATATCTGGTGGTTTTGAATCACAAATGTGCTACTTCCTAGATCCATGACACTGGGCAAAATTCTATGCCTTTCTGTGCTTTACTTTTCTCTATTTTGAATGGGACAAATTATAGATCTCACAACACCATGTTGTGAGGAGTACGCAAGTTAATTCATGTGAAGCATCTACCTATATTTGTAGGCTTACAGGGAAACAAAATAATACAATATAAATCCAAGGTTTAGAGACAGTTATGGTGTGGCTCAGATGGTAGAGAATATGCCTGGCTATGCAGGAGTCCGGGGTTTGAAACCTGGGTCAGGAAGATCCTCTGGAGAAGGGAATGGCAAATCACTCCAATACTCTTGCCTGGGAAATCCCATGGACAGAGGAGCCTGGTGGTCTGTAGCCCATGGGGTCACAAAGAGCTGGACACAACTCAGTGATTAAACAACAACACAGTGACAAAACAATAAGTAGGTTTTAGAATAGTTGTCCAATTAGATGTTTTTCTTTGAATGATTATAATAAGGGTATTTATTATGCAAAGTCCATAGCATGGCTATTTTATTTAGAAACCTCTGAAACGTTTTAAGAAAAATTTGAGCCATAGACTTTGAGCATCTCTACCAGCTTAATGTTGCTCTTGGCTGTAAGGGTCTTATTCAAAACACTGAGCAGTTTGATGGCAAGCATCTCTGTTTTCTAAGTGCATTTAATAATATATGTGTTTCAAAGTCCTGTGCTTATTACATTATTGGTGACTGGATACTTGTAAAAAGTTAAGGTGGTTGTTGGTAGTCGGCCTCCTTGGTGATGCCCCCTATTTTTTAATGCCTACTTTTGTAGAGTACAATTTAATCAGTGTTTTAACTGTGAGTCAAAAGTACATATTTTATGAATTCTCCTTAAAGGTTTATGATTTTTTCTTTTACTACTAATATACAAAATGACCATTTTATGTCTCTAATGATTGTGTCTCAATAGCCCAATACAATTACTAATAGAGAACTACATGGTCTGAAATGAGCTCTAATATAATTATTTCTATCCCTGGGTTGTGGATAATTCAATCTTCAGCTCTGATGTACTCAGTTAAACATGGTGGATTTACATACCCACAGTCTTAGGTATGTATCTAAAGAGGTCAACTAGTATCATGAATAATCATTTCATTTTGGTATTTATCTAGTCAAAATCAGGTTTCTGAAAGCCTTATACAATTTTTCTCAGGTGCTCAATATTAATGAAGGAGAAGAAATTTATATGAAATACTTAAGCTTACAGACATTTGAAACAGTCCGCCAAAAGTATAAATGGAATTTCAAAGTTTGTATTTTAATTTTTTTCCAAGTGAATTTATAAAGCACTATTTTCAAAACATTCTCACCAGCAACACGTGTTTGTTCTTTACTGTACTGAAATTTGTGCTGTATTATAGATTTTTAGTAAATATAATAATGAATATCATATAAATGATTGAAATAGAATAATGGTGACATGCTTTGACCTTGTTTAAAGAGTTAGTCTGAAGTTCCAGTTCACATAGCCTTTTACTCCTTTTTATATTACTCTGTAATTTCAAGAATTTAGAACAATAAACTAACTCTGCTGCTAAAGAAAAATTTGAGAGTAATTGCTATGTTTACACATTTGCTTAACACCAAGGTTGCTAAGCCCCAAGAGCCAAAGGAAACATTGAATCATGAAGACTATTCATTGAGCTTTTGCTATCTAAGAGAATCTATTTTGTAAATATAGCACAAAATATTTATAAGTTCAACTGACTTAGAATATTTTTTTCCATTCTTTGCTATGTTACCTGAAGTGTCTATAATTAGAAATATTCCTCTGGGTTTGGGCATTATCACAATTGTTACCCAGAAAGTTAAACTGTTACTACACATTAGCCTACAAACACATATGATCCTGATCAAATATGTAGCTCAAACAGTATTCTGAAGAAAAAAAAATATATATTGGAATAGGAAAATCCTAGTTGATGGATTATTCTGAAAGGGCAACTTTGAGTGGCATAAATGATATAGAGTTTAGCCTTGATATAAAACAATGACAATATAGTTATCTATTGATAACAATAGATTATTGTTATCTATTGATAACAATGTTATCAACATTGTTATCTTCATGTTGATGTTTGGCAGAAACCATCTCAATTCTATGAAGCAATTATCCCTCAATTTAAAAAATAAATTAAAAGGCATTATTATCATTCTAATTGGTTCACCAGTGAGCCCAAGTAGTCATTCCTTATGCAAAAAAATCAATGGAGATATTACTTACATTAAAATGAAAAATATGTGAGTTCTTTGAATTTGATGAATGATTTACCAAATATTTAATACATATTTTTTGGCATTGTCTATTTATTATGAAGTTTATTTCTAGGATTGGTGTAGTGGTGAGATAGCTCCAAAATATGGCTTCTGGTCCTTAAAACACTTCTCAGTTTAAAGGAAGAGACAGTTTTTACATAAATAACAGTGGACAGTAAATGATATAAGAAGCTGAAGTTCTTGAGTAAGAAGGTTAAGGCCACATTTCAAATTGGAACACTGGAAAACTAACTGCAATGTAGCCTTTCTAACTGTTTTCCAGAAAGTACAATGGAAATGTATAAGAAGGGACCACTTTTAAAATCAACAAAACAGATATAAAATATTTACTCTTATTATAAAAATCCACACTGTAAATAACTGCATAGACATTAATACTTGTCCTTCCTTGAAGACATACGTATTTTTTCCCTCAGTATGGGATCGTTCTAAAAGAACTGTTTTGTAATCTACATTTTAATTTAATGTATCGTGAACTCCTTCCCATGGTAATAAAATTCCATGTATAGTACTTGAATCTTCATCATTTGTTTTGTTCATCTAATAAAAAAATTGCTCATGGAGAATTCACTATGTTCTTAGCATAGTCATGGTTGGGGGATACAATGTTATATATCAAAGGCATGTGTTACTGATGGCATCCAATCATAGCAGAATTTTGATGTTAAATGACAAATGGCATAAAAGACAAGGGAAAAGTAGATTTTCTTTTTATCTCCTCTATTAGTCATTGTTGAGAATGTTAACTAATTATTTGGATAATAGACATATTCATTGAGCTACATGATCAAGGTACTGATAATTTTGTTCTGCTGTTCTACTTCCAAACAGACATAGCTTCAAGTTCTGGCTCCATCACCTTAATGCTGGGCAATTGGTCCTCTTAATTACTGCGAAATGATTGAAAACTTTCTGTTGATTACTGGTCTGGAAGTTCAAAGAGTAGGTAAAGAAAAGTTTGCTTTTCTGTCTCCACATGATTCTGATCATCTGAAACAGGAAAGCATAAATTAAAATTCTGGTGGAACTTATCGATAGCTACATCTAAGTTTGTTTTGCTTGAAAACATCTATTCTTTATTTACTTTAAATATGTTTAAAAGGGAGTATCATTGTTTACAATGTTGTGATAGTTTCTGCTATACAACAGCATGAGCCAGCTATATGTACACATACACACCCTCCCTTTTGAACCTCCTTCCCAAGTCTCTCACTCCACCCCATCCATCTAGGTCACCAGACGGCACCAAGCTGAGTTCCCTGCACCTGACAGCAGATTCCCACTAGCTATTTATTTTATAGACGGCAGTGTAGATGTGTCAATCCTAATCTCCCAGTTCGTCTGACCCTCCTCTTCCCCCTCTGTTTCCACATGTCCCGTCTCTAAGTCTGTGTCTCTCTATTCCTATCTTGCAAATAGGTTCATCTGTATCATTTTTCTAGATTCCATATATATGTTTTAATGTATGATATTCAGACAGTGATTTCTTAATAAAGTATATATTTTCAATGTAAGAGTTTTATAATTATTTGGCTGTCATCCATTCATTCACCTGTCCATCTAACTATCTATCCTTTACCTATCATCTAACACAAATATAAGAGCAAGTATGTATTAAAATGTGTGCGTAAATATGTTTTCATAGGCTTATGTGTGTACCTAGTGCCACTTGTTTCTGATTATTTTTCCTGTATAAATCTTGTTCCCTTTCTTGTAACTTTTCCTCTACCTAACCAAATACTAACAACCAGAAAGCTCTTTAAGTGGAAGAGGGAATGCTCTCCAGTTATGTAGGATTGGTCCATATGTATAAAAGACTAAAGGGAAATAGAGAGCTCTTCACTTAAAATTAGTGTTCAAAACAGAAAGTAATTAGGTTTAGAAGAAAACTCAGTTAAAGTTGTTATGTGACTACACTATTAGAATTAAGAGGTAACTGAGATTTCCCAAGTGATAACAGATAATTTGCCATTTAGCCTATAATGAGGTTTGAAAAAAAGAGACTCAACAAGATATCAGCAGTAACTAGAAATGCATTTCTTAGAAGGTCCACCCAGTGTGCAGTTACTCCTTTATCCTTACAAAAGAGAAAAATTGTCGAATGCAATGTACTTTCAGCAGTCATCAGTAGTGCCCCCTCAAATATTTCTGTTGACCCTAACCATCTCTACTGACTATTTCCTCCCCTCTGGTTTCTCCTAGTTTTCTGCTGAGCTAGTCTATTATAAGCCATCTGGGTCAGATGTGGTAGGATAGTACTGAAAAATAAAAATCATCACCTTCAGTGTTGTAGTAATTAGACTTTTACTTGAAATATTCAGAGAAACATGATGCAATCTTTAAATGCAGATGCAAATCATGTGCAAATTATATGCTAATACATGAGTGTCCCACCTAACTATTACATATAACTGAATGCAGCCCTTGGGAAAATCTTATTGGAGATCATTGGTCTAATGAAAATTGCTGCTGCACGCTAATTATAGTGACATGTGTGCTGCTGTATTGCCCCTTAGCGGTGAGGGGGATGACAGAGGTTAGTTGAAGTTAGATGACTGACTGACAGAATTATGTCTGTTATCATGGGAGTAAATAGCAAAATATCTTTATTCTTTAAAATGCAGTTTTATGACTTTACACCTAAATTAAAATGCAGCATTGGTTTACTATATTGACAATGTGTTCAGGAGGATATGGGCCTAGAATACAAAAGTCACAAAGTACCACTTGACCAATTCAGTTAAATCTTTCTTTACTATCATTTTTTAACCAATTTTTCATTTCTCAGCAGTTGGATAATTCATTGGAAATATACAGGGTATAGAAATATACTCTATACATTTAGAGAAGTAATACCATATTCACATTCCAAAACTAAGCCAAGTGCTAAAAGGATTTAATAATTCCTTTGGAACAGTCAAATTCAAGCCCCATTATGTTCAGACTGTATGACTTTGGACAAGCCTTTTCGTATCTTTGAGTTTTCAGTTACTTAACTATGAAAATATGATAAATGTACACACCTTCTTGAGTAGCTAAAGGAGTACATGAAATACTCCTTTGCAGAGCCTGCAGTGCAACAGATAAATGCTTATGAACCTATTATTATATTTGAAATGAGTTGTTATTAAAAGTATTTTTTATATCCAAAGATGTCTAGTCTAGACTAATTTCTAATTTATGATATTTATATTTCCTAATTAGAGAGAGACTTAATATCTGAAAGATGCCCATTCTTATTTAAGCTATAAACTAAGAAAAAAGCAAAAAAAAAAAAAGTCTTAATTGTGATGTAGAATGTTAAACAAGTATAATGTGTGATTGTATTTAGGAGTTCTAATACCACCATTTGAGGTTTATGACTGAGAGATGAAGAGATTGAATTGTGGGGGAAGAAAGAATTACCTTAATTATTCATTAACCTAATTAGCTTAATTAATTTAAGCAGTTTCCCTGCTTGAAAGAAGTACTTTCCTGAACTTGTTCAGAAATTATATCTACCTTCTTTAAAGCCAAAATAGGCAGAAATTGTTTAGTGTTTAGCTTATAATAAAGCTTAGGAATCAAAGGCCTTGCCAGTTGTGTTGGTCAGGAAATAAACCAAGGAAAAGATCCCTTGATTTCTAAAATTTTTTGATTCTTGACAGCCTTCTTTTTTCTTGTTAAAAGATAATCATTTTGCCACTTCAAATGCTATTTCAAATTAGAGATTTTAGCATCTTTAAGATCTTCTTAAAGGTTTGGCTAGCAGCAAAGTTATTAAGATTAGTGTGTATGGGAGACCTACTGGACTTCTAACTGTAGAACATATAATTATTTTTAAGTTTTAAAGAGGGAAAAATTTATATTTTATTCCCTTAAATAGCTATGCATTTAAGGGACTATCCATGCCTTCCTTACACTAGGTATACATTTAGGTAGTTGAATATCCCTTTGTGTAAGATTGTTTAGAAACAGAGTGGATAGGGAATGTAAATGATATGCAGCTCATTATACATATTATAAAATAAAATGTTAGCAATAAACACATGTTGAGTCTCAACCAATAGAAAGGCCTATTTTATGTATAGTGCAAATTTACTAGCTGCAGTTAATACTTTCAGGCTTATCTTCAGCACTGTGCATTTTTTTTTTTACCATACAAGCAGCATTAAGGGCAGTGCTTACTAAGTGCTTTTCTTTTACTAGGATGATGACAACCAATATGATTGTTTCGGCATTATCTTTTTACTGAATTTGTTCTGTGTGATACCTTAAAATTTAAATACAAGGTTGTATTATGATGGACACATACTTGTGCCTTAAATTTAATGTCACATTTTCCCCACACACAGATGACTTAATTACTAAAAATGAAGTCATTGTCTAGTCCTTAATGACTTAATTATTTGAAAGCAAATTGATTTATCCTTTTTATCTCAATAAACTCCTTACCTCCTGTGTTAAGCAGAAGGAGGATGTATGTTATGAAATAAAATTGAAGGTTTAAATATGTTTGATCACAGTTTTCTCCTAGTATAAAATGTGTGAAATCAACAGATTCAACGCTTTTAGCTTCAGGAAATGCTTGACTCTATGAAAGGCATATAATTGAGTGTACCTGCGGTACAGGGCTATGTCTAATCAGTCGACTGTGTAGCTGGGTAGAGTCAAGTGCCATTCATCTGCCTCCCCTGAGATTTGTGGAAACAAGAAGGAGGAGTAGACATAAGACAAAGATATATAACCATGTTGACCACTGAAGTTCATGGTTAACAACTTAATTATCTGAGTTCAGCTATCACTCAGAAACAAACCTGTGCAATTTAGGCACATGTTATAACTTATAATAGAAAAAGCATAATGCTAAGGACAGCGCTGCTAGAATTCAAATCTACATTGTGTGTTTAATTTTCTAATTATATTTCTAATAGCTTAAATATCTACACAGATAAAACGGTTAACCACCTGCATTTAAATGCCACCTGATGCGTCTATTTTGGAACGGTAACAGATTGGTATAATTTGAGCTCAAGTTCCTCCGAAAATTTTTCTATTAATGGGTCCTAAATTAATCTTTGTGCCTGATTTGCAAATGATGTTATAAAGCAACAATCATCATGAGAATTGCCATTGCATGGTAATATCCTGGTTTTTTCCAGTTCAAATTTGGATCAGTGGATAGTTAAATTAAAAATAGAAATTTGCACTGGCATTTCCTATGGAGCTTCAATGTTGGAATAATGCCTGGCTCTAAAAAAATCAATTCAGTGAGATGTTTGCATAGCACTATGTGAAGAAGGTTAGGTGAATATGCACTACTCCTATGTACCAAGTGAGCAAACATATGCAGACCACCCCTATTTCCATACAGTTTCTATATGTTCCATATATTGTGGACTGATAAAATCATGTAACTTAAAATTATTTATTGTCCAAGCAGCACAAAATCTAATCTTTTGAAAATCTGATAAATAATAAATTCTCTCTAAAAAACACAACAACACGCAGAAAGAAGGCATCAGCATTTCATCAAGACATTCAAATGAAAGTATTCTCTATTATTTTTTTTGTTTTTTGGCTAGAAGTAAACCTAGTTCTAGCAAAGCTCAGAGAAGTGAAAAGATCAAATAGGCTATTTAGTCCATGCTGCTGCTTCTGCTGCTAAATCGCTTCAGTCGTGTCCGACTCTGTGTGACCCCATAGACGGCAGCCCACCAGGCTCCCCCATCCCTGGGATTCTTGAGGCAAGAACACTGGAGTGGGTTGCCATTTCCTTCTCCAATGCATGAAAGTGAAAAGTCAAAGTGAAGTCGCTCAGTCATGCCCAACTCTTAGCGACCCCATGGACTGCAGCCTATCAGGCTCCTCTGTCCATGGGATTTTCCAGGCAAGAGTGCTGGAGTGGATTGCCATTTCCTTCTCCAGGGGATCTTCCCGACCGAGGAATCGAACCCGGGTCTCCCACACTGCAGGCAGACGCTTTACCTGCCTGTTATGGGCTTTATCAGGGAAGCCCATAACAGCTCATAGTAGGTACTTAAATGTTTGCTCATTTGATTTCATTATGAGGAATATTTCCTTGACTATGACTGTGGCAGAAGGGACAGAAACCCTGCCAGTGGCCAGTGATGATGTAGTTATAAAAATGTATGCATTTGGAGCAGCTCCTCCTCACAGGACTGTCACAGTAGGTTTTGTCCCACATGGAGCAAAGTGAATTGACTGTGCTGTCTTGAACCTGAAGAGCTCAATTTGAACCTTGTCCTCTGTGTCAGAATGCATAGACTTTTGCATTCACAGAGAAACTGCAGCAGGCTAAAGCCTTGGCTTTCTCTGAGAAATTCATAGATATTTTTGTTCTTCTGTTCATAACCATGCTTTTAAAAAGTATTTCATGACAGGGTTTGCCAAAGGCCCTTTTTGGGCACTCTGTGGAATTATAAGGTGGAGAAAACACTCCATCTTAACTCGTAATCTATCAGCAAAATTGCTGCAGATTCACTTTCCTTTTCTACTTTTCCTACAAAGTCTGAATTCTTTCTTCTCTTTGGCAGAGAAAATTGATCTCACTATGACTTCTAAAATACACAATTATGGTAAACCATGTTTTGAATTGACAGTAGGGAGGGAAATGACACGCATGACTCCTGTTTGGACATGAATGACTATCCGAAAGGAAGTCAACCTTGAATGGCACTGAGGAGCAGGATAATGAAGCATGAATTGACAGGTGATGGGGAAGATCTAGAGCATTTGCAGGGCCTATGTAATAAAATGAGTGAAATAGTTTGACTCGATCAAGAGACATTATGGGAAATTATGTCATTTCTCTACTGTTTGTTTCTGTGATGAATGAAGAACTCTATTTCCTTGACTCAGGTTTAAAATCTTTTCTATTCATAATTTCTCCCAAATCTACTTTGGAAAAAGAAGAGATTCATTTGTAAGGTATTATTACATTTGTCTTCTAGTCCAAATTGTGTATGTCACTTTGTGCTACCCAAGATGAATATTGTGGTAATGATGGTCTTGTTTTCTTTCCCCAGTAGAGACTGAAAAACAATTCCAGGTTATGGTAAGCTTTGAGGCCATCAGAAATAGCCAGTACATGTCAAAAATATGTTTGAAAAATTACTTATGATTTCTTCAGTGATAGATGGATAGGGTAAAAGAAAAGTATGCCAATTTGGATTTAAGTCATTTTTGACATTAGGGAGAAATGATTCTTCTTTACCCTTTCCAGCATCTTCACTATCAACCAGTAGCATGTTCTGATTCAGGACTTGCCCATGGAGTAGTGTATGTCTTTTTCCAGATAAGGCTACTGACTCTTCTGAAAAGTTACTTTTAATCTCCTCAAAGTCTTGCTATCACTGAATGATACTGAGAACAGCAGAGTGATGCAGAGAGATCTCAGAGGGGCTGAACTGCTGACAAGGAACAACCCAAGTGGACCAGGGATGAAGGCTGAACTGCCGATCAGTTTCTCCCCTCCCATCAGGGAATAATGCCAGAAAACTATGGGCCATATGTCAAGCATTGGTTAATAGGTCTACCTGTTGAGGTTTCTAGATTGACTAATAAAAACAACTTGTTTGTAGGTCATTTAGCTATATGAGAAGTGACCTAGTTGCTCTATTTAATTGTATGAATCCAATCAATTCTTTAACACATGTTTAAAGCACTGACTCTAATGACAAATGTTTCTGCCATCAGGGAAGGCTCAATAAAAAGAATACTAAAATTCATTGAAAATGTTGAAATCTCTATGTCCTCCAAGCCTGTTCTTCATTCCTTGTTCAGGAATGATAAAATCTGAATTTCTGTTGCCTTCTCCCTCTAGTATCCGCCATTCCCCAGTTAGTTCACCATATATGGTCACTTCTATTTCACAAGTAACTTCCAAACCTGTCTGTTCTGTTTTTTGTGTTTTGTTTTAACATTTCCACTCCCACAGTCTTAGTTCAGAATCTTAGCAACTACCTTTAGGAATAACTTCTTAATGCATCTTACTTCTTTGATTTCTGTCTGAAGGGCATCCTTCACTTTGCCTCTGGTCTTCTGTTTAAAGAACCCTGCTGCCTAAACACAGATCTTTTGGGTCCAGATCTAAAGGAGGAGGGAGTTGGAAGGGACAGAAAAAAAAAAAAAAGATTATCAGAGAGGAGTCAAGTTGGAACCGAAGTTATAGAGTAAATCTTCCTTTTTATCTTCTTAAATCACATCACCTCCTATAATTGCAGCTAAGCAAATGTACAGATACATCAATTGCTTTTCTGAAAATGGACACTTTTAATTTTATTGATAGATGTTTTCTAAGAAATCATTTGTCAATGGAAAGATTTTTTTCATTTCAAATTAAGTAACTTCTTTATGTTTTCTTGGTTCAGAGAATCATCAGGTATAATGGAGATTTTAGAATCAGAAATGAAAATTTGTCCATTTAAAGCGTTTAACTAGCTAGGACCCCAGTTTCTGGTCTGTGTTTCACTGACATCTCCAGACTCATTTAATGTTACATTTCAGCTATACAGAATTAATTACTGTTTCTGAATCAAGTTACAGTGTTTTCTTCCCTTCAGCCTTCACAAGTGTTGTTACATCTGTTGGGAACATTCTTTACTAATTCAACTTTAATCAGCTATTTCCCATCCCAACCCCTGACCCCCACACTCACTTGTGTACCTGATATCTCATCATCTTCCAGAACTTAGCTCCTCCTCCAGGAGTCCTTCTTTGACCCCCTTCTTAAAATTATTTCCAATGTATGATCTACACGTCTTCCATCATAAGGCATCTTATTGAATCTGAAAGCAAAGATCTTGTTCTTACACAAAATTGCTTAGCACCTATTCCACCCCCTGGGAACACAAGAGACCCTTAGTGAAAATTTGTGGGATGGCATCCTCCAATGTGATTTGTTATTTATCAAAGTCACATATCCACAGTCTTATTAGTTAGTTGTGCTGTAAACAACAGTCTGACACACAATCAGTTCAGTTCAGTTCAGTCGCTCAGTCGTGTCCGACTCTTTGTGACCCCATGAATCGCAGCACGCCAGGCCTCCCTGTCCATCACCAACTCCCAGAGTTCACTCAGACTCACATCCATCGAGTCCGTGGTGCCATCCAGCCATCTCATCCTGTGTCGTCCCCTTCTCCTCTTGCCCCCAATCCCTCCCAGCATCAGAGTCTTTTCCAATGAGTCAACTCTTCGCATGAGGTGGCTAAAGTACTGGAGTTTCAGCTTTAGCATCATTCCTTCTAAAGAAATCCCAGGGCTGCTCTCCTTCAGAATGGACTGGTTGGATCTCCTTGCAGTCCAACAAACATCTGTTCAAAGAATGATGAAGTAAGTGAATAAATAAATGAGTAAAATTTTGAGAAGAAATCAAAAGCTTTTTTGTCTAAAGTATTTGTTCATAAAACTTGAAATCCTGAACAATATTATTTTGCTGAATAACTGTTAATTCTCCATCATGGCACAAAATATAAAAATGACAGGAAACTGAGAAAATTCCCATTTGGAAACAGATCCTTGGAACCCTGGAAATACAACAACAACAAAAACAGTGAAGACCCAAGAAAACTCAAGAATGGAGGGAAAAGGAGAGCGAGAGAGAAAAGCACTAAAACCACCTCCCCCTATTCATTACTCCTCACTTCTCAGGGCAACATTTTTGAAGATTTCTGTAGCAAAGACCTTAGAAACAAAGGCGACATATGCAAGTTCAAGAAAATGAAATCAGTGTTTAATTACTAAATATTCTACCTCTAAAATTAAAGAAAAAATGCTTAAATAATTCAGTTTGATTTGGTCTCATTAGTCTGATTTCCTAGTATTTAGCCTTAATTATGTGATACATAAGCCCTAATTATGTGGTACATATACAGTGCGCTCTCTAAAGTTAAAGATCAGAACGGATACTGACTTAAATGATAAAATATGTTAAATTATTAATGATAATTAATCTTACAAAATAGGCATAATTAGTTTAAGTACTTTAGATATTATTCTTAACAGCATTACAAGTAATATGGCACGGTTTGATCATTTTAAAGTAATTTATTGGGAAGAAAAGCAATGCAAGCAATGTTTTTCACTCAGGAGGACCATGGGATTGCTTGTTGCTGTCAAAATATATCTGGCTGTCCTTGTTGAAGAGGTGAGCTTGTTTTAACCCATTAAGTGCTGCATCCTAAACAAAATATTGCTTAAGATATACATGACATTATGCAGTGTGCTCTTTATGAGAAATTTGCTGAGAAAATCCTGTTTGAACTTCATTGTGGTTTGGATTAAAAAAAGAAGCAAACTAATGAACATTGTGACTTGTGTAATTGCCAAGTCCTACTTTTTTATTTTCGCTGCAAAATCCCTTGGAGCCACCAATTATGGCCAAGTACTAGGTGTGTGTATATATCTTTATACCATAAGATTCTGGCCTCTTTTCCAGCCTTTTCCCTTGACTCTTTATTGCATATGTTCCCATATTTTAAAATATGCTGTCTTCATATAATTTCACAAATTATCTTAAATGTTAGCTGAAAAAAGTGCAGATCAGAACAACATAAATAGTAGATAAATTCAAACAATTTGTTTCTTCCAATAATTTTCCTCTCTTTTTGTATCTTCAGACCTTGGAATGTGTTTGCCATTTAAAAGAATTGTTGAAGTAATGAAAACACTAGTAATTCTATAACTCTATTTTTTCTTTGCTTGTTAATAAAACTATGAAGGTTTTTAGGAGTCGGACACAACTGAGCGACTTTACTTTCACTTTTCACTTTCATGCATTGGAGAAGGCAATGGCAACCCACTCCAGTGTTCTTGCCTGGAGAATCCCAGGGATGGTGGAGCCTGGTGGGCTGCCGTCTATGGGGTCGCACAGAGTCCGGCACGACTGACGCGACTCAGCAGCAGCAGCAGCAGCATGAAGGTTTTTTAACGATATAGTTCCTTTTTACTCTGTAAATACATTTGCTCTTTCACAAGTTTGCAGATACCTAAGCACTGAAGGCGATGGCACCCCACTCCAGAACTCTTGCCTGGAAAATCCCATGGACGGAGGAGCCTGGTGGGCTGCAGTCCATGGGGTCGCTAGGAGTCGGACACGACTGAGCGACTTCACTTTCACTTTTCACTTGCAGGCATTGGAGAAGGAAATGGCAACCCACTCCAGTGTTCTTGCCTGGAGAATCCCAGGGACGGGGGAGCCTGTGGGCCGCCGTCTATGGGGTTGCACAGAGTCGGACAGGACTGAAGCGACTTAGCAGCAGCAAGCACATCCTATGCAGAAGACCTGAGTTCGATTCCTGGGTCAGGAAGATCTACTGGAGAGCGGATAGTCTACCCACTCCAGTATTCTTGGGCTTCCCTTGTGGCTAGATGGTAAAGAATCCGCCTGCAATGCGGGAGACCTGGGTTCAGTCCCTGGGTTGGGAAGATCCCCTAGAGGAGGGAATGGCAACCCATTCCAGTGTTCTTGCCTAGAGAATCCCCTTGATCAGAGGAGCCTGGCATGCTGCACTTTATGGGTTCGTGAAGAGTTGGACACGGACTGAGAGACTAAGCACAGCACAGCACAACAAGCATATCCTGTTAATAATTATACTCTTGCATGCAATAATTCTTGCATTGTTCATCTGTAATAAATTTTCTTCCAGTTTGGTTTTAACCCAAATATCACTTCCTCTTCTTACTCTGTCAGAAGTGTTCATCACTCTTTTCTTGAATTTACAAATACAACTACCCTCAAACCTTTATATATTTTTTATCAAACTAATTTTAATTATTAATTAATATAACTGTTTATCTTGAAAGTCTGTGATCTTTAGAGGAGATCATCTTTGTGTCTGATGTATCATATGATGGTTTAGTCTCTCAGGCATGTCTGACTCTAGCACCCCATGGACTGTAGCCTGCCAGTCTTCTCTGTCATGGGATTTCCCAGGCAAGAATACTGGAATGGGTTTCCATTTTTTTCTCCAGGGGATCTTCCATTCCCAGGGATTGAACCCTAGACTCCTGCATTGCAGGTGGTCTCCTGCATTACAGATGGATTCTTTACTTACTGAGCCACCAGGGAAGCTCTCCTGGCATATCATGAATGATCAATAATTTTTATTAAATGTATGCTATTAAGCAAATTTAAAAACAATTGACTATCAGTCCAATAGTTTTAGCTTAACATCTGAACTATTGAAACAGCACATATGATTGCTATTATTTTCACTAACTTTGGCTAATTTCTTTAGCAGAGATGTCCTTGTGGTTCTTTTCCTAAATTTAGAGATAACAGTTGTCATTAAAATCTTTCATGCTTCTGAAACTTTTAGAAATGTTAATAACCATTTTTAGGGCTTAAACATTTTGTCAATATAAGACTAAGTATACACATACATATTATATATATATATATATGTTTATTTATACAGATAATTAAGCAGGAAAACAGTAAGCTAAACTATATAATATTGTTTTTGGAATTTTGCAGATAGAGCTGCAAATTTGGCTGATGCTTTATACATTGCATGGAATTGTGATGTTTGGCTACTATGTTTGCTGCCTCCGTTTAAATTTGCAATCTGGCTATAGAGACAAGTTAAGTCAGCATAGCCTTTAATCCAAAGAAAGGTAATTTTTGAATTTAGCCTCATACAACAAAAGAATACTTTTAAGAGTGATTGTTTTCAATTAAGGATGATTTCCAAGGGGGATGAATACTAACAGTGTCGGTTTTACAAGTTGTATAGTTGTAATATTTATTTGTATCAGTTAAGATGACATAAGTGCTTTGAAATGGGGCTTAGTTTCATATTTATTTTAAATCATCCAATCATTAATTTGACACATATTTATTGATTTCTAAACATTTTCCTTGTCTGTTGCCTTGAATTAAATTGGTGTAAGTTTCAGAATAACATCTCAAAAGAAACTCATGGATGTTTCATTTGTTTGCCTTTTTAACCTCTGGAAAAGCTACAGAACAACCACAATTACATAATTACAAAGTGTTAAAGTTATAGCAATTCATAGTTTTCAAATTGGAATGCTTATGAGAGGTATTTGCACTTAATGAGAATTTTTGTGATAAAAGGACATTAAAACTGATTAGCTACATATCACCTTTATATTTATAATCATATTTCAACAGTATTTAATTGTTATGATACATGATAATAATCTCAATATGATAATATACTCTTGGAAAGTAATCATACTAATTTGATATCAGAATGTTGTCTGCATTGTCCAGCTTAATAATTATAGCATCAAAATGTTAGTGTAAAGTAGATTCATTTTTCTTAGGTATTTTCATTCTGGCTCTCTCCTTACTGATCCTACCATTTGCTTATCAAACAGTTAATAACATACTGAAGCCAAGATATATGATGAAAATATTTTAAATCAAATTTTAAATCTATTTTCCCTATTTTCTCATTTGTTGGAAATCATATACATGTGTATTAAAGAAAAATTTTAAGTAATTTCAGTATTTTAATGTTCCTTTTCTTGATTAATTTGAGTTTTTAATGACTAATTTAATGAACTTCAATAACATGCTTACTTTTGAATCTTTGGGAATTAAAACTTAGGTTTTTCCTGTTTTGTTTTCTTTTTGCATTGTTTGTTCTTTTGGCAAACCTTTTATAATTCATATTTCAGGAGAGAGAAAGAGAGAAGTGAAGAGGGAAGAAAAGAAAAGGAGAAGAGACAGGGAAAGAGACACTCATTGTCCAGATACTGGGCTTAGGAGAAAATTTAGCTTCAGGCCTTTTAAGATTAAGTGTAGTAGGGGGGCTTCCAGGTGGCACAATAGTAAAAAATCCACCTGCCAATGTAGGCAATACAAGAGATGCAGATTTGTTCACTGTGTTGAGAAGATCCCCTGGAGTAGGAAATAGCGACACTTTCCAGTAGTCTTGCCTGAAAAATTCCATGGACAGTGAAGCCTGGTGGGCTACAGTCCATTGAGTGCAAAGAGTCAGACATGACTGAGTGAGCGAGCACACAGCTGAGTGAACAGGAGCTGGAGATGCTCCAGGAGGATGAGTTAGAAGTATAGAAAAGGGCAGAGTAAAAGCATTACTCTACACTGGCTATTTCTGAATTAATTTAAACATTCAGGAAAACTTAGTGTGAGTATATAACTTGCCAAGTCTGTCAGTCCTTAATCAGCTTCCATTCTGCCAAGCAGGATAGATAGCATCAGCACATCTATTATATCCTGCATTGGGTGAGGAATGTCTTTTGAATCTTAAGCATTA
This sequence comes from Ovis aries, assembly GCF_016772045.2. Classification (NCBI taxonomy): domain Eukaryota; kingdom Metazoa; phylum Chordata; class Mammalia; order Artiodactyla; family Bovidae; genus Ovis; species Ovis aries. The sequence continues at coordinate 153,899,849 of NC_056055.1, forward strand.
AGTTTCATCAGAGTGGAAAGGGAAGGAAACCTGCTATCTGACTGTAACAATCAGGTAAGTCTTCAATGGAAAAAGTGGCGTTTGAGTGGGACCTGACAGACTAGCCACAAAGACAGACTAGCGTGCTTTTCTCCATCTTGAATACTCCATGTCAAAGGGCAGAAAGTATGGCTCAAGGAGACGTAATAGGTAGTTATGTAGGATTGGCTAAATTTGAGATATAATAAGGATTTTGAAAGTTGTGAAATAATATCATTTTGCAGGAGTTTACATGATTGCAATTTAATATTAAATTTAGCAGCAATATTTTAGATAGTTTATAGAAAGGAACATCTGAAGAAGAGGCTAAAAATAGGCCTAGTATATAAAAAGAGACTCTAGTTTATAGAAGTAAGAGTGAGGATAAGTGAAATGAAGAGACATAAAATTTTCTTGAAGATGACTATTTTTAAAAAACATTATTTAACAGGTTAATAAGTACTTATTTTCTTTTAGACATGGTTTTGAGAACTTATAAATGTTTATTTAATTTATAAAACTTATTCCTAAATATTTGCATAAAATGAGAAACAACTTTAAAATAGACTGCATTTGTGTAGTCAGAAAAGTTAACAAGAAAGTCTAATGGAATAGAAATGTAATTAAATAACATTTTGCCACTGGGTGACCTATAGTTTGTGTGGTTAATGAAATAATCTATATGAAAGAAGTTAATAAATAGCAAAGCCTTGAACAAATGTGCATGATACTATTATTCTAATTATTCAAAATCAACCACAAACTTAAAAAACTATATTTGAATAAGATTGGAATCAGGCAGTAGATTATCAGAATTACAAGAGAACTAGTTATATATAGCACTTGCATCTAGGCAACAGTGGAAAAAATGTTTGCATGATAATGGAGCTATATGGCCATTATTTGAAAACTGTTATGTGACTATTTTCCATGTACTTCTTAGCATTTTTTGAGATGGAAAATCCATGGAATGCTCCATTTTCCTTTTTGCATTAAGAAGCCTTTCATAAGAAACTCATTGTGCCCCAGTGATAATTTTGCATAGTTTGATAGTTCCCATGAATCATGAAACTACTTTCAACCCACACATCATTTGACCCTTTTCAGCTTTTACACACAATCCCAAAAGAAGAATTTGGATAAAATAAAGAAGTGCCAACCATGAAAAATTGTTATGGATTAAAGACAAAGATGAAGGAATTATTTTGAGTACTATATAAATGTACTTAAAACATATAAAGCAAAATGATGCACGACATTAGGGTGCATTAGACAGAAATGATAGAATTAAGTCAGAAAATAAGACTTTGTAGATTCCACAGTGGAACATATCAGCTTAATTTTATTACTATTTTGTAAATGATAGACATGGTAGCTTTTATTTGAGCCTCTGTGTTCTCAGTTTTCAATTTCATTAGCTATGTGGTGTAGAAAAAATGTGGTTTAGACTTCTTGGGTAAAAATCTACTGTCTCATTTGAAAATGTCACATACAGTCATGATATCAAACAGTATTTTGCAGCTTCATGTTATACAATATTTACGTATAGGTCTATCTGTCCCAAGGTTTCTCAGTTCAGTTAAATCGCTCAGTCGTGTCCGACTTTTTATGACGCCATGAATTGCAGCACGCCAGGCCTTCCTGTCCATCACCAACTCCCAGAGTTCACTCAGATTCACGTCCATCAAGTCAGTGATGCCATCCAGCCATCTCATCCTCGGTCGTCCCCTTCTCCTCCTGCCCCCAATCCCTCTCAGCATCAAAGTCTTTTCCAATGAGTCAACACTTCGCATGAGGTGGCCAAAGTATTGGAGTTTCAGCTTTAGCATCAGTCCTTCCAAAGAAATCCCAGGGTTGATCTCCTTCAGAATAGATTGGTTGGGTCTCCTTGCAGTCCAAGGGACTCTCAAGAGTCTTCACCAACACCACAGTTCAAAAGCATCAATTCTTCAGCACTCAGCCTTCTTTACAGTCCAACTCTCACATCCATACATGACTACTGGAAAAACCATAGCCTTGACTAGACGGACCTTAGTCGGCAAAGTAATGTCTCTGCTTTTGAATATACTATCTAGGTTGGTCATACCTTTTCTTCTAAGGAGTAAGCGTCTTTTAATTTCATGGCTGCAGTCACCATCTGCAGTGATTTTGGAGCCCCCCAAAATAAAGTCTGACACTGTTTCCACTGTTTCCCATCTATTTCCCATGGAGTGATGGGACCAGATGCCATGATCTTCGTTTTCTGAATGTTGAGCTTTAAGCCAACTTTTCCACTCTCCTCTTCCACTTTTATCAAGAGGATTTTTAGTTCCTCTTTGCCTTCTGCCATAAGGGTTCTAAGTGTATACATTTAAACCCATTCTAACCATCTTGCCAATCTGATCACATGGACCACAGCCTTGTCTAACTCAATGAAACTAAACCATGTCGTGCGGGGCAACCCAAGATGGACGAATCACGCTGGAGAGGTCTGACGGAATGTGGTCCACTGGAGGAGGGAATGGCAAACTACTAGAGTATTCTTGCCTTGAGAACCCAAAGAACAGTATGAAAAGGCAAAAACACAGGACATTGAAAGATGAACTCCCCAGGTCAGTAGGTGCCCAATATGCTGCTGGAGATCAGTGGAAAAATAACTCCAGAAAGCATGAAGGGAAGGAGCCAAAACAAAAACAACACCCAGTTGTGCATGGGACTGGTGATAAAGTAAGGTTCGATGCTGTAAATAGAAATATTGCATAGGAACCGGGAATGTTATTTCCATGAATCAAGGAAAATTGGAAATGGTCAAACAGGAGATGGCAAGAGTGAAAATTGGCATTCTAGGAATCAGCAAAATAAGAGGGACAGGAATGGGTAAATTTAACTCAGATGACCATTTATAGCTACTACTGTGGGCAGAAATCCCTTAGAAGAAATGGAGTAGCCATCACAGTCAACAAAAGAGTCTGAAAGGCAGTACTTGGATGCAGTCTCAAAAATGACAGAATGATCTCTGTTTGTTTCCAAGGCAAACCATTCAATACCACAGTAATCCAAATCTATGCCCCACCCAGCAATACTGAAGAAGCTGAACTTGAGTGTTTCTATGAAGACCTGCAAGACCTTCTAGAACTAACACCTAAAAAAGATGTCTTTTTCATTATAGGGGACTGGAATGCAAAAGTAGAAAGTCAAGAAATACCTGGAGTAACTGGCAAATTTGGCCGTGGAGTACAGAATGAAGCAGGGTAAAGGCTAATAGAGTTTTGCCAAGAAAATCACTGGTCATAGCAAACACCTTCTTCCAACAACACAAGAGAAGACTCTACACATGGACATCACCAGATGGTCAACACCGAAATCAGATTGATTATATCCTTTGCAGCCAAAGATGGAGAAGCTCTATACAGTCAGCACAAACAAGACCAGGAGCTGACTGTGGCTGAGATCATGTACTCCTTATTGCCAAATTCAGACTTTAAAAGAAGAAAGTGGGGAAAACCATCAGACCTTTCAGGTATGACCTAAATCAAATCCCTTATAATTATACAGTGGAAATGAGAAATAGATTTTAGGGCCTAAATCTGATAGACAGAGTGCCTGATGAACTATGAACGGAGGTCCGTGACATTTTACAGGAAACAAGAATCAAGACCATCCCCATGGGAAAGAAATGCAAAAAAGCCAAATGGCTATATGAGGAGTCCTTACAAGTAGCTGTGAAAAGAAGAGAAGTGAAAAGCAAAGGATAAAAGGAAAAATATACCCACTTGAATGCAGAGTTCCAAAGAATCGCAAGAAGACATAAGAAAGCCTTCCTCAGTAATCAGTGCAAAGAAACAGAGGAAAACAACAGAATGGGAAAGATTGGAGATCTCTAGAAAGTTAGAGCTACCAGGAACATTTCATGCAAAGATGGGCTCAATAAAGGACAGAAATGGTATGGACCTAACAGAAGCAGAAGAAGAGGTGGCAAGAATACACAGAAGAACTGTACAAAAACAGATCTTCAAGACCCAGAAAATCACGATGGTGTGATCAGTCACCTAGAGCCAGATATCCTGGAACGTGAAGTCAAGTGAGCCTTAGGAAGCATCGCTATGAACAAAGCTAGTGGAGATGATGGAATTCCAGTTGAGCTACTTCAAATCCTGAAAGGTGATGCTGTGAAAGTGCTGCACTCATTATGTTAGAAAATATGGAAAATTCAGCAGTGGCCACAGGACTGGAAAAGGTCAGTTTTCATTCCAATCCCAAAGAGAGGCAATGCCAAAGAATGCTCAAACTACTGGACAATTGCACTCATCTCACATGCTAGTAAAGTAATGCTCAAAATTCTTCAAGCCAGGCTTCAGCAATATGTGAACCGTGAACTTCCAGATGTTCAACCTGCTTTTAGAAAATGCAGAGGAACCAGAGATCAAATTGCCAACATCTGTTGGATCATCAAAAAGCAAAAGAGTTCCAGAAAAACATCTATTTCTGCTTCATTGACTATGCCAAAGCCTTTGACTGTGTGGATCACATAAACTGTGGAAAATTCTGAAAGAGATGGGAATACCAGACCACTTGACCTGCCTCTTGAGAAACCTGTATGCAGGTCAGGAAACAACAGTTAGAACTGGACATGGAACAACAGACTGGTTCCAAATAGGAAAAGGAGTACGTCAAGGCTGCATATTGTCACCCTGCTTATTTAACTTAAATGCAGAGTACATCATCAGAAATGCTGGGCTGGATGGAGCACAAGCAGGAATTAAAATTGCTGGGAAAAATATCAATAACCTCAGATACGCAGATGACACCACTCTTATGGCAGAAAGTGAAGAAGAAGTAAAAAGCCTCTTGATGAAAGTGAAAGAGGAGAGTGAAAAAGTTGGCTTTAAGCTCAACATTCAGAAAACTAAGATCATGGCATCTGGTCCCATCACTTCATGGGAAATAGATGGGGAAACAGTGGAAACAGTGGCTGACTTTATTTTTTTGGGCTCCAAAATCACTGCAGATGGTGACTGCAGCCATGAAATTAAAAGATGCTTACTCCTTGAAAGGAAAGGTATGTTCAACCAAGACAGCATATTAAAAAGCAGAGACATTACTTTGTCATCAAAGATCCATCTAGTCAAGGCTATGGTTTTTCCAGTGGTCATGTATGAATGTGAGAGTTGGACTATTAAAAAAGCTGAGCTCCGAAGAATTGATGCTTTCGAACTATGGTGTTGGCGAAGACTCTTGAGAGTCCCTTGGACTGCGAGGAGATCCAACCAGTGCATCTTAAAGGAGTTCAGTCCTGGGTGTTCATTGGAAGGAGTGATGTTGAAGCTGAAACTCCAATACTTCGGCCACCTGGTGCCAAGAGTTGACTCATTGGAAAGGACACTGATGCTGGGAAAGATTGAGGGCTGGAGGAGAAGGGACGAGATGGTTGGATAGCATCACCTACTCAGTGGACATTGGTTTGGGTGGACTCTGGGAGTTGGTGATGGACAGGGAGGCGTGGTGTCTTGTGGTTCATGGAATTGCAAAGAGTCAGACACCACTGAGCTGAACTGAACCTTCTTGCTCGATGTCCCATATATTTCTCAAGTTCAACATATTTGGAACACAAATTGATTATCTGCTCTGCACATTCACTGCACCATATACCAACGTCAAAATTTCCACCTGTTTTTCTGACTTAGCAGGGAAAGGCTGAAATCTAGGAATTTCCCTTGACTCTAATTTTTCTTAACTCTAATTCAGCCCTACATCTCTTAACAAAAACTTGCTGATTTTGCCTCCCAGGTATTTCTTTCCTGCCTACTCTCAGTGCTCACTATTTCTCTCCTGGCTGTGATAGCAGTCTCCCTCCAAACTGATCACCCTGGCATGATCCTCATCCATATCCAATTAGTTTTTCAGACTGTCATTAAAGTGATAATGCTAATACGCAGTCTGGCTGTATACCACTTAAATTTTCTCCGTTGTTTCCTAGTGCATAAATTGTAAATCTAAGCTCATCTTTTCTGCCCTACTACATGTTATCTCCTAGCTTTGACAATCTTTTGAAAATGTATTTGACAGACAGTGTCAATAGGACCAAGTGTGTCTATCCAAAATAATATATGGCTTACGGTGGTCTGAGGAGTGAAGTGAAAATGTAGGAAGACAGTCAAACCTGCCATATTTATTGGCATATATTTCTTAGCATTAAGTAGATATTAAGTGCTGTGCACACAAAAACTAGTAAGACAAGGTCTTTGCCCTTGAGTTGTTGTTGTTCTCCCATGACAAACCTTTAAACTACACATCTATTTTTGAATAGGTTACAAGGTGGCTCCCAGGCAGAACCTTGAAAGACAATGAATGAATTGTTATTTTAAGTAAGGAAGGAAGAAAGGGCTTTTAATCAGAAGAAATCATGTTAAAGGTACAGACACTAACAAGATCATATTAGATTCCAAAAACTACAAAAATTTTAGGCTGCACAGTTAGAAGCAGCAAGGCAGACAGGATAAGCAGAGGCTGAAATATAAACATCTTTGATTTTCATTTTACAATGCTTGATTGAACTTTGTCATTCATGTATGGGAAGCTTTTAGCATGTTTTTCAATTTTCTGAGATTGGCATGCATAGATGTAAAAAAAATTAGTGTATACAAAGTACAGTTTTATGGTACCATATCAATACCACATCAAATGTATGATAAAAAGGGATGACTTGATGGACTCTGCATTTTGGAAAATTCTTCCAATTTAGGGAACAGATAAAAGGAAACCAAGTCATGCACTAAGGACACTGACTTGGAAAATACCACTTTAATTCAAATAAGAAATTTAAAAGCCTGATGGAATCAAGAAAAGTGAATATATTTGCAGATATTTAAGAGGCAGAACTGATATATGATATGTGATCAAGGAAGTTAAATGAATAGAAAATACAGAAAACTAGCAGAACTAGAAGAGTAAGAGAAAATTAATTTATTTGCAATGGTGTAAACAAAACTATTCTAGGTAAATTGCAGAAATGAAGGAACAAGACCAACTATACATTTGTATGCATAAATAAGCAGAGGATAGTAAGAAAGAGGTGGCAAGAATACACAGAAGAGCTGTACAAAAACAGATCTTCAAGACCTAGATAATCACGATGGTGTGATCACTCACCTAGAGCCAGACATCCTGGAATGTGAAGTCAAGTGGGCCTTAGGAAGCATCACTACCAATAAAGCTAGTGGAAGTGATGGAATTCCAGTTGAGCTATTTCAAATCCTAAAAGATGATGCTGTAAATGTGCTACATTCAATATATCAGCAAATTTGGAAAACTCAGCAGGTGACGCAGGACTGGAAAAGATGTTTTCATTCCAATCCCAAAGAAAGGCAATGCCAAAGAATGCTCAAACTACTGCACAATTGCATTCATCTCACATGCTAGTAAAGTAATGCTCAAAATTCTCTAAGCTAGGCTTCAGCAATAAAGGCAAAGCAATGATAAAAAGAAAGAACTTAAGGAGAGGGGAAAAAAGCTATAAGGGACCTGAGTATCTACTCAGCTAAATTTACTGAGCTTAATTTAAAGCTTCAAACTAATTTTAAAAAGAGGCATTCTTCATTATTCTAATTTCATGTTCGGAATATAATTAAGCTCATAGTATGATTAATTTGAAGGAAGCATTTCCAGATTTCTCATTCCTAGGTCTGCATAACTTTATCATAAGTATTCTTTTATTTAGAATTTTAATTGTGTAAACTTAGGACTTGAGAATCCCATGGACAGAGGAGCCTGGTAGGCTGCAGTCCATGGGGTCGCTAAGAGTCGGACACAACTGAGCAACTTCACTTTCACTTTTCACTTTCATGCATTGGAGAAGGAAATGGCAACCCACTCCAGTGTTCTTTCCTGGAGAATCCCAGGGATGGCGGAGCCTGGTGGGCTGACATCTATGGGGTCGACAGAGTCGGACACGACTGAAGCGACTTAGCAGGAGCAGCAGCAAGACTTGAGCAACTTTAGTTCAAACAAAAAAGCATGGTGTATTGGGTATCCAAGTTTTCTATCCCATTTTTATCTTTTATTACTAATATGTTTTGGAGAAGGCAATGGCACCCCACTCCAGTACTCTTGCCTGGAAAATCCCATGGATGGAGGAGCCTGGAAGGCTGCAGTCCATGGGGTCACTGAGGGTCAGACACGACTGAGTGACTTCACTTTCCCTTTTCACTTTCATGCATTGGAGAAGGAAATGGCAACCCACTCCAGTGTTCTTGCCTGGAGAATCCCAGGGACGGTGGAGCCTGTCAGGCTGCCTTCTATGGGGTTGCACAGAGTCGGACACGACTGAAGTGACTTAGCAGCAGCAGCACTAATATGTTTATTGTTAACTAAGGAGTTAAATACTCAGCTCCTCTTTGTTCTGTGCTGAAAACAAAACTGGAAGAAAGTAAGATTGCAGTTATTTTAAAGAGAAGCTACATCCCTAATGAATTCTAGAAGCAAGGAGAGCTGATTTGTGAGGGACTTGGTTATGCGTGAGAGCTGTACAGAATTAATCCAATGAGGAAATTTGAATCATGCTTCAAGGCACAGGATGCCTCTGAACCAATCATTACATAAAGACGTTTTTGTTGCTCCCATGCCTTTGGCCTCTTAGTGAGGTTATTCTTTTGGCAAATGATCTATCTTAATATTACACAAGGAAGCTTTGTGTGGAGCAGTGTATCATCAGAATTCTCTTGTTCTATAATAACGTAAGGAAAAGAGTGTGTGCAATACTAAACTCTAGGGTCCATAGTAAAAATAGTATTCCTTTGTTATACAAATATAAAAGCAATAGTGAGAAGCAACCACTTAAAAAGAGTAATGGAATTAAGGAAACTCACCATCTTTTGGAAGGTTATCTTCAAATGATGTCTTATAGTTCCAATAAAAGCATCAATAGTAGCTAATAAGTATTAAGTGCACTATATGTGCAAGTCATTGTACTCAGTTATTTATCCAATATTTCCTTCCAATAATGATGCAAATTTTGGTTCCTCAAGAAATACTCAATGGCATGTGATAAAGAGTTTTGTTTACTATTATATTAAGTTAGATCTATGGCAAGGTGAAAGAGATTTTGATGCTATATCTGCCCATCTCATATTTTCAACATTTCTAAAGTATATTTGCTTCATGGATTTTTTTTTTTCAGAGTTTATAGATCCCTAACAAGTACGCAGATGTGTGTCAGGGGATCAGTGACTCTGTGAAATTGTATCTTAAACTTCCTGTGCATGCAATTTGGTATATTTTTCTGGAAAGTAAGATGTTTGCTTCTTCTGATTTTAAAGCTCTATATGACTCTCCGAATATTTAGAAGTCATTGGCTAGATATTTTGTACTCTGAGAGAAAAAGAAATCTAAAAGCAACACATTAACAAGCAAAAGGTAGCAATGACTTTGAATTTTAATATGATCAATGACAGTCATGGATGTATAAAGTTTCATACCAAATGTCAGTAGGAAAGCGTGAATTTTAAAATCATTCATAAGAGTTGGAGTGTTATGTCTATGTGATTTTGACTGAGTATTCAGTATCCAGCCCAGTTATAATACTATTTTTGAATTCATTTATGTGAAACAGGAAAATTTCAAAATCTCTTAATATGAATCTATCAAATCTGGTCTAAAATTTAGCATATAGTCATCTGGATTAACTACTTTTATTCTATTTAGCCATCATTTTACCTTAAAAACAAATTTAATTCTTTGGTACGTGTATGTTTAATTTTACAAGAGATTGCTTGACTCTGTTTCATAATGTTTGTATTATTTTACATTTCCCACAGAACTGTATGAGAGTTCCAGTTACTCCACATTCCTTATCAACATTTGGTATTTTTAGTCTTTATAATTATTTTTTCTTATGTATTTGTAGTGGAATCTCACTGTGGTTTTAACATTAATTTTCCTTATTGCTGTTTATTAATATTAAGCATTATTTCTTGAATTCATCATCTATTTGTATATAATCCTTTGTGAAGGTACTGTTCCAATCATTTCAACACTTTTAATTATTTACCCTATTATGACTGTTTTGTAAGCATTGTTTTTACATCTTAGATACAATATCTTTGACAATTTCTATGTTGTGAATATTTTATTTTGGTCTATGGATTCCCTTTTCATTTATTTAATGGTGCTGTTCTAAAAACATAATATTTTAATTTTTATGGGTAAGAAGTGCCATCATGGGAATGTTCATAGCACCACTGCTTATCATATACAAAAAATAGAAGCAACTCAAGTGTCCAATAATTGAATAAATAAATGTGATTTACCTATGCAAAAGAATTTTATTTGACAATGAAGAGAATGAAGCACATGTTGAAACATTAATGAATCTTGAAAATTTAAAAAAATTCACCACTTAGGAAAATTATATCACATATAACAACCATGTTAGGGTATTTCTGCTGCCAATACAACACACCTGAATCAGCTTGCATTTATAAGTGATTCTATCTTCAGTGATTCAGTTCTTTATTGTGTCTTCTAATGCAGTCACATCAGGGCATCTATGTCTTAAAATTTTCTTCTTTATATTAAGTTGCTTTTTGCAGTTAACTTTATTAATAAGCTACCAACAGTGAAGTGATTATGTCTTAATGTTATTTTGTATATATGCATATGCATGTGTGCTGTGTGTGTGTGTGCTCAGTCGTGTCTGACTCTTTGCGACCCCATGGACTGTAGCCAATCAGGCTCCTCTATCCTTGGGATTTTCCAGCCAAGAATACTGGAGTGGGTGCCATTTCCTTCTCCAGGGACCTATGCATATGTGTGCGTGCAAACTACTCATATATAGTACATATATTTAATTACATATTTCCTTCTAAAAATGGGTTTTCAGGTCAGACAGAGTTAAGATCACCACCTTCTGAGCTGATAACAATGTAATCTGTGGGCTTCAGTGTCACCTAGCTGTTTGCCGTTCCTACATCAGCCTTTGGAACTTCTCCACTGTACGTCTTTGGTTTCACCACACCTTACTGGCTGCCTATGATTTCCAAAGCTGCTGTGGGTTGTTCTGCCTATCCTTGTTCCTTTCTTCAGTCTCCTTTTTTCTGAGAGATCCACACTCCTTTTTATAATACTCCGCTCAAACGGTAACACTCTTAGCTAGAGCTTATGTCACTCATTCCTGAGCTACTGTATAATTTTGCCCTTTTCTCCAAAATAACATTCTTGTTTCTATTTTCCCAGTTAAACTCTAAACTGCAAAAGAGCAGGGGTGATGTTTCTCCGGCATCCTTTGAAGGTAGAGATTGTGTTTTATTCCTTCTATCAGCATTTGGTTGCCTAAAAGCATGTGTTTTGGTTGCTCACTTCAATATAATTTTAATTCTCAGTGAACTAAATAACAAATAAAAACATTTAATGCATGATTTTGATTTGAATTTTGGCATTTTCAACCCCCTGCCCTCCTCGACTCCACATACACCCACATAGAGAATTAAACGTTTATGGACTCACAGTCCTAACTCCATTTGACCCCTGGTGGCCTTACTTGTAACAGTTGCCCTTCACCACCTGCCACCACTGTCATATTTTTGCATATATTCTCTTGCAGCTCCAGCCATGTCCCATTCTGAAATAAAATTTTAAAATAGTCAAAACGCAGGCAAAATACTGTATCTTGGTTAGCATGTATCCTCCAGTGATTTTGATTCCTATGATTGAATTACCAGTCTCCTGTTTTGGCATTCTTAATGACCAAGTCAGTTCTTTCCTAATCAACCATTGGGCTACTTCTTTCCATAATACCAAAGTTGGCAAACAGCTTTAGAACTTGAGAAACAATTCATAAATATAAATCTACACATTTTAATTAATAGGGGTAAATAAAATGAAGGTTGTTTCACAAATACACTTTTCATTAACAAGCTGTGGAAGGCAATAATTTTTTAATATTAGCATCTTTCAAAAAAATGTTCAGTTCAGTCACTCAGTCATGTCCAACTCCTTGTGACTGCATAGACTGCAGCACTGTAGGCTTCCTTGTCTGTCACCAGCTCCTGGAATGTACTCAAATTCATGTCCATAGAGTCAGTGATGCCATCCAACCATCTCATCCTTTGTCATCCCTTCTCCTCCAGCTTTCAATCTTTCCCAGAATCAGGGTCTTTTCCAGTGAGTTAGTTCTTCGCATCAGGTGGCCAAAGTATTGGAGTTTCAGCTTTAGCATCAGTCCTTCCAGTGAATATTCAGGACTGATTTCCTTTAGAATAGACTGATTGGATCTCCTTGCAGTCCAAAGGACTATCAAGAGTCTTCTCCAGCACCACAGTTCAAAAGCATCAATTCTTTGGCACTCAGCTTTCTTTATAGTCCAATTCTCACATCCATAAATGACTACTGGAAAAAAACATTGCTTTGACTAGATGGACCTTTGTTGGCAAACTAAAGTCTGCTTTTTAATATGCTGTCTAGCTTGGTCATAGCTTTTCTTCCAAGAAGCCAGAGTCTTTTAATTTTGTGGCTGCAGTTACCATCTGCAGTGATTTTGGAGCCCCAAAATAAAGTCTGTCACCATTTCTATTGTTTCCCCATCTATTTGTCATGATGTGATGGGACTGGATGCCATGATCTTAATTTTCAGAATGTTCAGCTTTAAGCCGACTTTTTCACTTTCCTCTTTCACTTTCATCAAGAGACTCTTAAGTTCTTTTTCGCTTTCTGTCATAAGGGTGACGTCATCTGTATATCTGAGGTTATTGATATTTCTCCTGGCAATCTTGATTCCAGCTTGTGCTTCATCCAGCCCAGCGTTTCTCATGATGTACTCTGCATATAAGTTAAATAAGCAGGGTGACAATATGTAGCATTGATGTACTCCTTTCCTGATTTGTAACCAGTCTGTTTTTCCATGTCTGGTCCTAACTGTTGCTTCTTGACCTACATATGGACTTCTCAAGAGGCAGGTCAGGTGTTCTGGTCCCATCTCTTTCAGAATTTTCCACAGTTTGTTGTGATCCACACAGTGAAAGGCTTTGGCGTAGTCAGTAAAGCAGAAATAGATGTTTCTCTGGAACTCTCTTGCTTTTTCAATGATCCAGCGGATGTTGGCAATTTGACCTCTGGTTCCTCTGCCTTTTCTAAATCCAGCTTGAACATCTGGAATTTCATAGTTCATGTGCTATTGAAATTTACAATTATTATAAAATTTACAATTATTATAAAATGCAAAAATTTGCCAAACTTAAATATACCTAATAAATAAGTGTGCTTCCAAAGTCAAATGGTAGGTAAAAAATTTAGTCAGAATTGAAGCAAATTTAGTCAGAATTGAAGCCATATAAAGAGAAAGCCAGTGTTGTACAACTAAGTGATGGCTTACTTTTTACTGATCATCTTAGTGTAACCTCAAGCACTACTAGCTTAATTTCAGTAAATAAAGAAAGATGTGCACTATTGAGTATTCTATATTAAAATGAGAAGGCAGTTTTATAAGATTAGCATACTAAATCTTGAATATGTTTTTTGTAAATATTTCTATAACTAAAAGTCTATGAGTCTTTCCCAGTTATGTTTCTGCCAATATAAATATGATCTATGGTTTAAAAGATATGTGCCCTTGTGAACATCCCTGTAAATTTCCTGTAACAGAATTCTTTCTTCTTACTAGTAAAATAGAAAATTATACTTTTGTAATAAAATTTCACTCTAAAGATTAAATAAAATTTGTATTAAATGTGGAAATAAACTTCTCTGTCTGAATACTAAATATTAGAATAACCAATAATATATAAATACTCCTAAGAAGTAGAAAACTATAAATAATTTTCCATGTCTGAAAATCTTTTCCAGAAACATTTTGTCTTTGGATGCTAGAATTGTATAAGAAGATATATCTTTAGGTCCCATATTCCCAACCTCCTTCTCTTCCTTAAATATTGAAATTTTTTCTAAAATATTTTTGTGTGGAAATTTAAGCTTCTATTTCAATAGTTAATGCTATGCCAGAAAAATAGCATTTATAGGATTTAGAGCTGGAAAAGATAGTACAAAGCATATAGATCTAATGCAACCTTGGTGTTTTGCTAATTTTAAAAGAGTTCTAAAATTATGAAGAATCTAGGGCACTCACCAAAGTATTGTAGTACTAGAATCTGGGTTTCTTGACAATGCTGGAGTCTTTTAATAATTGCAAGAAGTAGAAACGCTTGTGTTACAATTCTGGTTGGAGCATTTTTGAGGGAAAATGAAACTATTTAGCTTTTATTATTCTCTCTTCTCTTTCTCTTTTTTCTAAACTTCATAATCAATCTTTCTTCCACAAGTCTCCAATAAATAAATTATCTATTTTCAGTAAAGCTACATTTGATGTCAGGACTGCCTCACCAGCCAGTCACAAATGCCCTTTGTAGTAGTTAGTAATTTAATTCACCCCTTTATCAGTCAAGTTCAGCAGCTAATATTTGACAGGCAGCGGTTACAAACCTGGATAGCTTTTGACATAGACCATTTACTAGCCAGAATCCCAAAATCAATGATTTTGAAACTGAATCTTGCTGCTGGTTTATATTTCTTTGGTTATATAGAGTTTTTAAAAAATGAATTTGAATGCTTAATTAAGAACAGACAGTGTGTCACAGTTCCTACATAGTCTATTACTTTTGTGTGACAACAGATCAGTTTTGTTATGGTTATGGAACTGAAACCAACATGAATATTGCTTTGTGTTTGTTTCATTTTGTAATTGGAGAAGAGGATGCATTGATGTTTTCTTCTCATAGAGATGATAGTTGGAGAGGATGAAGATAAGCATCAAATTAATATTGCCACTGATGCTTCAGAGGTAAACTCTTTGTACGTGATTCTGAAAACCTTAAAAACCATAAAACACTGCTAACTGTAGATAGTATTGGGAAACGTTTCATACCCTTTATTTGCTAAATAGGAAGTGCCATATTGGCTTCTATGGTGGCTCAGATGGTGAAGAATTTGTCTACAATGCAGCAGACCCCTGGATTGGAAAGATCCCCTGGAGAAGGAAATGGCAGTCCAGTCCAGTATTCTTGCCTGAAGAATTCCATGGACAGAGGAGCCTGATGGGCTACTGTCCATGGCATTGCAAAGAGTTGGACATGACTGAACGACTTTTATCACTCACTCAAATAGCGTGATATCTATTAAAGTAATTAAATAGGCCGGTTTCTAAATACAGTCTTACTAAAAACTGCTATCTTTTATACCTTTTAAAAATGATTGATTAGAGAATTTTTAAAAAGCCAAAACATTAAGACAGTTAATTAGTACTTTAGTATGTATCTTTGAGTATTCGAATTAATGTTTTGCAGTGATTTTAATTAGAAATGGAGTAGTAATATTTTAGTTAACATTTCATGATATCAATGAAAATATTGTATTATATTTTCCCATAAATGCAATGGCAAACAGTAAATGGTAAAGATTTTGCCTCTTAATTAAGTGTTATTAATGACATCTATAATATATGTATAAATTGTAGTTTCATTTAGCTTTGGAGAATGATTATATTGACAGCAATGGTTAAAAGATATAGCTTTAGACTTACAAATAATGCTCTTTATGAACTTTTCTATAAGAAATTTGGCATGGAAATTAAATATGGATTGAATAAAAGAGTAAATATTATTTTAAAAATTTTGCTTTAAATATGCTTTTTCTACAAATGTATTAGATATCAAAATCAAAGAAATTAAAGTTTTTCTTTCAACCAAAATTAACAACTAATGATTAATCTGAATGAGAGTGACAAAATGGAATTTTATTTGCAAACAGTCAAAACTATGAACATCTATGCTGTATGATCTAAATAATATTCTACACTGACTACGAAAATGTGACCGTTGTTTAGGGTTTGTATAAAATATATTATGACTGTTCATACAGTTTTATTAAAAAACATTTTTACATCTTAAAGTTATTAGATAATTTTAGTAATCATATTGGTAATAAGTTGTTCATCACTTTTAGTAATGTTATTCTCAGGACTTCTCAGCATATATTTAATTTTATTTAATTATTTTAGTATTCGATAGTTTGCTTATCCTTTCAAAAAGTGTGATGTACACAAATACGCCATTTTATTTTTTCCAATGTAATAGACTTTAAAATATTCATTTTCTTTTTCTTTAAAAAATAATTCATATTGTGTATTTGATCTAAAACGATGGTTTGGCTAATATTATACAGCCATGGATATTTTTGTGTGTGTGCATTTCAAAATTTATATTCTCCATCGACAGCACTAGGAAAAAAAAATCTGTCCCTCTGCCGGACTACTGTTAGTTTGATGATTATACTAATATTAACTGCTTCACTTGAGTAAGCAAAGAAGAAGTAAAATACCAGTCAGACCAGCTGTTAATTCACAGAGTGTTGTACTATGCTTATTAAAAATACCCAAAAGATGTACCTTTGTGGTTCAGTCTTTTGAATTAGAATCAGAATATTAATCATGCCTCAGGCCTAAATTAAACATTGGAAGGCCCCTTAAGAATTTTCACCAAATTTTCTTGGATTTTTCTTTATTGGGTCTTCCTGGACTCTGTTTAGCTCTGTAATTGCTTTGCTCCTTTGTTGATAGGTTAAAGCACAATGTGATTTTCCCTATGTCATAATATGTAAGAGGACAATTCAGTGGTCTACCCCAAGTTGCAACGTGCAGCTGAGACACCGATTTATAACAGAAATAGTGTTTACAATGTCAACTAAAGTATGAGGTAAGAACAATCATGTATCACGAAGTCCATAGTTATAAAAGGATCTGAATCATTACTATCTTCATATCATTTATATTCTGAAGGAGTTATCTTAAGTGACCCTGCCAAATGTCGTTGACCTCTTATATATGAGTATGCAAATGTAAGAAAAAATAAGGAAAACCTATCAGGCGTGTTCAAAATATACAAAGTCTGATTTCAGAAATGGTCATTGTTATAATGACTGTGCCTGATTACTTACATATGGACACTGTTTCAAAAATAGAAGTTTGTGATTAAGGTAGCATTTGTGAATGTATCTCAGAACTGTATCTTAAATGTACTATTTATTGATACTGGAGTGCAATTTGAAGCCCACACATGAGATCAAAAAAACGTGTTGACCCTGAAATATTTTTTTAATGTCTAAAACATCTCTACCACCTCAAATAGCAAAAGGATGAAATGGAAAAAAATATCAATTTGAGAGAGTATTGTTTTATTTTTATTGAAATACAATTGTTTTACAATATTGTGTTAATTTCTGCTGTACAATGAAGCATATGAGCTATACATATATATATATATATATGTGTATCCCCTCCCTCAGAGGCCTCTCTCCCACACATTCTCCCATTTCGCCCCTCTACATCATATAAGAGCACCAAGCTATGTTTCCTGTATTATAATCAATGACAATAATAAAGTATCAATGTGCTTCACATATCACAACACTTCTTTTCCCACTTCTAAATGGAATTTATGACAAACTACTAATATTTAAATAAGAACTTTGTTAATTCTGAATTACTCAGAATTATTTTTGAAAAGAGAAAACACGACTCAAAATTAATATTTGATTTATTAACACATTTGTTTGAAACAACAGGCTCAAATTTTTAAAGGTTTGTTTAACATTATTTTGGCTAAACTGATACAAGGACTTTATCTTGGTGTTATTTGTATAACACAGAGAATAATAAATTCTGTTCAGTGTGATTAAAATCAAGGGAAAATTTATCCATTCATAGTATCGTGAGACAAAATCCAAAATTTATATATTTAGGGGGGATGTAGTAACAACTCAACCACTAGTATGTTAACTGCTGCTGCTGCCGCTGCTACGGCTGCTGCTGAGTCACGTCAGTCGTGTCCGACTCTGTGCAACTCCATAGAGGCAGCCCACCAGGCTCCCCAATCCCTGGGATTCTCGAGGCAAGAACACTGGAGTGGGTTGCCATTTCCTTCTCCAATGCATGAAAGTGAAAAGTGAAAACTAGTTTCTATGGGGTGGGAGGTGGGAGGGGGTGTTCATGTTTGGGAACTCATGTACACCCATGGCAGATTCATGTCAATGTATGGCAAAACCAATACAGTATTGTAAAGTAAAACAAAGTAAAAATAAAAATTTAAATTAAAAAAAAGGAAATATGAATTATTTTGATCTGTTATAAGCACTTTTGGTAGCCAAGAATCACCTGGGGGAAAAAAGCATGATAACCAAAAGAAAGCATGTATTTTGAAAAGAAGTGTGACCAGTGACTGGTGAGTACTTAGAGAATCTAACTTTGTAAGTATGAAATCGGTGGTGCTTTGCTGTGAAACAATACTTCAGTGATGCTCTGAACTGGACTGTGCCTCTCTCCTTCCCTTCTCTGTGAAAATGTTCTTAGCTGCCTGGGTGACAGACAAATGAATTATAATACATTCATAAAATGTGTGAGTTATGAAATAATCTTAGTTTTCAAAAAATCTAATTCAATTTCATCAAGTATTTCCATTAGCCAACAAACTGTAACCAATAAAAAATATAGTAATTGAAGGAAATTTTTGCAATAACTCTCTTTGATAATCTTAGAAATGAAAATTAGAACAAATCCAAAATATAAAATATTAAGTAAACTGAAGCTCACAGAACAGGAAGCAAGTACAGGATCAAGACCATACCCAAGACAATAAAAGGCAAAATGTTTGTCTCAATAAGCCTTACAAATAGCTGACAAAAGAACAGATGCTAAAGGCAGAGGAGAAAAGGAAAGATATACCCATCAGACTGCAGAGTTCCAAGAAAGTCGGACACGACTGAATGACTTCACTGTCACTTTTCACTTTCATGCATTGGAGAAGGAAATGGCAACCCACTCCAGTGTTCTTGCCTGGAGAATCCCAGGGACGGGGGAGCTTGGTGGGCTGCCGTCTATGGGGTTGCACAGAGTCAGACACGACTGAAGTGACTTAGCAGCAGCAGCAGCAGCAAGGAGAGATAAGAAAGCCTTCCTCAGTGTTCAACGTAAAAAAATAGAGGAAGACAATAGAATGGGAAAGACTAGAGATCTCTTCAAGAAAATATAGGCACAATATTAGCAAAATATAGGCACAAGAAATGGTATGGACCTAACAGAAGCAGTAGATATTAAGAAGAAGTAGCAAGAATACACAAAAGAACTATACAAAAAATATTTTACTGACCCAGATAACCACAATGGTGTGATCACTCACGTAGAGCCAGACATCCCGGGTTGTAAAGTCAAGTGGGCCTTAGAAAGCATCACTACGAACAAAGCTAGAGGAAGTGATGAAATTCCAGTTGAGATATTTCAAATCTTAAAAGATGATGCTGAGAAAGTGCTGCACTCAATATATCAGCACATTTGGAAAACTCAGCAGTGGCCACAGGACTGGAAAAGGTCAGTTTTCATTCCAATCCCAAAGAAAGGCAATGCCAAAGAATGTTCAAACTACTGCACAATTGCACACATCTCACGTGCTGGCAAAGTAATGCTCAAGCTTGGCTTCAACAGTATTGGAACTATGAACTTCCAGATGTTCAAGCTGGATTTAGAAAAGGCAGAGGAACCAAAAATCAAATTGCCAACATCTGTTGGATCATTGAAAAAGCAAGAGAGTTCCAGAGAAACATCTACTTCTGTTGTATGGACTTTGCCAAAGCCTTTGTGTGGATCGCAATAAACTGGGGAAAATTCTGAAAGAAATGGGAATACAGACCACCTGACCTGCCTCTTGAGAAATCTATATGCAGGTCAAGAAACAACAGTTAAGACTGGACATGGAACAACAGACTGGTTCCAAACTGGGAAAGGAGTACATCAAGGTTAAATTGTCACCCTGCTTATTTAGTTCATATGCAGAGTACATCATGGAAAATGCCAGGCTGGATGAAGCACAAGCTCGAATCAAGGTTGCCAGGAGAAATATCAATAACCTCAGGTATTCAGATGACATCACCCTTAAGGCAGAAAGTGAAGAAGAACTTAAGAGCTTCTTGATGAAAGTGAAAGAAGAGAGTGAAAAGTTGGCTTAAAACTCAACATTCAGAAAACTAAGGTCATGGCATCTGGTCCCATCATTTCATGGCAAATAGATGGGGAAACAATGGAAACAGTGATAAACTATTTTGGGGGGCTTCAAGATCACTGCAGATGGTAACTGCAGCCGTGAAATTAAGAGATGCTTGCTTCTTGGAAGAAAAGCTATGGCTAATGTAGACAGCATATTGAAAAGCAGAAACATTACTTTGCTGACCAAGGTCCATCTAGTCGAACCCATGCTTTTTCCAGTAGTCATGTATAGATGTGAGAGTCGGACTATAAAGAAAGTTGAGTGCTGGAGAATTGATGCTTTTGAACTGTGGTGTTGGAGAAGACTCTTGACAGTCCCTTGAACAACAAGGAGATCAAGCCAGTCAATCATAAAGGATATCAGTCCTGAGTATTCATTGGAAGGGCTGATGCTTAAACTGAAACTCCAGTACCTTTGCCACCTGATGCAAAGAAAAGACTCATTGGAAAAGTCCCTGAATCTGGGAAAGATTGAAGGCAGGAGGAGAAGGGGGCAACAGAGGATTAAGATGATTGGATCGCATCACTGACTCGATGCATTTGAGTTTGAGTAAACTCCAGGAGTTGGTGATGGATAGGGAAGCCTGGCATGCTGCAGTCCACGGGGTCAAAAAGAGTTGGACATGACTGAGCGACTGAATTGAAACTAAAGATGATGCTATCTATGAGTTTATGATCTGTTCTATTCCTCCAAACTTTCATGATTTAGTATCATTTTTGAAGAGGAACTGTAAGAATAATTCTTTAAAATTCAACTTGAGCCATTATAACTATTTTAGCAATTTTGTTTTGTGTACCCATGATTTTTTGTTTGCGTACTTCTAAGCACAACCCAAGTAGCATATCATTTCACCCACAAATACTCAAATATCTATTATTAACAAAGAATACCCCGGTATTTTTGTTGCAATATTTTTTAAACATTTTAGCCATTAAAAAAATTAAGGCAGAGTTCATTAATTTATGGGGCTTCCCTCATAACTCAGTCAATAAAGAATCTGCCTGCAATGCAGGAGACCTGGGTTCAATCCTTGGGTTGGGAAGATTCCCCTGGAGAAGGAAATGGCAATCCACTCCAGTGTTTATGTTTTGTTAATTCCAGGTATATAGCAAAGTGATTCAGTTAATTCTTTTTCTAGAGGTTTTTTTTTAAATTATTATCAGTTATTATGAGATATTGAATTAGTTCCCTGTGCTATACAGTAGGTCCTTGTTTATTTCCCTGGTGGCTCAGACGGTAAAGCATCTGTCTACAATGTGGTAGACTTCGGGTTGAGCCCTGGGTTGGGAAGATCCCCTGGAGAAGGAAATGGCAATCCACTCCAGTACTATTACCTGGAAAATCCCATGGACAGAGGAGCCCGGTAGGCTAGTCTATGGGGTCGCAAAGAGTCGGACACAACTGAGCGACTTCACTTTCACTTTCATGCATGTTTTAATCCCAAATTTCTAATTGGCTTTCCCCTTTTACCCCTACTATCTCCTTTGGTAATGTCTTTCTATGTATGTGTGTCTATTTCTGTTTTGTAAATAATTTAATTCCTATCATTTTTTTTAGATTCCACATATGAGTGATATTATGTTATTTGTCTTTTCCAACTTACTTCACTTAGTATGATAATCTCTGGGTCCATTCATGTTGCTGCAAATGACAATATTTTCTTCTTTTTTAGTTACTGATTAGCATTTTATTGTATGTATACATATACATTGTATATCTATTCATTGTATGTATTATATGAATGTTGTATATATATGCAAGTAATATATATATATACATATACACATATACATAAGAATATAGCTGAATCATTTTGCTATATACCTGGAACTAACAAAACATTATAAATGACCTATATTTTAATTTAAAAAGGCTAAATATTAAAAAATACTGTAATATATATACATATATGTGTGTCTATATATATATATATATAGACACACACATATGAAACCTCTTCTGTATCCATTCATCATTCATCATCTGTTAATGGACATTTAGTTTGCTTTCATGTCTTGGCTATTGTAAATAGTGCTGCTATGAAAATCAGGCTGAATATACCTTTTCAAATTATAGCTTTCTCTGGATGTATACCCAGAAGTGAGACAGTAGAATCACTTGCTAATTTTACTTTTAGTTTTTAAGGAACTTCTCCACAGTTCTCCACAGTGGTTGCACCAATTTACACAGCCACCAACAGTGTAGGAGGGTTCCTTTTTCTCCATACCCTCTCCAGCATTTATTATTTGTAGACTTTTTAATGATGGCCATTCACTAGGATTTATGTTAATTGTGTTAATGAACATCAGTAACTATGTTAATGTGTTTCATGTCAGCTGATGATCATTGACAAGATCCATTACTTTTTAAGTTGAAAAATGGTGATTTTTTTTTCTAATTCTGTCATTTCATCTCCATTTACTGGCTACAATTTATTGAAATAAAATAAAGTTCACCTTGAAATAGAGTTTGGATAGGAAAAGCAAGAAAAATGGTTAAACTTTTTAACTTCATTTAATATTTTTTGGAGTAACAAGATGATGACCTAGCAATCTCCATTTGTAACAAACAATGAGTCTAAATATCACGGTAAATTCTTTTATTTTTATGTACTTATATTTTAAGTTGATGAGCAAATTTTCTTCTTAACCTAGAGCAAGTTGCTTTGATTTGACTTTGGATTCTTTTGATATGATGCCTTGGTCTTCCTTACTTGTCACTCCAAGCTGTCTCTGGTTCATCTTTCACTTTCCCTAGCCAGGCCTGAAAGAAGCCACTTTCTATAAGGAACTCTGGTTCTCTATGTAACCAAAATATTTAGTGGCCATAATCTGAGCTCTGGGGATTTTCTCAGTGCCCTTTGCAGTTAGGTTCATACTGTGTGTGTGTATGTGTGTGTGTGTGTGTGTGTGTGTGTGTGTGCGTGCGCGCGCTCAATTGTTAAGTCATGTCCAGACTCCTCTGTCCTTGGGATTCCCAGGCAAAGAATAATGGAGTGGGTTACAGTTTCCTCCTCTGGAAGATCTTCCCGATCCAGGGAACGAACTCGAATCTCCTGTGTGTCCTGCATTGGCAAGTGGATTCTTTACCACTGAGCCACCTGGGAAGCCCCCAGCCTTCCTTAGAGCTTGAAAATAAAATATATATTATGAGTTCTTATATTTTCTAATTAAATTTAAGATGGTATTGTTTTTAGTAATCTGTTTTGATACTCTACTTATATTTCTCATTCCTTATACTGAACACCTTGATATTTTCTAATTATTTAAAAATTTAAAATTCATTTATTTAATCCATCTATATAATATTTTCATTTTAACAGTGCTAATATAGTTGCTAATATTAAGACTACTGACTGCAGGCAAAATTTCTTTGAAGTCATTTTGATTTTGACTTTGAATATTATCTCACTAGGTGTTTATAGTCAAAATACTTTTAATTAAAAGTAGTTTGCAATGTGCTATCCCTCTGATCTTTATGCAACCAATTTATGTTGCATAAACAACATAAATTGTTGTTTTTTTAATTTTTTTTGTTTTTATTTTATTTTTTCAGTTTGTTTTCCAATTTTAAGGATGCTGTTCTTATTTTCTTTTGAGATTTTAAAAAATTGTGTTAAATATATTATGGTTCCAAATTTAAAAACAATTACATTAGGAGAAGACTAACTTTTAAATTTATCCTGTATCTTCTTTCCTCCCTCTCTTAATAATTAATCATGTCCTTTGTGTTCTATTGCACAGAAATTAATAGGAAAACATTGATGAAATTAAGTATACTGTGAAGAATTTCTCTATAGTAACTATACAAAAATGTTAATGTTAAGAAGTAAAGTTAGATATTATCAGTCTAAAACCTGTACTAACAACATGACAAGCTACATTTCTCAAGTGCTGAGTGTTATTCACTCAGTTGTGTCCAACTCTTTGACCATGTGGACTATAGCTTGCCAGCTTTCTCTGTCCATGGAATTCTCCAGGCAAAACTACTGGAGTGGGTAGCATTTCCTTCTCCAGGGGGTCTCCCCAAATCAGGGATCAAATTCAGGTCTCCTGCCTTGCAGGCAGATTCTTTACTGTCTAAGTCACCCAGGAAGCCCATTTCTCAATGTAGCAGGCAAACTAAAAAAAAAAAAAAAAAAAAGTGATAAACCAAAAATAAAATCACAAGGCGTCGGCAGTGTCCCCACAAGGCAGAGAACAATAGTGAACAATAGTGAATCTGAATTTCTGTGTAGAGACCAGGTAAAGTGGGATATTCCAGAGTGGCAGAGGTAAACAGTTCAGATTTGGCTTCATTTGATTGAAATAGAACTCTGCAGATATCAGTTCTTTTGAAATATCTCTGGAAAGGCTAACCCAGTAGGTGTGTTTATAGCTCTTTAAAAGAACAAGGATATTTGTTGTCCATGTCCAGGTATAAATTCAAGTAGTCTCTGTAGGCCTCCACCACTCAGCCACAGTAGATTTCTGACCTGACCTAGAGAAGCCACTTTTGTCAAAGAAAGATAAATCCTTCACACCCATGGGCCAAAGTTCTATGAGAAATGAAAGAAAATATTTCATTGTAGAATTGTATTCTATTTTTTGATGTGGTTATGTTTCATATTGCATTTATAAAGAAATAAAGATTAAAGCAAAATAAAACTGTTAGATAAATTGGTTAGATCAAATCATACTGGAGAGAAAATCTGCCAATATTCTAGTCAGTGGGACTTTTCGAGGACCTGATTATTTATTTTTGAGTTTAATTTCCATAGTCGTTGAGACAAGACTCACCTTTTATGAAAATATATTAGAATATATTTGGGGAGATAAGATTAAAACCTGTGGGCTATCATTTGAAAAGCATTTTGATCAGTGCCCTGCAAAATAATTTTGAGTAATATGTACCTTATTCTTCTATTGTTAGAAAATAAAGTGTTCCAATGTAATCTGCTGAATTTTAAGCATAGTTTCACTTTTTTCTTAGGAAATACTTGGCACATTCTATATCTTGTTAATCATCAAGCTACTGTTTTATACCTATGTCTCCCAAACTTTAGCATTCACAAAAATAATGGAGGAGCTATGCTAAAATGGACATTCTGTTTCAGTTTTCTAGAGAGGGACTTTTTTAAACAAGCTCTCAGAGAGGCCAGTATTGCCAGTCTCTGGACCAGACATTATGCAAAACTCTATATGCTTATTGTGATTCTTCACTATATTATGTGATAAAAATATTTCCAGTTTCATTTGAGTTTTATTCTTATAGAGTGCTTTCATTAGGTAGATAGAATGGAACTAAAAACAAATTCATTAAATATCTCTACATGAAAGTTTATTTCTGAAATAATATTAAAACATCATGCTAAAAATAAAAATGTTTAGGTTAGAATCTTGTAAACACTGATTTTATGTGACAATTCCAGAGCTGTATAAAGGATCTACGGTTAGTATTTTTGTCATAGATGATCTAGTTACTTTTTTAGTGTGTATTTTTACATAGTTTATGAGATTAGAAAACTGAAAGTTCTTATTGGCAATTTCTCTGTCATTTATTTGAATGGTGAGATAGCTTCTGGCAATAGTGATTTTAGGGTGTGATTTAAAAGTATACACATACACAGATACATACACGCACACCCTGCATCGTGCATTGAAAATCCAATGTTCACATATAAAACTGAGAAGGATGAACCTAGTTTAAATCTGCAATCAGCACCTATTTGACCTGCTGAGAATTGGCAGTATTTTGAACCACTATGTGGCTTGTTTCCTAATGTACAGTAAATGTCTATTAAAAGAAAGGTGAGTGTGATTTTTGACTTTAGCAAGAAGGACAAAACAGGAGCATAATGAACTGTAAATTTTAGTGTATTTATGCGTATTTATAGCTCACCGTAAGATTTACTGTGTTTTTCAATATTTCCTCCAAACTTGGCTCAGGTAGTAGGTTCAGTATGTTTGACCTTCTGGTTAGAACAGCTACTTCAGGTCCATGTTAGCCTCCAAATGTTTTACTTTGTGGAGAGACTTGCAGCATGAGGGAGGCTGGAATGATTCCTAATACAACACACAGCCGGTGTGACTTTTAGGAAGTCCCTTTCTTTTTTATTTCAGTTTTAGTTTCTTTTTTTTAAAGATAGAATTAATGATTACCCTTATTAGGAATAACATTAATTGGAAAAATGCAGCCTCCATAGTCTTTCCAATGCACAGTATCATTTGTCCTTACGGGAGCTTTCGAATGTGAAAATCCCTCTGAATGTAAATGGATAAGTAACCATACTTCTGTTTGTTTATTCTTGGGACTATTTACAAATTGCAGAAATTTGAATCTCTGGGCTTATTTGACTTGAGCCAGTGGGGGAATGATTACCCAAGTCAACTGTGTTAGATTAGCACAAAAAAGAGACAATGGTGTTGATCAACAATAACACCTCTGCCACTTTGACTGGGCTTAGTACTTCTGGTTGGTGTGTCTCTTCTTTTAGCTTGTTTACCTTCAGCATTGTCACGGTGGGATAAGGGGGGGGGGAACTGTGCGAGGGCCTTCTCAGCAGTAGCAGGTCCTTGGGGCCCACCGGTAGGCAGAGGCCTGCTGGGAAAGGTGTTGGGACCGGTCCACTCTAGGGACCAAGGCAGTCACTCATACAGCCCCTGCTAGATGGCAGTGCTCAGGGGGAGGCATCAACATTGGAGCAAGTACTCTTATTTATGCAACAGAATAAAAAAGTGTTTACACTTGTGTTCATCCAGCTTAAGTATTTAAGGCCTCTTTTTTTTCCTCCTTTCACCATATTTTCCTTAATCACCTCATTAATTTCCAGTTTCACTTAAAATAGCCAGTGGGCTGGAACTGCAAGGCTCATTTATTCTACTTCACTTTATTTACTTTTTCAGTGTAAAATGGATAAAATCAATTAATAAATTTAAGCTCATTTACTGTAATTTGGAGAGCTGCTAAATAATGTATCTTCCTTTCTTTGCTAAAGTGTTTGTAACGTAATTCATTTGTGAGAGTAAGGCCACCTCTTTCTTGAAGTGCTTTTAAGAAAATGGCAGATAGTTATCATTTTGAAGTTTAAGTTCAGTTCTGCCTGGACCCAGAATATAGGCTACATAGGGACAGGGACTCTATAATGTGCAAACAAAGAAAAGCTTCATCACTGGCTTGTGATACTTGGATGAAAAGTGTAATTAATCAGTATACTGATTCTCCCCCACCTGGTGTACTGGTAGCTCTATTTCTAAAAGTGTTATGTCCTAATGATGTGTTCATTTTTAAAAAACTAAATACTGTAGAAAGAATGACAAAACCCCCCTAACACCCATTTGGAAAGCATTATGATTGAAAAGGCCACACTCACATGCAGGCACAATCTCTGAGATATTGCCAAGTATGTTAGATTGAGTAAAGTCTAGTGGGAAGGGTGGCTAAAACTGGATTAAGTTATAGAAGGCAAAGGGATATGTTAATTTTGCTCAGGAAAGCATTTTAAAATGGTCTGGAGAAGATCTTTAGACCTACCTGAATCCAGGTAAAATTCTGACTATGATAATCTGCCAGTGTAGGCAGATTATTTTCCTGGTTACAAATAAAGGACTCAAGTCTTCAAGAGCACAGCTCCTTCAGTATCTGGTAGTGATGAGAAAGCATATACGTGTGTTGAGGGTACGCAGGGGAATAGGAAATGTGTGTAGACCAATGTCTGGGACAGTCTGTGCCCATAAACATTAAATGTAATTGAGGCACACACACACACACGCACGCATACACACATACATACACACCATGAGACATACACGTTTACATCAATCATTTATGGAAGGAATGGAAAACAAGGCCATGAAAAACCTGGGCACAACTTTCCTAAAGCTAAAAATATTTTTTCTCTTTTCTTCTTTTAGTTAAGTAGTTATTTGCTCATTGGGGAAAAGTAAATGGCTATTTTTTTGCCATGCATAGCTGTATTACAACTTTATTCTTCATAGTGTGTGAATTCAAAAAGGTGGGATTTTTTTTTAGGTGCATATCTACATCTTTTATTTCTATAACTTCACTAAGGAATCTAATAGCATAAACATAAGTGTTGTTACAAATGTCTAGTGAACAATAGTTTAAAGTTTCTCTTTAAAAATCTGTGTTAATGACCTGATAATGCTTTGTTATGGCTTTGTGGAAATGTGTGAAGTGTTCTGGCAGTATGTCAACAAAGTGTCAAATACGGTGAGAGAGAGGCTAAGAATTGGAATCTTAGTGTCAGGAAGTGTTAAAGCTAGAAGGGACCTTAGACCTCCTTCATGTTGGAAGTGATGGGGCTGAAGCCCAGGAGGATTAAGTGATTTGTTCAAGGTCACACATAGAGCAAGCAAGGCCCAAGGAGTAAGACCAGGGTCCCCTGCTCCCAGTCCTGTTCCCTGTTAGGTTTGCAATTTTGCTCTTGACTATACGCATTCCTTTGTTTTTCACAAAATGAAACACAGATTGCAGAAATAAAGGAGTCAGTTGTTTTTGGAATCTGAGTCATTTTAAAGGTCACCTATCTCCCATTAGTCAGAGGACATAGCTATCTACCCCCCAAAATTTATTTAAGCATTTATTCCTAATGCAAGTTTTAGAGATATTAATTTCTCTGACAACACAAAGCAGTAGTTGTTTTGAATAATAAGGTCATCTCTCACCTTAAATCTATTTTTTATTGCAGGAAATAATTTTTCTTTCCTCTTTTGGTATTCTTGCTATATAATAATATGCCTTTTCTTTTTGCTGCACTATATCCTGACAGCAAAAGAAGAAGCAATTATTATCACAAATACAGATGCACAATCATACAAACACAAACACATCATACATGGAGCTCTTGATAGATTTCAGAGGATTTTTGTATATAAATTCTTGCTATAATTGATAACTAGTTACTTGCATATTGTCAAAAACCCATTTTACAGATGAGAAAATAGAGTCAGGGGGTTGAGATTTTAAAAGTAAAGGTGGAAACTACATTGTTTATTTTTTAAATATATTTCTTATCAATATACATACACATAATGGATCATATATCATTAATGGATAATTAAGGTAAAAGAGGACTTCCCTTGTGGCTCAGCTGGTAGAGAATCTACCTGCCACATGGGAGACCTGGGTTCGATCCCCTGGGTTTTTAAGATCCCCTGGAAAAGGGAAAGGCAGTGCACTCTAGTATTCTGGCCTGGAGAATTCCAAGGACTGTAGAGTCCATGGGGTCACAGAAAGATAGGACTCTGAAAGATTAACTCCCCAGGTGGATGAGTGCCCAATATACTACTGGAGATCAGTGGAGAAATAACTCCAGAAAGAATGAAGAGATGGAGTCAAGGCAAAAGAAACACATAGGTGTGGATGTAACTGGTGATGGATGTAAAGTCCAATGATGTAAAGAGCAATATTGCTTAGGAACTGGGAATGTTAGGTCCGTGAATCAAGGCAAATTGGAAATGGTCAAACAGGAGATGGCAAGAGTGAATGTTGACATTTTAGGAATCAGCATACTAAAATGTACTGGAATGGGTGAATTTAACTCAGATGACCATTATAGCTACTACTGTGGGCAGGAATTCCCTCAGAAGAAATGGAGTAGCCATCATAGTCAACAAAAGAGTCTAAGGCAGTACTTGGATGCAATCTCAAAAATGACAGAATGATCTCTGTTTGTTTCTAAGGCAAACCATTCAATACCACAGTTATCCAAATCTATGCCCCACCCAGCAATACTGAAGAAGCTGAACTTGAGTGGTTCTATGAAGACCTACAAGACTTTCTAGACCTAACACCCCAAAAAGATGTCCTTTTCATTATAGGGGACTGGAATGCAAAAGTAGAAAGTCAAGAAATACTTGGAGTAACAGGCAAATTTGGCCTTGGAGTACAGAATGAAGCAGGGTAAAGGCTAATAGAGTTTTGCCAAAAGAACACACTGGTCATAGCAAACACCCTCTTCCAACAACACAAGAGAAGACTCTACACGTGGGCATCACTAGATGGTCAATACTGAAATCAGACTGATTATATTCTTTGCAGCCAAAGATGGAGAAGCTCTATACAATCAACAAAAACAGGACAAGGAGCTGACTGTGGCTCAGATCATGAACTCCTTATTGCCAAATTCAGACTTAAATTGAAGAAAGTAGGGAAAACCTCTGAACACTCAGGTATCACCTAAATCAAATCCTTTATGACTATACAGTGGAAGTGATAAATAGATTCAAGGGACTAGATCTGATAGACAGAGCGCCTGAAGAACTATGGATGGAAGTTTGTGACATTGTACAGGAGACAATGATCAAGACCATCCCCAAGAAAAAGAAATCCAAAAAAGCAAAATGGCTGTCTGAGGAGGCCTTACACACAGCTGTGAAAAGAAGAGAAGGGAAAGGCAAGGGAGAAAAGGAAAGATATACCCATTTGAATACAGAGTTCCAAAGAATAGGAAGGAGAGACAGGAAACCTTTCCTCAGTGATCAGTGCAAAGAAATAGAGGAAAACAATAGAATGGGAAAGACTAGAGATCTCTTCAAGAAAGTTAGAGATAGCAAGGGAATATTTCATGAAAAAATGGGCTCAATAAAGGACAGAAATGGTATGGACCTAACAGAAGCAGAAGATATTAAGAAGAAGTGGCAAGAATACACAGAGGAACTGTACAAAAAAGATCTTCATGACCCAGATTATCACAATGGTATGAACACTCCCCTGGAGCTAGACATCCTGGAATGTGAAGTCAAGTGGGCCTAAGGAATCATCACTACAAACAAAGCTAGTGGAGGTGATGGAATTCCAGTTGAGCTATTTCAAATAATAAAGATGATGCTGTGAAAGTGCTACACTCAATATGCCAGCAAATTGGGAAAACTCAGCAGTGGCCTCAGGACTGGAAAAGTCAGTTTTCATTCCAATTCCAAAGAAAGGCAATGCCAAAGAATGGTCAAACAACCACACAGTTGTTCTCATCTCACACACTAGCAAAGTAATGCCCAAAATACTCCAAAGCATGCCACAGTACTTGAACCGTGAACTCCCATATGTTCAAGCTGGATTTAGAAAAGGCAGAGGAACCAGAGATCAAATTGCCAACATCTGTTCAATTATTTAAAAAGCAATAGAATTCCAGAAAAACATTTTCTGCTTTATTGACTATGCCAAAGACATGACTGTGTGGGTACAACAAACTGTGGAAAATTTTTCAAGAGATAGGAATACCAGGCCACTTGATCTGCCTCTTGAGGAATCTGTATGCAGGTCAAGAAACACCAGTTAGACCTGGACATGGAACAACAGACTAGTTCCAAATCGGAAAAGGAGTACATCAAGGCTATGTTTTGTCACCCTGCTTATTTAACTTAAATGCAGAGTACATCATGAGAAATGCTGGGCTGGAAGAAGCACAAGCTGAAATCAAGATTGCCAGGAGAAATATCAATAACCTCAGATGTGAAGATGATACCACCTTTATGGGAGAAAGAGAAGAAGAACTAAAGAGGCTCTTAGTGAAAGTGAACCAGGAGAGTGAAAGAGTTGGCTTAAAGCTCAACATTCAGAAAACTAAGATCATGACACCCAGTCCAATCACTTCATCGCAAATAGATGGGGAAACAGTGAAAACAGTGGCAGGCTTTATTTTTGAGGGGCTCCAAAATCACTGGAGATGGTGACTGCAGACATGAAATTAAAAGACACTGGCTTCTTGGAAGAAAAGTTATGACCAACCTAAACAGTGTATTAAAAAGCAGACATATTGCTTTGCCAAGAAAGGTCCATCTAGTCAAGTCTATGGTTTTTCCAGTAGTCATGTATGGATTTGAGAGTTCAACTATAAAGAAAGCTGAATGCTGAAAAATTGATGCCTTTGAACTCTGGGGGTGGAGAAGACTCTTGAGAGACCATTAGACTGCAGGGAGATCCAATCAGTCCATCCTAAAGGAAATCAGTCCTGAATATTCATTGGAAGTACTGAAGCTGAAGCTAAAATTCCAATACTTTGGCCAGCTGATGGGAAGTACTGACTCATTTGAAAAGACCCGGATACTGGGAAAGATGGAAGTCGGGAGGAGAAGGGACCAACAGAGGATGAGATAATTGGTGGCATCACCGACTCAATGGACATGAGTTTGAGTAAGCTCCAGGAGTTGGTGATGGACAGAGAAGCCTGGTGTGATGCAGTCCATGGTGTCGCAAAGAGTCGGACAGGACTGAGTGACTGAACTGAAGTTAAATGAGACTATGTCAGAGTATAATATTTTAGAATTAATACAAAAGAGCATTAAAATATTCTTTCTCATACTTCTTATTGATAAGAACTGACGCTATTAGAAAATCTAAACCTTGACTAATTTTTGATGCTTTAAAATAAAAAACATTTTAAATTCTAAATTTGCTTTAAAAGCTAAAACAGATTTTCCATATTTCAAAGTTGATTTTATAGTCATATATTATCAGACAATATATTTTATTTATAATCACAATGATATCTATTTTCCGTTTAGACTGATCCCCAGATGATTTTCATCACTTTCACTTTATTTTTCTACTTTGCTTTTCTTCCTTTAGCCACTTAAAATCTTAACAACCTATATCTGTCTTAGACAATGTAAATAACCAGGAGGTCTGGGATGAAGAGTCTTGAACCAGAAGCCAGAAGACATGGGTTGTATTTTTGTTTTGTGCAATGGCTTGCATTGTGCCTTTAGTCTAATCACTTATCCCTCTGAGTCTTAGGCTGCTGCTAAATAGCTTCAGTTGTGTCCAACTGTTTGAGACCCCATGGACCTCTGCTCATGGAATTCTCTAGGCAAGACTACTGGAGTGGGTTGCCATGTCATTCTCCCGGAGATCTTCCTGACTCAGGGGCTGAACCTGAGTCTCCTGCATCACAGGCAGATTCTTTACTGCTAAGCCACCAGGGAAGAGTCAGTCTAGTCTACAAGAAAATGTTAGATCAGATGATCAACAACATTCTTTGATCAATATAAAGGTCTATGTTTTATAGTGTATCTCTCCTACCTATTGACTTTATTAAATTAATATTTTATATTATTGTGCTTCTTAAAGCAGATATATAGGGCTTCTCACGAGACTCAGTGATAAAGAATCAGGCTGCACTGCAGAAGACACAGGTTTGATCTTTGGGTTGGAAAGATCCCCTGGAGAAGAAAATGGCAACCTACTCCAGTGTTCTTGCCTGGGAAATCTCATGGACAGAGGCGCTGGCATATACAGTTCATGGGATTGCAAAAAAGTTGGATACAACTTAGCAACCAAACAACAACAAAGCAGATATTTTTGTAAACAATCCAAATATGAAAGTGGAACAGTTTAACAAGTATTATAAATATATAAACATATACCTTCATGAAGACGCAGTTACAGTTTCTGAGGCTTCATTAAAATGCCATCAAAATAACTACATATTTCAGTGAAAAACAATGAAAACAATTTATACATCTTTAAGATAAATTTGTGCTTAATGTAATTACTCAGTGGTAAATGTACTCAATTGAGCATGTTAGTTCAAATGGTTACCTAATTTGGTTGATATATGGATGTTGAAACTAAGAGATTAAAAGATAAAACCCTGAAGCCATAAGCTAAATTTTACTCTTGGCATTTTATATGTGTGTGTCATTGTTTAGTCTCTAGGTCATGTACAACTCTGTGTACATCCCCAGAATCTGTTGACACTACTGAGAGTGTGGCAAGAGCTAAGGTAGGGGTGAGCACTATCCAGGCAGCATTGTATTCTTCTCTGCTTCAGCAAAAGCCTCTGACCAGGTGTTGATAAGCCACATGTCTACTGTTAACTTCAGTTCAGTTCAGTTCAGTTGTTCAGTCATGGCGGACTCTTTGAAACCCCATGGACTATAGCACTCCAGGCCTCCCTGTCCATCACCAACTCCAAGAGTTTACTCAAACTCATGTCCATTGAGTCAGTGTTGCCATCCAATCATCTCACCCTCAGTTTTCCCCTTCTCCTCCAGCCTTCAATCTTTCCCAGCATCAGTGTCTTTTCCAATGAGTCTGTTCTTCCCATCAGCTGGCCAAAGTATTGGAGTTTTAGTTTCAGCATCAGTCCTTCCGATGAATATTGAGGACTGATTTCCTTTAGGATGGACCGGTTGGATTTCCCTGCAGTCCAAGGGTCTTTCAAGAGTCTTCTGCAACACCACAGTTCAAAAGCATCAATTCTTCAGCACTCAACATTCTTTATAGTCCAACTCTCACATCCACACATGACTACTGGAAAAACAATAGCTTTGACTAGATGGACCTTTGTTGGTAAAGTAATGTCTATGTTTTTAATATGCTGACTAGATTGGTCATAACTTTTCTTCCAAGGAGCAAGTGTCTTTTAATTTCATGTTGGCAGTCACTGTGTGCATTGATTTTGGAGCCCCAAATAATAAAGGCTGCTGCTGTTTCCACTGTTTCCCCATCTATTTGCCATGAAGTGATTGGACTGGATGCCATGATCTTAATTCCTAAATGTTGAATTTTAAGCCAACTTTTTCACTCTCCTCTTTCACTTTCATCAAGAGACTCTTAAGTTCCTCTTCACTTTCTGCCATAAGGGTGGTGTCATCTGCACATCTGAGGTTATTGGTATTTCTCGTGGCAATCTTGATTCCAGCTTGTGCTTCATCCAGCCCAGCGTTACTCATAATGTACTCTGCATATAAGTTAAATAAGCAGGGTGACAATATATAGCCTTGATGTACTCCTTTCCCGATTTGGAACCAGTCTGTTTTTCCATGTCCAGTTCTAACTGTTGCTTCATGACCTGCATACAGATTTCTCAGGAGACAGGGCAGGGGGTCTGGTATTCCCATCTCTTTAAGAATTTTCCACAGGTTGCAAAGAGTCATGTGTGACTGAGTGACTGAAGTGAACTGAACTGAACACAGTCAAAGGTTTTAGCATAGTCGATAAAGCAGAAGTAAATGTTTTTCTGGAACTCTCTTGCTTTTTCAATGATCCAACAGATGTTGGTGATTTGATCTCTGTTCCTCTGCCTTTCCTAAAACCAGCTTGAACATCAGGAAGTTCACGGTTCATGTACTCTTGAAGCCTGGCTTGGAGAATTTTGAGCATTACTTTGCTGGCGTGTGAGATGAGTGCAATTGTGTGGTAGTCTGAGCATTCTTTGGCATTGCCTTTCTTTGGGATTGGAATGAAAACTGACCTTTTCCGGTCCTGTGGCCACTGCTGAGTTTTCCACATTTGCTGGCATATTGAGTCCAGCACTTTCACAGCATCATCTTTCAGGATTTGAAACAGCTCAACTGGAATTCCATCACCTCCACTAGCTTTGTTTGTAGTGATGCTTCTTCCTAAAGCCCACTTGACTTTGCATTCCAAGATGTCTGGCTCTAGGTGAGTGTTCATACCGTCGTGGTTATATGGGTCATGAAGATCTTTTTTGTATAGTTCTCTGTATTCCTGCTACCTCCTCCTAATATCTTCTTCTGCTAGGTCCATACCATTTCTGTCCTTTATTGAGCCCATTTTTTCATGAAATATTCCCTTGCTATCTCTAATTTTCTTGAAGAGATCTCTAGTCTTTCCCATTCTATTGTTTTCCTCTATTTCTTTGAACTGATCACTGAGGAAGGATGTCTTATCTCTCTTTTCTATTCTTTGGAACTCTGCATTCAAATGGGTATATCTTTCCTTTTCTCCCTTGCCTTTCCCTTCTCTTCTTTTCACAGCTGTGTGTAAGGCCTCCTCAGACAGCCATTTTGCTTTTTTGGGTTTCTTTTTCTTGGGGATGGTCTTGATCATTGCCTCCTGTACAATGTCACAAACTTCCATCCATAGTTCTTCAGGCGCTCTGTCTATCAGATCTAGTCCCTTGAATCTATTTATCACTTCCACTGTATAGTCATAAAGGATTTGATTTAGGTGATACCTGAGTGTTCAGAGGTTTTCCCTACTTTCTTCAATTTAAGTCTGAATTTGGCAATAAGGAGTTCATGATCTGAGCCAGAGTCAGCTCCTTGTCCTGTTTTTGTTGACTGTATAGAGCTTCTCCATCTTTGGCTGCAAAGAATATAATCAGTCTGATTTCAATATTGACCATCTAGTGATGCCCACATGTAGAGTCTTCTCTTGTGTTGTTGGAAGAGGGTGTTTGCTATGACCAGTGTGTTCTTTTGGCAAAACTCTATTAGCCTTTGCCCTGCTTCATTCTGTACTCCAAGGCCAAATTTGCCTGTTACTCCAAGTATTTCTTGACTTTCTACTTTTGCATTCCAGTCCCTTATAATGAAAAGGACATCTTTTTTGGGTGTTAGTTCTAGAAGGTCTTGTAGGTCTTCATAGAACCACTCAAGTTCAGCTCTTCAGTATTACTGGTTGGGGTATAGATTTGGATTACTGTGGTATTGAATTGTTTGCCTTAGAAACAAACAGAGATCATTCTGTCATTTTTGAGATTGTATCCAAGTACTGCCTTTCAGACTCTTTTGTTGACTCTGATGGCTACCTCATTTCCTCTAAAGTATTCCTGCCCACAGTAGTGGCTATAATGGTCATCTGAGTTAAATTCACCCATTCCAGTCCATTTTAGTATGCTGGTTCCTAAAATGTCAACGTTCACTCTTGCCATCTCCTGTTTGACCACTTCCAATTTGCCTTGATTCACGGACCTAACATTCCCTGTTTCAAAGTAATATTGCTCTTTATATCATTGGACTTTACATCTATCACCAGTCACATCCACCCGGGTGTTGTTTTTTTCTTTGGCTCTGTCTCTTCATTCTTTCTACTGTTGCTTAATACACCTAAAATCCACTGGGTTTGTTCCCTGCGGCTGCTGTAACATTCGAAAAACTAATTTGGTGTCTAAAAGCAACAGCAATTTTTTCTTTCAATAGTTCTGGGACCAGAAGTCTGAAATCAATTCTCTTATTTTTTTTTTAATTTTTTTTTTAATTCACATCAAACTTTTTTTTTTTAATTTTAAAATCTTTAATTCTTACATGCGTTCCCAAACATGAACCCCCCCCGCCACCTCCCTCCCCACAACATCTCTCTGGGTCATCCCCATGCACCAGCCCCAAGCATGCTGCACCCTACGTCAGACATGGACTGGCGATTCAATTCTTACATGATAGTATACATGTTAGAATTCCCATTCTCCCAAATCATCCTACCCTCTCCCTCTCCCTCTGAGTCCAAAAGTCCGTTATACACATCTGTGTCTTTTTCCTGTCTTGCATACAGGGTCGTCATTGCCATCTTCCTAAATTCCATATATATGTGTTAGTATACTGTATTGGTGTTTTTCTTTCTGGCTTACTTCACTCTGTATAATTGGCTCCAGTTTCATCCATCTCATCAGAACTGATTCAAATGAATTCTTTTTAACGGCTGAGTAATACTCCATTGTGTATACGTACCACAGCTTTCTTATCCATTCATCTGCTGATGGACATCTAGGTTGTTTCCATGTCCTGGCTATTATAAACAGTGCTGCGATGAACATTGGGGTACATGTGTCTCTTTCCATTCTGGTTTCCTCGGTGTGTATGCCCAGCAGTGGGATTGCTGGGTCATAAGGTAGTTCTATTTGCAATTTTTAAGGAATCTCCACACTGTTCTCCATAGTGGCCGTACTAGTTTGCATTCCCACCAACAGTGTAGGAGGGTTCCCTTTTCTCCACACCCTCTCCAGCATTTATTGCTTGCAGATTTTTGGATCGCAGCCATTCTGACTGGTGTGAAGTGGTACCTCATTGTGGTTTTGATTTGCATTTCTCTAATAATGAGTGATGTTGAGCATCTTTTCATGTGTTTGTTAGCCATCCGTATGTCTTCTTTGGAGAAATGTCTATTTAGTTCTTTGGCCCATTTTTTGATAGGGTCGTTTATTTTTCTGGAGTTGAGCTGCAGAAGTTGCTTGTATATTTTTGAGATTAGTTGTTTGTCAGTTGCTTCATTAGCTATTATTTTCTCCCATTCAGAAGGCTGTCTTTTCACCTTGCTTATAGTTTTCCTTTGTTGTGCAGAAGCTTTTAATTTTAATTAGATCCCATTTGTTTATTTTTGCTTTTATTTCCAGCATTCTGGGAGGTGGATCATAGAGGATCCTGCTGTGATTTATGTCTGAGAGTGTTTTGCCTATATTTTCCTCTAGGAGTTTTATAGTTTCTGATCTTACATTTAGATCTTTAATCCATTTTGAGTTTATTTTCGTGTGCGGTGTTAGAAAGTGATAATGAATATAGTAAAGTTGCAGGATATAAAATCAACACACAGAAATCCCTTGCATTCCTATGCACGAATAATGAGAAAGTAGACAAAGAAATTAAGGAAACAATTCCATTTACCATTGCAACGAAAAGAATAAAATACTTAGGAATATATCTACCTAAAGAAACTAAAGACCTATATATAGAAAACTATAAAACACTGATGAAAGAAATCAAAGAGGACACTAATAGATGGAGAAATACACCATGTTCATGGATCGGAAGAATCAATATAGTGAAAATGAGTATACTACCCAAAGCAATTTACAAATTCAATGCAATCCCTGTCAAGCTACCAGCCACATTTTCACAGAACTAGAACAAATAATTTCAAGATTTGTATGGAAATACCAAAAACCTCGAATAGCCAAAGCAATCTTGAGAAAGAAGAATGGAACGGGAGGAATCAACTTGCCTGACTTCAGGCTCTACTACAAAGCCACAGTCATCAAGACAGTATGGTACTGGCACAAAGACAGACATATAGATCAATGGAACAAAATAGAAAGCCCAGAAATAAATCCACACACATATGGACACCTTATCTTTGACAAAGGAGGCAAGAATATACAATGGAGTAAAGACAATCTCTTTAACAAGTGGTGCTGGGAAAACTGGTCAACCACTTGTAAAAGAATGAAATCATTTCACTTAGTCATAACCAAGGTGTTGGCAGGGCCACATGTCTTCTGAGGCTCTAGTGGGATTCAGCTCCTTGATTCCCCGTTTTTGGTGGCGGTTGGCATTTCTTGATTTGTGATCACATCACTCCAATCTCTGCCACCACGCTCCATTGTCTCCTCCTCTTCTATATCTTATGTCCTTGTGAATCTCTCTTCTAAGGGCATTGGTGATAGCATATAGGATCCAGCTAGATAATCCAGGACAGTGTCTTCATTTCAAGATCCTCAATTTAATTTCATCTGCCAAAATTTTACCATATGATGTAAGAGCCAAGGTACCAGGGATTAAGGCAGGGACTTATCTTTGGAGCCATTATCAGCCGACTCCATCTATCCTCTCATCTCTCAGCAATATGTGGAATGAACGTTTCACCTGTGTACCAAATAAAATAGCTTCTAATTGCTTGTTGTTGTTCAGTAGGTAAGCTATGTCTGACTCTTTGCAGCCCCATGGACTACAGCATGCCAGACTTCTCAGTCCTTCACCATTTCCCAGAGCTTGCTCAAACTCATGTCCTTCAAGTCAGTGATGCCATCCAACCATCTCACACACTGTTGCTCCCTTCTCCTATCATCAGTCTTTCCCAGCATCAGAGTTGTCTGGAATGAGTAGGCTCTTTGCTTCAGGTGGCCAAAGTATTGAAGCTCTGGCTTCGGCAACCATCCTTCCAAAGAAAATTCAATGTTTATTTCCTTTAGGATTGATTGGTTTGATCTCTTTTCTGTCCAAAGTGAAAGGGAAATCATTCAGTCATGTCTGACTCTTTGCCACCCTGTGGACTGTAGCCCATTGGGCTCCTCCATCCATGGGATTTTCCAGGCAAGAATACTGGAGTGTGTTGCCATTTCCTTTTCCAGGGGCTCTTCTCCACCTGGGGATCGAACCTTGGTCTCCTGCATTATAGGCAGACGCTTTACTGTCTGAACCACTAGGGAAATCAAGGGGCCTTCTAATTACTTAAGAGTTTGTAATACAGATTTTGAAATTCACACACCAGGGCAAAATCTTAAGAATAGTGGAAAGAAGATGGGAAACAAGATAAAGTCTACTTTGTCACAGATTAGGTGACCATAGGTGCTTTCAGAATATAGATATAGAAAATGGACCTGCAGACATGGCGGGGATAGTGGTGGTGGTGACGGTGGGTGAATCGGGAGGTTGAGATCGATGTATGTGCACTGTGGTATGTAAAACCGATAGCTGATGAGAACCTGCTCTGTAGCACAGGGATATAGTTCAGTGCTCTGTGGCGACCTAGATGAATGGGATGGGGGAAGGTGGGATTCACTATTCTTTCATATACTTCATTCACTTCATTGTACAGCCAAAACTAATAAACATTGTAAAACAACTATCCCCTAATTTAAAAAAAAAAGGGGGGGAGATAGAGAAAACCCAGTTGCTATTTAAGACCAAAGAACTTACTTTAAACTAATTAAAATGTAGTATTTAATATTTAAATTTAATAGAAATATCTTGTGACAATTAGAATAGATCAAATCTTTTTTGAATCCAAATTTTAAACAGATAAAGTTATTTTCTATTGCTCTGGTGGTGACTGTTATATGCTTTTGCATCCACTGCCTCCTTTGCTTAGAAAGACCTTTCTTTTCACCTATTTTTTTTTCTTCTTGTCTTTTATGTCTCGGTTCAAATATTAAAGTAGAAAATAGGAAGCTGTATCATACGATCTTGATAAATTTTAGATAGCTCAAATCACTACTACTAAGGATGTTAATTATTTGTTGCTTATTTCATTGTCTACCTCTCCAATCTCCCCATGGAACACTAGCTGTATAAAAGTTGAGATATTTTCTATAAAATCCCAGCCCCTAGGACTGCATCTAGCATTAACAGATTTCAATGACTGTTGTGCATTAAATTAAAAGTCTTAAGGATTTTGTTCAAATGCTATGCTCTCCAGGAAGGCTTCTCTGAACCAACTTCCTGGGAAAGTTTTCCTCCTTCAGTGAACCAATATTACACATTTGTGTGTGCTTAGTCACTCAGTCATGTCCAGCTCTTTGTCATACCATGGATGCTTGTGCATAAAACCAGCATTGATCATGTTGCATTATATTAATTTATTCATATAACTATCTTTTAAGAAAATTGTAAGTTCCTTGAAGGCCAGGATTTTATCTTAGCTCTATTCATATCTATAAAATCACATCCATACTAGTCCCTGGAACATAAAAGTCCCTCAATGAATATTATGGCACTCTATTATTTAATCAAACACTAAGTGTAGCTGTGAAGCTATTTAGTAGATGTGGTTAACATCTCTAATTAGTTGACTTTGTATAAAGGAGATTACCCTCTATAGTATGAGTGGGGCTCATCTTATCAGCTAGAAAATCTTGAAAGGAAGGAAGACAGACTTGTCAGAGAAGAAATTCTACCTCAAGATCCTGAAGTATTAGTTGCCCAGTTGTGGCTGACTCTTTGTGACTCCACGAACTGTAGCCCACAAGTCTCCTCTGTCCATGGACTACTCCAGGCAAGAATATTGGAGTGGGTAGCCATTTCCTTCTCAACTCAGAGATCGAACCCTGGTCTCCTGCAATGCAGGTGGATTCTTAATCGTCTGAGCCACCGGGGATGCCCACCATTAACCCATGCCTGAGTTTTCAAGCTGTGGGCTGCATCTCAAAACCCTAGTAATTGTGCCTCTTCCTGAGGCAGGGGTGAAGATAGGAATTGGTCACTCTCAGTTCTCACTTTTGAAGCCTACCACATCCTAAAAGCCAATGCCATTTTTCCTTTCCAGACTCAGAATGCAAAATTCCATCTACACTGGATACAGCTATGTAAAAAAATTGCTATCTTAAACTCAAGAAAGATACAAAGAAACACATAACATGTGTATTTATGCTGTGAAATGTATCTATCTAATTTTTTGATTTCTTGTGTTTTCCATGTTTTGTGCAATAAAATAAGACTACAAAGAGAAAATTATGGTTACTGATATCTCTAATGAATTTTGGTATACAAATGAAAAATGATTCAAGTAGAGTAGGTTTAATCAAATTTGACTTATTCAGTTCAGTTCAGTTCAGTCGCTCAGTTGTGTCCGACTCTTTGCAACTCCATGAATCACAGCACACCAGGCCTCCCTGTCCATCACCAACTCCTGGAGTTCACTTAGACTCACGTCCATAGAGTCAGTGATGCCATCCAGCCATCTCATCCTCTGTCGTCCCCTTCTCCTCCTGCCCCCAATCCCTCCCAGCATTAGAGTCTTTTCCAATGAGTCAACTCTTCGCATGAGGTGGCCAAAGTACTGGAGTTTCAGCTTCAGCGTCATTCCTTCCAAAGAACAACCAGGACTGATCTCCTTCAGAGTGGACTGGCTGGATCTTCTTGCAGTCCAAGGGACTCTCAAGAGTCTTCTCCAACACCACAGTTCAAAAGCATCAATTCTTCGGGGCTCAGCTTTCTTCACAGTCCAACTCTCACATCCATACATGACCACTGGAAAAATCATAGCCTTGACTAGATGGACCTTTGTTGGCAAAGTAATGTCTCTGCTTTTCAATATGCTCTCTAAGTTGGTCATAACTTTTCTTCCAAGGAGTAAGCGCCTTTTAATTTCATGGCTGCAATCACCATCTGCAGTGATTTTGGAGCCCCAAAAAAATAAAGTCTGACACTGTTTCCACTGTTTCCCCATCTATTTCCCATGAAGTGATGGTACTAAGTGCCATGGTCTTTGTTTTCTGAATGTTGAGCTTTAAGCCAACTTTTTCACTCTCCTCTTTCACTTTCATCAAGAGGCTTTTTAGTTCTTGAATTTCTGCCATAAGGGTGGTGTCATCTGCATATCTGAGGTTATTGATATTTCTCCCGGCAATCTTGATTCCAGCTTGTGCTTCATCCAGCCCAGCGTTTCTCATGATGTACTCTGCATTCAAGTTAAAAAAGCAGGGTGACAATACACAGCCTTGATGTACTCCTTTTCCTATTTGGAACTAGTCTGTTGTTCCATGTCTGATTCTGTTGCTTCCTGACCTGCATATAGGTTTCTCAAGAGGCAGGTCAGGTGGTCTGGTATTCTCATCTCTTTCAGAATATTCCACAGTTTATTGTGATCCACACAGTCAAAGCCTTTGGCATAGTCAATAAAGCAGAAATAGATGATTTTCTGGAATTCTCTTGCTTTTTCAATGATCCAGCGGATGTTGGCAATTTGATCTCTGGTTCCTCTGCCTTTTCTAAAACCAGCTTGAACATCTGGAAGTTCATGGTTCACATATTGTTGAAGCCTGGCTTGGAGAATTTTGAGCATTACTTTACTAGCATGTGAGATGAGTGCAATTGTGTGGTAGTTTGAGCATTCTTGGGCATTGCTTGCCTCTCTTTGGGATTGGAATGAAAACGGACCTTTTCCAGTCCTGTGGCCACTGCTGAGTTTTCCAAATTTGCTGGCATATTGAGTCCAGCACTTTCACAGCATCATCTTTCAGGATTTGAAACAGCTCAACTGGAATTCCATCACCTCCACTAGCTTTGTTCGTAGTGATGCTTTCTAAGGCCCACCTGAGTTCACATTCCAGGATGTCTGGCTCTAGGTGAGTGATTATCTTGGTCGTGAAGATCTTTTTTGTACAGTTCTTCTGTGTATTTTTGCCACCTCTTCTTAATATCTTTTTCTTCTGTTAGGTCCATACAATTTCTGTCCTTTATTGAGACCATCTTTGCATGAAATGTTCCCTTGGTATCTCTAATTTTCTTGAAGAGATGTCTAGTCTTTCCCATTCTATTGTTTTCCTCTATTTCTTTGCATTGATCCCTGAGGAAGGCTTTCTTATCTCTTCTTGCTATTCTTGACTTATTAGGTAAAGACAAATCCCTCAAGAATCAGATGATCCTATTCTGGATTTTAGGGTGTTAAAATCACAAATGGGCCTCTCTTGGTTGGGAAGAACTTTGAGGTGGCCTTGGAAATAATAGGTATAGTTGATGGCAGGGAGGAAGGCTAAACAATATTGGCTGCTGATTTAGCCTGACCTGACCATTTCAGTTTCAGTCCCTCTACATGCTAATGTTTCATTTGCTAACTGGTCCCACTTCCTATAAGTAGTT
Source organism: Ovis aries (assembly GCF_016772045.2). Taxonomy (NCBI): domain Eukaryota; kingdom Metazoa; phylum Chordata; class Mammalia; order Artiodactyla; family Bovidae; genus Ovis; species Ovis aries. Next base: position 153,943,953 of record NC_056055.1, read on the forward strand.
CCAATTTTCTCCAGCTTTAGGCTATCTCCATCTTTTGCTGTTACTCCTTCTCAGTTGCTCTCCCCAAATTCTATCTGTTCATCATTTTTTCTAGTTATGTTATTTGTAAACTTTCTGCTTTGTTTTCTTCTGTGATCACCCTAATTTTCACACAATCATTATAGCATTTTACTAGCCATCCTGCCATGCAAACTCTCACTCCTTAAGCCTTGTGTGCTTTCACGGTGACCACATTACTCTTCCCACAACACAGCTATCAGGATTCTTCTCGATTTAAAAAATGTTATGTGTCTATGGATTGTGGACTGGATAGTCAAGATTTTTCACCAGTAACACAGAATCTCCCAAGAAGAACTCTATGTGCCTTCTTCTTTTATCCTTCTCCATTCCATTGCCTGAAATTAATCCCTTGTCTTCTAAATATAATCCAGTCTAAGTGTCAGCTATATATTTGACTATGTTTGATGTGAATTCTATCTAAATGCTTTGCCTCCTTTGAGAATAGAGCCAGAGACTTCCTTGTTCAGGAAATCATGGTCAAACTTCAACATAAGCTATCTCTTTCACTACTTTACCAAAGTGGGTCTTTTCTGAGATAGAGTATAATGTGGCACGAGGACATATGGATGTATGTAATCTCTCAGCTCTGCCATTATATCACCTGTTGGAGTGTGGACTGATGACATTACCTCTCTGCCTCTGTCTTCTCATCCACACGGTGTGGATTAAAGTGTTTGTCTTAGTCATATTAAATGTCTCAGTATTTTTATTTTTATTCATTGCTTCATTGTTATAAGTTTAAAAGGCCAGACATTGTCTGTTTTGTTAGTTGCTTTCTCACTCCTGCACTTAGACCAAAGTTTGGCACAGAGTAGGAAATTTATGCCACTTGTTGAAGGAATAAATGATTAAGAACCTAGTAAGGGCTTCACAAATAGTGACCATCATCATCATTTGTCACACAGAATCTTCTTAATGTTGCCTGGCATTTTCATTTACTTTTTACGTGAAGTCGGGATTATATTATTTCTCCTTTATAGGTCATTAACAGCTACTTCCCTCGTGGCCCAGTAGTTAACAACCTCTTCCCTGATGGCTCAAATGGTAAAGAACCTGCCTGCAATTCCAGAGACCTGGGTTCGTTCCCTGGGTTGGGCAGATCCCCTGGAGGAGGGCATGGCAATCCACTCCAGTATTTTTAGCTGGAGAATCCCCATGGACAGAGAAGTCTTGTGGGCTATGGTCTGTGGGGTTGCAAAGAGTTGAACATGACTGAGTGATTTAGCACAGTACAACAACTACTTGGCGATTGGGCTTATCCAGAAACATACTGTAGCTTATACTATACAAGATTACATAAATCGATTATTTGGGGAAACAAGAATTTGAGAATAGAATCAAAGCTTATTCAGTGGCATCTTTTCCCCCTTAGAGACAACGCGCTCACATCATATAGCAAGTAATCTACCCAGAGATTATCATCTGCTCCTGGGCTCTTCATGTCATACATATTTACTTTTACAGCAGCCATTTTTAATTATTTTCTATTCCCCTTCAACACCCATAAAATAATGATATGTCATATTTTAATAGCACCTCGGAGAAAATAATTTCTGACTAACACATGAGAGCTTTTAAAAAAAGGTCAAATTTACTGGCATGTATGTGAGAAGGGGTGATGTTATTGGTAGGACTCTATAGTGACATTTCAGTGGCGCTATGTGAAATGAACTCCAAATACCTAACACCCTCCTAATCTATTCCCCTGCACAAGATAATTTTTTAGCCACTCAACTGATCAATTAGTCTTGTGTTCAGTAGCTGAGTTGGGTCTGATTCTTTTCAACCCATGGACTACAGCCCACCAGGCTCTTCCGTCTATAGGATTTTCCAGGCAAGAATACTGGAGTGGGTTGCTATTTTCTTATGCCCTACAAAAATATATCTTTTGGAGGAGTAAGACTTCATCTCCCTCAGTCAGTCATACCGCAGCTTGAAAGAGACTATTCAGTTCAACCTCTCAGATGCAAGATTTGGTGAAGAAAAATCAGAGAGAGCACAGCCAGCCCTGGCTTGTGGAGCTTGATTGCTTCTGGATCAAGACCTACGAACCTCCAGAAATTTGCAAAACTTTCCTATTCACCTAGTTAATACTGAGATTATTTGTCAACAATGAACTATAAAGTAGGTGTTATTATTCCCAATGTGCAGACTGGACTACTGAGGTTCAACGAGGTTAACCAACCTTTGAAAGTTCTGCTTCATAATCTAAAGACCTTTATTTAGTTATGAAATACCAGGCACTTAAACAATTAGAATCACTTATTGGCTTTAAATAATTTCTTTTTGTACATATTCTTATTGGTGCCTGTAAAATCAGCTGTATTGGTATGGATTAAAGAGCAATTTTCATATCCTTCTAACAGCCTCTTTCTCCAAGTGCAGACATGCAGAGGGTGAAGAAAGGAAGGGGGAAGAAAAGTGTTTGATCAGTAATCTTAGTGATATTGACCTACCTATGTGCTTATTTGACAATTTTGACTGAATACATTTTGAATAGTTCAGGGAGAAGACAGTTATACTAGCAAGAATTTTACATATAACTCTCCAGTGATATAATCTTGAAAACTGAATAATATCTCTATTGTTCCTTTTTCATAAAAAAAGAAAAAAGAATATTTTGTTCTTAAATCACAAAATGATTGTTCTGAAACTCAAGCCCATATAACTTTATATGTGCCCTCTCTATAATTTTTTGTAACTGCTACATGAATAAAAATTCAGGATATTGTGATTGAAATTCCTGGAGGGGATTTGTGAAACTGAACAGCAAAATGTAGTTGACACTCGTTCTGTGTTACCCTAGGGCTACAGTTTTGATCACAGTCTGTGTGGATTCATTCCTGTCAGAACAATGAATTTTATACTCATGTCATAAGTAAATTTTGCCATCCTTTTGCTTTTTTAAAGTACAAATGAAGGAAGAATGAATTAAGTTAAAATATAGAATTTCAATTGAAAGGTAAAGAAAATAATAGTATCAAACAGATATATAGACCAAAATCATTCCCCTTTCAATTCTGATTGCCTAATTAAATATATTGTAATGCTAATATTAATGTAAATACTTGCATACTTATACAATTATACTTATCTTTAACATGAAATGTATCTCTATAAATAGAAAATAAGAATAAATGAGTGAGATATTTATCAATTGCTCTGTAATCGTAATAAAGCAGAGGCTATTTTGCTACTAAATCATATAAACAGCTTAGTCCATTATATATCATCTTCCCATTCTATATCATTTTTAAGCTCTGATTCCCCTTTGCACAGGTATGAGACACGAGTGACAGTTGCTTTGAATTTTTTAAAGAAGTAGGTACCCAAGAAGGTTAAATATGAATTAGTCATAAAGCCAATGGAACAGACAGGAAATGATTAAGCTGTATGATTATTTTCAAATTTATAGTGTTTTAACACTACTAGTGTTTAATTAGGAGAAAAAGCAGTCAATTTTATTTTACATGATCATATAAGACCTCAAAAATTAATGTTCTTCTTACTCTGTAATGCTGCAGTTCTAAAGCAATGTTGAGGACAACAAAGTCCTATTTGATAGTCTAGCCTTTCAGTGAAGAGCTGTTCTTCCTGCCTTTGATGTAGGAATGGTTTATTTAATCAATTATTCATCAAAGTTATGGCATTCTTCTTATATATTTAGGTAAAACTAAAAGATGACTTTCTGAAGTCTTATTGCTTAAATAAAAGTTTAAATAGACCGTGAAAACACTTGACTTTGACATGGCAGATATGGCAATGATTTAAGTTTCAGAGAGTCCCTGGTCTCACGGGGTGCTTAAATAAAAAGGAATGTGTGTGTGTGTGTGTGTGTGTGTGTGTGTGTGTGTGTGTGTGTCTGTATGTTCAGTGCAGTTTTCTAGAAGTAGATGATAAGCAGGGCCAAAATATCCAGAGCACTTTTGATGACCTTCCCATCAAAAAAGGCAGGACAGACAATTTGATTTAGTGTTTCCTTTGCACAGGTGTTAAAGTTGACAGGAAACAGCTGAAAGACACAGGCTTGTGGTGCAAGCTGGGCAGCTGGACACTTTGTGCATGGAGAATCTTAAGCAGTTGGTAACATTTGGCAGCCTAACATAGAAAAAAAGTGACTGCTAGCAAAGTCTCAACTGCTGCTAATTAGCAGCAATGAACTGTGGGTAGGACAGTGCGTTTTAATATGAGAAGATTTTTACAGTAACCACCACACTAAGGGGAGAGATAGAAAGAAATGCTCCCTAGCTGACCCTCATGGCAATCCAGGCTGCATATTGCAATAATCCTGTAAATTACTATGCTTTCTTATACAGTAACTTGGAGTTAATTAGTAATTTAACATTCCTCTACACTATTAAATGTCTTTCTTGCATTATATTATGTTGTTTCATGGGCTTACCTTAACACTAATGGGGTTTTGTTATATTTTCTCAAAACAGTAACAGTAAAATAAAACTGAGCTAGAAAATTAATTAGTTATCTTTTACCTTTGATTTACCTGTTATTAACAATTAAGTGGTGGTACACATTTTTCAAGTGGTTCTGGAGGTTAGGTGGAGATGAATATACTTCCAGAATATATTACAGAGGAAAAGTGAATAAAAATGAGTAGTGTGCAGGCTTCAAGAGATTACCCTGCAGATGCAGAATGCAATGCAAACACTTATCATATTCCTACTCTCGTAGGGAGGGGTAATGACTAGTGGATGGAGGAGGGTCAGGGAAGGATAGAAATAGAAGAGGGAAGCATGTTTAGCTACATTCACGAATTTTTAAGAGAATCCTTGCAAAGAAAAATTGCATACCATTCATGGTTTACACCCTAAAACGTGAATACGCTATAGTGAAGTAGTGGATTTTACCATATAATCATACAAGAAAAAAATGTAGCTTTCTGTAGCTTTGCAGTTTGTAAATGCCAGAGAATTTTGTAGGATTTTGTGACAGGAAAATTGATACTCAGAATTTAAATATATAAATTAATGCATGCAATATTAACATTCAAATAGAAAGCCCTGAGGTGGAAATTGTGGTGAACAAAATTATTCTGATCACCTGAAAGGAAAAAAAGAAACCAAAATTATTAATATGTTTTAAAAATTTTCTTAACCAGCCACCTCTTTATTTTCCTGCAAACTTAATTTTCCCTATTGAATGAAGTAGACAAATACAGCAGTATTACACCCATGTACTTTAAAAACTGTTCTTACTTAAAATTGAAATTCTGGGCTTTAAAGATAAAGGAGGTGTTTTTTTATTTGGCATCTCAGTGATCATTGTGAATTCTAAGGTGGAACAATTTAGTTAAAGCAGGGCTTCAGAAGAAGAAAAGCTACAGATGTGTACGTGAAAAGGAATGAATTCAGTACAAAACATTTCCAAAAGATTTCATCTCTTGGGGCTCCCTCTAAAAGAGTGTCTGCTACCATTTAAAACCCCATCCTTTGCAGCTGGATTTGAACATTCCATAAAAAATTCATCTGCGCTTTAAGAGATTTCTGCTTTTCTGTCCTCTCTATTGTTAGACAAATTGAAGTGTGCACTTGGAAGGAGAGTGGCAGTGAACTGCGAATTTATTTACTCATTCGATTCTAATATTGAGAGAATCTACTTGCTCCGTTCAAAGGGTAGAGCAACAATGCAAGTGACATCAGGTCACCCAGCACTTCATCGCTACCTGTGAGATAGAATTGTTCTCCTTGCAGATAGGAAGTGACTGAAACCTCTTTTTCTCATCAATGTCTATTATGATTGATGGCTCCATGGTCACATTGAATATGCCCTTTTTAAATAATTCACAATGTCATCACCATAGTACTAGTTTATAACTAGCCTGTTATTTTTACCTTTGTTCATTCACCATCAGAAGGTTAGATAAATTAAGTACTATGTGGATTTTGGTAGCATTATAACCAACCAAAGTACAGTGTTTAGAGCCCAACAACAACAAAGCATCAGTTTTATTTTTCATGACACTCTGAATGTCTCCCTCTCAATAAATCCTAAAAGGAAATTCTAATAAAGCAGAAGCACTTGTGGCACACTTTAACCTGAAACCACTCTTTAGTATTAAGGCCTCATAAGGCTTTCACTATAAAAAGCAGTCATGCTGTACTGAGACAGAAGAAATTTTACCTAAATTCTACATTTATTTCAAAATAAAATATTAAGTTCATTTAATACCTCCATATTAAAGAAATTTATAATTCACATCCAAATACCTAATGCAAAAATGGTACAAAAGCAGTAAAAGTGTATATTTTAAAATATAATGGTTGATATTGGGAGAGTACTATATGATAAATAATATAATGTTTTTATTTATTCTCTAAACTGATTCAAAATCAGTTTTGTCAGATAGACTAGCACTAAATAGTCATTAACATGAATAATTACATCTTTTCTTAATACCAATTTTTAAAAAATGTTATACATTAATCATGGATAGATCAATTATACAAACTCAAAATATCAATCAGGGTACTATATACTGCTTTAATAGCCAGAGCTTCTTTAGGTTGAAACATTGTGATCAATAGTAAATAAAAAAATATTTTTTGCAAGTTTTCTCACAGAGTACACAAGAGTATGAAACATTTTTTTGTTAAATTTAGGTGTTGTGTACATATTCAGCCGATAATAAATATATAACTTTAATAGATAAACTGTCTGGTTTAATGGACTTACGTCTTTATAAACATTTACCTTTGTGTTTTTCTTTTCAAGATCCTAAATTTGAGTTATTATTTGATGATTTTACTGTGGAATTATTTTTCTAGATATTGATATCAATGGAATGAAAAACTCAAACTTGTCGAACAGAATGTATGTGGTCAGTCTCAATACCCTGTCATAAGTAAAAGAATTCAAACTGATAGCTAATAATTGCAACATGATCAAGGATGCTATAATCAAAAGTTCAAAGCTTCTATTAATTGATTTACCCAATAAGTATGTATTGGCCAGTATGAAATGGAGAAACATGGCTCTTGTTTGTATGAAGCTTAAATTTTACTACAGAAGATAGTATTTTTTTTTTCAATAAATAAGGCAACCACAGATAGCAATAAGTACATTGAAGAAAATAAAGTAAGATGATGTGCTAGAGAGACTGGGGTAACCAGGTCTTAAGGACCTTATTTAGACTGAATGGTCAAGAGAATCCTTCCTGTGTGGTGATGAGATGCTGAGACAAATTATGAACAGGAATGATATGTAAAAATACAGAGGCAAATTATTCTAGATCAGTTAATCCCAGTTCCTGCTATGGAAAGAACAGGCATGATATTTCAAAATGACTAGCGTGATGAGGAGAAGGTTGAGACAAGCAAGGGCTGGGGCACACATGTCATTTAGACCCCAAGATGTTTGAATGATATCCAGTTGTATGCTACTTAACTTCTGGAATCCTCAGTTCCTGTAACTCCAGTAGAGGGATAGGTCCAATTTGAAAAGTCAGTAAGAAAGTGCTTAACACAGTGCTTGGCAACTTATAATGATAACTAATGGCTCAATTAATATGACATCTCTTCTTCACTGTTACTTTTGAATGTAAAGTTTCAAAATTACTAAGCATAGAATTCCAGCTTATCAATACTGATATTTATTCATTCTTATTTTTTTGGCTTGTTTTTTTAAAATTTAAATTTATTTATTTTAATTGGAGGCTAATTACTTTATAATATTGTATTGGTTTTGCCATACATCACCATAAATCCGCCATGGGTATACACATGTTCCCCATCCTGAATCCCCACCTACATCCCACCGCATATCATCCCTCTGGGTCATCCCAGTGCACCAGCCCCAAGCATCCTGTATCCTGCATCTAACCTAGACTGGTGATTTGTTTCTTATATGATATTATACATGTTTCAATGCCATTCTCCCAAATCATCCCACCCTCTCCCTCTCCCACAGAGTCCAAAAGACTGTTCTATACATCTGTGTCTCTTTTGCTGTCTTGCATACAGGGTTATCATTACCATCTTTCTAAATTCCATATATATGCATTAGTATACTGTATTGGTGTTTTTCTTTCTGGCTTACTTCACTCTGTATAATCGGCTCCAGTTTCATTCACCTCATTAGAACTGATTCAAATGTATTCTTTTAATGGCTGAGTAATACTCCATTGTGTATATGTACCATAGCTTTCTTATCCATTCATCTGCTGATGGACATCTTGATTGCTTCCATGTCCTGGCTATTATAAACTGTGCTGCGATGAACATTGGGGTACATGTGTCTCTTTCAATTCTGGTTTTCCTCAGTGTGTATGCCCAGCAGTGGGCATACACATTCTCATTTTTATATTAAATGGAGGTTGAAAAAAAAGAGAGGTCACTTTAGTATCTGTGAAAGTGAAAGTGAAGTCACGCATTCGTGTCTGATTCTGTGACCCCATGGACTGTAGCATATCAGGCTCCTCCATCCATGGGATTCTCCAGGCAAGAGTGCTGGAGTAGGCTGCCAGCGCTTCTCTAGGGGATCTTCCCAATCCAGGGATCGAACTCGGTTCTCCTGCATTGGAGACAGACGCTTTACCAGCTGAGCGACCAGGGAAGCTATGCTGCTGCTGCTGCTAAGTCACTTCAGTCGTGTCCGACTCTGTGTGACCCCGTAGACGGCAGCCCACCAGGCTCCCCCTTCCCTGGGATTTTCCAGGCAAGAACGCTGGAGTGGGTTGCCATTTCCTTCTCCAATGTATGAAAGTGAAAAGTGAAAGTGAAGTCACTCGATCGCGTCCGACCCTCAGCGACCCTATGGACTGCAACCTTCTAGGCTCCTCCATTCATGGGGTTTTCCAGGCAAGAGTACTGGAGTGGGGTGCCATTGCCTTCTCCGAGGGAAGCTATAGTCACTAGTAAAACAATTCCATTTATTGGGATTTTAGTATGTGCCAGACTTTAAGCTTTTCACATTTATTAGCTGATATAACTTTATAATAAAGCTCTGGATTAAACTGTCACACCATTTTACAGATGAAGAGAGGGCCAGAGAGATTGTATAAATCACAATAACAGATGTAGGATTTTGACACAAGCATTCCTTCTCTAATGCTAATATCTTACCAACATTCAGAGTTTAAAACTTTGCTAATTTAAAATGCTGATATTTAATATGGTTAATATACATTTCTCAATTTATAGGCTAATTGTGCTTAGTTGCTCAGTCATGTCTGACTCTTTGTGGCCTTTGGGACTGTAGCCCACCAGGCTCCTCTGTCCATGGGAATTTTCAGGCAAGAATACTGGAGTGGCTTGCTGTTTTCTCCTTCAGAGAGGCTAAACTGATATACACATTATTAGCATCATTTTACAAGCTAAGCAGCCTAGGCCCTTAAAAATACCTATTAAAGATAGCAAAATGAAATTCTGCTTAGTTGCAAAAGATCAATCTGTTTATCAGTTTCAGTCTCAGACCTTCCCTTTAAAATAACAATTTTAAAATTATTTTATAATTATCTTAAGTTTTCCCTTTCTACCTTAATTCTTTCCTAACTGTGACCTAAATACAGCCTCAAAGTTCACGTGAAAAATGAAGACCAATTAAAGACTGAAAAACATTTAATTAGAGATAAATCGCCTTTCATTGAAATAAGCTTCCTCCTCCCTCCACAACGTGTGCAGCCTTTTTCCTATGATAGGTACTCAATTTTAGTTATACAATGAAAATAGGCACTTTAAATTCACTTCAGAGACCATTATCACATACAACACACAAAAAAAACAAAAGCAGAAAACCTCTAGCCCAGAGGAGTTGTGAAAAGTTTTAAATTAACATTTAATTGTGATTTTTTATTTCCTACCATTTTGAAGAAGAGCATGCTTCACGTGTATGGCAGTTTAATGGATGGAGAAAGACATGGGACAGTTCAAGAGGATGCTTGTAAGTCAGATTTAACAAAGGGGAGATATGCTTTGAGAATTGTGGAAGCTTAAAAATCACTTTTAACTTTTACTTAAAATGAAAGAAAGTGCAAGAAAATAAATTATGAAATAGTGGAAACAATTTCAATTAGTCAATAAATTACACTTTGTGAAAATAGTGTAGCTCTTTCAAATGGGATTGGTAATTTCAAACTATCCTATTGAAAATTTCCGTGGCTTTCTATGTAAATAATAGAAATCCTTTATATGCCATTTTCACAGTCTTTGTCTCACTTTAAAAGAGTTATTCTTTAAAATAATGACAATAATAACTTCACTATGTGTCCACTACATTCAAGTAAAGACACTAGATATCTTGGGAGATAAAGGGCAATGGTAAACAATGTCCAGTCTCAAGGTCTGGAGACTAGGAGTAAAAAAACTGCATCAGAAATCCCATCTGGACTGGCCTTGAACATACTGAGTTGGTCAGTTTACTTGGTGGTGTCCTTAACCATTTCACTTTAGTGAGACTGAAGTTATAGCTGCTGTTGTTTTCAGGAAAGATATAGGTACGGTTTTTTATTCATTTTAAATTGTCTCTATTTAACTTCTTCCAGAACTGAATATTGCACCTTAAATAGCTAATAGACTTCACATTCCAAGATGACTAATTTACCTCAATCACTAGTCCTCTTCTCAGCTGGAGAAAGTAACACCAGTACATTGTACCCTACAAGGAAAGCTCTTAGACAGTTCACACAGGGGTAAATTTGAGAAGTGGTAGAAGAAAAACTACATCTACCCAGTCATGCATACATACATTTCCAAGAAATGAGCTAAAAGTATCGCAGTACAAGAAATTTAAATTAGCTAACTTATGGTAAATACATGAAGTAATCACAGTCTGATCAATGGCCAAATTAATGGCCAGCATTACTTTGATGGTATGAAGGTAATAGTTGGCAAACTAAGAATAAGAGATTCTTCAAAGGAAAATCTTGTGAAGGTAAAAGACAAAGTCCTGGACATAGAGCTGATGGAATGAATACAGTGAAGTATGACAGCAAAAAAGAGGTGGGAACATAGGAATCCTAGGAAAGCAGTGTTATTAAAATGAAGGGGGACTACTATTCATCTTTCCTTATTGTCCTTTGAAAAATTAAGCATTCTATTATAATAAACATAATTGTAGAATAGGAATTTAAACCAAAAATAAATAAATAAACAAATAAGCATTCCCTCTGGCCAAGAGAAGTGAGCAGTTTCAAAAGACTATTTTTTAAGAGGAACCAGTTATACAAGAGATAAAGCATGAAATTAGTATCACTTACTTAAAAAGCTGGACACCTGTATTTTATGATCATGACGGCAGTAATGAAAGCAAAAGTATTTTGTTAACTTTCATAAAATATTCAGCATTCATACAATTAAAAATTGAGTTAGACATATATGTACTTATATTTATCTGATATTTTTATTTTTTAAATTGGTATATAGTTGATTTACAATGTTGTGTTATTTTCAGACGTACAGCAAAGTCAATCAGCTATACATATACATATATCTGCTCTTTTTTAGGGCATTACAGAGTACTGAGTAGAATTTCCTGTGCTATTTAGTAGGTCCTTAATAGTTATCTATTTTATATGTAGTAATGTAATATGTCAGTCCCAATGCCCTAAATTATCATTTCCTTTCTCCCTCTTCCCCACACTGGCAACTACAGGTTTGCTTTTTACATCTGTGGCTCTATTTCTGTTTGTGAATAAGTTTATTTGTAGTTTTTTTTTTTTTTTTTTTTAGATTTCACATATAAGCAGTGATCACATGATATTTGTCTTTCTGTGTCTCACTTCAGTTAGTATGGGGAAGGGAAGTCGCTCAGTCGTGTCCGACTCTTCGCTATCCCATGCTCTGCAGCCTACCAGGCTCCTCTGTCCCTGGGATTTTCCAGGCAAGAGTACTGGAGTGGGGTGCCAAATAACGGTCTTCACTTACCTGGTGTTTTTAAAGAGTTTTTGTATGTGTTTATTAACACATTGTGTTAATTCTTCCTTATATCAGCTCAGTTCAGTCACTCAGTCATGTCTGACTCTCTGCAACACCATGGACTACAGCACGCCAAGCCTCCCTGTCCATCACCAACTTCTGGAGCTTACACAAACTCATGTGCATTGAGTCAGTGATGGCATCCAATCATCTCATCCTCCGTTGGCCCCTTCTCCTTCTGTCTTTAATCCTTCCCAGCATAAGGGTCTTTTCCAGTGAGTCAGTTCTTCACATCAGTTCTTCACATCTTCACACCGCCAAAATATTGGAGTTTCAGCTTCGGCATCAGTCCTTCTAATAAATATTTAGGACTGATTTCCTTTAGGATGGACTGGTTGGATCTCCTTGCAGTCCAAGGGACTCTCAGGAGTCTTCTCCAACACCACAGCTCAAAAGCATCAATTTTTCAGTGCTCAGCTTTCTTCACAGCCCAACTCTCACATCCATACATGACTACTGGAAAAATCATAGCTTTGACTAGACAGATCTTTGTTGGCAAAGTAATGTCTCTGCTTTTTAGCATGCTGTCTAAGTTGGTCATAACTTTCCTTCCAAGGAGCAAGTGTCTTTTAATTTCATGGCTGCAGTCACTATCTGTAGTGATTTTGGAGCCCCCCAAAATAAAGTCTTCCATTGTTTCCCCATCTATTTGCCATGAAGTGAGTGGACCAGATGCCATGATTTTAGTTTTCTGAATGTTGTTTTAAGCCAACATTCTCACTCTCCTCTTTCACTTTCATCAAGAGGCTGTTTAGTTCCTCTTCGCTTTCTGCCATAAGGGTGCTGTCACCTGCACATCTGAGGTTATTGATATTTCCCCCCGGCAATCTTGATTCTAGCTTGTGCTTCATCCAGTCCAGCATTTCTCATGATGTGCTCTGCATATAAGTTAAATAAGCAGGGTGACAATATACAGCCTTGACATACTCCTTTGCCTGTTTGGAACCAGTTGCTCCATGTCCAGTTCTAACTGTTGCTTCTTGACTTGCATACAGATTTCTCAAGAGGCAGGAGAGGTGGTCTGGTATTCCCATCTCTTTAAGAATTTTCTGCAGTTTGTGGTGATCCACACAGTCAAAAACTTTGGCATAGTCAATAAAGCAGAAGTAGATGTTTTTCTGGAACTCTCTTGCTTTTTCAATAATTCAACGGATGTTGGCAATTAGATCTTTGATTCCTCTGCCTTTTCCAAATCCAGCTTGAACATCTGTGAGTTCATGGTTCATGTACTGTTGAAGCCTGGCTTGGAGAATTTTGAGCATTACTTTGCTAGTATGTGAGATGAGTGCAATTGTACGGCTGTTTGAGCATTCTGTGGCATTGCCTTTCTTTGGGATTGGAATGAAAACTGATTTTTTCCAGTCCTGTGCCCACTGCTACATTTTCCAAATTTGCTGGCCTGTTGAGTGCAGTACATTCACAGCATCATCTTTTAGGATGCTTCCTTATACAATAATCCTGTATTATATAATAGAGGTTTATCTGTGACCGAAAAAATTCAGGAAAATCTGAGTGGAACTTTCAGTGGTGAAAGTCACCAGCCCTGATACCTTAAAATGTATCATTTCTGAGAAAATTCCCAGCCAATTCCAGTCAGTTATCAAATCAAGCCACAGCTGGAGATTTGAAGTCCAAGAACTGTATCAAATAACCACTTGCTATATGATGATTATGATGTTGGCAGTTAGGAACATCCTACTATCTGACTCTTGAGAGTCCCTAGGACAGCAAGGAGGTCAAACTAGTCAATCCTAATGGAAATCAACCGTGAATATTCATTGGAAGGATTGATGCTGAAGCTGAAGCTCCAATACTATGGCAACCTGATGTAAAGAGCTGACTCATTGGAAAAGACTCTGATGTTGGGAAAGATTGAGGGCACAAGGAGAAGAAAGTGACAGAGGATGAGATGGTTGGATGGCATCACTGACTCAATGGACATGAGTTTGAGCAAACTCCAGGAGATAGTGAAGTACAGGGAGTTCATCTTCAGACTTCTGATTTATTAATATTTCTAATACTCTGGTCCTGGGAGTCAGAAGGATTCTTCTAGTTTTTTATTCATTGACAAATACTTTAGAAACGAACTTTGTATATGACATGTTCATTAGCTTATATCTAAAAAGTAATTGCTCAAACCAATAGTATTTATATTCTTTTTTATATTTAGTGGAAATGCAGTTCTCGGATACTAACAACACTGTTTTATTTTTCATATGAGGAAGGCAAGAAACCTAGACTTAGACGAGAACTTATATGTTATAATGATGTCTCAAAGAACAATGAAATGAAAGTGCTATGCAGATTAGTTTTTGTGCAGAGTAATTGAACTAAGCTGATCTATGACAACTTTTCAAATAAAACTACTAATCAGAAATTTTAAAATGGGCTCATGTTACTGTAGAGCAAATTTATCCAAGCTTTGCGAGCAAATGAGGTGATGTTAAAATTAGTGTTCACAATTTGAGTTATTTGTTGCTATTAGTTCGTATTGGATATTTAACCCTATATAAAATACTTTTGTCTACAAAATGTTTCCAAGTCTTACCAATGTTTCTCTACAGACTGTACTAAAATTCTGCAACCCCCATATCTTGTTTAATTTGTTAAGTAGTATTTTATCTGAAGCTGCTTCCCTGAAAACTCAGTTGGTAAACAATCCACCTGCAATGCAGGAGACCCTGGTTCGATTTCTGGGTGGGGAAGATCTGCTGGAGAAGGGATAGGCTACCCACTCCAGTATTCTTGGGCTTCTCTTGTGGCTCAGCTGGTAAAGTATCCACTTGTAATGCGGGAGACCTGGGTTAGATCCCGGGCTTGGGAAGATCCCCTGAAGACAGGCAGGCTACCTACTCCAGTATTCTGGCTTAGAAAATTCATGGGGTTTCGTATGGATAAGGATAATTTATACAGTCCATGGAGTCCCAAAGTGTTGAACACGGATGAGCTACTTTCACTTCACTTACTTTTATCTGAAGCCCCTCTAGTTACATTAATTCTTGCTGGTGCATGTGCGTGTGCTAGGTCGATTCAGTCGTGTCCGACTCTGTGCTACCCATTGGACTGTAGCCCGCCAGGCTCCTCTGTCCATAGGATTCTCCAGGCAAGAATACTGCATTGGATTGCCATTTCTGGCTCCAGGGCATCTTCCTAACCTAGGGATTGACCCGCTTCCCTTATATCTCCTGCACTGGCAGTCAGGTTCTTTACAGCTAGCACCACCTGGGAAGCCCTTGTTCTTGCTGGTATTTGCCCCCATTCTATTGGACATTGAGTTATCACCCATTCACCATCAACACAGCCATCTTTACAAGGTCCTTGTTACTTAATTTGTTAGGCTGAGTACCACTTTCATTCCTACTGTTCCTCTGTGAATGACAGTTCACATTTGGTGGTTTAACTGTTTTCCTTCAACACCAACAGTGATCTGGCAATGGTGCCCAAAAGGTATATTCTGTTAGGTTTTAATATTCTTTTAGGGGGTGTTCATGAGTGGTACTGACTGGAGTCCAATATTATAGAGATCCAAGTCTTAATTTTCTTATAACACCATGTATCTGGTCATGTCTTAATGAGGTAATTTATAGTACCAAATTATTACTCCCTTTTGAACATCTAGAAGAAGTGTATCAAACTTATCATGCCTAGCTCCTTATCAGTGGACTCAAAATTAAGATTTTAAGGAATCTTAGAAATGCTACGTGAATAAAAGGATACTGCTTTTAAAATAGAAAATGAAAGGCTAAGCCCCATTGACAACTCATTATGATTTCTTTCTAAATTCTAAGACAAAGAGCAAAAGTCAATATCCAGGTATCCACCTTACACTTCTTCATGCTGCAGGAGTAGTTCTCTAGTGACAAAGAGCAAAGGTCAGTATCCAGGTATCCACCTTATACTTTTTCATGCTGCAGGAGGTCAATATCCAGGTATCCACCTTATACTTCTTCATGCTGCAGGAGGTCAGTATCCAGGTATCTACCTTATACTTCTTCATGCTGCAGGAGGTCAATATCCAGGTATCCACCTTATACTTCTTCATGCTGCAGGAGGTCAATACCCAGGTATCCACCTTATACTTCTTCATGCCGCAGGAGTAATTCTCTAGTGACTTGTAGATGGTCTACATAGTAGTGGGTTATCTTCATTACCGGAAGACACTGATTCTGCCACAAGTTCAGACTTTCTAATATAGAATCTTGTGCTTACCTGAATTACTTGTCTATCCCAAAGGTACAGGGAGAAGGAGCACTCTTTCCCTTTTTGGTTTTTAATGAATTGAATTTTGGATTTTGTGTTCTATTGGCAATGGGAAATATTTGAAGCCAAAATGTTATCTTGCTGTCATAAATTTAAAAGGAAAATAAACAACAAAAATTGCAAATAATCAAAGAGAAGACTAACTTCACCATTGATGTTGGCTGATGGCCTTATCTGATCAAAACACAGCATGAAGCCCCGATCCAAGAACTGACTAGGATTATACAAGAGTTTTATGGATATGACTGGAGTGTTAGAATTCCACATTGATTGTACATGTGTTTTAAAGGATTGATCTTCTATAAAAACAAAATAGAAATAAATTACCCTTATCCATATGAAACACATTATGAGCAAGATTGGTTTTCCAAAATCCATGTTAGGTGGGATTGTGGTGTCTGAATGGAAGTCTTTACTTTATGAAAATTATAATTATTTTGATTTTTGTCCACAATCAGCTTGAAATGTTGCAAAACTCTGCAGGTGCTCGCTGTTATAACAAAACCATGGGAACAGATGGTGCAAGGTACCAGGCCAGCTCAAGGGATTAAATGTGAGGCTTTTGAAATTTAAAATTAAAGCTGGGTGATCTTGGGAAAATGTGCCTGCCAAACATGGTTGCTTAAAAATAAAAATAAAAATAAATTATCCAAATTCTCTTGACAAACTTATTTACATTCAAATGACTGGCAAATATTAAGCAGTTATAAAGTACTCTTGGCAGGGTATGACCTACCCGACAAAATTAAAATATGAAATGCTCACTTCCATTATGGTGCTAAGGCTTTGCAAGCAGTGACTCCCCTCTTAGATTTAGTTCCTAATGGGAACCAATTTCTTTGGGAAAGGTGGTAAATTTTAGTTGCTAAAATAAAAGTAATCTAAACACTATCTATTTTAAATGCACCGAATAAAATAACTTGATTGAGACACTGAGGATGAATTTAAAGATTTACATGAATTGCTGTCAGTAGAGGAAATGAGAAAAGTAACATTTCAAAAGTTAAAATGGTCAACTAGATTTACTTAAAAACTAAACCCATGTTAATAATTTACATTAGTGAAAACATTTAACATATCAAAGTTGTTAATTTTGCATCCCTACTATGTTTTTATAATAAATAATGCCTTATAATAGATATTAGCGCATTTTAGCAACTGCTATGTAACATGAAATTTGTGTATATTAACTTTAATGTTCCTATTTTTCCCCCAAGGTAGATATCATTATCTGTATTTGCAAATGTAGAAACATTCTTCATTACTTGGCAATGTGTTTTGTAAAACATGGGTATAAGACGAGGTGAGTTTGACTTCAAATTATCTTTTTTTTTTTTTTTTTCAGTTTGCCAGATATATTTGGGTCATCTCATTTGATCTCAACAATACTTGAAGTCAATGCCAAAGTGATAGTATCCATTTTATAAATGAAAACAATAGAGCTTTTGAGAGAGGCTGAGAATTGCAGCATCTCACATGGCCATGAAATGGCAGAGCCAGGCATATTGCATACGTTTCTTGTACTGTGTTCAGTACCATCCCCACAGGCTAATTATTGAGTTACATAACCCTGGAGTAGGATGAGGCTGTGGAAGAGGTGGGTGCATGTACTGTAGTCTGTATCTTTTCCTCTAAAAATCTATCTAGTGGCTTAGATCATCATGTTTCTTCTTTGGGGGGTTATAGTGTTGTTTATGATCATAGGTCAGAATTCTTACATTCTTTAAGGGATTTTAAGCCAAATGAGAAACTGAATAAGACAGACATATGCAAGATATTGGTCTAAGCATTTGAGACTTAAGGGTAAAAAGACATAGACCTTAACATTAGAAAAGCCATCATCTAGCTAAATTGCATATGATTTACATATTTATTTCATCTGATGTCTTTATGTTGAATTAGTATTGTTATTCTTATTTTCGACATGACAAAATTGAGGCTCTGAAAAATTAACTTATTTTTCTGAAGCCACGAATCTGGTAGGTGGAATGTTGGAATTCATGAATAGATTCACTTGACTAAAGCAAGAAGGAGAGACAGAATATACACAATTATGAAATGTGAGAAATTAGATAAAGTATCAGAGCTGAAACATAAATAAGGTGATATAAAACACTTTGATTGGAGGAAGGTCTCATTAGTGTCTGGGTTGAGTTCTTGAAGGAAAATTTTGCATCATAGCCTAGGGGATGAATGGAATTCAGGCAAGGGTAGTGTCAATAAAGACTTGGAGTCACAAAAGGTTATTCTAATTGAGAAAAAAAAGTGGAATGTGGTTTGGTAATCCTCATAATGGAAAAAATAATCAAAATGATAAACATAGAGCACATTAGAGGAGGGAGAGGTTCAAGGTCATCTATCTTGGATTTGAAAAGTCTATTACAGATGCTTGGGTTAGGGGAACCACTGAAGAACTGAACCAACTATCTTTGCACACACTTCTTCCGGTATCTAATGAAATACTTCCAAAGCTAAGCCTTAGGATACAGAGGGAGGTTTGGGTATATTCAGAAAAAAAGTGTTTACCTTGTTTATAACAGTTTTTTTTTTTTTTTTGTAAGGTTCAACAGCATTGTTTCTTTTCTACTGTCTTCTTGACTAACAGTGAAAGCCGCATTGCTTGTTTATGAAGAATACAATCTTTATTCCAAGTTTAAAATTCATGAACATTTTATCTGTATTAATTGGGAAGAGAATTGAATATAAAGAAAATCATTATGTTTTGTAGGTTTTTGATGAAGATCCAATCAGAGTAAAAGTATGAATGTTATTCATCCACTATTGATGGGTGAGTTTTTCTAGTGTCTGGAATATCACTGACCATTTTATACCAATCAATGGTGTTAAAAGAGGAGTATACCTAGTGAAGACTTGTTATTTTCAGTAGACTTGCAAATGGAATGCTTGCCCAGCTTTGTGTTTCTCAATTCTGCCTCTGTTTGCCTACAGGAATATTTCTAATATTTCTAAAAGTTGTGGCCATATTTGCAAATTCAAAACCAAGTATGCATGTATGCTTAGTTGTATCAGATTCTTTGTGACATCATGGATTATAGCCTCCCAGGCTCCTCTGTCCATTGAATTCTCCAGGCAAGAATACTGAAGTGGGTTTCATTTTCCTTCTTCCGGGGATCTTGCCACTAAGGGATGGAAACCTGTATCTCCTGTGCCTCCTGCATTGAATTCTTCACCACTGAGCCACCTGGGAAGCTCAAAACCAAGTGTAACTTAGTTAAACTTGTGGTTGTCACCCAGATAAATACAAGCATTACCATAGGAGAAGCCATTATAAACAATGTATAAAATAAGATATTTATTTGCTGTGCAATCTTTTATCTATCTTCTTAAAGAAATTTTTTTTTCCATTCACCAGATCATTCATAAAATTACCTCCTCATACATCAGCATTTTAGGAACTATAATTCCTTATAGATTTCACAGAAAGAAAACCATCTATTTATCCTTATTCATTGAGACACTAAAATGCATCAGTTTACAAGCACTTAGAGGAAAATAGACTCAAAGTGAAGTGAGGCAAAGATTGTGTTTGAATTGTGTTTCAAAACTTTCACCAACATCCATTGTAATTACTATGTCATGAAGGAGTGTACAATGTACAGGTTTTCTGTATATTTAGAAAAGAAAACTTATTATAACTTTTTAAGAACAAGGAAGAATGTGTGTACTTATCACCCAACTATGGACTTGATTAGCACTGTTGTGCTTATAGAGGCCACAATACCTTGAAAACTAAAGCTTCCTGAAAATCCAATATTTTTGTACAATCTTTGCTTGCACTTTTGTTAATGCACTAGATAACCTATTAATTTAACTTTATTATTTATATGAAAAATATGCTTGGAAGAAAAATTAATCATTTATTAAGGTACTTTATTTACTTTACTCTCACTTTTTCTCCCTTAAGGGTTTATTTTCATTGACTAAATACTAATCGACTACAGTGGACAGACTCTGGTAAGTTCTTCACACAGTTAAACCCTATGAATTTAGAAGAGTGTTGAGGAAGATGTGAACCTGTGAAGGATCTGATGGCCTCAGGTGTTAAAGGTCTGGAAGGAATTGACAGTGGCAGAAAAAAAACAGATTGATGAGATTTTGTACCACTGACAGCCAATTTGATAATAATGATCAACTGACTCTCTTTTCTTCCTCCTTTTAGATACTTAATCTAACATCTCAGTAAAAGATTTTAAAGGTTTTCATTAGGTATTATGGTTATAAAGATGAAATGGAACAATAGTCTGCCCAGCATCAGACCAAATCTTTCTGCTTTGCACACTAGACATTTGATTAGGGTATTTTATTTGGCAGGTACAGGCTGACAAGCAGAACTAATTTAAATTAACTACAAAAGGAAAAAAAAAAAGTGACAATCTAAATTCTAAAAAGGGAATTTATAGCAAAGACCTGTGTCTGTCTTCTGGTGCCATGCCATTAAGCACATACGGTTCTTTACATCAGCCTGCCCCATGACAAAGCCAGTGTTTATTCTGGCTGATTCTGTAAAAATGTGAGCTTCAGAGTTAAAACATGAGGTCGAGACAGTAATTATAAATGCACGGTTCTTAGAATGTTTTCTTCAAGACTTTACTTTCTAGGAAGATTTTTTTCCTTATAACTAACGCCATTTGAGATCCTTTATTTTCTAAATAGTAAGACAATGCCTTCACTAAAGTATACATTGGGGCCAAAATTCCGTTAATACTATAACCAAGTAAAATATTATTCAGTTTAGGAATACTGCCACCCATCAGAATTATAGTTTCTAGCACTTTGATACATAGTAATGCTTTGGGTGTGAAAGAATACATTACTCTAAGGAAGAAAAAATATATTACTTTGGTTGCATCCAAACTTTAAAACATTTCTCATGTAAAATTATCCATCTTTTTTCAATTTAGAAAGAGTTTGGTTCAGTTGAGTCCTATTTCTGCAATATCTTAGGATTTTAAAATATCACCCTGTTTTGAAATGTAAATTAGCACACATTGGTAGGAGAGGAAAGGATTATGAGTTATATATGGGCCAAAACTCTAATATTCAAACCATATGGTTCTAATCCAAATTGGAGTATTTCTTTTTTAGTGGAAATAATTGGATTTATTCTGAATTATTGAAATATTATCCATTTATAGTTTTCAGGGAAGTTTGAAAGTATCTCAATCTAATAAGGAAATAGACAGGTAAGTCATTTCCCTCCTGTCAAACAGTTAATGAGAGGCATAGCTATAACATAGGCTATCACAAAAGAGAAAAAATAACACACTTCTTCCATACTCCATCCCCCACAAAGTATACAGCATATGCGCCTCAATTACAGAGGTATTCTGTAGAATCAGTAGTTATAACAAAATAAAAGTTGTGCATCAAATATGAGCCAATTCTACAGCAATTAAGCCCAGAACAGATAAACATCGACCATTTCTTATTATGGGATACAATGCTTTGTAGCGTCTCTACAGAAAACCATCCTAACAAATAATTCAGATTACTTCTCCATTAATACTCTAAATATTTGCAGCAAATTAAATTAAGGTTTAGAGGGACTAAAGTACACTTGCAAACTTGATGTTTTGATGTATATGATACATTATAGAATTTACAGTTCTCTCAGTATGCTGTCTCATTTCTACTGAAAGAGAGTAGTCCTTAAAGGATTATATTTAATATTATAAATCAAAACAATATATTATCATAATTATATAATTATAATAATATATTAATATAAATTATTTAATAATGATAAATATCTGATAATATTTGGAAGGGCTTTTGTATTATATTTTTCTGAAAACAAAACAAATTCCAACAGTGCATTACAAAGTCAAATAAAGGAGACCTCCTCTTTTAAAAGAGAAGAAAAATGAAATGTTTCTCTTTCCTTAGAAATAACTTCAAAACAACCAGGAGAACAAGAAACAGAAACATATTCTCTTCCTTGACATAACTAGACATTGACTATAATCTTAAATGATAATTTGTGAAGAAGCACTGCTAAATAGAAGAAAAATCAAACAGATATATGACAGTGCCATCATACAAAGTGAAGTAAGTCAGAAAGAGAAACACCATACAGTATATTGATGCATATATATGGAATTTAGAAGATGGTAATGATGATCATATACGCAAGGCAGTAAAAGGGATACAGATGTAAAGAACAGACTTTTGGACTCTGGGAGAAGGCGAGGGTGGGATGATTTGAGAGAACCGCATGAGACATGTATATTACCATATGTAAAATAGAAGACCAGTGCAAGTTCGATGCATGAAGCAGGGCACTCAAAGCCGGTGCTCTGGGACAGCCCAGAGGGATGAGGTGGGGAGGGAGGCGGGAGGGGGTGTTCAGGATGGGGGGACACGTGTGCACCTGTGGCTGATTCATGTCAATGTATGGCAAAAACCACAATATTGTGAAGCAATTATCTTCCGATTAAAATTAATTAATTAATTTTTTAAAAAAGAGGCCTGTGGTTGCAAATCTCAAAATGGCAGAGCAGGGTTCTGATTAAAAACAAAACAAAACAAGAGAGGGGTTAACACCAAAGAGCAAATCAAACAAATTGCAGCTTGGAGTAATGGAATGATGAAATGAGTGTGTGCTGGCAGTGGTAGTCAGCACCTGTGTTGCCTTGAAAAGGAAACACATACGTAAGGGGTGAGTCTCACAGAGAACAGTACTTTCAAAAGCACTGCGACAGTGAGGCAGAAAAAAAGAAACACTCTGTTGGAAAGAAGTTTGTAACTGCCAGTATACATGGCTAGATAAAAGTATAATGAAAAGCTTGTGTCATAAGGAAAATTCCTGCTATTCTGGAACATAGCCCCTTTTCTACATAAATTCCTTCCAGCCTCTTCAGAAACCATTCAAAACTAAAAATAAAAAAGAAATGAGCACAGACTCTGTAGAGGAATAGTGTTTATAAAATAATATTTATAAAGAAACACCTCAAGAAAAAAATATGAGAAAGAGTAAAAGACAATGGCACGTTGAAGACACAGGAAACCATTGTCACAGAGCAGACAAAAATTGCAACAGACGAACTGCTCTGAGTTACAAATAAACTTAAACCTTTATGAAGTGTTTGTCTTTATAAACTGAGTCCAGAATAGATGTACACAAGCTTAGAAAGCTGTAATTTAAAATTAAAGCTAACCATAAACAGGTAGCAACCAGGACAGTAGCATGCGTGCTCACTCACTGGTGTCTGACTCTTTGCAACCCCATGGACTACAGCCCACCAGGCTCCTCTGTCCATGGAATTCTCCAGGCAAGTATACTAGAGTGGGTTACCATTTCCTACTCCAGGAGATCTTCCCGACCCAGGGATGGAACCTGCTCCTCCGGCGTTGGCAAGCAGATTCTTTACCACTGCACCTCCTGGGAAGCGCCAGGAGAGTAGAGAAAGATTTTAAAAAGTGTGATGTGATTGAAGCCCTTAGTGAAAGCAGTTCAAAGGAGATTTTCATTTCTAAAAAAAGAAGTCCAAAATAAAAACACACACACAAAATAAAAATCAACAAAGGCATAGTATATGGGAGTTAAAAGACTTTTGAAACGAAGTGTAAATAAGGGTTTTAAAAGAATAGAAACAACGTTAACATATTTATAGAGAGAGAGAGCCAGAAAAAATGGCTAATATTTCTGATGCTAATGACTATGAGAAACAAAAACAGAAAAAAATGCTTCAAAAAATTCCAGAAATCTGAATATATAAATTAAAATGGCATATTTTATTGTAAAAAAAGGATGCAAAACAATAAACACCCAGCCACAGCCTAGGAAAAATTAATTAGTGAAAGCAATAGCAATATCAATCCCTGGCATTCGACATAAAAATGAAACAATGATTATCTTATAAACATATCTTAGGCCAAAAGCAAATCAATAATTTAGAAATATCTAGAAAATAATGATAATATACAGTGATTCTCAAAAAAAGCCTGTATGCCTTAAATATTTCTATTAAAGTACAAGTAAGAATAAAAAGTAAAGTAACCCTCAATTAAAGTTTTAAAAGAATGAAGCCAAAGTAAACTGTAAGAATCATAAAGAAGAAAGTAGAGATTAATATTATAGTACAGGAAAATAATTCAGTAATAAATGCAATAGTTTTTTTCTTTAAAAAACTACCAGCACAATATAAACATTTAGCCAACCTAATTAAAAATAAACTTACAAAGAATATATGTTCCTGAAATAAGAGATTATATTTGAGCAAAAGTGATAGAGGAAATTCATATAAAAGTAATATTTAAATGTGAACTCAGAAAAAAAGGATAACTAAGTAGACAAATAACATAGAGAAATTAAGGCCAAAGAGTTATCCTAAATGAGTATACCAGGCTAAGTTAGTTTCACAGAGAAATTATACTGAACCTTAAAAAGGTAAAACTCAAATGAACCAGTTGTTCTAGGATATGTAGGAAAAAAAAATCCACATTCTCATAAATGACATGCATTGATATAAGTGACATAAAAGCACACAAAAGAATATACAAAACAATCATATATGATGAATGTTGGTATAAAATCTAAATAAAGTATTAGCAGATAGAATTTAATTGTACAGTTAGATTATTACCTCGAGATGGACCACATTCTATCAAACAAACAAAAGATCTAGAAAAGGACAATGAGAAGACATCCTAGGTTTTAAAAATAAGCTCAAGCTGGCAAAATCATTCTAAGTATGTAACAAAACTCAGAAGTCATTAAAGAAAATAAGGTAACTATAAATACACAAGCAATTGTGAGGAATATTCTCCATGGCAAGATTCATAATAAATAAGATAAAAATTTGTAACTTAGACACAAAATTTTAATTTCCATAATATAAAAATCAAGTCCATACTACCAATAAAAAAGATCAGCAATCAAAAAAATATTTTGTACCTAGTTAATGAAAAAAATGCAAATTATTGTGTAAAAAGTTGATTCAGAAGCACTTCCCATGAAAAAATAAATATAATATTGCGAGAATCATTCTTTGTATATAGTTTGGCCAAGGTTCAAAGGTCTGCTATGTAAAGTTACAATTCTTTCAGTGGAGTCCGACTCTTTGTGAACCCATGAACTATACAGTCCATGGAATTCTCCAGGCCATAATACTGCAGTGAGTAGCTATTCCCTTCCCCAAGGGATCTTCCCAACCCAGGGATCGATCCCAGGTTTCCAGCATTGCTGGTGGATTCTTCACCAGCTGAGCCACCAGGGAAGCCCAAGAATAGTGGAGTGGGTAGCCTCTCCCTTCTCCAGCAGATCTTCCCAATCCAGGAATCATACCGGGGTCTCCTGCATTGCAGGCAGATTCTTTACCAGCTGAGCTACCAGGGAAGCCTTTCAAGAGCAGCTGCTGCTGCCAAGTCACTGCAGTCATGTCCGACTCTGTGTGACCCCATAGACGGCAGCCCACCAGACTCCACCGTCCCTGGGACGTGGAGTTCTCCAGGCAAGAACACTGGAGTGGGTTGCCATTTCCTTCTCCAAGGCATGAAAGTGAAAAGTCAAAGTGAAGTCGCTCAGTAGTGTCTGACTCTTCGCTACCCCATGGACTGCAGCCTACCAGGCTCTTCCGTCCATGGGATTTTCCAGGCAAGAGTACTGGAGTGAGGTGCCATTGCCTTCTCCGCTTTTGAGAACAGTTGATTTCAAATCGGAAATGGATATGTCCTTTGACCAAGTTAGTCTACTAGTAGGAACTTATTGTTGCTGTTGTTTAGTCACTAACCGTGTCTGACTTTTGCGACATGGATTCTTCAGGCAAGAATACTGGAATGAGTAATCGTTCCATCATTCCTGGGATCTTCCCAACCCAGGGCTCAAACCCTGATCTATGGCTTTGTAGGCAGATTCCTTACAGTCTGAGCCACCAGGGAAGCCGGATAGGGACCCTCCTTTTTTTTAAGCCTTGCACTTCCTCAGCAGCCTACCTAGGTAGATTCTGTTCTTTTTGCATATGTAATACCTGGAGGTGAGTGCAATTGTACAACCAGGTAGCCATTTGAAACACAATATACGTTTTATCTTTCTGATTGTACCTTTTTGGGAGGGGGACATCTAGACCATTACTTTTTCACCTGTGTAAACCCCATTTTCCTCCTCTCTTGGGTTGAAGACATGGAGCTGCATCATCCCTTTGCCCACTTGTACTGTTTCTCCCATCCTAGCTAAACTGAATAGTCCCGTCATGGACTATAAGTGCACTAACACAGCAACACCCATCTTTAGACAAAAAGATAAGGCAGAGTGATCTCCACTACTGCCTTTATAGTTTTGGGGTTAAACTCTTTGAGAGCTCCATTTATTTGCTAGCCCATGGATTCCACAAGAAAATTCTCTGTTCCTTGCAAGTAGTCATTTTTAGTTCTTATGGAAAAAGTACCTGCCATAAGGAAAAACATACTGGCTACTTGGAAGTCGAAATAACTTGTTTGTCTTAGTATTTGGACTTGAATCATATTAATCAAGTTTCCTTGTGTCTTTAGTTTTTCAACAGCCCCTTCAAAAACAATGTGGTACAGTGGATAGAACCCCAAGTTAATAGCCAGTAACTAGGTTCTTTTTCCTTGCTAATTATCCATTTCATTTTAGGAAAGCCACTTAACTTTAAAAAGTCTGTTTCCTTCCATTGGATATGATCAAAATAGTAAAAGAAACTCAACAATAAAAATAAATAAAATTGATAGTGGTTTGGAACATGATTGTGGAAAATCATTTAACTTGTTTTTCTTATGTACTAGATAATTTGTTTTCATTCTCCTTTTTTTTAAGGCGGGGAAGCCCTTAAAATGAAACCTTGCATTTTACCC
Source organism: Ovis aries (assembly GCF_016772045.2). Taxonomy (NCBI): domain Eukaryota; kingdom Metazoa; phylum Chordata; class Mammalia; order Artiodactyla; family Bovidae; genus Ovis; species Ovis aries. The sequence goes on from NC_056055.1 coordinate 153,971,033, forward strand.
AATTTCTAAAACTAATATTTGTCATTATAGGATAGCATCCTAACTTACGTTATTAAATGATACTAGAAACTATGTCAGCATATAGTTGACAATGGCTACTAATTATCATTTCATAAGATGATATAGTTCAAATAGTACAATAATAAAGTATTTCTAATTCTTTGAGCGGTAAACTCTATGAGACATAAATTGAATTCTTCTCTGTAATAAAGTTCCAATATATTAACAAATTATGATTTATCAAGGTATGTTTCTTATGAAATGAAGTATATTGACTCTCCTCTTAGCTCACATATCCCACTCTTCTGATTCCCCTGAAGAATTGTTAGGATGAAGAAAATGAAAATATATATGTACAAATATTTTCAAATTTCTGAAATGATATTCAATGCATAAACAAAATATATAGCTATATATTTCCCACTGTTAAAACATGAAAAATTAGTTTTTGTTATCTGGAACCATGCCTAAATTCACCCATGTCCTTTCAAGTCCCATTCAAAAATATGTTGGTAATGCAAGCATGTATTTAAAAATATTAACAACCTCATCATATTACTTGAATCTATTGAAATTATTAACTGGTCCAGCAAAGCTTCATTATTCACCAAACAGAATAGTTAACATTTAAGTCTTTCAACAGTGGTTTTCAGGTTGCTTATAGCTGTTTTATTCAATAATAAGGATTGTATTGTAATGAAAAGATACAGTAATTAATTGGCAAATTGCTATACCATTGGTAAGTATTTTAAATCTTAGTTACTTCTTCCTTTTGCGTTCTGCTTCAAATCATCAACTAGGAAAGTCTGGCATGCACACTTAAAACAAAAAAAGTATAAGAATATTTAGTTGAAGAACCAAAATGTTAATACTAAAGTTTGTTTCTCAAATATTCAAAATCTAAATCATCTGGTTCTTGTAAAGTTTTAAATTAATGGCTAGAACAGAAAAAGGCTTAATTTGTAGGAAAGAACTCTCAGATGCAAGAAACTTATTCTTTTAAACTCCAGAGAAATGTAGAGCATTTATCAGCTTTGAGTGGATATCATTGTGTTTATAACAGAGTGGAGGCACCATGCAATTTTGCTCCTGAAATTGGTTTATATAGATGACTGGTTGCTGTGAAGTGTGTGTCAGAGTTCCATGCAGCTGTTATGAAGTAGTACAATTGTCATCGCTTCTTACATGGTTGTTGAGAAGAGCTTGAGAGCCCAGCTCAGTCAGCTGTTGAATAGATAACCCAACACAGTTAACGTGGCATACATTGTAAAGAATTACATGCCTACTACAATGAGCTTTGGGCCTTTGGTCTAGATAATAATCCTGGTGGGTGTACCACATGTAGTGGCTGTCTGATCACTCAGATATAACTGACAAAACATAAAGAAAAATGTCAGTCGACTGAAAGAAAAATGCTGCTGCAAGTTTGTTTAAGGTTCACGTAAACGACTATGTGTATTTTTTAACTCCAAGTCTGCCAAGAGCTTGACTGCCACGTTCAATGTCTCACAAGGCAATGCAAGATCTGGAGATGATGACCTATTTAAGCCTGCATTTAAATATGTTGGTGTGTGTGAAAGCCCTGTCTATCACTTTTGGTTACAGAAGTGAGCATTTCTGCTTTATAGAACATACAGCCTGTTTGAAAAACAACATATCTGTATAGTGGATAAATAAAGCAATATTAGAAAGACAATCATTGACAAGTTTTGAGTAATGATGGCATTCCATTTGATTTTCCAAAAGCAACCGGAATGGCAATTTAGCCGTTTTGGATGACTATTAATTATAATGAAATTTAAAAGTGGGAAGAAAACTGTTATTTGCCATTTAAGCATAGACACAGCGATTGGTTTAATTAACATTTTAAAATAATATTCATGAAGCCCATTGGTAAAGTTACAGGATTTCTAATTTAAAGTTTTTGTTTATTTTTACGTTTCTGGACTTGATTGTCACAGCCCATATGGCATGTCACAAATATGACTTGAACTAGGAGTACTTTGATTTCCATGCTGGTTGGAAGAATTTATGGATATAAAACATCTGCTTAAACTTGAAGATTTATTTTCATATCTAGTGAATTATACCTTTAAACTCACCATTTGTCTCCTTAACTTCCATAAATAATTGATTTATCAAAAATGGACGTAAATAAAAAATAAAATAAAGTACCAGTTTTCTTTAACTGACCCACATAACAGGCAGCTGAGTTTTCACAACCTGAACTAATTTCAGGTTCTAAGTAACTATATTTTACTATTATCTATGTAGAATTTATCTTCTAAAAATACTTAATTATGAATATTTAGGTGTTAGTAAAATAAGGAAAAGGAAACTCACTCCAGTATTCTGGCCTGGAGAATTCTGAGGACTGTATAGTCCATGGGGTTGCAAAGAGTCAGACATGACTAAGCGAGTTTTAGTCACTCACTCACTCACTCAATATATTATGAAAACGAAAAAAATTCATTTAACCATTTCCCCAAATATTATATTCTAAAAGTCAAAAAGAACTTTATCTTTTAGCTCAGTCTCTTAAAGAAGCATGAATCACATTTAAACATTCACAGCTGATTTTTTTAATAGCAATAGTGATAGATTTGACTATCTGAAAAAAATTTTAAATAATATATCATCTACCACTTGAAATGTGTTTAACTCTTGATTTTATCACTTATATTTTCTAGCGGTTATCTTCTGATAAACATATTCTTTAAAATCAATATTTCTCAAAATAGAGCCCAGGTACAAAGTGCATTTGGGGAAGGAAAGAGCCACCCACTCCAGTACTCTTGCTTGAAAATCCCATGGACAGAGGAGCCTAGTGGGCTACAGTCCATAGAGTTACAAACAGTTAGACATGATTAGCAACTGAATAACAACACCAACCAGTTCTATAAGGATCCTGATGCAAAATTGCAAATATTTAGGCATAATAAGCTAGCTTGTTTATCAAGGTCCTCCTTATACACATGAAAATCATATCCCTTATATGATATTGAAATATTATGAACTTGTAAAATAATATTTGTAGATCCACTAAAATCTACTTTTCTGTAACAATCAGTTTTGCAAAATTATGTTTTATCATTAAGGTTATGCCAAAATGAACAACTCACACCTAATTAATTATATGCCAATTATTGTCTGTAAGTAATGACCTTCTCCCACTTTTTCTCTCAATAATAAATTTTTCAAATACTATCTTTGTTTGTTCTAGAGGGACTGTAAAGCACAGGAGTGATTGGATAATATGCAAATGATATATTTCTTTCTTTTTTTATGATGTGGGTTTAAAATTTCCAAAATAAAAGTATTTGAATATTTTGTATTAAAAGAAGTGGAAATGAGGAAGATTTAACATGGTCACAAATTATTTTTCATTTTTCCTTTTAGGAAATGAATCTATTTCTCAACCCCTGGAATCTAGGCTGATATTTAAAATAGCTTTGATCAATGGTATGACGCATAAGTGACTTTATGTGAGTTTTGAGCCCAAGCCTCAAAAAGCCTTGAATTTTCACCCTGTTCTCTTGGAGCACTGTTGCCATTTTGTATTAAACCTGGGCTATCATGCTAGAGAGGCTATATGGAGAAGAGTCTAGGCGTAATACCTGACTGACCAAATTAACCACCAGAGCCATGAGTAAGTCCATCTGAAATATCCATCTCTGGTCACACCTCTAGGTGTGTGTATGTGTGTATGTGTATGTGTGTGTGTGTGTGTGTGTGTGTGTGTGTGTGTTAGTCACTCAGCCATGCCAGACTCTTTGCAACCCATGGATTTTAGCCCACCAGGCTCTTCTGTCCCTGGAATTCTCCAGGCAAGAATACTGGAGTGGATAGCCAGCCATTCCCATCTCCAGGGGATCTTCTTGACTCAGGACTGAACCTGGGTCTCCCATACTGTGGGCAGATTCTTTACTGTCTGAGTTACTGGAAAGCTAATCTTCCAGGAGGAGCTATGACTACCTCCATATAAGTGACACCAAGCAAGGGCAGGAAAACCACCCAACTGAGTAAGCCAGGCCAGAAAGTAATCATGATAAAAAAAGAAAAAAGATTATTGTTTTAAGCCATTAAGGTTTGGTGTGCTTTCTTTCAAATAACAGAACTAAAGCAGATGATTTCTTTGAAAAATATTTTTGTATAAACAGCACCATGATAACAATAATAGTGCTTTCTATCTCAAGTTATTAAATTGTATTTCAACAACTCTCATTCTAAATACAAGAATCTAAACACAGCATATATATATCTGTGGCTGAAAACATAGATTTCCAAATATCGAGTCCTGTATTACCAAATAAACAATCTGAATAATGATAATTTTATTTCATTGACTATGTTCAAAAAATACTTGTTTTTATATTGTCTAAATGAAAATAAATTTGCTTTTTCCTACCCAAATTGACTGATGCTTTAAATACTTTGGCTATACTTGGTTACTTGGAGAAAGAAAATTCATCCTTCTCTTAAAATAAGATTGTTCATTGTCTCTGCTTGAAGATAGTTCCAACAAAGGCCATATTTCTTGGATACATTAGAGCTAGTCAGAACCAACCAGCAAGGAAAAAATAGCATTTTAAATATTTATTCTTATTTAAAAACTATTTGAGTGACATGGTTTGACTGACCCTGAAGCTAGTCAGCAGATTATCTGCTAGAACATGCCATTTGGTGCTAAATATATAGATTTTGACAGTGATTTTTATAGAGATATTTCATCTATTCAAGCCTGGCTGCATTTCTGAGTAGTAGGAGTAGGTTATAGTCTAAAAACATAAGACATTTCTGTCTTGCTTTTGAGACAAATATATGGGGCATTTATGAGTTTGTTTCCTTCCTTCACCCATCATTCTTTTGAAGACTGAACAAATAAATGGGGAAGTCTCCTTTTGAGAATCGAAGCTGGAGTCCTTGCCAGAATTTTTTTCCAATGGGAAATGCTAGCAATATCCTGCCAAAGAGCCTTACATTCTTATGTGAGGAGCCAGGTTCAATTTTGGAACCCAGAGCTTGATAGACAATACTGGGTGTAAAGCCCATTTCTCACAAAATTAGAAGAAAGAAGGCAAATTTAGAAGATAAGCAGATAAACAATAACAAAATACAGGAATAACTTGTCTTGAAAACTTGTGGCTATCTTATTGGTTTTGACAAGTAAACAAAACAGATTTCTGGAAATGCAGTAATCTCAGAGAATTAGCCATTTTTCAATAGTCATTGTATTTTACTTGGATTTTTTAGATTCCATCTTTCATTTAAAAACTATTTATGTATCATTAATCATATCTGTAACAACCTAGATTTATCTGAGATTATAACTGCAGTATTGAATATTCATTGGAAGGACTGATGCTGAAGCTGAAGTTCCAATATTTTGGCCATCCAATGCAAAGAACTGACCTCTTAGAAAAGACCATGATGCTGGGAAAGATTGAATGCAGGAGGAGAAGGGGACCACAGAGGATGAGATGGTTGGATGGCATCACTGACTCAATGGACATGAGGTTGAGCAAGCTCCGCGATTTGGTAATAGACAGGGAAGCCTGGTGTGCTGCAGTCCATGGGGTCGCAGAGTCTGACATGACTGAGTGACTGAACTGAACTGATAATTGCAGCATGAGCATTGTATCTGGATTTATTAATGTCATTGGAGAATTTATAAATCATACATCTTTAATACCTGGCAAATGCTAAAGTATAAAACATGCTATAGAAATCTGTACAGCTAAAATACCAAATACTGTATCAATTTTTGAGAAAGAAAAAACTAGAAAGTCTTTGGTTGCCAGGAAGAACATTACACAAATTCGGAAGTCATCTATGTTTCAGAGAGTATGTGTTAAAAATTTAAACTTAGAACAAATCACAAGTTAGATATAGAAGATTATTACCTACCAGATCAATTTCTAAACACCATTTAATTTCAAGGCACTTGTTCCTGTTAGTATGTGATTCTCAGCCTCCTCAAGTTCAGAGCATACTTGCTGTGCTCCCAGCAGGAAACTCAAGCTCCTAGTACATTTAGGATCAAGCTCTTGAGCAAGGAGTGGCTAGGAATTGTTTAAAATTGCAAGACACATTCAGTAAAGAGTCTTTACTATATGTGAATGGTCTCTGTAATTTGGGCTCTCAGAGAATATTATCATATATAATGCTGATGGCTCTTCCCACTCCCTGATTTGCTGAGACTTAAGTTGTTGCTCTATACAGTAAAATAATAATAATAATGTGAATGACATTATTATTTTAAGACATCTAAACCAATTATTTATTTTCAATAAAAATTTATCTCCCTACTATGGATGCACTGATAACGAGTCCCATGGGCCTCTGACATTTATTTTCCATAGCTAATAAATTTTTATTCATTTGTAATATCATCTGACTGATAATAAAACACAAATAAATCCATTCATTTACTTGTTCAACATGTTTGTTGAGCAACTACTCTGTGACAGACTCTCTTTTAAGCTAAGTAGACAGTAATGAACAAAATAATATCTCTGCTCTCTTGAAACTTAAGTTCAAGTTGGGAAAACTCTAACAATATCTAAATATCAATGAATCTGGATATATAGACCTCTACAAACATGTAAAATCAGGCACTAATGAATAATTATGATTTTTAAAAAGAGTGAGTATAAAAGGGTGTTATTTTAGCTATCAGATCAGAGAAGCTCTCTCTCAGAGTATGATATTTCCCCACAGACCTGAATGAAATGGGGAGATGAGGCAAACAAATATAGGGAAAGTAGTATTCCAAATAGGTTGTGAAAGGAGAACCTGGAGGAAGTTTCCAGGAATAGGGAGTAGGGCAGGCAGGTGAAGCCAATATAATTGCAGGCACGTTAGGTTTTCTGACTGCGTGCGTGTGCATGCTCAGATGTCAGACTCTTAGCAACCCCATGGGATCTAACTCACTAAACTCCTCTGTCCATGGGGTTTTCCAGGTGAGACTACTGGAGCGGATTGCCATTTCCTCTTCCAGGGGATCTTCCCAACCCAGGTATTGATCACACGTTTTCTGCATCATCTGCATTGGTAGGCAGATAGTTGCTTTCAAATAAATTTCCATTTGTATTTTAATTAAATATGCTGGCATTATTCTTCTGCAGTCTCACTTCAGTCAGTCCTATCCATGTAGTATTCCCTTCTCAATCCTTCCCTCATCTTCCACTTGATTCTAGACTCCTGAACATCAAAACTGAGCTCTACAGTATCAATGGCCACTCTTTAGTGGCCAAGAGGCTGGTGGTAAGGACAGTTATGCAGTTTCATCCAGTCAATTTACAAACCCTACTGGCTTCAGTACTTCTTAGAGTGTGACATAGTCATGGACATAGTCACCCATCATGTCCTAAGATCTCATTCTGCCAATCTGAACTTCTCTACCTCAGTTTGTGCATTTTGTCTTTCCCTTTAGCCAGGTTACTATAGATATTTCCTTGTTGATTTCTCTTAGGTCGCTTTCTATTTCTTATTCCTATTGCAAATGAAAGTTTGAATTCCAGCCCTGTTCTTGAAGGTTCTGGGTCGTAGCTCTGCAACGGTTGTCATTGTCAGGCTCTGTTTTGTCACATAAAATTGTTGACGAAAATTTTAACTCTGCTGGGATGTTAGAACAGTATTGGTTCTTTCCTGTTGGTTCCTGTTGGTTCAAGATTGAGGGCAATCTAATGAAATCTTTTTGTTGCCTTCTGACTTCTCTTCATGTCCTCCACACTACAGAACTAGCCCTTCCTAGTGTGATAAACAGATCTGTAGCGGAATTGCCTGGTAGCTTAGAAATGCAGACTCATGAGCTCCACCTCAGATTTGTTTAATCTGATTTGGCATTTAAACATAATCTCCAAAGGATTTATATGCACATTCAAGTTTGAGAAACACTGCACTAATGACTCCACAGCAGAGTTCCTCTTAATCATAAAGCTCTTTAAAAACTGTCACCAATTGTCATAGTGTGAATGATTCTTCTCAGAGGAACACTGTAGATGCCAACCCACACCGTATTATAATTACCACACCAAATTTGATTATTTATGTTGTACATTTGAACTATGAGTTCCTTATTTCTGGCACTAAAAGTATGCTAGCCTCACGTTATAGATTTCCACCTAGTCCTAGAACCAGCCATTTCTCCAAAGTGCCCTGATTTCCTTTTATGTAGTGAATGGAATGGAAACCAAGATTAGTGCACTTGCTTCTAGGTCCTCCAGATGATAAAAAAGGAAATATACTGTGCATATTAACTCATTCATATACACTCAGAGAGACACACTCAGACACTTCCGTATGGAACCATCTGCCTCTAGATTAAGCTAAAGATGAGTTCATAGTGATCTCTCCAAATCTAATCCACTACTATGTGTCTCATTCTATCCCCGCCCCTTGCTTATCCATGCATATCCCTCTAACAGTGAGCACCCTGGCTCTTACCACATGCTGTCATTTGCCTTAAATATTCAGTTGCAGTGTACATTGTTTCAAGTACTGTAATTGTTAACTCATACCCATGTGGGAAACAGTTTTATCAACTGCAGTAGAGTGCTTTTTACTTGCGAAATGTCTGGAGTTGTGAAATCCCTGAGCTACACAGAATACTATAGAATATTCAGCATCCCTGGTCCTCACCCACAAATGACAGCAGTGTCTTTCCTTTAATAGGACAAATAATGTTACAAATTTTCTTTACAAATTTCATTCTATTGAGAACCACTGACCTACAGAAGGCCAATGTTAATACAGTAAATAAATCTCTCTTTAAGAAAGCATAGGCAAGTTTGGCACAATTTGATTGCTCCCATTAGTTTTTCTACAAATATGTACAGACAGCATTTTTATCATCTGTCAGTACACATTCCCTTTGATGCATTCTCCAGTGGTCCTGAGAACACATAGACTATAGTCTTGTTAAAAATTGAGTCCAGTGGTTGAATCTTCAATACGTGGGATAGACAATCTGAGAAGGTATGGAAAGTAGATATTTTTAAAAATTTTAATGCTTTCTTAAAAGCATTATTTAAGAAAGCATAATGCTTTCTTAAACATTTGGTATTGTGGGATGAACATACCAAACTATTAAGAAGATACTCTGAGAGTGAATTTTGGGGCTCAGTCAAATTAAGAGGTGCTTTACCCTAAGCTCCTAAGAATATATCTCATATGAAAGGAAGTCAGTGCATTTGGAGCCTTCTGTTGTTTTCAGATACTTTATTTTACTTCACAGTTTAAAACTCTTGTCCTAACAAGAACTGATAACAGTGACTGCTGAAAGAATATATTTAATCACTGAATTTGAGTAAGTTTAAATTATATTCAGTATAAGGAGTTTACAGACATGTTTAAGGATAATTTAAGGATACTGCTGTTATTGAAGTACAGCCTTATAATTTGGTGAACAAAACATCTGTTGATACCTGAATTTGGTTGTTTTTCTGTCTCTTGATATCTTGTACTGGGGCAGTTTGTACAGGCATTTTAAAGGTCTCTGTGGTTCTTACTGAGTACATAGTTCTTTTCATTATTTTTTCCATTATACTGCTTATTTCCAATCCACTTCTATTTATTGAGTGATTTCATAAAAGTACATGGTTTCTACTCTCACACCTGTAAACTACTCTCTAATCTAAATCACAAATCTCCTTGGTCTTCTCAAAATCTATAGACCAATCACATATAAATTTGAGTATCCCAGGCTTTCCCATCATGCTGAAAACTGAACACTCAACTTCTCCTTTTAGGCCTGAGGAACTTATCAGATATTCCCTCTAGAACCCAGCCTTATATCTTCTGCTTTAGACTTAGAGTAAACACCCCAAAGTAACCCTTGATATTTTTTCTTTTATCCCCACTTTTTACCTAATAGATAATAAATCCAGTTGATTTTATCTCTTAATATATCTCCTTTCTGTTTGCTATTTCTGTCTCTACCATTATTGCTTTTCCTCAAGCCTTCATCTACATATGGAGTGTTACAATATACGTCCACCAGAGTTCCCTTGACTCTAGCTTCACCTACTTTAAATTAGATTTCATCCAATAATTTGGTGTTTTTAAAATGAAAATCTGGTCATATTTCTCTCGTTCTTAAAATTTTTATTATTATCTTATGGTTGAGTGACAATCCAAGATTATGTGATCTATTTAATTTTTACAAATCAGAGTCTACCTCCAACTAGCTCCTGCATAAAGAAATTATTTACCTGTCTCTTGATGAGCCATATGATATTGTGACAGCTTTGAACTAGCTATAACTTTTACTCTGTATACTTGATTCTTTCTCTGATTCATCTGATGTTTTCTGTTCATCCTTCCTATTAACTAAACAGGAGATAGTTAATCGTTCTTTAATCTTGTATCAGTTACCCATGGCCATAATAATGCTACATAATGAACAATTCCCCAATAGCCATAACAACAAAACAAAGGATCTAGGTGGCTCTGCTGACCTTCACTTGAATTGTTCTTTTATCTGAATGTTGGCTGATAGATAGCTAATGTAGGCTGGTGCCAGTTGGAGAGATTAACTCTGGCATGTGTGGCTTACCCACTAGTCTAGCCAAGGTGTGTTCTCATGACAGGACATAGATGAAAGTGAGGGCAGGTAAAAATAATCCCTATTTCTGAGTCTTAGATTCAGAAATGCCAATTGTCACTTCTAACTCAAACAATTGGCTAAATTAATTGCATGAGGAGAGGAAATATACATTTCTGAGGGAGAAATCCTGAGTCATATGGATTCAAGGAAGGATGAAGAATTAAAGCCATTAATATAATGACTCTACCATACTTCTTTAAAGCATTTGCATATTTTATTAATTTTTTTTTTTTACATAATTCCTAGTGTATGTTTAACATAAGGGCCATATCTTATTCAGCTGTCTACTTTGGGACATACTTACTGATTCTTTATAGGTATTTATTGAATAGCAAATCATAACTTAAGGAAAATAGAATATATATTCATTTATATCAAACATGAGTTGTATATTATACATGATATATTTAATAAAAAACATGTATACATCTTTTTAATATTTATGAATGTTTTTATAATTTGTTAAAACATAATTTAAAAAATATGAAAAATGCTTTACTATCTGAAGAATAAAAGAAGGCATTTTTGTGAAGCAATTATTAATATGAGCATTAAGTGTATAGCATCATAGCAATTAAGTAACTTAAATGGGCAAAGTTCATATGGCTTAAAGTGATGGTTATAATTTTTTGTTTGTTTTAATAGAACACTACAGTTATAAATTTGTGTTCTGTAAGGTTAATAATATTGAAAAACAGATAATTTGTTCATATATTTTCATTGCATTTTTATTAGTTGTAATCCTTCACTATAATGAATTAGTCTATAATGACACTTCATGCTTTCACTGATCATCATTTAGTTCATTATATGCATGAATAATGTAAGTCAATGTTAACATCCCAATTTTACAGAAATTAAATTTTATTTTTGATGATCAGAGTATATAGAACAAAAAGTATTTTTACCATTTTGTCCCTCAGTGATCAACATAAAATAGTAATGGGTAGTTGTATTCTAGAACATTTTCTCAGTTTTTAAGATATTTGGACAACATAAATAAGAGATATACATTTTAACATTTCTTTTCAATCCAGAAATGAATTAACTTAGACCTAAATAAGTCACCGCTGAAGGAATTTAAGTTATTAAAGTTACAAGGGGTTTGAGTTATTCAAAGGGTACACACTACGAAATAATATTAGAATACTTAAACATTTTGCCCCAATTCCTATATCACTAGTCACCCCATTCCAGAAGATTCCACAGATGAGTAGTTTTGTTTTCTCTTTGTATGCTCAGTTGTATCCAACTCTTTGCGACCCTGTGGACTGTATCCCACCAGGCTCCTCTGTCCATGGAAATTACCAGGCAAGAATATTGGAGTGGGTTGCTATTTCCTAATCCAGGGGATCTTCCTCAACCAGGGTTTGAACCCACATCTCCTGTGTCTCTTGCATTGGCAGGCAGATTCTTTACCTCTAGCCCCACCTGGGAAGCTCTGTTTTCTCTTTAGAGTTAGATAAAATGGAAATATTTCAGAAATGTGTTCATAATTTCAAGCAAAGTCACGGGTTGCATTGGCTATGAAATTCAATTGGCTATGGTATTTCTTTATATATATTTAGATCATTTACTAAAGCTGCCTTTACCACTGGTTCAAAGTCAGGCTTGAGAAGGATGTGCACTATTGAGAACTCTCCATATTACTGTGGAAATATGAATTGCTGTAAACTTTTGGAAAATTTTAGATCACATTGGGAAAATGTGATAGTATCTATTGCAGCTGGAAATGCCTATTTTTTAAAAAAAATCCCTGTAGGATGTCTCTCCTACAGAAAATAAAATAAACATTTTTTGTATGTTTGTTTGTTGCAGCAGACTCAAACTGGAATCAGCTAGAATGTTTTTCAAAAGGAAAAATATTTGAATATACTTCATTATATGTTGATAACTAAGTTGAGAAGAACTCAAGAGATAAGTGGTTTTTAACAAAATCTTTGATTCATCTGACTTCAGTGTGTTAAAGAATGATTGCCTAATACTTTTCCTCACTAAAGGGGTCCAACAAAATATGCTGCCATTTTTAAAAATCTTATGTGTGCTAAAGATTTTATGTCCAATAATTTATTTAATTTTCAAAATAACGTTGTAAGGCAGGCGTATAACTATCATCTTTCCTATTAGAAGAAGGCAGGTAATTAACTTGTCCACTGCTACACTGTTAACCTGTGATAGAGCTGAGATTTGAACCCAGAAAAACTCTAGCTTCCAAGCCCCTCTATTCTTGGTCACTATGTTAAGAAACACCTTCCTTCCCTCCTTCATCACTTAGTCTTCAAACTATCATTAAGTTTTAGAATTGATGACTATGTCTCTTTCATGACTCAAAGCATCTTTTCCCCCAGTGCAGCAAATATCAGCTCGGAGTTTAGGGGGAAGCAGCCTAATTAAACCTATTCATATTAATGTGGGAATATTAGTCACTAAACCTTCCCGAAGGTATTTTCATTTTTAAAGAGGATGCTTGTTAAAGCAAATTAATCTATCATTGGTAAAACATCCATTTATGTAAAACCAGCAAATGAAATAATTTGAGAATGTGAGACGGAAATATTTTTGAGCACCAGGGTCACCCATTAAACAAAGTGACCTACAGCTCCTGTAAGTCATTTCTGCCTTTACATGGCTGATGTAATTCTGCATGTTCCAATCCAGATTTTTCTGTTGTGGCTTGTTGTTTTTTCACTGCTATTCTCAATTATAGTAAGAGTGGGCAATTTAGAGGACAAAGAGAGAAAGTGAAGGAAATGGAGAATATAGTTATAAATGAAGAAAGTGGAAGGAAAGTTAAATAGCCATTTGAAGTGACTGCATGTAAACCCTGAGAAAGACTACAGAAATGATACACACAAAAACTGTGAATCTATCCATTTGTTAAGATGTTATTAGTATGTGTAATTATTAAGTATCTTGTACGTTAATTTAGCACCTGCAATGATATTCCCAGGTGGCTTAGATGATAAAGATTCTGCCCACAATGTGGGAAACCCAGGTTTGATTCCTGGGTTGGGAAGATCTCCAGGTGGAGGGCATGGCAACCCAGTCCAGTATTCTTGCCTGGAGAATTCCATAGACAGAGGAGCCTGTCTATAGTCCATGGGGTTACAAGGAGTCAGATATGACTGAGTGACTAACACACACAATGTTAATCCGGATATGTTCCTAAAATCATCAAGCATGTATATTCTCTTGACATCCTCACCAAAAAAAGTGAAATATAGTATACCAACTCACTAATTTAAATGAACAATTACAGATTACTAGGATAAATTATATCAAATTAAGCTAATCACTATCACTACAAGATAAAGTAATACTTTAATCTTGAAATATTTTAGAGTTCTCCCTAATTTCAATTGTGTTACTGCATGTTTATCTTCTTTTGCATATTTAAATATAATCAGTAAAACCTGCTTCACCTACTTGTAATAAGCATGGAATGAAAGGACTAAAATCAGTGTTGACAGATTCTAGAGAGTCACCTAGTAAAGCAATAGTTAAATGATTTTATGGTAATGATCCATTCTTTCCTTGTCTTTCAAAATCTCAGGTGAGAACTTCCTAATCAATAGAAAGTTTTCAGCAGCATCAATTTTATTGAAATTTGCCAAATGTAAAAGATAAGATATAGGGCCCAGATTAACAGAACAGGTAAATATCTGTGCTTAATTCTACTGAATAATAGATCATCTTTTCATCTTTTCTGCATCTCTGTAGAGCAGGCCTATCTTGAAAATGTCCTCCAGAGTGTGAAATTACCCCATGGTGTGGTGGAACAAGCCAAGAATATTTTATGGATATGGTCATCTATCCTGACTGTTTAGTTGCACTGATAAACTCTTCTCAGTTGAGAAAAATCATCACCATTATTTTATATGAGACTGTATTTAACCAAGTGGATTTAAAACTTACATTTCATTCTATTTTTCATTTTAAGCAAAATCTAAATGTGAAATTTTTAGTGAGGTTGAGCCCCTAGAAAGTTAATTTTAAGGAGCAATTATTTTGCTTTCACACATTGTGCCAGAACTTTGCTGTTAGATCAGTAACACTACTTATATGCCTTATATTTAAGAAATCCACAAGTCATACTTCTAAATTGCTCTTTTGTTTCAGTTTCTAAAATTCCAAATGTTTTCATCATTGATTTAAGTGTCTCCTGAAATGTGTAATTGCAAAAACATTCTGAAAATAAAAATGCTTATATTCTTTTTCTCATCCATTACTACTGAGGTGTTAAAATAATTTATTCCATTATATTAACGATTGCTTGATGCATCAAAAGATAATTTGCCATGTAATTTTGTTAAACCTGAAACTGTAGCATATTTTCTTGATAATACCATTAATATATCGAGTAAATAAAATGTTTGGTGGTAGGCACATTAATTATCGCCTTCATCTATCGGTGTTTAAAACTTAGAAATAATTAAATGCACTTTAATAAGATATGGTTTTGAGGAAGCAGGATCATTTATGAATCGCTAGAGGTGCGTGGAGCTGTGTTTCCCTTGAGAGACAGAATTTATGCCTAACACCCCGCTGATTGTTCAGGAGGTAAAGAACCAATAGCTGCATGTACAGAGGTTTAATTTAAAGTGTGTTTCTCACTAGGCTGCTCACAACACTTAATTAAACTCTGCTGTTTTGGCAATGACAAATGCTGTAGTGCAAAAGGAACCCGAGTCACAGTGACTGAGAAGCCTTTGTAATTTCTTTCATGTGCACTGGCAGCCAGATTCAGGTCAGAAAAGAAAGTAAGAATAAAAGAAGACAGATTTAAAGTGTTTGGACAAAGTTACCACTTTTAAGCATCTATGTTAGGCACCCACAAGTGCTCCATTATTTAAAGGATTTAATTATGTTTGTGGAAAATATGGCATGTGATCAGAGACAACAATTTGAAGTCATTGTGGCTTTGGGAAAAAGCTTCTTTTTCATTACAGAATATGAAGCCTGAAATAATTGATTTGAGTTTAGATAAGTAAGTAGTGGAAACATTTCTAGGCAATATTTTTATGATATATGCATTATATTTATATGTATTAATATTTTACATGATATGTGTGAATTCATTTCAGGTATATTTTCAAAATTAAGGAAGTCTATTATATGGATCAAATTAAAAAGTCCAAATTTTTATATTTACACAAAATTAATTACAAAGTAAAGCATAGACAAGTTTAAAAAAGTCTTCCTGTTGGAAAAGTTAATATGAACAATAGCCTAAAAGTCCCTTTATATGAATCATCATCCCTTGTGCACAGGAACACTTATATATCTCAGTGCTTTTAATAAAACATAGATCCGTGGCTCCATTTTTATATCATACTTATTCCCAAATGAGTTAGAATGTAAAAATAATAGAAGATTCAAAAAGACAAAAATAGTTAGCATTTATTGAATGATGTTTACTATGTGTCAGAAACCATTTAAATATTTTTACATGTACAGACTCAGTTAGTCTCCATGACAATCTATGTATTCAGTACCAGTATAATCACTACTGCCCCGATTGAAAGACTGAAGTACAGAGAAATTAAGGCGTTTATACAAGACTACACTTAGTGATCATTTAGAGGGAGAAAACATTCAAACCTAGGTGATTTTTTCTACAACCCATATCATTAGCTAATCTGCTACATGACAAATTTATTATAAATTATAAGCAGATAAAGAGAAAATGACACATACACAGTAATTATTTCCTTGTGTGTGTGCTAAGTCATGTCCAACTCTTTGTGATCCAACGGACTGTAACCCGCCAGGCTTCTCTGTCCATGGGATTTTCCAGTCAAGAATACTAGAGTGGGTTGCCATTTCCTCCTCCAAGGGATCTTCCCCACCCAGCAACTGGACCCATATGCATATGTATCCTTCATCAGCAGGCAGATTCTTTACCACTGTGCCACCTGGGAATCCCAATTATTTCCTCAGTCATGAGACTTCCCTGGTGGCTCAGACGGTAAAGCATCTGCTTACAATGTGGGAGGTCCAGGTTCAAACCCTGGGTCAGGAAGATCTCCTCCTGGAGGAGGAAATGGTAACCAAGCCCAGTATTATTGCCTGGAAAATCCCATGGATGGAGGAGCCTGGTAGGCTACAGTCCATGGGGGTCACAAAGAGTCAGACACGACTGAGTGACTTCATTTTCTTTCTTTCATGATTAGAAGTTTGCACTCTCTCCAAGAACCACATTGTTGGAAGAAATTTATATATCTTCCAATTCTTATCTAGGTACAGAAAGCGGAGCCCAGAGAGGTTAAGGAAATGCACGATATTGGAAAATTATTTAGTGGTAGAACTAAAAACAAAACTAAGCTTCCTATGCCACTCATTTTGCTTTCCAAAATACCATGCTTCTTTGTTCCTGATGGCTGGTATACCTTATCTCAGAAATGAATGCTTTTTCCAATTGTTACAAACAAGTAGTGATCTTTTATTGCCTCCTTTATTAATTAAAATATTACCATATTATTAAAACTAGCATATCAAGTTTTTTCCGTTATTGAATTTTATAGATTATAGCTTATATTGACATGATGTTCAAAGTGGTTTAAAAATATTTCTCTAAGTAATTCATTTTCATCAATTCAACTGGTATTATAATTTCAAATGGACTCATCTTACATCATAGGACTATAGGAAGAACTTCAGAGCATAAGAATATAACTTTATTCGCTAATGGATGAGCATTCAGTCTTTATCTGAAAACATCTAAGATATAAAATTTCAGCTTTTAATGATAGCTTTTTCATCTTCATAACACTCCAATAAATCATTGTCTGACTTGTCCAGCAAGCTCCTGGAACTTGCTACATTGGTTTAGAAAGTGGCCAGAGCTCAGTGTATTATAGTATCATGAAATCTGCTACAAATTTGAAACAAATAAAACTTGTTTGAATATAAATAGCATGAATATATTGATATTATGGAAGGTGAGAAATGTAATAAGCTTGTTCATTTCAGCTTTATATTTGGTTGGGGCAATTCTAAAACATGCTATGTTTTAAACTAGAATAGAACTTGTATAATTACATTATATCAAATATTGGGTTATCCACATGCATTGAAAAAAATGTTGAAGTCTAGAATAATGAGCTCAATAAGAATTTTATGTCTGATTTTTAACAATGCAAGGACAAGTATCACACTCACAAAGGAAGAAGTCATAATTCTCTTTCCTATTGGAAAACATTGCATATTCAGCTTGACAGCTTCTAAGACACAATCCACCAAAAGCACCACATTTGAAAAACTGTGCTGGGGTATGTGAAATTATACCTCTATGAGGAAAGTAGCATATAAAGCTTTCAATTCAAACAGTTTTAATCTCATTCATTGGCAGTGGAGACTTAGTTTTTGGAAGGCTACCAACAGACGTGAATTTTGTTTTCCACTTTTTCACATTTAGGCAACTTTACATTTAACAGATTTATGCTTTCATTCATAATGTCCTAGTAGAACATTTTGATCAAATGATTTTAACTTCTAAAGTAGACTTCTCAAAATGCTGTATCAAATATAGATGATTTTCAATTTCTGAAAAATACTGAAAATTTATTTTCTCCATTGTAAAGTGTATGTTTATTACTTGGGTAAATATCTTTCATTTTGGCTTAAGTACCACCTTCTTATAAATATATTCTTGGGCTATCTTATCGGAATTATGATCTTCATCTTTTTTATTCTTTATCACCAAGCTCAGTTTCCTTCATAACGTTTGTCAAATTTTGCAGTTTCTTAATGTATATATTGCTATTTATCTTTATTTATATTGCCTGTTCTAAGTGATAAACCTAGGCCAGGGACAAAAATATTATTCCTGATTGAATCCTTAGCATTGAGAAAATACTTGCCATTCAAGTTGCTCTGTACATTTTTACTGAAAGAATTAATAACAAATGCACATGAAAGTTCAATTATACTACCTAAAGCAATCTATAGATTCAATGCAATCCCTATCAAGCTACCAATGGTATTTTTCACAGAACTAGAACAGTTTCGCAATTTATATGGAAATACAAAAAAACCTCTAATAGCCAAAGCAATCTTGAGGAAGAAGAATGAACCTGGAAGAATCAACTTGCCTGACTTCAGGCAATACTACAAAGCTGCAGCCATCAAGACAGTATGGTGCTGGCACAAAGACAAAAATTTAGATCAATGGAACAAAATAGAAAACCCAGAGATAAATCCACACACCTATGGACACCTTATCTTTGACAAAGGAGGCAAGAATATGCAATGGAAAAGAGACAATCTCTTTAATAAGTGGTGCCTAGAAATGTCAGAGAAGGCAATGGCACCCCACTCCAGTACTCTTGCCTGGAAAATCCCATGGATGGAGGAGCCTGGTAGGTTGCAGTCCATGGGGTCATGAAGAGTCAGACACGACTGAGTGACTTCACTTTGACTTTTCACTTTCATGCATTGGAGAAGGAAATGGCAACCTACTCCAGTGTTCTTTCCTGGAGAATCCCAGGGATGGGGGAGCCTGGTGGGCTGCCGTCTATGGGGTTGCACAGAATCAGACACGACTGAAGTGACTTAGCTGCAGCAGCTGGGAAAACTGGTCAACCACTTGTAAAAGAATGAAACTAGAACACTTTCAATCACTATATTCAAAAATAAACTCAAAATGGATTAAAGATCTAAATGTAAGACCAGAAACTATAAAACTCCTGGAGGAAAACATAGGCAAAACACTCTCTGACATAAATGTCAGGATCCTCTATGACCCACCTCCCAAAGTAATGGATATAAAAGCAAAAATAAATAAATGGGACTTAGTTAAACTTAAAAGCATTTGCACAACAAAGGAAACTATAAACAAGGTGAAAAGATAGCCTTCAGAATGGGAGAAAATAATAGCAAATTAAGCAATTGACAAAGAATTAATCTCAAAAATATATAAGCAACTTCTACAGCTCAATTCCAGAAAAATAAATGACCCAATCAAAGGAACTAAACAGACATTTCTCCAAAGAAGACATACAGATGGCTAACAAACACATGAAAAGACGCTCAATATCACTCATTATCAGAGAAATGCAAATCAAAACCTCAATAAGGTACCATCTCACACCGGTCAGAAGGGCTACTATCCAAAAGTTTACAAACAATAAATGCTGGAGAGGGTGTGGAAGAAAGGGAACCCTCTTACACTGTTGATAGGAATGCAAACTATTACAGCCACTATGGAGAACAGTGTGGAGATTCCTTAAGAAAACTGGAAATAGAACTGCCATATGACCCAGCAATCCCACTGCTGGGCATACACACTGAGGAAACCAGAATTGAAAGAGACACGTGTACCTCAATGTTGATCACAGCACTGTTTATAGCAGCCAGGACATGGAAGCACCCTAGATGTCCATCAGCATATGAATGGATAAGAAAGCTGTGGTACATATACACAATGGAGTATTACTCAGCCATTAAAAAGAATACATTTGAATGAGTTCTAATGAGGTGGATGAAACTGGAGCCTATTATACAGAGTGAAGTAAGTCAGAATGAAAAACACCAATGCAGTATACTAATGCATATATATAGAATTTAGAAATATGGTAACAATAACCCTATATGCAAGACAGCAAAAGAGACACAGCTGTATAGAACAGTCTTTTGAACTCTGTGGGAGAAGGCAAGGGAGGGATGATTTGAGAGAATAGCATTGAAACATGTATATTATCATATGTGAAATAGATAGCCAGTCCAGGTTTGATGCATGAGGCAGGGTGCTCAGGGCTGGTGCACTGGGATGACCCTGAAGGATGGGATGGGGAGGGAGGTGGGAGGGGGGCTCAGGATGGGGAACACATGAACACTCATGGATGATTCATGTCAATATATGGCAAAACCCACTACAACATTGTGAAGTAATTAGCCTCCAATTAAAATAAATAAATTAAAAAAAATTTTAATGTTCAATTATCTCTAGATTCACTATTATTTCTTTCTATATATGCTTTCTTTTCCAGTTTTAAAAATGTATTTATTATTAATTGAAGGATATTTGCTTTACAGTATTGCATTGATTTCTGTCAAACATCAGCACGAATCAGCCATAGGTTTACCCATGTCTCTTGCTTTGAACATCCCTCCCACATCCCTTCCCAGCCCACCCATTTAGGTTGTTACTAAATCCTGATTTGAGTTCCCTTAGTCATACAGTCGGAGAAGGCAATGGCATCCCACTCCAGTACTCATGGACAGAGGAGCCTGGTAGGCTGCAGTCCATGGGGTCGCTAAGAGTCAGGCATGACTGAGTGACTTCACTTTCACTTGTCACTTTCATGCATTGGAGAAGGAAGTGGCAACCCACTCCAGTATTCTTGCCTGGAGAATCCCAGGGACAGAGGAGCCTAGTGGGCTGCCGTCTCTGGAGTCGCACAGAGTTGGACATGACTGAAGCGACTTAGCATAGCATAGCATAGTCATACAGCAAATTCCCATTGGCTATCTACTTTACATATGGCAATATATGTTTCCATGTTACTCTCTCCATGCCTCCCACCCTCTCCTTGTCCCCTGCTCCCCTGCGCCATGTCCATAAGTCTGTTCTCAGTGTCTGTCTCCATTGCTGCTCTGCAAATAGGTTCATCAGTACTATTTTTCTAGATTCCATACATGGAATCTAGTTAGTATATGATAAATGTTAGTATATGAAAAGTATTTAGCTAGCATACAATAATTAGTATATGATAGTATATATTAGTATATAATAATTGTTTTTCTCTTTTTGACTTATTTCACTTTGTATAATAGGCTCTAGGTTCACCACTTATTTCTTGTTTGCTGTTTGCTACTCTGCAAAGTCCTTTTCTTGCCTCTTTTCTCATGAGATTTGTCCTGCTAGTCAAAAATTCACTGTTCTTCCTAGAAGAGAGAAAGCCATTTGAAGGTTTGCACATTTTAAAGTCTGGGATTACAGTTTTCTGAAGCTTGATAGGTATAGTTATTTATCTACAACAAGAAGCACATAGTCAAGGAGAGATAGGATTTCATAGATGTGAACGGCTGGTGTCACTGGATATCAATGTTCTTGTGTTTAGTTTGCTTTCTAACTAGCTGTGAAATATTGGGTATGTCATTCCAGTCTCTCTGAAATATGTATTATTACCTGTAGTATGTGGGGACAATAAAACTTGATAGAATTATGTGATGAATCAACTGAGCTAACATATTTGAAAGACCTATGACAAATGAAATAATTATACAAATTAAAGTTAAAGTAATAGTAATGACCACTATGTTGAAAGTATATGATATTTAATAGTCTTTTTAAAATATAACAAACCATTACTTCTTTGATTTTTGTTTCAGTTTTTCTGTTGTCAGTAACAGTAATTTAAGTCTGCTTAAACTTCCTAAGCAATTGTTCTATCTTCTCTACAATGTATTCGAGCAAATGCAGGAAAACACTATAGTGAGGTATAGTGATAGTTACAGTTTATCATTCTTAACATTTGTAAAAATAGACCTTTTCTCATTGGTCTTCCTGCACTTTCAGTCCCTTGGATCTTCCTGAAAGCTAAATGGCTTCTGAGAAGTCAAAGCAGCTCCCTCTCCTGTATTCTCACGATGTCCTTTGCAATGTTTTAAATGAACTTACGCTATAAAGGGACTTAGTAAATTTCACCTCTCTAGACACTCAACTCTTTTTGCTCACATCCCTTCACCTAACATGTAGTGGTTACAGATTGTACTTGAGTGGTTAAGGCTGAACTTCACGTCCCCAACATTTAGAGAAGCAATTCAAAGCAGATAGTGAGCAATTCAGCCAGGGCCTATTTACCCTAGTCATTTATTTTAAAACCCTAACACTAAAACCAGACCATTTTAAATGGTAGATAAAAGGCAGTGAAATTGATGAATGCCTTTTGGCAAGTACAGTTGAGTTTCCATGGGGTTTTATACATTATTGACACTGTCAGTGATTTCGGTGATTGTGGCTACAGCTGGGATGTTATTATTACCATGTTGCAGTACTTCTGTTGGGAGGCTATTCCGTGGTCACAGCTGGAAGTGTTAGTGGCATTTGATGTTCATGACCTGCAGTAATTGTACCATTTTATAAGAGGAGTTCACAAAATCCACAGTCAAGAATTAAGCTGTGCCCGACCAAGTGACTTAGGCTAGTAGGCAAGAGAATGAACAGGAGTGGCCTCAGTCAGAATTCAATAGTTGCCACGAGAGACTGAGCAGGTCGTTGTGAGGGTAATGTTAGTGCACAATGGTGCCAATCTACACAGAAATCTGGGGGTTGCTGTGTTGGCACTGATACATTTCCTTCAAGGCTGTCTTTGGGGTGGGAATTTTTTATGCCTTTAAGGCCAAGTGAATTCTATTCCATAAATGTATTGTGTGATGAATAACCCTTTTACTTCCTCTAAATCTACTTTCTTAGATTATAAAAGTAATACACGTTCATTATGGGTAATTTGAACGATACAACAAAGGATAAAGAATGAATTTGAAATCACATTTAATCTTACCACTCAGAGGCAACCACTTTTAATCTTTCTTTGGATGTCTTTTTGAATATACATGCATATATAATTTTTAAAATTGAATTAATGCTCTCTCTATATATATTTAAATTCTTTCCTTCCATACTTAATATGAGGACTTATATAATGAACTGATTCATATAAAAATCAAGAGCCAGTGACATTCTTTTAAACTTCTGAAATGAATAAGTTTATTTATAACAAAACATTTATAACAAAACATCAGATTTTTGAAAATAACAATCTGTAAGATATATTTCCTTTGGTGTGTTGCTTATAAGAAATCTTAGGTAGATCAAGCCGTGGCCTACCTTATATAGTACAATGGGGCATTGAGAGACAGCTCTAAAATCCATGACTCTGCAAGACTTTCCTTGTTGATAATTTCTAGCTATCTAAATTCAGTCCGGAGGAGTCAGTCTTTTGGAGTACAACAACTGTGTTTGCAGAAATCTTTTGAAAGCGACTATTTTTAGTGGTATAGGGAAAGATATATTATCAGTTACTGGCATGAGTTAGTTGGCCAATGACTTCTGAGATTTTGGAAAGGAGAGAACAGAAAGCCAAAGAAAAGGAACTCAGGTAGGCAGTTGGTGATGAGGGAAATGAAGGATACGATTGGTGCATTAATTTGTAATTTGTATATGTATATAAATGTGTTACCCAAGTCGTGGAATTGTCCAGGTCATCACCTAAGTGCTAGATTTCATGTCTACTTGTACATATATTTATATTCCTAGCACAACAAATAATAAATGCTATAGCCCAGCACAGGTCAGAAGGTACACACGATGACCTCTGAATAATAGTTATCTTTTCCAAGTAATTTAAACATTATTGCTAAATCTCCCCTCACTCTCCCATCTATTATTTATAATATATTGTGATTTGTTAAATTTACCTAAGCTATAATCCCTTCCTATTAGTTACTAGGGCCTTGAGGGCATGGAAACCCACTCCAGTACTCTTCCCAGCACCAGAGGAGCCTGGTGTGCTTCAGTGCATGGGGTCACAAAGAGTCAGACATGACTGAGCGACTAAGCACACAACACAGTATCATCTTTCACCTGGCCTGTTAGAATAGGCCTCCAGTTAGTATCCCTACTTCACTTCCTCCCTCTAATATTTTCTCTATCAAATATTTCAACACATAATCATGCATTAATATATTTCCAACATATTAATCTAGTCTACTGATCAAAGCTGGCAGTAGCTCTTCATTGCTAATAATAATAACACCAACAAGCTTAACTGAAAAACTGAGATGTTCCATGTGCATGCACACTCAGTCATGTCCGACTCTTTGAGACCCAGGGACTGTAGTCCACCAGGTTACTCTGTCCATGGGATTCTCCTGGCAAGAATTCTGGAGTAGATTGCCATTTCTTCCCACAGAGGATCTTCCTGACCCAGGGTTTGAACCCTTGTCTCCTGTGGCTTCTGCCTTGGCAGGCAGATTCTTTAACACTGAGCTTCTTGGGAAACCCTGTAAGGTATTCTACAATATAACTCAAATTTCTCTCCCCATACTTAAACTCTCTAAGTACTCTTTGGCATTCTCTACTTCTATCTATTTAGTCTAACTTCTGTATCTGTACTTTCTCTCCTCTGTGATTTAGCACACATTGATTCTACTTTCTTTTGCTCCTTTCACCATTACTGTTTGTTAAAAGTATTTCCGCAATAAAGGTGCAATTGAAATCATTCATTTCCTGGAAAGAAGTAAGACAGAAGAAAGCCAAATACCATATTATATCACTTATATGTGATATCTAAAATATGATACAAATGAACTTATCTGTGAAACAGAAAAAAACTCTCAGACATAGAGAACAGACTTTGGGATTAGCATGGGGGAACTAGGGGAAGGGTGGATTGGATGTTTGGGAGTAGCAGACCCATACTAGTATATATAAGATGGATAAACACAAGGTCCTACTATATAGCACAGGGGATTTTACTCAATATCTTGTAATAAACAAAAATGGAAAATAATATGAAAAATAATATATATATACATAGCTTAATTGAATCACTTTGCTGTACAGCAGATATCAACACAATATTGTAAATCAACTATACTTAAAAAAATACACTTTTTAAAAAGTGAAACCAAAAAAAGTTTTATAGTTTAGCTCTTACATTTAGATCTTTGATAAACATTGAAGTAATTTTTTTATATGGTGTGAGATCTTTGTTTGACTTCATTGTTTATTTTATGAATATCAAGCTGCCCCATCATTATTTGTTGAAAAGATAATTCTTTCTCCATTGAATCATCATGTTACTTTTGTTGAAAATAGATTAACTGATATTATGGGTTTCTTTCTGGACTCCAAATCCAGTTCTATTGATCTATAAATTTATCCTCATGCTAATACATGTATTACTGGTTATTATAGATTCTTATTTTAACCTGAATCATAGGAACAGAGAGCCTTAATCTTTCTTCCATTCTCAGCCTTTAGTCAGTTTACAGATCCAGAACTCTTTGGATGAAAAGGAGATTAGCGTCCCTTGATGAAGGACCCTAGTATGGTACCAAAAATTTATGTGGTTAATCTTTCTCCCAGACTTTTCCAAATGAAACTCCTACCTTTTACCAGGGTGACTGTGCACTTGGTAAAGGAAATAATCAGAACTTTCAGAGACTATCAAACCCTGGTTTTGAACTGACACTCATTCCTGGAAAGCCAAAATGTCACTCTGGCTCTCCAGTCAGAGTTGGGGCTTATGGAGATCAGGCAGTCAATGGAATTTTAGCCAGGCCCCTCTTTCTGGGATGTAGACAATGGTTTGGCTGAATAATCAGGGACTTGGAACGTGATTTGAAAATTGGCAATACTTTCTACTGTGATCCTGCCATTTTTCTAAAACAAATGCACCTTGAATTGTCATAGTCTGATTAATTTTCAGAATCTGCAAAAGCTGACTTCTGTGGCATTGATGGGAGAAGATTTTGAGAGATCATTACCACGGTGTTCCTTCAGATGCCTGGAATCTATCGTTTCTAATATATGTTCAGTTCAGTTCAGTCATTCAGTCGTGTGTCTCTTTGCTACCCCAATGGACTGCAACACACTAGGCCTCCCTGTCCACCACCAACTCTAGTCAGTGATGCCATCCAACCATCTCATAGTCTGAATCCCCTTCTCCTCCTGCCTTCAACTCTCCCAGCATCAGGGTCTTTTTGAATGAGTCAGTTCTTCACATCAGGTGGCCAAAATGTTGGAGCTTCAGCTTCAGTATCAGTCCTTCCAATGAATATTCAGGACTGATTTCATTTAGGACTGACTGATTCGATCTCCTTGATGTCCAAGGGACTCTCAAGAGTCTTCTCCAACACCACAATTCAAAAGCATCAGTTCTTTGGGTCCAACTCTCACATCCATACACTACTACTGGAGAAACCATAGCTTTGTTTGTCAGCAAACTAATGGACCTTTGTCAGAAAGCAATGTCTCTGCTTTATTCATAAGCTGTCTAAGTTGGTCACAGCTTTTCTTCCAAGGAGCAGGTGTCTTTTAATTTCATGACTGCAGTCACCATTGACAGTGATTTTGGAGTCTAAGAAAATAAAGTCTATCACTGGACCATATGACATGATCTTAGTTTTCTGAATATTGAGTTTTGAGCCATCTTTTTCACTCTCCTCTTTCACTTTCATCAAGAAGCTCTTCACTTCCTCTTCACTTTCTGCCATAACAGTGGTGTCATCTGCATATCTGATGTTATTGATATTTCTTCTGGCAATCTTGATTCCAGGTTGTGCTTCACCCAGCCCAGTATTTCACATGATGTATTCTGCATATAAGTTAAATAAGCAGGGTGATAATACACAGCTTTCATGTATTCCTTTTCCAATTTGGAATGATTCCATTTTTCCATGTCTGGTTCTAACTGTTGCTTCTTAACCTGAATACAGGTTTCTCAGGAGGCAAGTAGATGGTCTGGTATTCCCATCTCTTTAAGAATTTTCCAGTTTGTTGTGATCCACACAGTCAAAGGCTTTGGCATGGTTGATAAAGCAAAAGTTTATGTTTTTTTCTGGAATTCTAATATATATGTTAGATTATATTAGATAAAACTAATTAGACGTATTAGTTATATTAATATATATGTTGCTGCTGCTGCTAAGTCACTTCAGTCATGTCCGACTCTCTGAGACCCTATGGACGGCAGCCCATCAGGCTCTTCTGTCCACTGGATTCTCTAGGCAAGAATACTGGAGTGGGTTGCCATTTCCTTCTCCAATATATATGTTATATACACATTAATTTTTTTTAATTTACTTATTTTTAGGGGCTACACTAGTTATTTTTTGCAGTACGTAGGATCTAGTTCCTTGAGCAAGGCTCAAACTTGCATCCCTTGCAGTGGAAGGCTGATTCTTAACCACTGGACCACCAGGAAAGTCCCCAAATTAATTAATTGTTAAAGAACAGAAAACTATAAACAGAGAAAGACTGTGGAAACCATAGGCACAAGAGAGAAGTTGTGAAGCATACATGAAAACTTGAGCTCTTTATGAGTACATATAACAATGGAGTTGCGTGAATTAGAGTCTAGCCAACTTTTTTGTACTATATTGTATAAATGCAATTAATGGTTAACTGTTTCTGGCTGTGAAATATCACATATCAATAGCTTTAGAGTTATACTTTATGTTATGACATGATCTGGTGTTCTATATTCTATTTAGAAAGTGGAGGGAGAGGTAAAAAGTTATTTGAAGGTAAAATGTAAGCTTTTGTAAGTTATCTAGAAAATTGAGGTATGGGTGATTAGATGAGAATAACTTTATATAGTCTTTAGATAAAAGTTGCCTATTTAGGCATGCATAGAGAAGTATTTGATATGTATATGTAAAATTTATAGTAAAAAATATTAGCATCAGTGTATTTTTGAGTAAAGCAGTTGTTAGCATATAATCCTGATAAAAATATTACAGAATTTTAACTACTATGGTAAAAAAAAATCCTTAATAATGTAATTCACTAAAGCAAAGAGTCAGACACGAACTGAGCCACTGAACTGAGCTGAACTGAAAGTACAGAATCGAACAGATAAAAGATGTAAGATGTTTTCTAAGATTTATAGTTATATAAAAATTAAACATTGTATGTAATAGAGCTCAATTTCTTTTAAAAATTATTTTGAAGAAGGAATTTGAATTCTTTGTAAGACTTAGGTGTATATATATTCTTATTTCTCTTTATCTCACTCTCCCTTTCTCACTACTACAATATTATATTTAGTACATAATTTGAATATATTATATTTAACCTAGTAATTATATAAGGAATATGTAGTTGAAAAAGACTGTCTTGTTCAATTCTGATATTATTAGCCTTTTTAGGATTTGTTCCCTGTTTTGTTTACAGTGGTAAAATACAGCAAAATGTCTTTCAAATATCCTGTTGGCTCTTCTAAGATTTTAGGGAACAAATAATCCCACAGACAACTGTGTAGGAGATGTGTGTTGCAAACTTAGTGCCTGATAAAGAGGCAGGCATCTATTGTGTTTTGAGTGCCTGTAACATGAGAGCACTGCACTTTTCTTGGTTTCCAGTACTGAAGTCATCAAGGAGCTTTATCTTACACTTTTCGATATATTCTCAGATGTGAGAATCAGATCTCCTCTTCTCACTTACTTTCTTTCACCTCTGTATTATTCAAGGAAGAGATATGCCCTGTAACTACTTCTGGCTGCGCTGTCAATCTGGTGCATTGCTTCAGTCACTGCTTATAGTCAGTCAATAAATACAGGCTATGAGGTGGTGCTAGTGGTAAAGAACCCATCTTCCAGTACAGGAGACCTAAGAGATGCAGGTCTGAATTCTGGGTTAAGAGGATCCCTTGGAGGAGGACATGGCAACCCATCTAATATTCTTACCTGGAGAATCCCATGGACAGAAGAGCCTGTCCATCAGCTACGGCCCATAGGGTCACAGAGTCAGACATGACTGAATTGACTGATGCATGCATGCATGAAAAATACAGTTACTTGAGACAAGTATGAAATTTACTTGTTGATTATAGTTTTTCTCCGTTTCTACTCTTCTGAGATTGATTTCCTGTCTCTTTTTTCCTCATTCTCTTTTTCTTGTCACCCTTTCCTCCCTTCCCTCCTCTCTCCTTCTTGCTTGTTTCTTTCCTTCCATGTATTCACTGTTTTTGTGTCTCTGTGTTTGCATCTATATATTAATATGCTCTTTAGGTTTCATTTTTCTATTTTTTGAGAGGACACAGTAGGATATAGAATATTTTTATTTTCTTTTCCTATATTATTATCACAAAATGCTAAAATAGCAAACCAAAAAGGCCTCCAGAACCTTGGACGCTGGTCTTTAGAGAATTTCTCCCCTCGAGCACTAGAGATGAGTGAATGGAAGCAAATTACTTTCTTCCTCTTCTCTTTCCGCTTTAATCTTGGTCAACCTTAAATACACACAGAGCTTAAGTTTAAAGCCCAGAATCTCTGTCCAATTAGTGTTTCTGTGAGAGAGATTTGCTGGATGCCTCCAAGTCCCTTTATGATGATCTTAGGGTTATCTAAAAATCCAAAAGATTCTGACATTGTGATTTTTCAGGAAGTAATGAAAAGTGTCTTTTACTGATTGGAGTGTGTGTGCAGAAGGGAGAAAGGGGTTAAGCACTTTGGGGCAAAGCAAAGAATGAGATTACCTGAACTCTGCTTCTCTTGAGTGACAACAGGGGCAGTTGTTTTCAACTGAGCTCACAAAATAGACTACAGAATAAGAACATAGCTTTAAAAATTATTGCAAAGGTCCTTCCAAATCCCACAATGAACTGTGTGTCTGAGCCACTTCTACTTAGTTTTTTTATCCCAGAATATGCTGCTAACCTTTGAGAAAGAAAATATATTTTATTCATATTTAGATAGCATGAATGCTTAAAACACATCTTGAATTCCGATCAACATTCACAGTTGAATAATTCTCCACTACTGTTGCTTATCTGAACAAAATGAAGTCATGTTATTTTGAACATTCTTCAAAATTTGGTGAAACAAAACATTTACCCAGAGTAACAAAGCCAACCTAGAATTTTGGCTGAATACTTTCTCTCAAAATTCTATCTTATATATTTATATTTAACTTTTTCTTTATTGGATTTGTCTATAATGCAGAAGTATACCTTCTAATTGTATAGTAAGTGAAATAATACAGGGAGAAGGTATATAAAGGCAAAGCTAAATATGTTCTCCCAACTTCCCCTGTACTTTTCCAGTCTCCCCACTGAATAACCAACATAAAAAATGTCTCTTGTGTTCTTCAACATCCCTCTTTATACAAATATCTTCTTATTTTTACTGATGTAATCGTACTATACCCATCAATTTGCAACTTTCTATTTTCACTTGATATAATTATCTAAGTCAATATGCATAATTTTGTCTTATACTCCTATATATGTGTGTGTGTATATATATGCATACATAGATATGTATTTAAATGAACAAGAAGGGGATATATCATGAGACTTGATTTCTAAGGCCTGTTTTTTTTTTTTTGCTTTTACTTCTTCTTTCCTTCTATTTCCTCTGAATTTCTACATTATTACCTAGCTCTTGATAACCCTTGAATGTGGTGTTATCACAATAACCTATGGTTGAAATGTACAACAGGTTTTGGGTGAGGCTGGACTTCCCTGGTGGCTCAGATGGTAAAGCATCTGCCTGCAATGCAGGAGACCTGGGTTCAATCCCTGGGTTGGGAAGATCTCCTGGAGAAGGAAATGGCAACCCACTCCAGTATTCTTGCCTGGAGAATCCCATAGACGGAAGAGCCTGGTAGGCTATAGTTCATGGAGTTGGAAAGAGTTGTACACGACTGAGTGACTTCACTTATCACTAATAGTCTAAATATCAAGAATGTTCTATTCTAATGACCCAGGAAGGTAAAGCAGATTAATGAACATGGCAATTATCTCATACAGATGCTGGTACAATAAGATCCTCCCACTGAATTCTATAAGCATTTGAGTTGAAGACACATTAAGAATCAAAATGGAGAAAACCACTGGCATCCTTGAGCCTGACCTAAAGATAACCATTCCCTAGAAACAAATAAGCTTGCATATAAGACTTCACATGTGAACTAGGAATGGGAGTAAGACAGAGAAAAGTAGAACTTTTCATTTTAGATGGCTGGTCCACAGTCTTCCCACCAGTGTCACTTTGCTACTTCCTTCTGATTCTAGAACCTTTCCTTACAGAACAAAGAATATTGTCAAATTTAGCCTAAGGTACATAAGCCAAGATTGGACTTCCCTGGTGGCTCAGTTGGTAAGGAATCCACCTGTAATGTGGGAGACCTGGGTTCAATCCCTGGGTCAGGAAGAACCCCTGGAGAAAGGCATGGCACCACATTCCCGTATTCTTGTTTGGAGAATCTCATGGACAGAGGCACCTGGTGGGCTATAGTCCACAGGGTCGCAAAGAGCTGGACACAACTGAGAGACTAAGCAAGCAAGCCAAGATTACTCTGAAATAAAAGTAGAGCAGAGAGTAAAAATAAGAATATAAAATATTATTGTCTCCTTTACTTCAAAATCATGTTGGGAAAATTCAGTCCTCATTACCAGAGTTTTCCATTTAATCCAGAAGAGATTATTAAACTCTTATTTAAACTTATTTAAACAACTTAGCTATAAGTTTTTAAGTCACACAAGCACATGCTGTGTAACAATGGACACCTCATTTCAAGTTCAAACCATGTTAAGACATAGAAGAAGCAAAAACAAAAACAAAAACAAAAAAAACCCTTGATGATGCAAGAGTAGAATAAATATTTGGATATAGGGAGAAAAAATGCTTGAATCTATGCTACAGAGTTACGTGGATTTCTCTATCATCTTCACGTATATAGAAAGACACTAATTTGGATTTTTTTGTTGTTGTTGTTCCTCTTCATGACAAATTTACCTGAGTTTGGAGTATTGGTCTCACAATTTTTTTTCCCCATTCTTGGAAGTTTAGAAAAGTAAATGCTGATATTATTGTTTATATTCTATGGTTTAACTGACGTGAAAAGAACTCAACAAATATTCATGGTCTTAATATTTCCTAGATCTTTAACTTTCCATCCATTCTATTGGAAAATTTCATTTTCTTTATGAAAAATTTAGCCAATATTTGAGCAATGTGTGTTGTATATTTTGCGCCTTTACTTGTAGGTATTATCTTGCTGAACAATTTAAAAGTAAAGTCAAAACTTATAACTGACCACCTGATGCAAAGAGATGACTAATTGAAAAAGACCCTGATAATGGGTACGATTGAGGGCAGGAGGAGAAAGGGGTGACAGAGAATGAAATGATTAGATAGCGTCACTGACTCAATGGACATCAGTTTAAATAAACTCTGGGAGATAGTGAAGGACAAGGAAGCCTGAAGTGCTGCAGTTCATGGGGTCACAAAGCGTCGACCACAACTTAGCAACAGAACAACAAGATCAAAGATAAAGTAATTTAAATTATGCTTAATTTTGTTTTGAATGTAAAAAGGAATTATGGCAAAAAAAGGGGGGGGACAAAATTTAATAATGACAAATTTAAACAAAACTTAAATATGTCCACAATATACATCACTAAATAGATTGATGAGTGATTATGAATTTTAGCATTTTTCTGATTAGAAATACTTGATATAAACTTCAGGAAATTAATTTACCAGAGTTTTACGTTATTTGTGTTTCTTCCTCCTAAAACCAATGAACAAATATGCTTTAAATATTATTAATGAAATAATCTAAGTTGTCATAGATTATAGCCTTTATCCTATTTTAGTCAATCTTCAATTTTCTTAACTACAAAGAGAACTTGTGTTTCTAGATTGTCTCATAGGTTCTTCCTAAAGTCAAAGTATTATGTGTCATTTTAAATCTTTAGATAAATTCTGTTGCTTTGATTTCCATAATGCTCTGACTCATTTTTATAACCATGTACATTTTCTTAAGTTTGGGACTCTTACCTGTATTTTCAATAAATATTATGATAGCTTATTTCTCTATCACCAGTAAGCCCTCATTTCAAATGACATCATCTATTTCTGATACCTTTATATTATTGATACCAAAATTTGAAATATCACTGTTAGTCATTTTAAAAACATTAATAATAAATTTGACCAGTTTATTTAATTTAATTTCATCATGTAGGAAAATGACTACCATTCATATAACCCTTTCACTTTTCACTTTCATGCATTGGAGAAGGAAATGGCAACCCACTCCAGTATTCTTGCCTGGAGAATCCCAGGAACAGGAGAGCCTGGTGGGCTGCTGTCTATGTGGTCGCACAGAGTCGGGCATGACTGAAGCAACTTAGCAACAGCAGCAGCCAGTATTCTTGCCCGGAGAAATTGATGGAGAGAGGAGCCTGGTGGTCTATAGTCCATAGGGTTTAAGAGTCAGTCATGACTGAAGCGAATGAGCTCGCACAAAATCCTTTGTTGTTCAGCCACTTGGTCATGTCCAACTCTTTGTGACCAAATGGATTACAGGATGCCAGGCTTCCCTGTCCATCATCATCTCCCAGAGCTTGCTCAAATTCAAGTCCACTGAGTCAATGATGCCATCCAACCATCTCATCCTCTGTCCTCCCCTTCTCCTCTTGCCTTCAATCTTTCCCAGCATCAGGGCTTTTCAAATGAAATCAGCACTTCGCATCAGGTGGCCAAACTATTGGAGCTTCAGCTTCAGCATCAGTGCTTCCAATGAATATTCATGAATAATTTCCTTTAGGATTGACTGCTTTGATCTCGTGCATTGCAAGGGACTCTCAAGAGTCTTCTCCAACACCACAGTTCAAAAGCATCAATTATGCAGTGCTTAGCTTTCTTTATGGTCCAACTCTCATGTCCGTACAGGATCACTGGAGAAACCATAGCTTTGACTGCTGCTAAGTCATTTCAGTCGTGTCCGACTCTGTGCAACCCCAGAGACGGCAGCCCACCAGGCTCCCCCGTCCCTGGGATTCTCCAGGCAAGAACACTGGAATGGGTTGTCATTTCCTTCTCCAATGTATGAAAGTGAAAAGGGAAAGTGAACTCGCTCAGTGGTGTCTGACTCCTAGTGACCCCATGGACTGCAGCCTACCAGACTCCTCCATCCATGGGATTTGCCAGGCAAGAGTACTGGAGAAGGTTGTCATTGCCTTCTCTAGATGAACCTATTTTAGCAAAGTAATGTTTCTGCCTTTTAGTAGGTTGTCTAGGTTGGTCATAGCTTTTCTTCCAATGAGCAAGCGTCTTAATTTCATGGCTGCAGTCACCATCTGCAGTGATTTTGGAGCCCCCTAAAATAAGGTCACTGTTTCATTGTTTCCCCATCTATTTGCCATGAAGTGATGGGACCAGATACCATGATCAGAGTTTTTTGAATGTTGAATTTTAAACCAGCTTTTTCACTCTCCTCTTTCACTTTCAAGAGGCTCTTTAGTTTCTCTTCGCTTTCTGCCATAAGGTTGGTGTCATCTGCATATCTGAGGTTATTGATATTTCTCCCAGCAATCTTGATTCCAGCTTGTGCTTCATCCAGCCTGGCATTTCATATGATAGGCTCTGCATAGAAGTTAAGTAAGCAAGGTGACAATATACAAACTTGTTGCATTCCTTTCCCAATTAGGAACCAGTCTGTTGTTCCATGTCCAGTACTAACTGTTGCTTCTTGATCTGCATACAGATTTAACAGGAAGCAGGTGAGAAGGAGGTCTGGTATTTCCATCTCTTTATTATTTTTTCCAGTTTGTTGTGGTCTACACAGTCTACGGGAGGAGCAACGCCATGCCCGAGGCCAGGGGCGGCGGCCAGGAGGAGCAACCCCATGTCCAAGGAGCAGTGGCTGCACAGGTGCAGGAGGGCCTAGAGGAGCTATCCCACATTGAAGGTCAGGAAAGGTGGCAGTGAGGAGATACCCTTCGTCCAAGGTAAGGAGCAGGGCTGTGCATTGCTGGAGCAGCCGTGAAGAGATACCCCACATCCAAGGTAAGAGAAACCCAAGTAAGATGGTAGGTGTTGCAAGAGGGCATCAGAGGGCAGACACACTGAAACCATACTCACAGAAAACTAGTCAATCTAATCACATTAGGACCACAGCCTTGTCTAACTCAGTGAAACTAAGCCATGCCCATGGGGCAACCCAAGATAGGTGGGTCATGGTGGAGAGGTCTGAGAGAATGTGGTCTGCTGGAGAAGGGAATGGCAAACCACTTCAGTATTCTTGCCTTGAGAACCCCATGAACAGTATGAAAAGGCAAAATGATAGGATACTGAAAGAGGAACTCCCCAGGTCAGTAGGTGCCCAATATGCTACTGGAGATCAGTGGAGAAATAACTCCAGAAAGAATGAAGGGATGGAGCCAAAGCAAAAACAATACCCAGCTGTGAATGTGACTGGTGATAGAAGCAAGGTCTGATGCTGTAAAGATCAATATTGCATAAGAACATGGAATGTCAGGTCCATGAATCAAGGCAAATTGGAAGTGGTCAAACAAGAGATGGCAAGGGTGAATGTCGACATTCTAGGAATCAGCAAACTAAAATGGACTGGAATGGGTGAATTAAACTCAGAGAACCATTATATCTACTACTGCTGGCAGGAATCCCTCAGAAGAAATGAAGTAGGCATCATGGTCAACAAAAGAGTTCAAAATGCAGTACTTGGATGCAGTCTCAAAAATGACAGAATGATCTCTGTTCATTTCCAAGGCAAATCATACAATATCACGGTAATCCAAGTCTATCCCCCAACCAGTAATGCTGAAGAAGCTGAAGCTGAATGTTTCTATGAAGACCTATAAGACCTTTTAGAACTAACACCCAAAAAGGATGTCCTTTTCATTATAGGGGACTGGAATGCAAAAGTAGGAAGGCAAGAAACACCTGGAGTAACAGGCAAATTTGACCTTGGAATACGGAATGAAGCAGGGCAAAGACTAATAGAGTTTTGCCAAGAAAATGCACTGGTCATAGCAAACACCCTCTTCCAACAACACAAGAAAGACTCTACACATGGATATCACCAGATGGTCAACACCGAAATCAGATTGATTATATTCTTTGCAGCCAAAGATGGAGAAGCTCTATACAGTCAACAAAAACAAGACCAGGAGCTGACTGTGGCTCAGATCATAAACTCCTTATTACCAAATTCAGATTTAAATTGAAGAAAGTAGGGAAAACCACTAGACCATGCAGGTATGACCTAAATCAAATTCATTATGATAATACAGTGGGAGTGAGAAATAGATTTAACAGCCTAGATCAGATAGATAGAGTGCCTGATGAACTTTGGAATGAGGTTTGTGACATTGTACAGGAGACAGCGATCAAGACCATCCCCATGGAAAAGACATGCAAAAAAGCAAAATGGCTGTCTGGGGAGGCCTTACAAATAGCTGTGAAAAGAAGAGAGGCAAAAAACAAAGGAGAAAAGGAAAGATATTAGCATCTGAATGCAGAGTTCCAAATTAGCAAGAAGAGATAAGAAAGCCTTCTTCAGCGATCAATGCAAAGAAATAGACGAAAACAACAGAATGGGAAAGACTAGAGATCTCTTCAAGAAAATTAAGATGGGCTCGATAAAGGACAGAAATGGTATGGACCTAACAGAAGCAGAAGATATTAAGAAGAGGTGGCAAGAATACACAGAAGAACTGTACAAAAAAGATCTTCACGACCCAGATAATCATGATGGTGTGATCACTCACCTAGAGCCAGACATCCTGGAATATGAAGTCAAGTGGACCTAAGGAATTATCACTAGAAACAAAGCCAGTGTAGGTGATGGAATTCCAGTTGAGCTATTTCAAATCCTAAAAGATGATGCTGTGAAAGTGCTGCACTCAATATGCCAGCAAATTTGGAAAACTCAGCAGTGGCCACAGGACTAGTAAAGGTCAGTTTTCATTCCAATCCCAAAGAAAGGCAATGCCAAACAAAGAATGCTCAAACTACCGCACAATTGCACTCATCTCACATGCTAGTAAAGTACTGGTCAAAATTCTCCAAGCCAGGCTTCAGCAATACATGAGCTGTGAACCTCCAGATGTTCAAGCTGGTTTTAGAAAAGGAACCAGAGATCAAATTGCCAACATCCACTGGATTATGGAAAAAGCAAGAGAGTTCCAGAAAAAAACATCTATTTCTGCTTTATTGACTATGCCAAAGCCTTTGACTGTGTGGATCACAATAAACTGTGAAACATTCTGAAAGAGATGGGAATACCAGACCACCTGACCTCTTGAGAAATTTGTATGCAGGTCAGGAAGCAACAGTTAGAACTGGACATGGAACAACAGACTGGTTCCAAATAGGAAAAGGAGTACGTCAAGGCTGTATATTGTCACCCTGCTTATTTAACTTCTATGCAGAGCACATCATGAGAAATGCTGGACTGGAAGAAAAACAGGCTGGAATCAAGATTGGTGGGAGAAATATCAATACCTCAGATATGCAGCTGACACCACCCTTATGGCAGAAAGTGAAGAGGAACTAAAAAGGCTCTCAATTTCCAGGAGCCAGCATGGGGAATCCTGCCCGTGGCAATGGTCATGAGGAAAGGGGCCTGACAAACACCAATGTGGGATCAGACCTCAGGGGTCCCCCTGGATTTTCTCGAGTGTCTACCCTCAAAACCAGAGTCTGCCTGCTTTACTGTGTTATGCTTTCCACCTACTCTTCTGACATTACAGGGTGACTGTGCCCCACCACCTTCCTCTAAAAGGAGTTAACTTCGAGCTCCAGTTAATAAGTCTACTGGACATAACAAGAGTGTCTCAGTACAAAAACCCCTCTGATGGCTTTGTAGCCTGCCTGACAGATTTATCCAGAATCTTACAGTTACACATGTGATTGTTTACAGCCTTCTGACTGTGAGAGGCACAGGAGCCTTAAAAAATTCTAGGAATGTAGGGGCTTCCAAGGAGTCAAAATCATTAGAATAGGACTCATTAAGGGTTTCATTGTTGAGCCAATACTTGCTGCCAAGTTTTCATATCTTTTATTTGTTGATATAGTTGGTATGTAGAAAAAATAGGTAGTAGCCCTGTCATTAGCAACATTAGATCTTTGAGTTAAGTACTTTCTTTGTTATAACCCACTGCATCTTTGTTTTACAGGAATGTAACTTTATTTAGTACTTTGAGGGTGATGCAGATTAAAGAAAAAACACTTCAAGGGAAAATGAGTTTTCTGGTTGATAGACATTTATCTAGGAAGAGAGCCATAAAAATGTTAACTGGCCTCCTGGCCAGAAGATAATGTAAATCACCTGAGATCTTTTGTATACGGGAGGGTATGCAAAAAGAAAGCCTGGTCTCAATAAGGGTCAGGACTGCTGCCCCTGCATAACTCTGCATATTCCATTATTTCTTTATGTACAACTTGGGGTATATAAGCTGCCTTCGAAAATAAAGTTTTGGGTCTTGCACCAATGCTTGGCTTCCCCATGTCGTTCTTTTCTTATTCTTCCTTTTCAGGCTGAATTACCGTCTGGAGCATAGAGACTCACTGTGTCTACTTATTTGCCTGGGCTTCTAAGACCCACAGGAGAGGGAGCCCAAGGTGGGGTACCCTCTGCTATTCAAGCGGGCGCCTGTGGCCTACGTAGATGATGCAAGTTCCTTGTCTTGGGGCTTTATTGGCTTTCTATGTAAATCAAGGAATACAGCCTCTTTTCTCCTCTATTTTCTCCTCTACACTATTCTTTCCTAATCTCTCTTTATAGCTCTAAATAAATAAGTCTGTCCTTGCTGACGCCATCTCCCCTTCGAATTCCCTGGATCCACCGGGGCTGGACCCGTGCACTGTTGATGAAAGTGAAAGTGGAGAGTGAAAAAGTTGGCTTAAAGCTCAACATTCAGAAAACAAAGATCATGGCATCTGGTCCCATCACTTCATGGGAAACAGATGAGGAAACAGTGGAAACAGTGTCAGACATTATTTTAGGGGGCTCCAAAATCACTGCAGATGGTGACTGCAGCCATGAAATTAAAAGACGCTTACTCCTTGGAAGAAAAGGTATGACCAACCTAGAAAGCATATTCAAAAGCAGAGACATTACTTTGCCAACTAAGGTCCATTTAGTCAAGGCTATGGATTTTCCTGTGGTCATGTATGGATGTGAGAGTTGGACTGTGAAGAAGGCTGAGGACCAAAGAATTGATGCTTTTGAACTGTGATGTTGGAGAAGACTCTTGAGAGTCCCTTGGACTGCAAGGAGATCCAACCAGTCCATTCTGAAGGAGATTAGCCCTGGGATTTCTTTGGAAGGAATGATGCTAAAGGTGAAACTCCAGTACACTGGCCACCTCATGTGAAGAGTTGACTCATTGGAAAAGACTCTGATGCTGGGAGGGATTGGGGGCAGGAGGAGAAGGGGACGACAGAGGATGAGATGGCTGGATGGCATCACTGACTTGATGGACGTGAGTCTGAGTGAACTCTGGGAGTTGGTGATGGTCAGGGAAGCCTGGAGTGCTGCGATTCAGGATTCATGGGATCGCAAAGAGTCGGACATGAATGAGCGACTGAACTGAATTGAACACAGTCAAAGGCTTTAGCATAGTCAGTGACACAGAAGTAGATACTTTTCACAAAAGCCTAGGAGTTAGGTACTATCCTTTAGCCCCAGTTGCAGATGTTGGAAATGAGTGGCAATTTTGTCATTTAATATTTCCCAAGATCACAGAGCTAGTGAATGGTGGAACTATGCTTTGAAGCCAGATGATCTACCCACAGAATCCATGATCTTGACCAGCCAAAGATCCCTTATTATAGATCAACTTTTAAGAGCATACTGTACAAAAGGAGTTATACAAGACAATTGGGGAT
The DNA here is from genome assembly GCF_016772045.2 of Ovis aries. Classification (NCBI taxonomy): domain Eukaryota; kingdom Metazoa; phylum Chordata; class Mammalia; order Artiodactyla; family Bovidae; genus Ovis; species Ovis aries. The sequence goes on from NC_056055.1 coordinate 154,011,021, forward strand.
TGTAAGAATCTTACAATATACTCTCTTAGTTTTAAGAATTGAAATCTAGGGTTTCGCTGGTGGTTCAGTGGTTAAGAGTCTGGATTGCAATGCAGGAGATACTTATTATCTCCCTGGTCTGGGAAGATTCCACAAGCAGCGGGGCAACTAAGCCCAGGAACCCATCTACTGAGCCCACATGACAAAATTATTGAAACCCTTGTGTTTAGAGCCCACGCTCTGCAACAAAAGGAGCCACTGCATTGAGAAGCCTGCACAGCACAATTAGAGAGTAACCCCAGCTTGCTGCAACTAGAGAAAGCCTGCATGCTTCAAGGAAGACCCAGAAGAGTCAAAAGTAACTAACTAGATTTTTTTTTAATTAAAGAAACCTGAAATCTTGTTTACATAAAGCCAGAATATCTGGCCTTTTTGTAAAGGGTAAAAAGAGTTCTCCAAGAGGGTTATGTGTTTTTGCAAACTTATGACTTTATTCATGCTACTCTATACTCTATATAGAAATCTCTATGTTCCATATAGTCTCTATTCTTTCTATGGTCCTTTCTTATAAGAATCTTTCATGTATAATGATCAGTTTATATGAAGGTGTTTCTGTTCCTCCTAGTAGCAGAACATAATCTACCTTTCTGATCACATTGTACCTGGTATTTTTGCTTCTATTTAGGACTTTGGGCCTACCACTGCCTGTGTGTGTATGTGTGTGTGTGTGTGTTCTCAGTTGCTCAGACATGTCCAACTCTTTGTGGCCCCAGGGACTGTAGCCCAACAGGCTCCTCTGCTCATGGAATTTTCCAGGCAAGAATACTTGAGTGTGATGCCACTTGTTACTCCAGGAAATCTTCCCAACCCAGATATCAAACCATGTCTCTTGGGATTCCTGCACTGGCAGTGAATTCTTTACCACTAGCACCACCTGTGAAGCCTGCTATGTGCCAGACTCTAAAAGAAATAATTCTACAAATGAAAGCAATTGCAGCAACACATGTAGCAATAATGCTAGTAGAGAAGTTCGTACAAAGACATATTTGCTGGCCAGGCAGTTAATGATGGCAAATTGAACATGTTTATTCGCCTCCTTTCCCTCTAATATCCTTGTTAAAACAAGAGAAAGATATTACCCCCCAAAAGGGGGGGACACTGCGCATGAAAAGAGCCACAAAATTAAAATGAGTATAAAAATGGAAAAAAAAGAACCCTGAACATAAATAGATGAATGGTCATTGTGTTAGAAGACTCCAGAAAAATTAAAACAGCAGTCAATTTGGTAAGAGCCAAAGACCCTATCTGCACTATCAAGATTTCACTAGCTGACCTTTGAATTTTCCTGCTCTTCTAATAGTCAGTGTATTTTGTTTCTATTTGTTCTAGAAATTCTGACTACTCCAATCACCTTAGCCCAATTTCTGACTCTAAACTTAAATGTCAAATTGTTGAGAATTAAAGAAATAGCTTGTTAGAGAAAACTTCAAAATGTAACAATGGGAATTTTAAATAAACTATTCACATTTTTGTGAATTCTCACCCTCTTTAAAAAAGTTACTTTTATTTCTTCAGATATATTATTGCCATTTTTCCAGGTCAGTCATTAATATCTTCCAAATTTTGTAATATCATCATGCATATATATGCTTAGTCATGTCTGACTCTTTGCAACCCCCTGGACGGTAACCTGCCAGACTCCTCTGCTATGGGATTCCCCAAGCGAAAACCTAGAATGGATAGCCATTTCCTTCTCCAGGGGATTTTTATGACCCACAATCGAACTGGGTCTCCTGCATTGCAGGCAGATTCTTTAATACTGAACCACCAGGAATGCCCGATGTGATCATATTACATAGTGGCGCTAGTGGTAAAGAATATGCCTACCAATGCTGGAGCTGCAAGAGATGTGGGTTTGATCCCTGTGTCAGGAAGATCCCTTGGAGAAGGGAATGGCTACCCACTCTGGTATTCTTGCCTAGAGAATTCCATGGACAGAGGAGCCTGGCAGGCTACAGTTCATGGGATCACAAAGAGTCAGACACAACTGATCGGCTAACAACAATGTAGTAATATTACATTGTTGCTGGACATAAGTACATACTAACACCTAATAACACCAATAACAATATTGATAATAATAATAATACATGCAGTTGTAACATCTAATATCACAGTTTTCAAATACATAAAGCAAAAAATTGGCAGAAATAAAGTAAAAAATTTAAATATCCACAATCTTAGTTTTAGCCTTGAACTTTATCAATAAGTAATTAATGGAAGAAGCAGATAAGAAATCAGTAAGAATAAAGTATTAAACAACACTACCAATTAAGTTAGACCTCATGCATGTTTGCACAAAAGAGGTCAGTGACAGCAGAGTATGAAATTTTTCTCAAATGTGACTAGAAAACTAATATTGACCATATGTTGATCAAAGACAACATTTCTCTTCTAGCTTTACTGAGATATAATTGGCATATAGCACTGCATATATTTAAGGTAAACAGCATGATGGCTTGATTTATATAATCATGAAATAATTACCCCAATAGGTTTAATGAACTTAACAACATTTCACATAGACTCAAAAGAAAGAAACAAAAACACAAAAACCCTTTTTCCTTGTAATGAGAATCCTTAGGATTTATTCTTAGCAACTTTCATATATAAAAGAGTTAATAATATTATTCATATTGTACATTGGATTGTAGTTTTACATAATAATTTACCTATAACTGGAAGCTTGTACCTTAACTATCTTTTTCCAGTTCCACTTCCCTATCTCCTATCTCTGATAAGCACAAATCTGATCTTTCTATAAATTTTCTTGGTTTTTTTTTGAAGCATAATTAACCAGCAACACAGGTTACATGCACAACAGAGTATTTAGATATTTCTATACCTTCCAGACAGGTGGTTTAATTTTGGTGGTTCATAGCTCCCCAAACTCAATTTATAATGAAACTTGATTTCATCATTATTTATCTTTTTGTATTACCATTATTCATTACAGTCCCTTTCATAAAACTGAGTTATTTTTCTTTTTCCCTTGCATCTATTCATTCTCGTCATAATATAATATCTCAGATTGAAGGCAAGGTGATAATTGCAAAAATGTAAATCTTATCACAATTTTCCCTTATTTTTATTATTATTGAGAGTATTTTAAATTCAAGTATAGGTAAATATTGGAAGTCTAAGCAGAAATAAATAGGCTTGGCAAAGCTAAATTGAAGAAGACAGCAAAGAAAACTTTATTTTGGAGGGGACTTATTTATATGTGAGTATTACAGAAAAATTTGAGCAGTAGCCCAGAAGATATATCCTATGTACTTTCAAATATAATATAATACTATATAATACATAATAAATATTATACATAATTTATATTATATGGAATATTATAAAATATAATGAATATAATATAATATTATATTATTTAAAACATTTAGTACTATTTAATAACATTTAAATAAATTATTAATAATGCCAACAATTTTAATTATATTATATTATTTTAAACAATATAATACTATTAATTATTAATAATATTAATAATTAATATTAATATGGAAAGCTTTAAAACTTTGCTATTAAAAAAACCTTTGATTAAGTGTATGTAGGACTGGGAGGATAAACACACACACACACACACACACACACACACGCACACACATATGTGTGTAAGTAGGCTTTGCAAAGCCCCTGGATTGGGACGATCCCCCTGGAGAAGGAAATGGCAAACCACTCCAGTATTATTGCCTGGAAAATCCCATGGACAGAGGAGCATGGCTGGTTAGAGTCCATGCAGTCACAAAATAATTGCACAACTTAGCAACTAAAGAAAAGCAAATCTATGTGTTATTTAAATCATACTCTATAGCAAGGTTAAAAGGAGTTAATTAGTATAAAGATGCTTTCATTGCTTAATATAGAAAAGCTTATGAGAAATGACAAAATACGGGAAGCTACTGACATGTCATGTTACCAAGTCCAAACTTGCAATGCTTACCACACAACAAGCCAATAAATCAAGAAGTAAGTTGTTGGGGCAAGGAAGAGTGACTTTATTTGGAAAGCCAGCATACACAGGAGATTATGGACTAGTGACCCAAAGAACCACCTTTCCTGAGTTAGGTCTTAGTTTCTTTTATGGAACAAAGAAAGGGGAGGTGAGGTATGAAAATAAAAAGGCCAAATGTTGCAAATATTTCCTGGTTTGGACTAACTGCAGAGGAGATGTGTTCATTTCTTTTTTCTTGCAGCCATTCACATGTGGGTCTGGTCAAGAATGCTTCTTTCCTATGAGCTTAAATAAAGATATATATATATATATATATACATATATATATATAAATAATTGTTTTACAATATTGTGTTAGTTTTTGCTGTACAATGAAGTGTATCAGCTATATGTATACATAACTCTGCTCCTTCTTAGGCCTCCATCTCATCCCCCTTCTCACCCATCTAGGTCATCACAGAGTATTGAGTTGAGTTCCCCGTACTATACAGCAGTTTCCCACTAGCTATCTATTTTACGTGGTAATGTATATATGTCAATGTTACTCTCTCAATTCATCTCACCTTCTCCTTCCCACCCCAACTCATGTCTACTTCTCTATTCTCTATGTCTGCATCTCTATTCCTGCCCTGGAAATAGGTTCATCAATATGCCATGGAGTAGGATTGGTATTTTATACAATATTTGTTCACATCTATGGCCTATTTCCAGAGAAGGCAATGGCACCCCACTCCAGTACTCTTGCCTGGAAAATCAATGGACGGAGGAGCCTGGTATGAAAAAGCAAGAGAGTTCTAGAAAAAACATTTATTTCTGCTTTATTGACTATGCCAGAGCCTTTGACTGTGTCGATCACAATAAACTGTGGAAAATTCTGAAAGAAATGGGAATACAGGACCACCTAACTTGGCTCTTGAGAAATCTGTATGCAGGTCAGGAAGCAACAATTAGAACTGGACATGGAACAACAGACTGGTTCCAAATAGGAAAAAGAGTATGTCAAGGCTATATATTGTCACCTTGCTTATTTAACTTCTATGCAGAGTACATCATGAGAAACGCTGGACTGGAAGAAACACAAGCTGGAATCAAGATTGCCGGGAGAAATACCAATAACTTCAGATATGCAGATGACACCACCCTTATGGCAGAAAGTGAAGAAGAGCTAAAAAGCCTCTTGATGAAAGTGAAAGAGGAGAGCGAAAAGTTGGCTTAAAGTTCAACATTCAGAAAATGAAGATCATGGCATCTGGTCCCATCACTTCATGGGAAATAGGTGGGGAAACAGTGGAAACAGTGTCAGACTTTATTTTCTTGGGGTCCAAAATCACTGCAGATGGTGACTGCAGCCATGAAATTAAGACGCTTACTCCTTGGAAGAAAAGGTATGACCAACCTAGATAGTATATTCAAAAGCAGAGATGTTACTTTGCCGACTAAGGCAAAGGCTATGGTTTTTCCTGTGGTCATGTATGGATGTGAGAGTTGGACTGTGAAGGAGGCTGAGTGCCAAAGAATTGATGCTTTTGAACTGTGGTGTTGGAGAAGACTCTTGAGAGTCCCTTGGACTGCAAGGAGATCCAACCAGTCCATTCTGAAGGAGATCAGCCCTGGGATTTCTTTGGAAGGAATGATGCTAAAGCTGAAGCTCCAGTACTTTGGCCACCTCATGCAAAGAGTTGACTCATTGGAAAAGATTCTGATGCTGGGAGGGATTGGGGGCAGGAGGAGAAGGGGACGACCAAGGATGAGATGGCTAGATGGCATCACTGACTCAAAGGACATGAGTCTGAGTGAACTCCAGGAGATGGTGATGGACAGGGAGGCCTGGCGTGCTGGGATTCATGGGGTCACAAAGAGTCGGACACAACTGAGCGACTGAACTGAACCGAACTGAAGAAGGAAGTATACTTGGCATGTTCCAGGATTAATAAGGAAGTACTGTGGCTGCCAACAAAGGTCCATCTAGTCAAAGCTATGTTTTTTTTCCAGTAGTCATGTATAGATGTGAGAGTTGGACCAAAAGAAAGAAAGAAAGCTGAGCTCCAAAGAATCAATGCATTTGAACTGTGGTGTTGGAGAAGGCTCTTGAGAGTCCCTTGGACTGCAAGGAGATCCAACCAGTCCATCCTAAACGAAATCAGTCCTGAATATTCATTGGAAGGACTGATGCTGAAACTGAAACTCCAATACTTTGGCAACCTGATGCGAAGAACTGACTCACTGGAAACGACTGTGATGCTGGGAAAGATTGAAGGCAGGAGGAGAACGGTATGACAGAGGATGAGATAGTTGGATGACATCACCAACTCATTGGACATGAGTGTGAGCAAACTCTGAGAGTTAGTGATGGACAGGGAAACCTGGCATGCTGCAGTCCATGGGGTCACAAAGAGTCAGACATGGCTGAGTGACTGAACTGAACTGAACTGTGGCTGCAGGAGAAAGGAGCTGTCTAATAGGTTAACCATTGTCATTATTTCATGATAAATTTTGGCTATAGAGTAGATATGTCTTATTTTGAATTTTCCATTATAAGATTTATTACCTCAATATTTGGAAAAAATAAAATTACAATAAATAAATACAAGTTAAACTGATAATAAAATCAGATGACACTGGAAATTTAGAGGCAAATATATGAATGGACTATATACAAGCACTAATGCAGCATCCTTCTCACTGTGGATAAGTGTTTCTAATGGTGAAATGTCACTAAGCCTGTCTATGAAATTAGTGTCCTTTTTGACATTTGGAACTGCTTCCCAAGCTTTATAATCATTTGCTTTTTAAAACTCCTTAGTGTACTCTGGGAGAGGAGAAATGGGAGATAATTCCAGGAATCTACGCACTGTTTATGCATTTCTATTCATAATAAAACATGTTTTAGTTTGAGATATCTGGCTGCAACTAACATATTTCATTACAGTTCTATAGTTTGTAAGTATTTCTCTCCAACATGTTGATTGAATGGACAGTGAATTCCAGAAATGAATATGTGAATGAAACAAGCTCTTCATTAAATATAAAAAAAAAACACAGTTATTTAAAAAAATCTAAAGTTTCAATAAACTTGAAATATCCATGAGGTTTCCATGAATATTAAAGATATAACTTTTAATAACACAGTTCAGTTCAGTTGCTTAGTCATGTCCGACTATTTGCGACCCCATGAATCGCAGCATGCCAGGCCTTCCTGTCCATAACCAACTCCCGGAGTTCACTCAGACTCATGTCCATTGAGTCCATGATGCCATCCAGCCATCTCATTCTCTGCTGTTCCCTTCTTCTCCTGCCCCCAATCCCTCCCAGCATCAGAATCTTTTCCAATGAGTCAACTCTTCACATGAGGTGGCCAAAGTACTGGAGCTTCAGCTTTAGCATCATTCCTTCCAAAGAAATCCCAGGGCTGATCTCCTTCAGAATGGAATGGTTGGATCTCCTTGCAGTCCAAGGGACTCTCAAGAATCTTCTCCAACACCATAGTTCAAAAGCATCAATTCTTTGGTCCTCAGCCTTCTTCACAGTCCAACTCTCACATCCATACATGACCACAGGAAAAACCATAGCCTTGACTAGACGGACCTTCGAAGGCAAAGTAATGTCTCTGCTTTTGAATATGCTATCTAGGTTGGTCATAACTTTTCTTCCAAGGAGTAAGCGTCTTTTAATTTCATGGCTGCAGTCACCATCTGCAGTGATTTTGGAGCCCCCTAAAATAAAGTCTGACACTGTTTCCTCTGTTTCCCCATCTATTTCCCATGAAGTGATGGGACCGGATGCCATGATCTTTGTTTTCTGAATGTTGAGCTTTAAGCCAACTTTTTCACTTTCCTTTTCACTTTCATCAAGAGGCTTTTAGTTCCTCTTCACTTTCTGCCATAAGGGTGGTGTCTTCATATCTGAGGTTATTGATATTTCTCCCAGCAATCTTGATTCCAGCTTGTGTTTCTTCCAGCCCAGTGTTTCTCATGATATACTCTGCATAGAAGTTAAATAAGCAAGGTGACAATATACAGCCTTGACGTACTCCTTTTCCTATTTGGAACCAGTCTGTTGTTCCATGTCCAGTTCTAATTGTTGCTTCCTGACCTGCATATAGGTTTCTCAATAGGCAGGTCAGCATATAGTTGAATCTATATGAAATAACATTTGAGAGAATAGAATGGAATTATGTGGATGCAAAATGACTGAATTATTAAATGCTTATCTAAGCATTTTTAAGCATAAATTCTTCCTCATAATTAAAGCCAAAGGTTAGATGCTATTATACATTATTACAATGATGTATAAAAAGAATCATTCATGACTTTTCATAGTCACTTGACTTGTTGATATCAGGCATAATATAGAATGTGACTGAGGTACCATTCAATTAAGTTCAGTTCCATCACTCAGTCATGTCCAACTTTTTGTGACCTCATGGACTACAGCATGCCAGGCCGCCCTGTCCATCACCAACTCCCGAAGTTTACTCAGACTCATGTCCATTGAGTCGGTGTTGCCATCCAATAATCTCACCCTTTGTCATCCTCTTCTCCTCCAGCCTTCCATCTTTCCCAGCATCAGGATCTTTTCAAATGAGTCAGTTCTTCACATCAGGTGGCCAAAGTATTGAGTTTCAGTTTCAGCTTCAACATCTGTCCTTCTAATGAACAGCCAGGACTGATCTCCTTTAGGGTGGACTGGTTGGATTTCCTTGCAGTCCAAGGGACTCTCAAGAGTCTTCTCCAACACCATAGTTCAAAAGCAATAATTCTTTGGCACTCAGCTTTCCTTATAGTCCAACACTCACATCCATACATAACTACTGGAAAAAACATCGCCTTGACTAGATGGACCTTTGCTGGCAAAGTAATGTTTCTGCTTTTGAATATGCTATCTACGTTGCTTATAATTTTCTTCCAAGGAGCAGGCATCTTTTAATTTTATGGATGCAGTCACCATCTGCAGTGATTTTGGAGCCCCCCGAAATAAAGTCTGTCACTGTTTCCACTGTTTCCCCATCTATTTCCCATGAAGTGATGGGACCAGATGCCATAATCTGAGTTTTCTGACTGTTGAGTTTTAAGCCAACACTTTCACTCTCCTCTTTCACTTTCATCAAGAGGCTCTAGTTCTTCTTTGCTTTCTGCCATAAGGGTGGTGTCATCTGCACATCTGAGGTTATTGATATTTCCTCTGGCAATCTTGATTACAGCTTGTGCTTCATCCAGCCCAGGGTTTCTCATGATATTCTTCATGTAAGAGTACAGTACTCTGTACTCTGCATATAAGTTCAACAAGCAGGATGACAATACACAACCTTGAGGTACTCCTTTTCCTATTTGGAACCAGTTTATTGTTCCATGTCCAGTTCTAACTGTTGCTTCCTGACCTGCATACAGACTTCTCAAGAGGCAGGCCAGGTGGTCTGGTATTCTCATTTCTTTCAGAATTTTCCACAGTTTGTGTTGATCCACACAGTCAAAGGATTGGCGTAGTCAATAAAACAGAAATAGATGCTTTTCTGGAACTCTCTTGCTTTTTCCATGATCCAATGGATTTGGCAATTTGATCTCTGGTTCCTCTGCCTTTTCTAAAACCAGCTTGAACATCTGGAAGTTCACGGTTCATGTATTGCTGAAGCCTGGCTTGGAGAATTTTGAGCATTACTTTACTAGCGTGTGAGATGAATGCCATTGTGCGGTAGTTTGAGCATTCTTTGACATTGCCTTTCTTTGGGATTGGAGTGAAAACGGACCTTTTCCAGTCCTGTGGCCACTGCTGAGTTTTCCAAATTTGCTGGCATATTGAGTCCAGCACTTTCACAGCATCATCTTTCAGGATTTGAAATAGCTCTACTGGAATTCCATCACCTCGCTAGCTTTGTTCGTAATGATGCTTCCTTAGGCCCACTTGACTTCTCATTCCAGAATGTCTACCTCTAGGTGAGTGATCACACCATCATGATTTTCTGGGTCATGAATATCTTTTCTGTATAGTTCATCTGTGTATTCTTGCCACCTCTTCTTCATGTCTTCTGCTTCTGTTAGGTCCATACCATTTCTGTCCTTTATCAAGCCCATCCTTGCATGACATGTTCCCTTAGTATCTCAAATTTTCTTGAAGAGATCTCTAGCCTTTCCCATTCTATTGTTTTCCTCTATTTCTTCGCATTGATCCCTGAGGAAGGCTTTCTTATCTCTACTTACTATTCTTTGGAACTCTGCATTCAAAAAGGTGTATCTTTCCTTTTCTCCTTTGCTTTTTGCTTCTCTTCATTTCATAGCTATTCTAAAGGCCTCCTCGTACAGCCATTTGGCTTTCTTGCATTTCTTTTTCTTAGAGATGGCCTTGATCCCTGTCTCCTGTACAAGGTTACTAACCTCCATCTGTAGTTCATCAGGCACTCTGTCTATCAGATCTAGTCCCTTAAATCTATTTCTCACTTCCACTGTATAATTGTTAGGCCCTTGCTATAGTTTACTGAATAAGCCAGCAGCATTCTGAGATCACATACCAAAATATCCAGTCCATTTAAAAACCAAGTACAATTGTCATTGTGCAACATTTGAAAAATAAAACTTTATTAGAATAAAATTAATTTTTGAAAAAATCAAACATCAAATAATGAATGAAATATTGGTACTGATCATCATAAACAGTAAGTTATTATGTGGGAAATGAGCTCATGAGAAGACATTTTGATAGGTATGCTGCTGCTGCTGCTGCTGCTACTAAGTCACTTCAGTTGTATCTGACTCTGTGCGACCACATAGATGGGGGCCCACTGTCTCTGGGATTCTCCAGGCAAGAACACTGGAGTGGGTTGCCATTTCCTTCTCCAATGCATAAAAGTGAAAAGCAAAAGTGAAGTTGCTCAGTTGTGCCTGACTCTTAGCGACCCTATGGACTGCAGCCTACCAGGCTCCTCTGTCTATGGGATTTTCCAGGCAAGAGTACTGGAGTGGGGTGCCATTGCCTTCTCCTTTGATAGGTATAGAAGATAGATAATTAGCTAGTGGAACTCAATAGATTTCACACATGATTGAAATAAAAATATTATTACCCCTACTGTCAAGCCCATTATTTTTTTTTCTTCCTCAAATTGGAAGCATAAATGAGTATACTGAATATCACTTTTTAACTTGAAAATACCAGACAAACATGTAATGAAAAACAGCAACTTTGTGTTTGAGGTGTTTGCATTTGGTGTGTTTGTGTATGTCTGTATTAGTTACTCAGAACTGTCTGACTCTTGTGACCTCATGGACTATAGCCCTCCAGGCTTCTCTGTCCATAGAGTTCCTCAGGCAAAAATACTGGGTTGGATTGTTATTTCCTCCTCCAGGGATCTTCTCAATCCTGGGATCGAATCCTGGTTTCCCGAATTGCAGGCAGATTCTTTTCTGTCTGAGCCAGACTATAGGTAAAATAATATCAGTCATTTTATTCTCCTCTTCTTACTGAAGCCTTTGCACGTGTTAATTCTCCCAAAGTAAAATATGAATTAGAATGGCACTCCTGTATATAAACACTATCTCTCATCACATAACTCATAGGATACTTGAAACTTGTTTTTGAGAAGATTCAACAGTGTTGTGTTGTTTCAAAAGTATCCTGAGATAACTTTCCTTTTTAAAAAAGATAAATAAAAGCCATGAGGGAAAAAATGATGATTTTAATTTAGGTTTTAGCTTAGAGCTTTATTTAAACTCTATTTTTTTCCTCCCTTAAACAAGATATTCATACAATATTGCTAAATTCAAGTCATACCATATGTAAGGCATTGTACTAAATTCTAGGTGATGATCTTAATCTTTTTTCTTGGTTTTGAGAGGAAACACAGGTACTCACACATTCTCAGAGTTCAACAAGCATTTCTTAAGTGGGTGCATTTATAAGAAAAAAATTCTCAGATTAAGTTTTAAAGAAAAAAAAATGAAGATAAAGGGATTAGAGAGTGCTGCTATAGAGGATGGGAGTTTTATAGAGAATAATCAAAGAATGACTTTCAGATCACTAACCTCTGAGCAGACAAGGAGGGCTTGTAAATTTGAGTCAAGCATTTCTAGGGAAAAACCTTCATAGGCTGAGAGAAAACATCACAGAGAGGCCCGATTTTCAGGACAGAAAGCCAGGAAGATAACTGTAGGAGATTGAACAGCGATTAGTCATGTAGGACCTTGTTGGCTTTTGGAAGACCTATAGTTTTAGTCTGAGAGTCATGAGAAGTCATGGATGGCTTTAAGCAAAAACAGTGACACAATCTCATTTAGGTTTTAAAAACATCACTGTATTTTTTTATTAGAATCAACTATAGAGGGGCAAGAATGCAATTACATCAGTTGGAGGGGTATTGAAAATATTCAAGCAAGAGTCCATGATGGTCTAGAACAGAATGTTAGTTGTGGAGGTGGTTAGAAATTTGGGGATGCATTTTGAAGAGCTAATAGTATATCGTGTTTAAGCTCAAAATCTGAATTTGCTTCTCATTGGAACTTAGTCAGACAGGTCCTCCAAAGGCAGTGTCCTGCCTACTTCTCATGTCTGATTTCTGTTACTCTCTTCATGAATACTCTCTTGTGTGTCAAATCTGTTCACAAATGTCATGTCCTCACAAACATCTTCCCGGAATACCTTCTTAAATATACCTATATAATCTCACTTTCTCCTTGCCCTGATAGTCATCACTTCATAGCATTTACTAATATCCTTCATTATATTATTTATTAATTCTCTGTCTTCCCATCAGAACATAAGCATATAAGAAAATATCATAAAAGAAATAGATACAGAAAAATTGAAACCAGCTTGACATTAAAATTGCTTAGTCTATAGATGTCAATTATGTTACCTTGCTGAAAATAAAAAAGTCTTAGAAATACTAATTGAATTCTACTTTCATTATAATTTGTGTTCCATACCTTATTCATTATGCTGTTTTCCACTGATTAGATAATTACATTTTAATCATAAATGTAAGGAAAATTTACTAAGCCTACATGTTGTATATTCCTTCACATTTATGATTCCATCACACTTTAAAATAAGTACAATTTCTATCAAAAAATAGAGGTATGTAATCATGAGGTTGTTTCACTACATTAATGATCTAATATTGTAAATGTCTTCAGTACTGTGTATGTTCCTGCATTCGTAAATTTTAAAGAGTTTGTGGTTGTTCATGTCAGACTCTATGACTCCATGGACTAAAGCATGCCAGGCTTCCCTGCTCTTCACTGTCTCTGGGAGTTTACTCAAATTCATGTCCATTGAGTCAGTGATGCTACCCAACCATCTCATCCTCTGTTGCCCCCTTCTTTTCCTGCCCTCAATCTTTCCCAGCATCAGGGTCTTTTCCAATGAATTAGTTCTTTGTATCAGGTGGCCAAAGGATTGGAGCTTCAGCTTCAGCAAAATGCCTACTGATGGCCAAATGCCTAAGCCTGTGAAGTTAAATTAACATCTCTCAGCCCTTGAAAAGCTTATAGTCTATTAGAGAAAAGCAAATTGCCATCAATTTTGGAATAAATGACATCTTAATAGTATTGAGTTACCCAAACATAGTTTATCTCCATTTATTTGGTATTTAATTTCTTTAATAAGTGTTTTAGCATACAGACCTTTCACATATTTTATGATATTTATATCTAAGCATTTCATGTTTATGGTGCTATTAATTTTAATGATCTATCAAGCTACATTTTTATTTGATTGTATGGTCTTGAATTGTTTTCAATTTCATTGGTATATAATTGTATTTTAATTATTCCTTCCATCTACTTGATTTGTGTTAAATATTATTAATATTAGTTTCTAGTTTCTTAAGATGGAATCTTAGATCACTGATTTAAAATCTCCTTCTTTTATAAATCATATGATTTTTATTTATACTAATTATGTAATTTTATATTTAGTATGTTAATATACAATATATATGTTCTATACTATATATTATAGAACATATATGTTTATATGATTATAGCTAAACTATTTAATTTTTCTCCTAAACACTGCTTCAGCTGCCTCCCATAAATTTTGCTGTGTCAGTTTTAATTTTTATTCAATTCAAATATTTTCTGCTTTCCCTGTAAGTTCCTCTCTAACTCATGTTTTTATTTTTAAAAAGCTTGTCTTTAATATCCAAATATTTGGGGATTTTCTCAATTTATTTATGTTGATGATTTCGAGACTTGAGAAGTCTCCTCTAACTCTTCAGCATTTATGCCCCATTTCTCCATGAAGGTAACTCTCTTTAGTTTTCAGACAAGGTGGTTGTCTTTAAGTTTCAATTTTCTAGTAGGTTGTGATTCTGCCGACCAACTAGATTTTTCTTTTCATTATGTTGAGATACATACACTTTCCACCTTTCTCTACTCTGCATAGAAATCAGAACTATTTCTGTTGTTGAAATCTCATACTTCCTACCTTAACCAGTATATTTGTTAATTTCTTTCATCTTATTGTTCTTTGCATCTTACTTTTTTAATTCTCTTGGTTTTAATTTCCTTCTGTTTTAAATATATCTTAGTATTTTAATTTTTAATTGATTTTATGCAATAATGTCAGTATTTATTTGCTTAATGTTGTCAATAGGCAATTTGGGTATAGAGATCTAATTAGAGTTATTGTCACTGAGAGTTTTACTGATACTCTTGTATATACACTTGCTATTTGTTGATGCAAGGAGACATTCATTGCCATCCAAACTACTCTTTACTTTTAGGTAATTTATCTTTCCTCCCTGATTATTTTTGTAATTTTCTCGTTGATTTTAAAATTAGAAATTTTGTCATACAGTGAATCTAGGTTTTTCTTTTGTATTTAAGTAGTCCATCTCAGTCCTCAGTGAGATTTCTGAACCTGGTATCTCATTTTGCTTGTTTATATTTTGGAAAATTCATAATAAATTAGGTCTTTCAATATATCACCTCAATTTTACATCTTTTCTTTCTACAGTTTATAAAAAATATATAGCTAATTTTCTTATTCTGCTTTTCATAATTTTAATCTCTCACACTTTCTTTCATTTTATCTGAATTATGTTTCATTTCCTCAAATCTATTAATATAATTTGCTTATTTTCTCTCAGTTTGTATCTATGTTAATGCATTTGTTGGATTTATTTTAATCTATCCACTGGTTTCTTCATTTCAGTGGATATACTATACTGTTATTTCTATCCCTATTTTTCATATTCAACATCTCTGAAATTTGATTCCCAAAGATATATTAAAATTATCACCAGGAGTGTGTTAATATTAATTTTCCATTTTCTCCACATGTATAATTAAAAACATTAGGCTCAAAAATTGCAGAATATTTATTAGTCCACTTATAAAAAAATCTTAAAGATTTTGGATGCAAAAATAGAAATATATTGTCAGTAGCTAATACCAAAAAATGCTTTTGAACTGTGGTGTTGGAGAAGACTCTTGAGAGTCCCTTGGACTGCAAGGAGATCCAACCAGTCCATTCTAAAGTAGATCAGTCCTGGGTGTTCATTGGAAGGACTGATATTAAAGCTGAAACTCCAATACTTGGCCACCTCATGCAAAGAGTTGACTCATTGGAAAAGACCCTGATGCTGGGTAAGATTGAGGGCAGGAGGAGAAGGGGACAACAGAGAATGAGATGGTTGGATGGCATCACTGACTCAATGGACATGAATTTGGGTAGGCTCTAGGAGCTGGTGATGGACAAGGAGGCCTGGTATGCTGCGGTTCATGGGGTCACAAAGAGTCAGACACGACTGAGACTGAACTGAACTAAATATGAAAAAAAAAAAAAAAGCTATGTAGATAACAATAAACTGTAAAATTCTTCAAGCAATGGGAAAACCAGACCACTTTACCTGCCTTCTGAGCAATTTGTATTCAGGTCAAGAACCAACAGTTAAAACCAGACATGGAACAACAGACTGGTTCCAAATAGGAAAAGAAGTACGTCAAGGCTGTATATTTGTCACCCTACTTATTTAACCTACATGCAAGTTACATCATGCGAAATGCCAGGCTGGATGAAGCACAAGCTGGAATCAAGATTGCCAGGAGAAATATCAATAACTTCAGATATGCAGATGACACCACCCTTATGGCAGAAAGTGAAGAGGAACTAAAAGAGCCTCTTGATGAAAGTGAATGAGGAGAGTGAAAAAGCTAGCTTAAAACTCAACATTCAAAAAACTGAAATCATAACATCTATTCCCCTCATTTCATGGCAAATGGATGGGGAAACAAAGGAAACAGTGAGAGACTTTATTTTCTTGGGCTCCAAAATCACTGCAGATGGTTACTGCAGCCATGAAATTAAAAGACACTTGCTCATTGGAAGAAAAGCTATGACCAACCTAGACAGCCTACTAAAAACCAGAGACATTACTTTGATGACAGAGGTCCATCTAGTCAAAGCTGGTCAATGGTTTTTCAGTAATCATGCATGGATATGAGTTGGACTATAAAGAAAGCTGAGCACTGAAGAATTGATGCTTTTAAACTGTGGTGTTGGAGAAGACTCTTGAGAGTCCCTTGGACTACAAGGAGGTCAAAGCAGTCAATCCTAAAGGAAAGCAGTCCTGAATATTCATTGGAAGGATTGATGCTGAAGCTGATTTTCCAACACTTTGGCCTCCTGATGTGAAGAACTGACTCATTTGAAAAGACCCTGACATTAGGAAAGATTAAAGGCAGGAGGAGGAAGGGATGACAGACGATGAGATGGTTGGATGGCATTACCGACTCGGACTCATGTTTGAGCAAGCTCCGGGATAGGTGAACAGAGAAGCCTGGCATACTGCAGTCCATGGGGTCACAAAGAGTTGAACACGACTGAGTGACTAAATTGATTCACTGAATACCAAATAACTAGCCATGCCTCATATAACCTCTTACTTTTCGTAGAGTTACACAGGATACCTTCAAGTGGCAATTTGAAGGACTAAACATTATACTTCACTTTTGTTAAAATACAGATGAGGTTTTTAATATAAGCTAGAATAAAATGATTTGATCTCTGGTTCCTCTGCCTTTTCTAAAACCAGCTTGAACATCTGGAAGTTCATGGTTCATGTATTGCTGAAGCCTGGCTTGGAGAATTTTGAGCATTGCTTTACTAGCATGTGAGATGAGTGCAATTGTGTAGTAGTTTGAGCGTTCTTTGACATTGCCTTTCTTTGGGATTGGAATGGAAACTGACCTATTCCAGTCCTGTGACCACTGCTGAGTTTTCAAAATTTGCTAACATATTGAGTGCAGCACTTTCACAGCATTATCTTCCAGGATTTGAAATAGCTCAACTGGAATTCCATCACCTCCACTAGCTTTGTTCGTAGTGATGCTTCCTAAGGCCCACTTGACTTCACATTCCAGGATGTCTAGGTCTAGGTGAGTGATCACACCATTGTGATTATCTGGGTATTGAAGATCTTTTTTGTACAGTTCATCTGTGTATTCTTGCCAGCTCTTCTTAATATCTTCTGCTTCTGTTAGGTCCATACCATTTCTGTCCTTTATCAAGCCCATCTTTGCATGAAATATTCCCTTGGTATATCTAATTTTCTTAAAGAGATCTCTAGTCTTTCCCATTCTATTGTTTTCCTCTGTTTCTTTGCACCGATCACTGAGGAAGTCTTTTTAATCTCTCCTTTCTAGTCTTTGGAACTCTGCATTCGAATGGGTATATCTTTCCTTTTCTCCTTTGCTTTTCACTTCTCTTCTTTTCACAGCTATTTGTAAGGCCTCCTCAGACAGCCATTTTGCTTTTTTGCATTTATTTTTCTTGGAAATGGTCTTGATCCCTATCTCATGTACAATGTCACAAACCTCCGTCCATAGTTCATCAGGCAGTCTATCTATCAGATCTAGTTCCTCAAATCTACTTCTCACTTCCACTGTATAATCATAAGGGATTTGATTTAGGTCATATCTGAATGGTACAGTGGTTCTCACCACTTTCTTCAGTTTAAGTCTGAATTTAACTGTGGTGTTTGAGAAGACTCTTGAGAGTCCCTTAGACTTCAAGGACATCCAACCAGTCCAACCTAAAGGAAATCAGTCCTGGGTGTTCACTGGAAGGAGTGATGTTGAAGCTGAAACTCCAATATTTTGTCCACCTGATGCGAAGAGCTGACTTAATTGGATTGAAGGCAGGAGGAGAAGGGGACAACAGAGGATGAGATGGTTAGATGGCATCACTGACTCAATGGACATGAGTTTGGGTAAACTCCAGGAATTGTTGATGGACAGGGAGGCCTGGCGTGCTGTGGTTTGTGGGGTCTCAAAGAATCGGACATAACTGAGAGACTGAACTGAAGAATAAGATGATAGCATAACTTTCTATTATTTAATATTAGATTAATAAAAATCAACTAGTGTTTATCAAGATACTACTATGTATATGACATAAGGTACTCTGTATACACAACAATAGTTTAGAATATTGCATTTGATTCAGACTTGTCTTCAAATTCAGGCCTACAATTTAACAGCTGCATGACAAGTAAATAAGTGACTAAATCTCTATTTACTAGAGAAGACCAGCTGATTGTTAAGTCTATTTCTCTAGGCTTCTTAATCATGCAAACCTAATGTTGAGTTTAATGCCATGCTCTCTTCCAGGGGATCTTCATGACCCAGGGATGGAACCTGTGTCTCATATCTCCTGCATTGCCAGGTAGGTTCTTCACCACCAGTGTCTCTTGGGAAGCCCCCTTACCTAGCCTATTTTATAGTTATATAGGGCCATGTGCCTAGATTCCTAGCTGTATGATTTAAGGGGGAAAACTACATGGAATTTATTGAAAGGCTCCTTAAGAGAATGGGGCAAATTCCATTTTCCTTCCTCACTTTTTCTGCTGGTTGGAATATAAATGCAATGTTTGAAACTCTGCAAGCTATCTCTGATTTTGTGGTGATCTGTTTGAGTAAGGCAGAGCAGAAAGAGAATTCTGACTTCCTGATGGCACTTTGAAGTTATCATAGCCGCTCTGGTCTTCATATGTGAGAAATATAAATGTAATTTTGTTATGGTATTGGTAATATTTTTTCTGTAATATGCTGATAAACTGATCTTAACCAAGTCATTGTTCAAGCAAACTTTCTTCTTGTGTTTCATATTTGTATAATTACAGTAACCCTTTCATTAGGTTATTTGTTGCAAAGAACAAATAATATATGAAATTATGAAGATCAGTGTCTGGCACATAAAAATTGCTTTAAAATATCAGCTATTTTTTAAATATAAATTTATTTATTTTATTTAGAAGCTAATTACTTTACAATATTGTCTGGTTTTGCTGTAACACCAGCTATTTTTATGTTCTATAAAATAATTGGTAGATGGTTTCTTCCTTTGAGAATATCCCAGATCATGAAGGCTACTTTTTCTTTTTACCTTCTATAATCCAGATACCAGTAATAGTTGATTTGCAAATAATTTTAATATATAAACTCATTAAACTAAGCAATATGTGCAAATCCCAATAAACTAATTTTACTAAATATATTATTTTGATTGAAAGAAAATAGTTATTTCTTATATATGATGAATATATCAACTATGAGAATAGGATAAATTGATCATTTCGTGTATAGATAGTGTCCATCCAGATATATACAGAGGTAGCAAAGAGAAATTTATTTGACCTAAGATTTAAGAATTCAATATGTATGTGTAAAATTTTAGAATACAGTTCTTTAAAGCCTCATAATAATTGTTCCATTTACATGTACTATATTACTAATTTTCTTTAAGACATTCCTGGGATATCAATCTCTTTTTAGATTGAGTGAAAAATCTATAAAACAAGATTTTGTTTTAACCTGCTTGAAAATAATCACTGCAGTTTCACATTTCTGCTAGTTATTCCAGGTTTACAGGAATCCAAGCTTATTGGCAACCCTGGAATTCCACTGCCTGTGAGGTCACATATTCTATTTGGGCCAATAAGATATATCTGGATGTCAAGTTTGAGTTGTACTGTTGCGATTAACTAAGTTTCCACAAGTATTGGAAGGCAGAGTAAGGAGAACAGAGAATCTAGGAATATTTTCTCTGAAACCATGTGATAGATAAGGTGTCCTCTGAGTTAGTCTAAATCTCAGTAGGTGCTGAATCACAGAAGCTTCTGCAGCAGTTACCTAAAGAGACCAAATTTTTTTGAAATGAGAATATACATGGTTTATTACGGAAGTTATCTTATCACAGAGCTTGAACATGTATGATACACTTCTACAATTCTTCTAAGAAGAGTTATTCCTTATTTTATTAAAAAACAGAATAAGTAGTTACATAAAACCTATATAATTTTCTGGCTTGTGAATCAAAGCCTCAGGCAAACCATTTTTTTATTTTTTAATTTTATCTTGTCCCTTATACTCACAGGGCAATCCCAGTGTTAAATTGCTGTACGTTGAGAGGACATTTTACACTCTAGCCCCTTAAAACAATAACTGCAAACCATGTTTTTTTTTTTTTCTGTATCTTAGATTTTATCTTGATCCTATTTTTTTCTTTATTGTGCTGTTAATGAGTGAGGTATATATGTAAATACTAATATGTATGATTTGGTCAATAAAATACATGCTTTAAAACCACAAAAAAATGAGATGGAAAATAATGTTTTACTACCTTGGAAAGGGAAAGTGTTAATTATTCTGTGTTGGAAGAACACTTACCTAAATACTGATGTAGAGATGGATACCATATTTATCTTAAACTACCCTACGGCAAAGAACCTGTGAAGAAGACAGTTACCTTCGGAACCATATTTATCATGTAAATAACTCAGAAAAGGATACTGCCAGTTACATCTTTAAGATACAAAAATGCATGCATTTCACTATTTTGTAAATGCCAGAGAGATGCAGCATCCGTTAGAGTTAACGGTGCGGCACTTTTGTGTTCAGTAGCATGAATCATTAATCATGAGACAGGCCATATTCTTGTACTGCTTCTGCTTTCATTACTTGGCCTAATTAAACAGTTCTCTGAACTGGAATCTCAGATTCCTCTGTTACAGATTATCATTAATTATGGTGAAAGTGCTCAGAGATGTTGGACTCAATTATATTCTACTCAACTCTGGCACCGTGTGATTCATTGCACAGCCTGCTCTGCAGATGTACTCTTTTCTTATCTCGCACTCCCACTTTTGTAAATTGGGCTCTGGCAGCCAACAAACTAAGAGTTATGTGCTGCGTTTTCATTAAAAACATGTTGGAGAAGCACAGACCAATTAAGGATTCTGTATTTTATAAGGAGTGATGAGATGAACAGTGGATTCTGGGAGAATTAGCTCAGTGAAGAAGCCATCTCAATCCCATTGTATTGCTAAATTTGGTGCCTCTTTTCTGTCTGGGGGTCTTTTGGTTAAGCTGCTGGCTCGAAACTTTTCCTTTTCATAATTTAAAATAAACCAAGTTATTGCTAGTCAATGGGAAGATACTCAAAATTTTGTTTGGTACTTGTGTGCGAGCTACTGGAAAATATTCCTAGCAACATATGCCAACCATATTATAGCTTAAAAGATACTAATTTCATCACTTTTGACAGTCATTTTCTGTGCTATGTAACAAAATCTG
Source organism: Ovis aries (assembly GCF_016772045.2). Lineage (NCBI taxonomy): Eukaryota > Metazoa > Chordata > Mammalia > Artiodactyla > Bovidae > Ovis > Ovis aries. Next base: position 154,032,591 of record NC_056055.1, read on the forward strand.
TTCAACAGCACTAAGTCTAGGCAGACTGGACTAATAGATGTCATAGACAAAGCCAGAGTATCAGGATTGGCAGGCTTTTGATAGTGTTTAATGTATGTGAGGAAAGAGTGTGTAATCTGACATATAGTACAAGCAAATCATATTATCCCAAAGTGGTTCTATTGAATTTAGACTTTATTTAAGGACTCTCTTTTCCTCATTTTCTACTTTCCTTCTTTTCCCCCTTCCTTCCTTCTTTATCTCTGCCTTTTCTCTCTTCCTTCCTTTCTTTTTAGGAGAATCAAACAAATTTCCTTTTGTTTTGAATACTATGGAGATTATGTGCCCTTTGAAATATGTTTTAATAATTAAATTAAACAAAGCTTACAATAAAATCTTTCTTCAGTTTTCTCATTGACTACAAAACCACACATGCAAAATGATATTTTAAATCATGGGTATTTAGCTATTTCATGGAAAGACATATGTTTATCTAATTTAAAATAAAATTACAAAAAAGAAAATGATATGAAGTTTTATTTGGAGAATGTCCATTAAGAAGTTGGATGGGCATTGAGAACTCATGGATCATAATTGCAGTAAGTGTTTATACACATTTGGAAAGTGGTAAAAAATATATCTAGCTTTCTTTTCCTTTCCTATCATGAATTTTAAATTATAATGTAATAGAAATTATTTGTTTTTAGAACAGTTGTTCTTGAAGTGAAATCCATTATCATTCAATTTACTTCTGCTATCTTTCATAAAATGTAAGAAATTATCAAGGTTTTTACCTGAAAATACTTATTTAATAAAAACGAGTATTGATACTAATTTGTACAATATTGAAAGTTTGTGTTATTGATAAGAAGAGATAACTATCTGGTTCAGTGAGAAGTTGTATTGTTTTCTTTGTTGTTCAAACAGTTATTATGGTAGGATGTGCTTTAGCTTTCAGAGATGTACAAACTAATCATTTATTTAAATGTAGCAAATGGCTTAAAGCCAATGCTTGTTATCAGGCAAACATATTTTCTACCCAATATATGAGAAAAAAATGCATAAACATGATTTGTTCAAAGTAAGTGTGCGTTTAAGAGTTCTCTCTTTCCCTCATTCCACTTGAAAAGTATTGTGCCAAATCAGTCAACTGGTATTTATGTTTCCCTTTGTTTCTCATTTTGAGAGGTTAACAAAAATAACACACAGTAGTGATATATCACTAAGCTATGCTCAAGGGTGACACATGGACAGCTCTGCCCCGGTTCAAGTTAACTTAACTAATAATATGCCTCATCATTATTGCTAGTTCGCTACTTTTGCAGGCATCACTTAATTTACCTGACATTAAATTGTCCTCAACTTGATCTTAGAATCTCTTTCCTACAGTGGAAGATATTAAATTGCATATATTCACCCACAAAAGCAGCCCCACAAATAAAGGAAGGGTGCATCCTTTCTCTTATTTTTACATTTTCTAAAGTTTATATTTTGGCATTTCCTAAATAAAATTTAATTTTTATGTATTTCCATTGACTCTATGTCCATTTCTCCTGAATGTGGTCTGGAAGAGAATAGGATTAAAACAATGTGGTGAGAAAAAAAGTTCTAGATGTAAGCCTTTTGGCTTAACAGTTTTTAGGTTTTCATATCCTGCAGTAGTTTCAGGTTTTAATATATATGAAAATCAGTGGTCTTGTATCTATGCATATGTGTCGTCTATAATATAATTTTGACAGATGGTGAGCTGGATAAATCTAGTCCCTGACTATAGAAAACCTTGGCTTGTCTTGCACTCTACCAAAACTTGTTTAAAAAGGCATTCACATGTATTTATTTTTTAAATAAAGATTCATTTTTTGGCCTGCCCTTATTTCTCATTGAGATGCTGGCGTCCCCGTCTTTGACAGTCCCTTATACACATTTTACCTGAGCTGCTGTGATTTTTTTTTTTACAGGATTATTCCATGCATAATACTGATGACTATACTATTCTACATCTTCTCCTTATTAAAAATAAATATGTTACCTTGCCCCTATTTGCACTATCTAAAATTCTGACAACAATATCTTACTTAAAAAAATAAAAACCTAGAAACCAGGAAGCAGTTTCTTCCACTAGCAGCTCAGACAGACTGCTCATTGAAAATGTAATACACTGCTGCTGTGTCACAGGTCAGCTGGCAAATGGCAATCTGAATTTTAAAAGGAATATGAATAAAATTCTGTTTTATTTTGAAAATGAACTTTCTGCCCTCCATCATGAATCCAATATATGTCTTAATCTTCTATGCTCTTGAAGCCTGCGGCTCCTGGCTGAGTCCTTTGACTTCTGAACCTAATAAGGAAATAGGTTGTTTTCTCATCCTCGTCTCATTTTTAGAAGGGCTGAAACAAACAGTCCCCTATTTCAAATGTAATTGACAAAGCATAAAAACATGTATGTTATATAATTTTAGGTTTACAACCAAGCTCAGCACTAGGGTGTTTTATTTTTAAATTTGATTAAGATGTTATACCTTTGGAAATGTGCAGTCAAGATTCAAAATCAAAATTTCCAAGTGTATGATTGCATGTTTACCTTAGAACTGTACATGTGAAGCTGATAAAGGATAGAATGGATAATGGTACACTTCAATTGGGAACATTTTCATTTAACCTGGACAGATTTATAGCCTAAGAGAGAGATGTATAGACAGAATTTAAAATACACATTTATGTTTATTGTTCCTGTTTAAAAATCAGATGGGTGTGTGCTGTATCTATATGTTTTTTTTTATTTTTTTGATAGAAATTAGTTCATCATTATGCTCATATCTTTCTAAATTGAATGTTTCCCCATTCCCTTAAAATTATGACTTTTAATTAGAGAATAACATGCCCTATTTTCAGAAAAAAATAAGGTTTAATTTTTCAGTGTGTTCTTTTTTATTTAAAAATCCTAAGAATTATATATTGCTATGCCTTAAATCCACTGCTATTTTTTAATGACATAATTATGGGAACTACTTTTTAAGAAGAAAAATGGTAGAATTGAAAAACACTTAAAATAAGCACATTTAGGGTGCTATGCTGCTACTGTATCTCATAAACAGATTTCTGTAGCATTAACACAAACTAAACAATCATTCTAAGGAAATAAATGCTGAAATTTCAGAGAGCATGTGTGTGTGTTGTGTGTGAGATAGAGATAAAATAAAGGGAGCGGTACACATGCACACTTAAGCAAAGAGTTATGTTAATAATTGAACTTTTTTAGCTTAACACTTGTCCATATTATTTTTCAGATCATGGTTATATTTTAAATTTCTTTGGGAAATATATGGCCATTCTAAGCTTAAAGAAAACATGGTATGTATACACAATGGAATATTATTCAGCCATTAAAAAGAATGCATTTGAATCAGTTCTAATAAGGTGGATAAAACTGGAGCCTATTATATAGAGTGAAGTAAGCCAGAAAGAAAAACAGCAATACACTATACTAACACATATATATGGAATTTAGAAAGATGGTAACAATGACCCTATATGTGAGACTGCAAAAGAGTCACAGATATATAGAACAGTCTTTTGGATTCTGTGGGAAAGGGCGAGGGTGGCATGATTTAGAAGAATAGAATTGAAACATGTATATTATCACATGTGAAACAGATGGCCAGTCCAGGTTCGATGCATGAGACAGGGAGCTCGGGGCTGGTGCACTGGGATGACCCAGAGGGATGGGATGGGGACGGAGGCCGGAAGGGGGTTCAGGATGGGGAACACAGATACACCTGTGGCACATTCATGTTAATGTATGGCAAAACCACTACAATATTGTGAAGTAATTAGCCTCCAATTAAAATAAATAAATTTATATTAAAAATTTTTTAAAAAAAGAAAACATGAACTAAAATAGAATCACAGTTGAATTTAGTCCAACAAATAATTATTGACTATCCAATATAGTCTAAATGTTGAATTCACAATGTATACACGGATGGTATAGCAAGAAGATTGATCTTTTAGTTGAGTAAATAGACAAATAATATGATAGTTGTCATATGATATGACATGTGAAGTGATGACAGTAGGCAAAAAAATTAGTTAAAAGCACAGACCATGGCAAACATGGAATGGGAAAGAGGAGGCCAGGGAAAGCACTGTGGGAAAAGTGATTCTGAAGAGTATTCTTGAAGGATGACATGAAGTGTATTAGAGAAAAGGTAGTAGCTTAGATTACCTTCCTATCAGTTCACTTCAGTTCAATCGCTCAGTCATGTCCGACTCTTTGCGACCCCATGAATCGCAGCACGCCAGGCCTCCCTGTCCATCACCAACTCCTGGAGTTCACTCAAACTCATGTCCATCGAGTCGGTGATGACATCAGCCATCTCATCTTCTGTTGTCCCCTTCTCCTCCTGCCCCCAATCCCTCCCAGCATCAAAGTCTTTTCCAATGAGTCAACTCTTCGCATGAGGTGGCCAAAGTATTGGAGTTTCAGCATTTGCATCAGTCCTTCCAATGAACACCCAGGACTGATCTCCTTTAGGATGGACAGGTTGGATCTCCTTGCAGTCCAAGGGACTCTCAAGAGTTTTCTCCAACACCATTGTTCAAAAGCATCAATTCTTTGATGCTCAGCTTTCTTCACAGTCCAACTCTCACATCCATACATGACCACTGGAAAAACCATAGCCTTGATTAGATGGATCTTTGCTGACAAAGTAGTGTCTCTGCTTTTTAATATGCTATCTAGGTGGGTCATAAATTTCCTTCCAAGGAGCAAGCATCTTTTAATTTCATGGCTGCAATCACCATCTGCAGTGATTTTGGAGCCCAGAAAAATAAAGTCAGCCACTGTTTCCCCATCTATTTCCCATGAAGTGATGGGACCAGATGCCATGATCTTCGTTTTCTGAATGTTGAGTTTTAAGCCAACTTTTTCACTCTCTTCTTTCACTTTCATCAAGAGGCTTTTTAGATCCTCTTCACTTTCTGCCATAAGAGTGGTGTCATCTGCATATCTGAGGTTATTCATATTTCTCTCAGCAATCTTGATTTCAGCTTGTGCTTCCTCCAGCCCAGCATTTTTCATGATGTACTTTGCATAGAAGTTAAATAAGCAGGGTGACAATATACAGCCTTGATGTACTCCTTTTCCTATTTGGAACCAGTCCATTGTTCCATGTCGAGTTCTAACTGTTGCTTCCTGACCTGCATATACGTTTCTCAAGAGGCAGGTCAGGTGGTCTGGTATTCCCATCTGTTTCAGAATTTTCCACAGTTTATTGTGATCCACACAGTCAAAGGCTTTGGCATAGTCAATAAAGCAGAAATAGATTTTTTTCTGGCACTCTCTTGCTTTTTCGATGATCCAGCAGATGTTGGCAATTTGATCTCTGGTTCCTCTGCTTTTTCTAAAACCAGCTTGAACATCTGGAAGTTCACAGTTCACGGTTCACGTACTACTGAAGCCTGGCTTGGAGAATTTTGAACACTACTTTACTAGCATGTGAGATGAGTGCAATTGTGTGGTAGTTTGAGCATTCTTTGGCATTGCCTTTCTTTGGGATTGGAATGAAAACTGACCTTTTCCAGTCCTATGGCCACTGCTGAGTTTTCCAAATTTGCTGGCATATTGAGTGCAACACTTTCACAATATCATCTTTTAGGATTTGAAAAAATAGCTCAACTGGGATTCCATCACCTCCATTAGCTTTGTTCGTAGTGATGCTTTCTAAGGCCCACTTGACTTCGCATTCCAGGATGTCTGGGTCTAGGAGAGTGATCACACCATCGTGATTATCTGGGTCGTGAAGATCCTTTTTGTACAGTTTTTCTGTGTATCCTTGCCACCTCTTCTTAATATCTTCTGCTTCTCTTATGTCCATATAATTTCTGTCCTTTATCAAGCCTATCTTTACATGAAATGGCTGTGACAGACCGCGCAGAAGCGTGCCAGCTGCGTCGGACTGTGCAAAAGGGTGCCAGCTGCAATGGACCATGCAGAAGCATGGCCGAGAGTAGCTACCCCTCTCCAAAGTCAGGGGCGGTGGTCGAGAGAAGCAACCCTACGTCCAAGGAGCGGTGGCTGCGGGAGCCAAGAGGAGCTCCTCCACGTTCAAAGTCAGCAGGGGCGACTTCCTCCAAGATAAGGAGCTGCAGCTGCCCTTTGCTGGAGCAGCCGTGAAGAGATATCCCACATCCAAGGTAAGAGAAACCCAAGTACGACAGTAGGTGTTGCGAGAGGGCATCAAAGGGCAGACACACTGAAACCATAATCACAGAAAACCAGCCGATCTGATCACACGGACCACAGCCTTGTCTAACTCAGTGAAACTAAGCCATGCTGTGTGAGGTCACCCAAGACGGATGGGTCATGGTGGAGAGGTCTGAGAGAATGTGGTTCACTGGAGAAAGGAATGGCAAACCACTTCAGTATTTTTGCCTTGAGAACCCCACGAACAGTATGAAAAGGCAAAATGATGGGATCCCAAAAGAGGAACTCCCCAGGTCAGTAGGTGCCCAATATGCTACTGGAGATCAGTGGAGAAATAACTCCAGAAAGAATGAAGGGATGGAGCCAAAGCAAAAACAATATCCAGCTGTGGATGTGACTGGTGATAGAAGCAAGGTCCGATGCTGTAAAGAGCAATATTGCATAGGAACATGGAATGTTAGGTCCATGAATCAAGGCTAATTGGAAGGGTCAAACAGGAGATGGCAAGAGAGAACGTTGACATTTTAGGAATCAGCAAACCAAAATGGACTGGAATGAGTGAATTTAACTCAGATGACCATTATATCTACTACTGTAGGCAGGAATCCCTTAGGAGAAATGGAGTAGGCATCATGGTCAACAAAAGAGTCTGAAATGCAGTACTTAGATGCAATCTCAAAATGACAGAATGATCTCTGTTAGTCTCCAAGGCAAACTATTCAATATCACGGTAATCCAAGTCTATGCCCCAACCAGTAATGCTGACGAAGCTGAAGTTGAATGGTTCTGTGAAGACCTACAAGAGCTTTTAGAACTAACACCCAAAAAAGATGTCCTTTTCATTATAGGGGACTGGAATGCAAAAGTAGGAAGTCAAGAAATACCTGGAGTAACAGGCAAATTTGGCTTTGGAATGCAGAATGAAGCAGGGAAAAGACTAATAGAGTTTTGCCAAGAAAATGCACTGGTCATAGCAAACACCCTCTTCCAACAACACAAGAGAAGACTCTAAACATGGATATCACCAGATGGTCAACACCGAAATCAGATTGATTATATTCTTTGCAGCCAAAAATGGAGAAGCTCTATACAGTCAGCAAAACCAAGACCAGGAGCTGACTTTGGCTTAGATCATGAACTCCTTATTGCCAAATTCAGACTTAAATTGAAGAAAGTAGGGAAAACCACTAGACCATGCAGGTATGACCTAAATCAAATTCATTATGATAATAGAGTGGGAGTGAGAAATAGATTTAAGGGACTAGATCTGATAGAGTGCCTGATGAATTATGGGTCATTGTTCATGACATTGTACAGGAGACAGGGATCCAGATCATCCCCAAGAAAAAGACATGCAAAAAAGCAAAATGGCTGTCTGGGGAGGCCTTACAAATAGCTGTGAAAAGAAGAGAAGTGAAAAGCAAATGAGAAAAGGAAAAATATAAGCATCTGAATGCAGAGTTCCAAAGAATAGCAAGGAGAGATAAGAAAGACTTCCTCAGGGATCAATGCAAAGAAATAGAGGAAAACAACAGAATGGGAAAGACTAGAGATCTCTTTAAGAAAATTAGAGATACCACGGGAACATTTCATGCAAAGATGGGCTCGATAAAGGACAGAAATGGTATGGACCTAACAGAAGCAGAAGATATTAAGAAGAGGTGGCAAGAATTCCTTCCTGTAGAGTGAGTTTATTGAAATGTGTAAATGAAGGAAAGGATTTATGTTTGTTGGGTAACTGAAAATGTCGGCAATACGATCCATATTTTAAGTGACTTCTTAAACATCCTATTTGTTGCTTCCTTATTATATACCAGCCATTTAGTCTAGAAAAAATTAGTTCCAGGTCCACAGCTACTTGTTTCTTAGACTAAGCAAATTAAGATAAATTCATTTCCCTAGAGTCATTGTCCCAGGAAATTTGCTTTACATAAATTATGTCTGAATAGTGTATAGACATTTTATCTTGATGCAATTGTGAGTATATGACCTGATTGGCACAGTCATACTTGAAGACAGTGATTTTACTTCATACCGTAGGAATGGTAATCTTTACCTCCCACGAGCATGAAGGCAGCAAGGATGCTAGAGCTCAACATTCCAGACAGGAAGAAGAAAGATGAATAGCAAAAGGTATGCACATCAACTGGGTCATCTCCAATAAAGAACCTTCCCAGAAACCATATCCAATAGATTGTGTTTATATCTTACTCACCAAAATTGTGTCAAATATCTACTTCTGCTTGCAAAGGGAGTGGGACATGTATTCTTTGCTAGTACACATCCACTTCAAAATAAATTGGAATTTTGTTAATAAAGAAGAGGAGAGTGAATATTATGTAAGATACTAACATTTTCTAATATACAGTCCCTGACCTCAAAGTGTTCATAGTCTGCTATGGGAACAGAAATACAAAATAATTACAACCTCTTTTAAATTTTACTTTAATAAAGGTAGAAACAGAGTATTGTTAAAGAGAGAATTATTTTTTAATGATGTGCTTTTATTTACAAGAAATACATAGACCACATTTTTCTATATAGAAATTGAAGGAAGGTTCTAACTTCAAAGCCCAACAAATTCCAATATTGTAGAAAAGAAATTTAAAATATTAATAGACTAATTTTAAAAAAAAAAACACAAAGATTTCATCTAGACTAATTAAAAAAAAAAAAAGGCAAGGATTTCATCTGTGGACTGATTCCCTGATGCACTGCTTTAAGGGAGTGAGTAAAAATAAAATAAAAATAAAAAGAGAAACTGTGGTACGAGTTTGAAGCTTTCCTTAATAGTACTCTTATCTGCTGCAGTGGGAAGATGATGAATCATGGTGCCTAGTGATGTTGATGGCTGAATCTTCTGGGGGTTACAATGTACACTGTATTAGAGTAGTCACTTTTATAAGCAATATCCACAGCTGTACACCGAAGAAACAATCCTGTCTTCTGTTGCTATATAAACTTAGAAATAATGAAACAACCCCTTAAAACGCTCAAACTAGCAAATCACACAAGATGAAATTGATACTCTGAAATATCATATACTATCCTAAAAATGTAATTGAATCTGTAGTTAAAAAACATTCCAATAAAGAAATATGCAAACCCAAATATCTCACTGCTGAATTTTGTTCTATTCTGTTTATTCAGTTGCTAAACCATGTCTGGCTCTTTGTGATCCCATGGACTGTAGACTGTAGCCTTCCAGTCTCCTCTGTCCACGGGAATTCCAGGCAAGAATACGGAAGTGGGTTGCCATTTCTTTCTCCAAACAAAATTGTAACAAACACTTACAAAACAAATAAAATTGATTTTGTATAATATCCTCCATAGAATAAAATAAGAAGGAAAATTTCTTACCTAGTTTGATAAGGGCAGCATTATCCTGAGTCAAAAATCAGATGAAAAAAGTACAAATAAAATGGCATATCTCTAACTCTCATGAAAATAGTCACAAAAATCTTCTGCAGTGTTATTACCAAATAAATTACAACAATTAAAAATTCAATGCATCATGGTTTACTGGATTTTATCCCAGGAAGTATAACATTCAATATTCAAAATTAATCAGTTTAATCCATTATAATCCACATGATCATAACAACTGATGCAGAAATGCATTTCACAAAATTCAATGCCACAATGCTTCATGATAAACTCCTTAGCAAACAAGAAATACAAGGGAACTTCTTTAATATGATAAGAAAAATCAAGAAAAAGAAACCCTGCAACTGATATCATATTTAATGGTGAAAGACTGAATGCTTTCTCCCTAAGATGGGGGTAGGGCAAGGATATCCACTCTCAACAGTGCTATCCAATATCTAACTGGAAGATCTAGTCAACTCAACAAACAAACAAACGAATAAAAAAGAAACGATATAAAATACATACAAATTGGAAACGAAGAAATAAAACTCTCTGATTCATGTGGATGTGACTATCTAAATAGAAAGTCTCAATAAATCTACAGAAAAGAATTATAGAGGAGTGTTTGAATACAAAATTTATGATAGCTCTAAAATTATGGAACACAGAGCTACAAATCTTTAACAAAACATTTACAATATCTATATGTTGAAAAGTATAAAATATATCAAAGAAAATCTAAATAAATGGAGGGACATTCTGTGTTCACAAATTTAAAAGCTAAAATAAAATTATCAATTATATGAATAGTCACATAAAAGTTTAACACAATTCTTTTAAAATCCCAGCAAGATATTCTGTAGATATAGATAAGATTATTCTAAAATTTGGGACTTCCTAGTTGGTGCTAGCGGAGAAGGCAATGGCACCCCACTCCAGTACTCTTGCCTGGAAAATCGCATGGACAGAGGAATCTGGTAGGCTGCAGTCCATGGGGTCGCTAAGAGTCGGACACGACTGAGCAACTTCACTTTCACTTTTCACTTTCATGCACTGGAGAAGGAAATGGCAACCCACTCCAGTTTTCTTGCCTGGAGAATCCCAGGGACGGGGGAGCCTGTTGGGCTGCCGTCTACGGGGTTGCACAGAGTCGGACACGACTGAAGCGACGCAGCAGCAGCAGCAGCAGCAGCAGCAGCAGCAGTTGGTGCTAGTGGTAAAAAACCCGCTTCCTATTGCAGGAGACTTAAGAGACAGGTTCGATATCTCTGGGTCAAGAAGATCCCCTGGAGGAGGACATAGCAACCCATTCCAGTATTCTTGCCTGGAGAATCCCATGGACAGAGGAGCCTGGCAGGCCAAGGTCTATAGAGCCACAAAGAGTCAGACACAAGTGTAGTGACTTAGCACACACCAATCCATTCTAAAATTAATAAGGCAAAGTAAAGGAATTAGAATAGTTAGAAGAATTTTCAAACAGAAGAGTAAGAGGAAGCAATCACTCTACCTATTTCAAGGTTTATTACTATATGGCTACAATAAACAATACTCTGTTGGCAAAGAGATAGACATATAAGTCAATGGGACAGAAGAGAGAACCTAGAAATCAACCCAAACAAAATGAACAAATGACATTTGACACAATGCAAAATCAATTCAGTGGAGGAGAGATAGTCTTCTCAAACCTTCAGAAAAGTAAAAGTTGCTCAGCTGTGTCTGACTCTTTTTGACCCCATGGACTATACAGTCCATGGACTTCTCCAGGACAGAGTACTGGAGTGGGTAGCTGCTCCCTTCTCCAGGAGATCTTCCCAGGCTCTCCCATATTGCAGGTGGGTTCTTTGCCATCTGAGCCACCAGGGAAGCCCTTTCAAACCTTAGTTGTAGAAAAATTCAAAATCTGTAGGCAAAAAATTTAACCTAGAACAAAACCTCATAAAAAATTTTCAAAATAAATCAGATTTAAATGTACACATGCATTTTCAGAATATAACATAACATCTTTGAGGCCTGGGGCTTGCTAAAGAGACTTTTGACACCAAAAGAATGATCCATCAAAGAAAAAAAAAAAAACTAATGAATTGAACCTTATTAAAATCAAAGATTTACTCTTTGAAAGACCCTTTTCAAAAGTTATAATTTTAAGGAACTCTCTATTCTACCTAGGTTTTTACTTTTTTTCTTATAGAAAGCTGCAAAACTCTGTATTTTTCTTTGTCACCTAAACCATATTCCATGTATTTAACATTTTCAATATTGTACAATCCTAAGTATTCTCTAATTTTCATTATAGTTTTTCACGTGACCACAAGTTATTCAGAAATATGTTCTTAAAAAGGTTATGAGTGTTGATTCTGTTATTTATCCCTATCTTAGTTCCTTCAAGATTAGAGAACATGTTCTATGTAATGATTACTCTACTAGACCCTTATGTTGTTGTTAAGATATCTTCTGTGCCCTATTCTGTGTTCAATTTTCATTAGCAGATAATGTATGCTTAAAAAAAAATCAGTTTTCTACATGACCGCTGTAGATACTATATACGTCCATAAGAACATGTATTTCGTCACTGAATTTTTCAAGTAATATATATTTTAACCAATATTACTTTCTATTCAATCTGTCAATTACTGAAATAAGTGTATTAAAATCTATAAAGATGGACATTGATTTCTCCTGATAATTATGCCAAATAATGTTTGTATATATTTGGAACTATGTTAAATGAAACAAAAAATCAGAGGAGTTATATTTTTCTGGTATGTTGTTTGTATCTTTAAAGATCCATTTTAAATCTATATATTAGTTTTGTAAGTATGTTTATTTACATTATTTATTTCATAAATTATTTATGAGTAATTCCAATGATCATTTATATTATAGGAAGTATACCAGTTTGATTGAAATTAAGCAAGATTGTTATTTTTTAAAATTGTATCTTCTAAACACAAAGCTCAGTCCATTTATACTTGTGATGCTTGAAGACTTTTTCTTTAGTTCCACCATATAATTTTTTTTTCTATTTACTGTCTATTTACTATTTGTTTTCTTTTTCTACTATTTTTCTTACTTTTAATTTGATGAATTGATCAGATTTTCTCCATTTCATGTTTTATTGTACTACTACAGAAATTAATCATTTTATTTCTCTCCTTTTGATATTTATCATCAAACTTTTAATCTATATATGTGACATAATCTAATGATACTAATTATTTCTTCCATTCTCACAAAAAAACACAATTTTTAAGCCCTCAAGTCCAAAAGATGTTTATGTTTTATATTCTATTAAGTATTCATTAGCCAATAAAAATAGTCATCATTCTTACAATGAAAATTATTTTGTATTATCAGAGATTAATCAGATTTGCCCACCTATTTACCAATTTTTATTGCTCATCTTCACTTTATTTATCTCATTCCTTTCTTCTCTTAATTTCTTATTTATGATGTATGTCAGTCAGCCTTCCCTTTTGGGAAATTTGGGAGAACACTATTCTCCCTCTATTTCACTTTCTAAAAATATCTCTTTTCTTCTCTGCACATAATAAACTAGTTATATATAGAATTGAAGCTAGACAAATATTTTCTCTCCACATTTTAAAGATATTTTTCTCCACCAGTTTATTGTTTTGTGTTGTTCTGGAAAACTTATGTATAACTGTAAGTATAATTCTTTTATATGTAATCCCTTTATAATCTTTGGTTATATTTAAAATTTCTCCCCTACTTTTGGTAAACTTTCCTACAATGTTTTTAATTATCTTGTTTAGGATTTATTGCATATCTTACTCTTGAGAATTCATAGGCTAATATTGCTGGGGAAATTTCTTTTGGAACACTCTATATAGGGCTATTCTGGAGAAGGCAATGGCACCCCACTCCAGTACTCTTGCCTGGAAAATCTCATGGACGGAGGAGCCTGGTAAGCTGCAGTCATGGGGTCGCTAAGAGTCGGACATGACTAAGTGACTTTACATTCAATTCTCACTTTTCACTTTCATGCCTTGGAGAAAGAAATGGCAACCCACTCCAGTGTTCTTGCCTGGAGAATCCCAGGAACCGGGGAGCCTGTTGGGCTGCCATCTATGGGGTTGCGCAGAGTCGGACACTACTGAAGCGGCTTAGCAGCAGCATATAAGGCTATCCATGGAATCCAGCCTTTTCATTACCTGTCCTTCATGCTTTACATTTCACCTCTTTTACTCTCTATGCTACAAACAAAATAGTTTTTTTTTTTAAATTATCTTTCACTTTACTAATTCTTTGTTTAAATATGTCTAATGTGATGGCTAAATTTTCCATGGTTTTTATTTATTTATTTTCTCATTTCTTAAAGTTATAGCTAGTTCTTATTTAATCAAATTATACTTTATGTTATATTGTCATTTCTTATTCTGTGTTTTTTAACAATCTTTTAAAACATACTAATTACATTATATGAAGTTTAATCCTGCTTTTTCTTTTTTTGTTTTTTTTTTTAATTAATATATGTATTTTAATTGGAGGCAATATTGTAGTGGCTTTTTCCATACAGACTCTTAACCATATTGTATTTTCTATCCTTGTACCTTGTAACTATAACTGTGAAATAGACTTTTCTTTTAAATTATTTGCTATCTTGCATGAAGTATATTTGATTCTCAAAGTATTAGTAGTGAAGCAACACTTTTTTGTTTTCAAATCCATCATAGATTGTACTTTTCTAAATACAATTAAAATGGGTTGTTTGAAAAGATGAAATAAATGAAGATATAAAGGTAAGTTATAGGTTTTTAAAAAATATTAGACCACATTTTTATTACTTACTTCATCAAATTGCTATAACTATTTCTAACACTTACAGTTTCTATACTTTGTCATCACTGATGAGTCGAAAATAGTTCACCAATCAGCACCAGTTCACAGATCACCCTCTAAGTAACATTGCTCTAAAATGCTTTCGTATTTATTCTGTCTTACACAGCATATTTGTCTCTGGTGTGAGATAAAATTTTACCTCTAGTTATTGACTAGAAGATTGTCAAATTATGTGGAAAAGCAAATTTGAAATTCAGAGTATATTCAAATATATATATATATATATATATATATATATATATATGTATAGGCCAATGTTCAAATTCTTAGGTGTTGTATTTTTCTTTCTTCTCAACAATAGATCAGGTAGGGAAAGCTAAGTTTCTTTCCCCAGTTCTCATATTAAAGGATGATTATTTTTCTCAAGCATCCATTTTCTTCAGAGTACAATTTTTAGAATTTTACGCCTTTTTTTGGACCTCCATATGATAATAATCCACCTTGTGTGAGATAAATCACAACCTTCTATCTTATTGACCCAACGTCACTCCTGGTCATACAACTGTAGAATGAAGTTGAAATCCTATTTATTTAACTTTGATCATTGTTTCTCACTTCTGCAATGAAAAGCAAGTCAGACATATTTTATCTTACAGTTCTTAATACTTAATCCAAAAAATACTTTCTATTATTTCATCAAAAATAACCTGAGAAGCTAATACATTTCTAAAAAACCTAAACTTTGATTTGAAGAGCTTACTTGGCTTGTTTATGATTTACTCTGCAAGGCTTATATTTCCTTTTTCTCTACTCAGAAAACTGGGTGATCTCTTATTTACAATCACCTAATTCATAGCTAATACAAATCTATGATTTTTGAAAAACATCAGATGTAAAAATCAATAAAACAATAGCAACAACACACAGAAAAACAGAAAATAGCTAAAATATATATACTGTCTTTGAACTTCAAGAAAGGGTGGAAATATAGTCAACTATGTACTATGTATAGGAGACATCTAGAACAAAATGATACCATGGTATGAATTATGGGAGGAGAATATATATTATTTAAATTCTAAAAAAATGTGAGGGTCACAATATTAATAACAGATTATATCTATATTAAATCTACTAAATTAAAAAGAGAGACTGAAGTTCCATAAGTTCAATTCTAGATCTTGTACTAGAAATTTGGGTCACAGAAGTTATAATTACATGAAGGTTATGTATTAGCAGAGAAGGAAATGGCAACCCACTCCAGTGTTCTTGCCTGGAGAATCCCATGGACAGAGGGGTGTGGCAGGCTACAGTCCATAGGATCACAAAGAGGAGTGACTTTTTTATTGATTTTTACATCTGATGTTTTTCAAAAATTATAGATTTGTATTAGCTATGAATTAGGTGATTGTAAATAAGAGATCACCCAGTTTTCTGAGTAGAGAAAAAGGAAATATAAGGATTGCAGAGTAAATCATAGGGTCACAACTGAAGCGACTTAGCATAACATAAAACAGCATTTTAGCAGAAACAATCAAGCTAAAACTAACTGGATAAAATATTTTTGGAAATGGTAAGATCTAAAAAAACAGGTAATAGATATAACATTGGTTAAGATTGAGGGGTCACAATGTGGAGGTACATTAAATAATATGGCAAGGAAGATCTTTCTCAAGTTACTTTTTAATTGTTATATGAAAACAGATACAAGTCAGCATAGAAATATACAGAGCAATGTACCTCTACCCCAGCTGCACACTGGAATTACCATGGGAGCTTTAAATTTATAAAACACTTGATATACACATATACATGAAGTTATAAGTTAATTATAGAAGTTTTTAAGAAAATGTGCATAAACATTTAATAGACCAGTAAACAAAGCTTCAAAGAGCTCCCTATGAAAAAATAAACAAGGTCTGAATAGCTTAGTTGGTAAATTTTTTTTCAAACATGCAAGTTCAAATAGTATTTAAGCTCATCTAAAGTAATGCTCAAAATTCTTCAAGCCAGGCTTCAGCAATACATGAACCGTGAACTTCCAGATGTTCAAGCTGGTTTTAGAAAAGGCAGAGGAACCAGAGATCAAATTGCCAACATCCGCTGGATCATGGAAGAAGCAAGAGAGTTCCAGAAAAAACATCTATTTCTGCTTTATTGACTATGCCAAAGCCTTTGACTGTGTGGATCACAATAAACTGTGGAAAATTCTGAAAGAGATGGGAATACCAGACCAACCGACCTGCCTCTTGAGAAATCTGTATGCAGGTCAGGAAGCAACAGTTAGAACTGGACATGGAACAACAGACTGGCTCCAAATAGGAAAAGGAGTATGTCAAGGCTATATATTGTCACCCTGCTTATTTAACTTATATGCAGAATACATCATGAGAATCGCTGGACTGGAAGAAACGCAAGCTGGAATCCAATTGCCGGGAGAAATATCAATAACCTCAGATATGCAGATGACACCATCCTGATGGCAGAAAGTGAAAAGGAACTAAAAAGCCTCTTGATGAAAGTGAAACTGGAGAGTGAAAATGCTGGCCTAAAGCTCAACATTCAGAAAATGAAGATCATGGCATCTGGTCCCATCACTTCATAGGAAATAGATGGGGAAACAGTGGAAACAGTGTCAGACTTAATTTTCTTGGGCTCCAAAATCACTGCAGATGGTGACTGCAGCCATGAAATTAAAAGACTCTTACTCCTTGGAAGAAAAGTTATGACCAATCTAGATAGTATATACAAAAGCAGAGACATTACTTTGCCAACTAAGGTCCATCTAGTCAAGGCGATGGTTTTTCCTGTGGTCATGTATGGATGTGAGAGTTGGACTGTGAAGAAGGCTGAGCGCCAAAGAACTGATGCTTTTGAACTGTGATGTTGGAGAAGACTCTTGAGA
Organism: Ovis aries; assembly: GCF_016772045.2. Lineage (NCBI taxonomy): Eukaryota > Metazoa > Chordata > Mammalia > Artiodactyla > Bovidae > Ovis > Ovis aries. Next base: position 154,049,849 of record NC_056055.1, read on the forward strand.
GTCCCTTTGGACCGCAAGGAGATCCAACCAGTTCATTCTGATGGAGATCAGCCCTGGGATTTCTTTGGAAGGAATGATGCTAAAGCTGAAACTCCAGTACTTTGGCCACCTGATGAGAAGAGTTGACTCATTGGAAAAGACTCTGATGCTGGGAGGGATTGAGGGCAGGAGGAGAAGGGGACTACAGGGGATGAGATGGCTGGATGGCATCACCGACTCGATGGACGTGAGTCTGAATGAACTCCGGGAGTTGGTGATGGACAGGGAGGCCTGACGTGCTGCGATTCATGGGGTCACAAAGAGTCGGACATGACTGAGTGACTGAACTGAGCTGAACTGAAGCATTACTTTCAGAACAAATTTCCTCAAATTTTAATCTATCACAACACTGTCAGCGAAACTTGACAAAGGCAAAAAAGCCAGCCAGTCAAATAACCTTAGATATATCTCACTTATTAAAATGATACCCAATTCCAAAAGAAAATATTGTCAGACCAAGTTAAGCTCTGTGTATTAAACACCATTCTGTGGACAGGTAATTTTCATCTCAGGTGTGCAAACATCATTTCCTTTCTGAAAAGATACTAAAATAATGCATTAACTATGATATAAGCAAAGACATTTACAAAGATTGAAATTATATCAACATAAAAGCAAATAAATATTTTTGCTTTTCACTCATGCTACATGAGTTCTCTGGGTTGCTGTGTGACTGAACTCTAATGAGCTGTGCTAAGGCATGTTGAGCAGGACTAACTGGCCTCTCTAACTGAATCCAGTCTGAAGAATTAACCTGAGCATTCTATTCTAATGGCATAGGACTGAGAGGTAGGGTTGAGTGAAGAAATCACAAACCCATTAAACTACTACATCTAGGTATCCTTGGTCAAAAGTAAGTTACAGCATCCAATCCCAAAGTCAACAGAGTGAGAAATGAAGCAAAGAATGAGAGAAAATGTTACTAGGAACAAACTATGCAATCTACCCCGTCAGTAACATACATAAATTACCATATAAAAATTTCTAATAGCCTATAAATAAATGGGTAATTTCTGACATAATAATACAGAGATATAACTAATAAGACCCAGAAGCCAATGTATATCTGCAGCTTAGCACTACATACTTTTTTATTTAAGTGTTACAAATGGAACAGATGCTTACTTTATCAGTATATTGAACAATATTCTGGAAAATCTAGCCAGAGCAAGTAGAAAAGAGAAGGAAATAAGTAGCATACAAGTTTGCTAGGAGAATAAAATTTAACACTTTTTGCAGATGGTATGACTATATAAGCTAGAAAACTCCAAAGAATAAACTCTAGTCAACAAGCAGAAAAATAATTCACTAAAGTGAATAGTTTGCCACTCAATTTAGAAAGCAGCTTTTCTGTATACAAACAATGTCAAGTTAAAATACAGGCAAAGAAAAACATCCATTATTTTATATTAACACCAATAGTAATAATAATGATGGTAATAATAATTGAGTATACCTAACCAGATATGTACTGAATCTGTATAAAAAGATATAAGTATGATCTAGTGTGTCAGATATTATACAACTTATAGATCATAATAATCTTGAATGAACAGTAAGAAAGACAATGTTCTTTGTTAAGTGTATTGCCCCTAAATTAAATCCATAAATTGTATTCTTTACCAATTAAAATTCCATCAGCCTTTTTACTTGGGGGGGGAGCACTTGACAAAATGACACTAGGGTTCATTGGGGGGAATAAATGTGTGACAATTTCAAGAAATTTAAGAATAAAATCAGTAATGAGACCCTTATCAGATATTAAAAAGGCCACTAATGAGGGACTGTTTAGATAAATTTTTGTTCCTTTATGTAATAATTAATATGAAGCTATTAAAATAGATATGAATGTGTCATATGCAGAGTTCCATGACACATTATTTTAAATATATAAACATTTAAATTTAAGAACATACACACATCAGAGGATCATGATCAAATATAAAAACTATTAAGTGGTTTTACCATATCCAGAAAGGCAAAAAGGGTTTTCTATGAGAGGAAAAAACTTTTATTTTTCATTGTCTGATTGTCTTTTTGCTATGTGTACACATTATTTTAGATTTTGTTCCTAATTTAATTCTCAAAAAACTTTATAATGCTTATGGGCTTATGATGCGTCCAGGAATCACAATCAAATTTATATCCATAACAAACATTATAATAAAATTTACTTACAGAACAAAGTAAGTTCAGAATTTTCTATGAAACTTTAATAATTTATTTCCTTAATATATGTACTGCACTATCAATTTTAAGGTATGTGTTTGCCCTGCAGAATAGATTTCACATAAATTTCTCTGTTTATAATTATAATAGTAACCACTAAAATAGGAAGGGCTCCCCTTTACAATAACTGAACATTATTTGAGGTTTCCATTAATCTTAATGAGTTTCTACTCTGTTTAGCTTTTCTTGTGGATATATAGCTTTTCAAAGGAGTCTGTCAGAAATATCTGGAATATTCTAATTTAGTTAAGAGCTCAATAACATCATTCCTTGAGATACTATATGATTACTATACTATGAGTGAAGAGTGCCATGACAGAGAGGACAATAAATCTCCCCTTTTGGCTTAAGGGGCAAGATAACTGCAGATTCTATTAAAAACAAAACAAAAAAAAAACACACAGTCCAAATATGATATAAACCTCATTCTTCACTGGTGTTTAAAAACTCTTCACTAAAAGGATTCAAGTCATTGTGACTTTCAAATGTGAGTTTTTTAAGTATCTGAAATGGATGAATGCCGGAAATTACTCCTTTCTGAGATGGAAAAAGTTAGCAAAGACTTAATGCAAAGGAGGTATAATATACCACATTACATTAGTTGCATCCTCAACACTACAACAACTTTGCCCAGGAATCTGGCCCTACGGAAACATATTTGATGTTGAAACAAGGTCTCTTTGCTAGTTATTTCATTGCATGTCCATCTGCTATGCTGAGATTTTGCCAGCTCACAAACTGGTCTGCTATTTTCAGTAAGCATGTGCCAAAGCAGCACATGGTTTAGACTGGCAGATTACATAAGGCTGTGAGTATCCACTATAATAAAAATTTAGTCTTTTGCCCAGTGTGTTTGATCCTTAAATTGCTCACTGTATATTCATTAACTCTCAAAAAAATCCCTTGAAAGAGGTGGCATATTATTAGTTCACTTAATAGTTAAGGAACCTTGACAGGAGATGAAGTGACTTAACCAGATCCACAGGTGAATAGTCAATAGAATGCCTGAGTTTGTTTACCTAGAACTACATCTCTTCAACTAAGTTTTCAATACTTACATTGAGTAGAGAAAATTCATGTAATTCAGTATGGTATAGATTGTGCTCAGCATGGTATGATATTCGTAAAATAAGCCAAAACACCTATTATTACTATAAATTCTGCTGTAGTCTATGTCTAGAAACCATAATGATTTTAAGGGGCCTTTAAAGTCTGAACACTCTTCAGTATTAAAAATTCCAGAAAAATTTTAAAGTTGATTTTTTTAAGCAAGCCTAGAAATTTGTTTTGATCGAGAAGACAATCTTTAAGTAGTCTTTAGGACCACAAAATATCAAAGCTCTTTCTTCTAACTATGGTGATACTGAAATTTTGTTGTGATACCATATTTATATAGTTAGAAATAGTAAGTTATGCATTTTCATAAAAACTTACTTTCTTGTATAATTTTAATCTCTAAAAAGATTCAGTACCATTGAATTAATATAATTCAATTTAATTGCATATATAATATAGAAATTTAATATAATACCATTAAATTAATATAATGTTTTCCTCTTACAAGTCTACTTTGGTGCTTACTCAGAGCTTTTTGGACTGGCAGTGTTTATGCCAGAAGGGCCAGTTAGAGGAAACTTTAGGAATATTACCTAGTTCAATGGAATTCTTCAGAAATCTTCCACCACAACTTCTTTGGAAAGGTATCAGATAATGTTTCAAATTTATCAGCTTTTACAATCTTTTTAGAGATTAAAATTATACAAGAAAATAATTTTTATGAAAATGCATAAATTTACTATTTCTAATTATATAAATATGGCATTACAACAAAGCTTTAGTATCATCGTAGTTAGAAGTAAGAGCTTTGATATTTTGTAGTCCTATAGACTAAATGAAGCTTGTCTTCTTGATCCAAACAAACTTCTAGGTTTTTTAAAAGAGATCAAAGTTTTCTGGAATATTTTAAGACTTTGATGAGCACTCACATAGCAGACCAATCACATCTGTGAAGGACATGAGTCTACACGTGATGTAGAAAATATTCAGTTACTATCAACATCGAAAGAAACTTTACAAATCCAATCTCGTTATAATGGGGTACTGATTAATTTAATGCTATCTTGCCTTAGAGTCTTTAAAAATAAAATAAAATAATCCAACCTTTTACAAAGGCAGAATAAAGAAAGCTTGCCTGAGAAATACTTATGTAGAAATCATAGTGAAGTTTTAGTTCAGTTTCATAATCATTGTGTGGTGACCAGACTATCATACCCAGTTTGGGGAATCCATATTTTGAGAGTAATTTTTAACAAACAGGAATAAGAGAACATGAAGCATGATGGGGAAAAATGCAAAGAAATTATACAATGCTTTAAAAGTGAAGTTAACATAGAGAATTTAGGTCAGACACAAATATTTTTAAATATTTGGAAGTCTGCATGTAAAAATTTATTTAGCCATGATTTGTATGATTCCAGAAGCAGGAATAAAATCCAGTGATTGAGTATTACTGTGGGACAGATTCCAATTCATGTTAAAGAAGAACTCTAGAATAAAACTACTTAAAAACTGAATGGGTTTTCTAAGAGAAAATGCTACAATGTCTTTATGCAGAGGCTAGAAGACTATTTGTAATTGGCATGTAAAAGGGGATTCAGTTATCTACCTGGAAAGGGGAAATAAGGTATATTGAGCATATTGCCATCCTTTTAAAATCCATATACATTTTTAGAAACTAAGGCCAATTTGGTTGAGCTAAGCTGATATGTAATATATATAGTATATATGTATATAATAGAATATTACACTTATTTACATTTGGATAAAAAGTATATCTAGTGAATTTGAAATCCAAGTTTTTAATGTTGTAATAAGTTAAGTCAGTAAATATGTATTACTCTTTTTAAATAGAATAAAATTGGATTCTATTGAATAGAATACTCAAGTACTTTGATATCACTTGACTTCCAGCTTAACTGTTATCATGATTCTAACCATTGACCAGAGATAAAAGTGACAGCTAAGGCTGTGTGTACAAGACAGAAAAGGGAGATAGAGGTGGGTTCCTTGAAGATGACAAGAGGAAGGCTGGATTTGCTGTAGGAGGCAAGAGGCCAAGAGTAAACGGATTCAGAAGGGAATAGTTTGGTCTGAACAACAAGAAACAGGGAAATGTTAAGCTCTCAAAAGCTTTCCAAAATAAAAGGGACATGGAGAATACAAGATTTGATATGTCCTAACCCTGCTATCTAACTGAGAGACACACAAAAGAAATGGGCCAGATAACACTGGCATTTATCAGGAGTGGAGCAGATACACCCTTAACCTGATGACTCCATGGGCAGACTACAAGGAAGAGGCTTACTTGTTCTGGGAGGCGAGTTCAACATCGACAAGGAGGGATAAGACCTGAACAAAGAAAGACAGAAGTAAGTCTAAGGACATGAGGTGGAAGCCTAATGGGATAGGGCAGCAATTCCCATTTCCTAGAGTGAAAATGACTTTTTCAGTAAGCCTTAGCAAGTGACTGTTTTCAACATCCCTGGGCTACCGCGTGGTGAGTCATGACCCTGCTAGATATACAACAGGCAGTGGATACGCATCTATCTAGTAGGGGCTGCAAATCATTCCCTTTTTGTAGGGATGGATATTATTTTGAAACAATTTTAAGAAGAGAGAGATTATATTTCATATACATTTCTGTACACAACTGGGTAAGTGGTTTTTAAGGGCTTAACTCTTCTATTTTTTTTTTCTCACATATGTAATAGAAGGATATTAGTTGAAAGAATTATTTTTAAAATAACAATGTTATTAAGATATCTCTCACTTTACATATGTATAAGTATACATAACAAATATATATATATATATATATATATATGTATATAGTTGTTGTTCAGTCACTCAGTTGTGTCCGATTCTTTGTGACCCCCATGGACTGCAGCATCCCAAGCTTCCCTGTCCTTCACTGTTTCCCAGAGGTCACTCAAACTCATGTCCATTGAGTCGATGATGCCATCCAAACATATCACCCCCTGTCGTCACCTTCTCCACCTGCCCTCAATCAATCTTTCCCAGGATCAGGGTCTTTTCCAATGACTCAGCTCTTCACACCAGGTGGTCAAAGTATTAGAGCTTCAGTCCTTCCAATGAATATTCAGGGTTGGTTTCCTCAAGGATTGACTGCTTTGATCTTCTTGATGTCCAAGAGACTCTCAAGAGTCTTCTCCAACACCACAATTCAAAAGTATCAATTCTTTGGCACTCAGCCTTCTTTATGGTCCAACTGTCACATCCATACATGACTACTGGAAAAACCATAACTTTGACTAGATGGACGTCTGTCGGCAAAGTGATGTATCTACTTTTTAAAGAATTGATGCTTTTGAACTGTGGTGTTGGAGAAGACTCTTGAGAGTCCCTTGGATAGCAAGGAGATCCAACCAGTCCATTTTAAAGGAAAATAGCCCTGGGTATTCTTTGGAAGGACTGATTCTAAAGCTAAAACTCCAAAACTTTGGCCACCTGATGCAAAGAGTTGCGTCATTGGAAAAGACCTGATCCTGGGAAAGATTGAAGGCAGGAGGAGAAGGGGCAACAGAAGACCAAATGGTTAGATGGCATCACTGACTCAGTAGACATGAGTTTGAGTAAACTTCAGGAGTTGGTGATGGACAGGGAGGCCTGGTGTGCTGCAGTTCATGGGGCTGCAAAGAGTTGGACATGACTAAGCAACTGAACAGAACTGAACTGAGGTTTGTCACAGCTTTTCTTCTAAGGAACAAGTGTCTTTTAATTCCATGATGCAGTTATCATCTGCAGTGATTTTGGAGTCCAACTAAGTCTGTCACTCTTTCCATTTTTTCCCTATTTATTTGCCATGTAGTGATGGGACTGGATGCCATGATCTTAGTTTTTTGAATGTTGAATTTTAAGCCAACTTTTTCACTCTATTCTTTCACCTTCATCAAGAGGCTCCTTAGTTCCTCTTTGCTTTCTGCCATAAGGGTGGTGTCATCTGCATTTGTGAAGTTATTAATATTTCTCCCCACAATCGTGACTCCAGCTTGAGATTCATCCAGAAAGGCATTTAGCAATGGCACTGTGCATATAAGTTAAATAAGCATGGTGACAATACACAAATTTGATGAGCTCCTTTGCCAATTTGGAACAAGTCTGTGTTCCATGTCAGGTTTTAAATTGTTGTTATATGTATGTATGTATCAATTCAATTCAGTCACTCAGTCATGTCCGACTCTTTGCAACCCCACGAACCGCAGCACACCAGGCCTCCCTGTCCATCACCAACTCACGGAGTCCACTCAAACCCATGTCCATTGTGTTGGTGTTGCCATCCAACCATCTCATCCTCTGTCTTCCCCTTCTCCTCCTGTCCTCAATATTTCCCAGCACCAGGGTTTTTTCAAATGAGTCAGTTCTCCATATCAAATGGCCAAAGTATTGGAGTTTCAGCTTCAATATCAGTCCTTCCAATGAACACCCAGGACTGATCTCCTTTAGGATGGACTGGTTGGATCTCCTTGCAGTCCAAGGGACTCTCAAGAGTCTTCTCCAACACAACAGTTCAAAAGCATCAATTCTTTGGTGCTCAGCTTTCTTTACAGTCCAACTCTCACATTCATAGATGACTACTGGAAAAACCATAGCCTTGACTAGATGACCTTTGAAGGCAAAGTAATGTCTCTTCTTTTTTATATGCTATCTAGGTTGGCCATAACTTTCCTTCCAAGGAGTAAGTGTCTTTTAATTTCATGGCTGCGGTCACCATCTGCAGTGATTTTGGAGCCCAGAAAAACAGAGTCAGCCACTGTTTCCACTGTTTCCCGACCTATTTCCCATGAAGTGATAGGACCAGATGCCATGATCTTAGTTTTCTGAATGCTGACCTTTAAGTCAATGTTTTCACTCTTCTCTTTCACTTTCATCAGAGACTCTTTAGTTCTTCATTTTCTGCTATAATGGTGGTATCATTTGCATATCTGAGGTTATTGATATTTCTCCCAGCAATCTTAATTCCAGCTTGTGCTTCCTCTAGGCCAGTATTTCTCATGACGTACTCTGCATTTAAGTTAAATAAGCAGGGTAAAAATATACCGCCTTGATGTACTCCTTTTCCTATTTGGAACCAGTCTGTTGTTCTATGTCCAGTCCTAACTAGTACTTCCTGACCTGCATACAGATTTCTCAAGAGGCAGGTCAGGTTTTCTGGTATTCTCATCTCTTTCAGAATTTTCCACAGTTTATTGTGATCCACACAGTCAAAGGCTTTGGCATAGTAAATAAAGCAGAAATGGATATTATTCTGGAACTCTCTTGCTTTTTCCATGATCCAGCGGATGTTGGCAATTTGATCTCTGGTTCCTCTGCCTTTTCTAAAACCAGCATGAACATCTGGAAGTTCACGGTTCATGTATTGCTGAAGCCTGGCTTGCAGAATTTTGAGCGTTACTTTACTAGCATGTGGATGAGTACAGTTGTGTGGTAGTTTGAGCATTCTTTGGCATTGGCTTTTTGTGGCTTGAATGAAAACTGACCTTTTCCAGTCCTGTGGCCACTGCTGACTTTTCCAAATTTGCTGACATATTGTGTGCGGCACTTTAACAGTATCATCTTTCAAGATTTGAAATAGCTTAACTGGAATTCCATCATCTCCACTACCTTTGCTCGTACTGATGCTTCCTAAGGCCCACCTGACTCCACATTCCAGGATATCTGGCTCTAGGTGAGTGATCACACCTTCATGACCATCTGGGTCATGAAGATCTTTTTTGTACAGTTCTTCCATGTATTTTTGCCACCTCTTCCTAATATCTTCTGCTTCTGTTAGGTCCATACCATTTCTGTCCTTTATCGAGCCCATCTTTTCATGAATATTCTCTTGGTATCTCTAATTTTCTTGAAGAGATCTCTAGTCTTTCCCATTCTGTTTTTTTCCTCTATTTCTTTGCATTGATCGCGGAGGAAGGCTTTTTATCTCTCCTTGCTATTCTTTGGAACTCTGCATTCAGATGCTTATATCTTTCTTTTTGTCCTTTGTTTTTTGCTTCTTTTCTTTTCACAGCTATTTGTTAAGGCCTCCTCAGACAGCCATTGGCTTTTTTGCATTTCTTTTTCTTGCAGATGGTTTTGATTCCTGTCTCCTATACAATGCCATGAACCTCCATTCATAGTTCATCAGGCACTCTGTCTATCAGATCTAGTCCCTTAAATCTATTTCTCACTTCCACTGTATGGTCATAAAAGATTTGGTTTAGGTCATACCTGAATGGTGTAGTGGTTTTCCCTACTTTCTTCAATTTAAGTCTGAATTTGGCAATAAGGAATTCATGATCTGATCCACAGTACACTCCTGGTCTTGTTTTTGTGACTGTATAGAGCTTCTCCAACTTTGGCTGCAAAGAATATAATCAATCTGATTTCAGTGTTGACTATCAGGTGATGTCCATGTGTAGTCTTCTCTTGTGTTGTTGAAAGAGTGTGTTTGCTATGACCAGTGCATTCTCTTGTTAGAACTCTGTTAACCTTTGCCCTGCTTCATTCTGTACTCCAAGGCCAAATTTGCCTGTTACTCCAGGTGATTCTTGACTTCCTACTTTTGCATTCCAGTTCCCTATAATGAAAAGGACATCTTTTTAGGGTGTTAGTTCTTGAAGATCTTGTAGGTCTTCATAGAACCATTCAACTTCAGCTTTCCGCGTTACTGGTCAGGGGCGTCAACTTGGATTACCGTGATATTGAATGGTTTGCCTTGGAAATGAACAGCAATCATTTTGTCGTTTTTGAGATTGCATCCAAGTATGTATGTATATATGTATATTATTGTTTAGTTGCTAGTCATTTTTTACTCTTTTATGATCCCATGGACTATAGCCTGACAGGCTCCTCTGTCCATAGGATTTCCCAGGCAAGAATACTGGAGTGGGTTGCCATTCCCTTCTCCAGGGATCTTCCTGACCCCAGGATGGAACCTGAGTCTCTTGCATTGGCAGGAAATTCTTTACCACTGAACCACCTGGGAGGCTTATGTATGTATGTATGTGTGTATGTATACACACACACACACACATCACTAATAAATGAGTTTTACCAGATAAGTGTATATCCAGGAAATAAAAGTGTGCTATTACTCATCACTATTATATCAAATACTGCTAGTAAATAGTTTACTAAGTTAACGGCACTGATTCTATTAAAACAAGATTTCATATTCTAAATGTTATTGAATGCATACTTACAAAGCTGAGGTTCATTTGCAGGAGCCAAAGGTGATTTCAACAAAACTCATCCCAAAGGGGCTAGCTAGCTCCACAAAAGAAAGTAGTTCTTTGACCATCCTTCAGTCACCAGTTCTTAGTAGTCACCATTTATGAAGCATTGCTCTTAGGAAAAGAGTAAAAAAAGCGAGAGCCAGAGAGGAAAAAGAGAGAGAAACACAATTCAGGATGTGTATCCACCTTTTAGAGTTAGTATACCCAGAAACAATCACATAAGAACACTGGTGAAGGGGTGGGGCATAAAGCTGCATGATCCAATGTAAGCAATATAGATAATATAGATAATAGAATATAGATAATACTCTAGTCCTGAAGTTATCCTGAAGAAGAGAGCAAGAGAAGATCTCCAGTTGAAGAGCGATTGATTTGTAGATTGATTCTGGGTCTCATAAAAATTGTTTGATTGAGGGGAAAGTTGACCAACCTCAAAAGCAAACCAAAAACAAACAGAAACTGGAGATAACCCCACTACAAAGTAATGCTATTAAGGCTTTTATAATCTCTTCACTCTTATTTCTTCTACCTCTGTAACTTCCATAAACCAAGATAAAATAATCGTTGGACAGCAGGCTTATCAAGTAGGGGGCAGGTACCTGGCTCTCAACATGGGACTGTATAAATAAAAATGCCCTGATGGGAAGTGAGAGAGAATCCCATTAAACAACTGGGCACATAGGTGGGCAGATAATTCCACAGACACACAGTATTTTTTGTTGTTTAATAACTAAGTAGTGTCTGACTCTCTGCAACCTGATGGACTGTAGCCCACCTGGCTCCTCTTTCCATGGGATTTCCCAGGCAAGAACACTGGAGTGGGTTGCCATTTCCTCCTCCAGAGGGGATCTTTCCAACCCAGGGATCAAACCTGTGTCTCCTGCATTTGCAGGTGGATTCTTCACTACTGTCAAATCAATTTTCCAAGTACCAGAAAATTTGGAAAATCCATCTGTGGTTGATGAACTACACCTTTTGCATGTTTTGTGTGAACATACTGAAAAAAATCCACATTATTTTCTAACTATAGGCTCCATACTTCATTTGTCTTTTTAAAAGACTAGCCTAGATTTACATTTTAAAATATATATTCTACAGCATAAGTATTAATTGATTAATAAGAAATCCACAGAGATAGAAGAAACACACATGAAATAAGTTCTTATTGCTTTTTTATCATCATTTCCTTTATTTAACCACATTATCTATAGTTCTACTTATATTCTTTAATTTTGAAAACATTCCTATGATTTAATATCAAGTCAACTGAATCACCAGGCTTATCTTATTCTTAAAATACAACTATGTGGTCAAATCTAGTTTGAGATAGATTTTTTAGTGAGTCTGTAATAAAAAATTTGAATAAAAGATCATTTATAAATGTATGTGTTAAACATTCTTTGACATTTATTTCTATTCATCTTGACAGTAAAAAAGTTTCAAACATGGAAATGGACAGAAAAGTACAATGAACAAGTCCAACTTAAATAATCACTTAAACTTAAGTCATGCAAGGAACGTTTATTAGAAGGACTTGAAATTACGTGGGGAAAAGCTATGACAATTGGCAGATTATGATTCAAGTACCTGTAAATTTTTATGACACTGTAATGTTTTAGAAAACGTAAGAGTAGGGAATCCATATGCTATTCGGTTTAGGATAAATTAATAAAATTCTGCATATTATTATCTACTTTACTGATATTTTGTGGTGTCTTCAGTTAAATTCAAAGTACTGTAAATCAGTTCAGCAATAGTTACTGAAATAAAGAGAAGGAAGATAAAACCTTGAATAAATGTACCAAGAGAAAAACATTACATCTTGGCATGTTTATAGTTCAACAGGACATTAAGTTAGCAATTTAGCAAAAAGTGAGCCTTCCAAAATATTTAAAAGAACTGATTTACTCTTTCATATAAACAGGCTAGTGATTTCTTTAAAGTTCTCATCTATACGTGGACTTTAATTTCTTGCTGAAGCCATGGATAGCTTACTGCACACTAGGTAACCCATTACCTCTCTTCTTAAAGCCAGAATTGCTATGGTTTTTCTTAAGATCAAATATGTGGTTTTGGTGGTTTTGCCATATGAAAATAAAGCAAGGCTACTTTTCCAGAGTCTGCTATTTATCTCTTAAAAAAAAAAAAAAAAAGCCCACTAAAGTTTGACTGACACTAATTTCCAGAACAAGATACCCTAGAAACTCCAGTTTATCTCATAAAATCATAACAGACAGGGTTTGTGATGTCCCCTCTGCAAGATTCTTTATTCTGTCAGTTTATAGCATTTGAAATGACGGAAAGAGATGCGTTCCTTTCATATGCCATCCAGAAGAACAGAACCTGTCACCAACAATGTAATGTGCTGTGTATTATCACTCTGAGTGATCCGGAGGCCCAGAGACTGTCATCTTTTTAGACTGTACAAGTCAACACAAATAAAACTGAGGAGGCAAATGATAATGTCTGAGATAGAGCTAGGCTCATTCTGGCCATTACTTTTTATTCAAACCTTACAGATGACATGATGTGAAAAATGAGCCTGTGTCTAGCTCAGTGCCCATTAGTGTGTGAGCACATTATCTTCCACTTTTCACATTGAATCTCTCTGTACTCACTCTGCCAGTTAGAGCTCGGCAGCCTGTCAGCTGAAAGGGGTTTGGATTCCTCTTCTTTTCATTTTTAAATTAATTGTAGTTTATTATAAATAAACAGTAATACTACCTTTCTTTTGATAAATTGCAATGATTTGAGCTACTCATTCAAAAAACTATTCACAGTATTTCCTAATGCTTCTTAAAGATTATTCTTCTGTATCTAAATAATTAGATTGGCAACATCCCAGTATTTTGAACCAAAATAATCATTAAGAATAATTTAAAAAAAACTCAATAGAAATTCTATTTAAATAAATAAACTTAGTAGTTTAATCTGTATTGAAAGAGCATTTTGAGATAGAATTGCTCTGTCATTTTCTATGTATGGTAGAATCCATAGTTTTCTATATCTAAAAACCACAGGTATTCCCTATCAAAAATAGAACAAATACCATATTTTTGTGCTGTGTAAGACACCCAGGAATATTTTTTTTCCTATGGAAATTTAGTGCTGAAGAAAAGCCTGATGAATATTTTTACAGGCCTGTCAGTTGCCAGAATTTCATGTTGCCTCCATTGATGTAAAAGAAATATCTTTGTGCCTGGTGATGTGAAGAAATCAATTAATTTATCATATCACTCTTTAAGTGTCACATTATTGTGGCCAGTGGTAGCAAATTGAACTATGAAAATGTACTTTTTAACAACTCTATTGGATAGAAAACTTGACAGCCCTCAAAGTGTACAGTTGTCATCTTCAAAAGTAGCTGAAACACACACACACACACACACACACTTTGAATATAAGTCCATTTTTTGAAGAATTTTTAACATTTTTCACTAGCATATTCAATAGTTCAATAAAATTCTTAATTCTTTATCTTTAATCTTTTATTAGCCCTATTACCTTCAAAATATTCTTCAATTACTTGTATATAGAAGTAGGTACATTTGAAAAGTTTTCTTAAGGATAGAAATGTTAAACATGAGCTTTCTATGGATCAATTTTTAAAATTACAATGTGCTTCACTGAAATAGTAAAAAGCTAGTATCACATGTGACTTGAAAGATACAACTTGTGATTGCTTTAATAATTACTGAATATTTAGTTTTCCATTACACCACCACTTGCTATTGCCCTTATGTTGAATTATACTCCATCCTGTAGACACAGAAATCTGAGAATTTAAGAAAAAGTAGCTGAATTTCTTGTTAACAAACTTGAACTTAACAGGAGGTAACAGCATGTGTTATGATGAGCTTTGTTTTATGTTAGAGTCATCAGCCTTCCCCTTTTAGACTGAAGCATTGTTTGGATACCATAATTTCTTATATCAGAAAATGGTTTACAATGTTTTCAGTTCTCTTCTGAAATGTCAATGGGAGGCATTACTGTCTGTGCAGAAATTAAATGGTACCACATTGGAACAATGGTAGATGAAGAGTATTTATTTTAACTTTGTCTTCCATTTTCTTCTGCATGGATTATCATTGTGGGTTATTTATGGAGATAATGATGACTTGAATGTACAAAACTATGTGTACTGCCTGAGTGAGATATTAGAACTACCATGATGACTTTCTGTGGTGAATATTTTGTTCAGATATCACAAAGTTGGTGACATTAGTTGAAGTTTATTTTAAAATTCTGGTTCAAGTAATAAATTAGCTGTACCTTCAAATGAATAACCACCTTTGAGGGAAATGTGTAAAATACTGATATACAATGCATGATAAAATAAAATATTATACCATTTTTTAAAATTTGATGTTTTGAAGAGTTTTATGTTAATTAATGTTAACTATGTAACTATTTCATTTTACTTTGTCTAAAATCCAAAATATCCCACATGAACACAAATTAAGTTGGGATATTTCATTAAGTTTTAATTGTTCTGTAATTTTATTTTTTTTAAGAAACATGGAGATTGAAAGGAAATACAATGTTAAAATTGTATTTCAAAAAAGAAATTGCTTTTTAAAATTTGAGGACATACTTAAGCTCTGAGCTAGTAGAAGAGATTTTTTCCCATTCTTTATTGATGAATCTCAATTCTTTAATAAATTTCCCTGTGATGCTGTTCTCAATATATATATTTCAAAGAGTAGCTACTAATACTAAATTAGAGTGATATACTAGTTAACAGTGGAAAGATGTCATTAAATTTATTCAACTCACAGGCAAGATCAATTTGTTACCAGAAGGCACCCAAATAACAAATAATTCCTAGTAATTTAAATTTTGCTCCCAATTCCTTTTGCTTTCAGAATAAGCTTAATATATGTGACTATCATCATATTTTATTTTCATTTCAATTGAATTAAACAAAGCATTTTTATACTTTCAACTCCTGTGTAAGTGGTTTGTCTTCCACTAAAAATATTTCTAATTTATATTTTTGTCTTGATTTGGTCCTTTTTTTCTTTTTCATTCATTCTTTCTATTTTCCTTGTTCAGAAAAATGTCAAGTACTTGATCTACTGATTATATTCATTTTGAAGGATATACCTAACTGGTAACTTTCTGACCTTAAATAAGCCTAACTTTTTAAAGTGAAGTTCCAATATTCTTCTAAGGTTTATATACTCTTGGTTTTTTAGTTATTAGAAATTTTGTGAATTAGTTATTTTGCCAAAGATTAATGGATATTAAAAGGGAAGGGTTAGTTTTGTGAATCTCAAGACTATTACATTATTCAGTGCAGAGAATATCTGTAATGAATGTTAAATAACTTTATGCAAATTGTCCAAAAATATGCTGCTGCTGAGTCGCTTCAGTCGTGTCCGACTCTGTGCGACCCCAGGGACGGCAGCCCACCAGGCTCCCCCATCCCTGGGATTAAAACACAAATAAAAACAAAGAGTTCAGGTTTTGATTTTTTTTTTTATTTTAAAGGGAAGATCACAGGCTTTAAAGAAGAAGGAAAAAAAGATAGGATAGAGGAAAAAATAAAAAGAGAGACAGAGAAATGGTGAGAAAGAAACAGGGGAAAAAAGAATGAAGAAAGGAAGGAAGGGAGGGAAGGAGAAAGGAAGAAAGGAGGAAGGAAGAAAATATTTTGACTAAGAATTTTCCTTTGAGTAGCACTACTTTAGTAGTAGCTCATGGTAGTGATTTAGTTGCTAAGTCATGTCCGACTCTTGAGACCCCATGGACTGCAGGCTGTCAGGCTCCTATGTCCATGGATTCTCCAGGCAAGAATACTGGAGTGGGTTGCCATTTCCTTTTCCAGGGGATCTTCCTGACCCAGGGATCAAACCTGGGTTTCCTGCATTGCAAGCAGATTCTTTACCGACTGAGCTACAAGGGAAGCCCATAGATTTTAATATTTAATTTTCCCATTTTTTTCCTAAAAACTATTAATGTAGGTTTGCATTTCTCCTTTGACACAAGAATCATTTTATAAATGGTTTGCAATGAAAAGAAGGGAACTGAAAAGCAAAGGAGAAAAGGACAGATATACCCATTTGAATGCAGAGTTCCAAAGAATAGCAAGGAGAGATAAGAAACCTTTCCTCAGTGATCAATGCAAAGAAATAGAGGAAAACAATAGAATGGGAAAGACTAGAGATCTCTTCAAGAAAATTAGTG
This sequence comes from Ovis aries, assembly GCF_016772045.2. Taxonomy (NCBI): domain Eukaryota; kingdom Metazoa; phylum Chordata; class Mammalia; order Artiodactyla; family Bovidae; genus Ovis; species Ovis aries. The sequence goes on from NC_056055.1 coordinate 154,066,597, forward strand.
ATACCAAGAGAACATTTCATGCAAAGATGGCCTCAGTAAAGGACAGAAATGGTATGGTCCTAACAGAAGCAGGAGATATTAAGAAGGGGTGGCAAGAATACACAGAAGAACTATACAAAAAAAATCCTCAAGACCCAGATAATCACAAAGGTGTGATCACTCATCTAGAGCCAAATATCCTGGAATGTGAAGTCAGGTGGGCATTAGGCAGCATCTCTATGAACAAACGTAGTGGAGGGTATGGAATTCCAGTTGAGCTATTTCAAATCCTAAAAGATGATGCTGTGAAAGTGCTGTACACAATATGTCAGCAAATTTGAAAAATTCAACAGTGGCCACAGGACTGGAAAAGGTCAGTTTTCATTCCAATCCCAAAGAAATGCAAAGCCAAAGAATGCTCAAACTACCACATAATTGCAGTCATCTCACACGCTAGTAAAGTGATGCTTAAAATTCTCCAAGCCAGGCTTCAGCAGTACGTGAACCATGAACTTCCAGATGTTCAAGCTGGTTTTAGAAAAGGCAGAGGAACCAGAGATCAAATTGCCAACATCCACTGGATCATCGAAAAAGCAAGAGAGTTCCAGAATAATATCTACTTCTGCTTTATTGACTATGCCAAAGCCTTTGACTGTGTGGATCACAATAAACTGTGGAAAATTCTGAAAGAGATGGGAATACCACCTGATCTGCCTCTTTAGAAACCTGTATGCAGGTCAGGAAGCAACAGTTAGAGCTGGACATGAAGCAACAGACTGGTTCCAAATAGAAGAAGGAGTACGTCAAGGCTGTATATTGTCACCCTGCTTATTTAACTTCTATACAGAGTATGTCATGAGAAATACTGGGCTGGAGGAAGCACAGATGGAATCAAAATTGCTGGGAGAAATATCAATAACCTCAGATATGCAGATGACACCACCCTTATGGCAGAAATTCAAGAACTAAAAAGCCTTTTGATGAAAGTGAAAGAGGAGAGTGAAAACATTGGTTTAAAGCTCAACATTCAGAAAACGAAGATCATAGCATCCAGTCCCATCACTTCATGGAAATAGATGGGGAAACAGTGGAAACAGTGGCTGACTCTATTTTTCTGGACTCCAAAATCACTGCAGATGGTGACTGCAGCCATGAAATTAAAAGACGCTTACTCTTCGGAAGGAAAGTTATGACCAACCTAGATGGCATATTAAAAAGCAGAGACATTACTTTGCCTTCAAAGGTCCATCTAGTCAAGGCTATGGTTTTTTCAGTGGTCATGTATGGATGTGAGAGTTGGACTATAAAGAAAACTGAGCGCCGAAGAATTGATGCTTTTGAACTGTGGTGTTGGAGAAGACTCTTGAGAGTCCCTTGAACTGCAAGGAGATCAGCCCTGGGTATTCATTGGAAGGACTGATGCTGAAGCTGAAACTCCAGTACTTTGGCTACCTTATGCTAAGGGCTGACTCATTTTAAAGACCCTGATACTGGGAAAGATTGAGGGCAGGAGGAGAGAGATGACAGAGAATGAAATGTTTGGATGGCATCCCCAACTCAATGGACATGGGTTTGGGTAAACTGCGGGAGTTGGTGATGGACAGGGAGGCCTGGCGTGCTGCGGTTCATGGGGTAGCAAAGAGTCGGACATAACTGAATGACTGAACTGAACTGAATGACCAGATATAAACAACTTGATTAGAGTTTGTTATTAATTTCTTCTTTACTTGCAGTGTCATGTATCATAATGCTAATATTTTTGCATTTAGCAAAATAAAATGAATCTGTGACAAAATATTCAATTTCTGTATATTTTCCATGTGTTCATGAAGACATACTCTCTATTGTCAAATGTGTTATCATGTTGATCAATTATATAGGTATTATTTCATAAGTATTATCAGCCAACTCAGACTGATAAACTAAAGTCTATTATTTCTAGTCAGAGATAACGTTGGTAAAATACTCACTTATTTCACAGATGCCTACATTGCATATATCATGGAATAACAGAAGAGCCCATAAGTATTTAGCATGCAGGAAGAGCCCCAAATGTAAGAATGATGTTGAATAAATATAGTTTATCAATATTCAAAAAATGCACTATCCTGCGGCTCATGCTCTTATCAACTGTGGGAACTGAGAGAACACAGTAGACATTGTCAACATGGAAACAGAAAGCCTGAGAAAGAGGCATCCTTTCATACTCTGCCAGTTCCTCTCACAGCCATGCTTCCCATTTTCCATTTCTTCCTCCTTGATTGATTTCTTTCTGTAAAATATCCTTCAGAATCCTATTTACATGGTTTGTGGGGGACAGTCTTGGTACTTCTTTTTTTTTTTTTTTTTGGTTTGAGGATGTCATTATTTTTTTCTTTACTCTCTTTTTCCTTTTTAAATTTCTAGATTTATTTTGGTTGCACTCTGTGGCATGTGAGACGCTAGTTCCCCAATCAGGGATCAAATCCATGCCCCTGCATTGCAAGGCTACTGAACCACGAGAGAAGTCCTTTTCCTTACTCTTGAATAACAGTTTATAAACATATAGAATTTTATAATTATTTTTCTTAGCACTATATATGTTGCAAAGAATGTTAAGGTATCAGTTGTGTAAAGACATTTGGTAATATGATTGCTATTCTGTAAGGTAAATTTATTTTTTTTCCCTGATATTTTAAAAGATCTTTCTTTTTATGTTTAATGTTCTACAATTTTAATACAATGTATTCTGTGAATTTGTAAACTTATTATGAACAAGACTATTTTCCAAACCTGAAGATTCATTTATTTATTAATGCTAAATTATTATCTCTGTCTTCTTCTTGTATTGTGCTGTGCTGTGCTTAGTCATGTCTGACTCTTTGTAGTCCCAAGTACTATAGTTTACCACGTTTCACTGTGCATGCAATTTTCCAGGCAGGAATACTGGAGTAGGTTGCCAGTTCCTGCTCCAGGGGATCCTCCCAACCTACGGATTGAACTCATCTCTTGCTTCTCCTGCATTGACAGGTGAATCCTTTACCACCAATTATAAATATAATAGAAATGGGAAAATGTCTATGATATAAAAACTACTTGCAGACAGTTTTTCAATAAAGGAAATGTAGTGGACTACCTTAGAGCGGAAGACTGGGTCTAGAGAAGTTTATTTTGGTGTTTTCTTTCTGTGCTTTTGCTCCTCAATTTCACTAAATTGTTCACATTAGACAGAATTTACTCTATAAAGTATGATAGGGTGTTTTGATAAAATAAAAACAATTAAGAAATATTTTGAAGAAATTATTAGAAAAATGTTAGCAAAAATTATTTATATATATCAAGGCTCTAACTGCTTGCAATTATTGCATTAAATAGGTTAACTTTTTTCTATTATGTCTGAACCCTTTAAAAAGATCATTTTAGGTGATTCCTTACCTTTAATTTTTAAAATGAGCTCTGTATTTTAACTATCACTTTGTTGGATGGTAAATTTCTTAAATGCAATAGATATCATTCATTAACATATCAATATGCTAATGTTTCCATTAATGTGAGTTCACTTTAACAGTCTGTTGTGGGTTTGTAAGGTCTTTTGAAAGACTAATAAAAATTGCAATTGAAGAATTTATATTTTTCATCTTTGGTTTTATAGAGCAAATTCGCTACCTTATTTCTTTTGTAGCTGTGGAAACATAAAAGGCAACTTGCAAAAGATTTTGCACATCTGTTACAATGCAACTGGTCTCTGCTGTCCACCACAGTGAAGTGCAAAAGATTCCATCACAGACTATTTACCAGATTGTTAATTTCCTTTCCAGATGGTGGTGCAGACAGTTTTATGGACTGTATGACTTTTTTAGCCAATTTAAGAAAAGTTTTTTTCCAAGAAGACAAGTTCTATTCTAAGCCATGACATAAAATATAGAGATCTTACACTGGACTCATCACTACCTGACCCCATCTAGTTCAACACTCATCAATGGCATATTCTTTCTCAGGAAGAAAAAGAGAGAAAATCCCAATACATAAAGTTTATTTGTCAACCATTCAGCTTTCTAATCCATTTTATTTATTTTCTATCATCGTAGTCTCTTTCTAAATATATAAAACATAACAAGGAAGCTATACAGATACTAATAAGTGAATACGATTTATACATGTCCATGTAAAATAAGTTCCTGTCTTTTTAAATTGATTTTTGTTATAGAAAAAAGAGAGAATCATTTTTAAATGGGGTACAATCAGGAGGATTATAGAAAGAGAACCCTTGACATTCTGTAAATTCTTTACTGTTTATAATTGTATTTCTTTGTGTCTGTGCTGGGTCTTCGTTGCTGCATGGGCTTTTCTCCGGTTGCGTCAAGTGGGGGCTACTCTCTAGTTGTGCAGCACGGGCTCCTCATCGTGGTGGCTTCTCTTTTCACAAAGCACAGTCTCTAGGGTGTGCTAGCTTCAGTAGCTGCGGCATGTGGGGTCAGTAGTTGTGGCTCCTCAGCTCTAGAGTGCAGGCTCAATAGTTGTGGCACATGGGCTTGGTTGTTGCAAGACATGTGGAATTTTCCCAATCAGGGCTCAAACCTGTGTCTCCTACATTGGCAGGTGGATTCTTTACCACTGAGCCACAGGCAAGCCTGAAGCCTGACATTTTGTAAATTCTAAAAGAATATACAAATTATACTCATTGATACTTACTATTTTCCATTTTGTGGAGGCTTAGCTTGAAAAATCAGTTCTTTGCCAGTCTTAAACAAATAGAAAATTAGTAATATATTATATATTTATATATTAAATATTTACTATATATGCTATATATATATATAAATAAATATATATTCCTTAATAAGTAAGTTTGGTGCAACATTTAAAAATAATGCACTAAAATAAGTAAATAAGCATTTGTAGATTTTATATTAAAACACTCAAAGAAATGTTGAACTACAAAGTTGCCTTTATCTCCATAATCTCAGATCAAAAGCAGAGATGCAAGCAGCCTGGGGAAGAAATCAGAAAATACATCCTTTAACCATTTGCCTGGTATTCTGGTGTTACCCATTTGTAAAACACAGGGAAGCCAAGAAAGCAAGTTGTCCACTTTGTAGGTCAACATCTCTGAAGAAAATGGGATAGACAATAAATCAGAAGAGGCCCAGAAAAGTAGAACAAAAATGCGGATAACATTTGTGGTTGCTGTTGGTAATGAAAATTCATGAATGTTTCTAGTTGTTCTCTTTGCTTTCTATATTTTTGTTCAAAGTAAATACAATTTCATATGTGACTTAGAAACTTTAACAGCCTTTGGAATCATCTGACTTGGGTGTCAGCCCTATAATATAAAAAATAGAAAACAAAGAGGTATACTAATTTGATGAAAAGTCTTGAATATAAAGGTAGCTTGTCTGTTCTGAAGGGAAGGAATATTATATGGAACATACATTATCCTCTAAACCAAAGGTCAGTAAACCATTTTTTTCTCCTTTTTTTTGTAAAGAGTAAATACTTAAGGATTGAGTTGTAAGGTCTCTTTCACGACTGTTCATTTTCACCACTTTAGCCACACAGCAGCCATAGATGATAAACCAACAAATGAATGTTACTATGAGCCAGTAAACTTTTATTCTGATTTTTTTCCAACCATTTTAAAATATAAAAATCTAAATTCATGAAATGTGTAGAAATCAATGGCAGGCCATATTTGGCATTCAAGCTATGGCTTTCTGACCCTTACTATACATTAGTGTGTTAGTCACTTGGTCATGTTCGACTCTTTGAGACCCCATGGACTGTAGCCCTCTAGGCTCCTCTGTCCATGGAATTCTCTAGGTAAGAATACTGGAGTGGGTAGCCAGTCTCTTCTTCAGAGGACCTTCCCAACTCAGGGATTGAATCTGGGTATCCTGAATTGCAGGCAGATTCTTTACCATCTGAGCCACATTAATGGCCTTCAAAATCAGGTGTGCACATTTTTGGGGAGAAAAGGAATGTGGTGAGAGGAAGACTATTCACTGGAGAGCAAACAATCATAATATGATTTTTCTACATTTTTCCACATTTCATTTTTGTATGTGTTATAATTATGTGTTTAATATAGCAATGGCTAATATCAATAAATATGTTTATTAGGTATACTAAGTTTTTTTAACTGGTACAAAACACAATCCAAAATTTTTCTGATTACAACACTAACATAGCTTCACCTACTGGTAAAAGAAACACTTGGACTTAGAAATATGTATTCTAGATGAGATAAAAGGTTTTCAAAATATTACCTACAAGTACTGGTCTCTCAACCTCCAGGAAAATTACAAGGGTGACATATTATCTTGAATACTTATATAGCACACATTCTCCACCTCTGTTTCAGCTTTTAGTTTATCATTCGGTATTTTGCTCATTATCCAGCTCTGAAGTGTCTTAATATGTGTCTTTCTATTAATCCCTTTTCTAGAAATTATCCCGGAAAGGCAATGACACCCCACTCCAGTACTCTTGCCTGGAAAATCCCATGGACGGAGGAGCCTGATAGGCTGCAGTCCATGGGGTCGCTAAGAGTCGGACACGACTGAGCGACTTCACTTTCACTTGTCACTTTCATGCATTGGGGAAGGAAATGGCAACCCACTCCAGCGTTCTTGCCTGGAGAATCCCAGGGATGGGGGAGCCTGTTGGGCTGCCGTCTGTGGGGTCGCACGGATTTGGACACGACAAGCGACTTGGCAGCAGCAGCAGCAGCAGCAGCAGCAGCAGAAATTATCCACTGGGCTATTCCTTTATCCGTTCTCCAATTCCAGGCTGATTGGAAGAAAGCATAGTTTTAATATATGCAAAATTTTTTTTAAAAAAATCCTGGAAATGCATATTTACTTGCAATAAATAACTTATAATGGTAGGTTGATGAGTGTCCTCGTCTAGCATTTGCTTCAATTTTATCACCTACATACATCTTCAGAAAATGAGGATGGGAAAGTAGGTGCTGAAGATTTGAATAGAAAGGAAACCCATTATGGACATAGAAATTCCCATGGTAACTTTCTTAAACCTGAGTAGTTCACTATGGAGCTTCACCTAGACAATCCAGGTTGGTCACTGAGCCTCCAGATTCAGTTCCTGCATTATTTTGCAACTGGTGCAATGTGGAAATATCTTCTTCTTTTTTTTACATCTAATCATCAATACTGTTTAAACTTAGTTTTTATTTGGATCGAATCCATTCAATTTTTCATTGACTGAAGCATAATATTAAAATTTTTTTATCTCTTTACAGCAAGTAGAATTTATGCATATGTGTTATGAATCACATTTTAAATGTTTTCCAAAGAAGAAATATTCATGTTCTTCATGAGATATTCAGATTTCATCTTCCTTCTTGTGTTGATCTCCTATGGTTATCAGAAAGTCAACCTCCCCCACCCCACTCAAGTAATTTAACCTTTTTTTACTCCTACTTCCTTTTTATTTCCTACTTAAGTGCATCATTTTCATCAGGTTGAAAAATAGGTGTTTACACACACACAGACACTACACACACACATAAAGTACATTTATTTTTTGCAAATTAAAATTGCTTTTTGCCACTAATTTTTTTGATAGGAAAACTAATTTTATAGTATAAGAAAAAATTTATCAAATTATTTTGTGTGTCAGTATTGGCAATAGCAAATTTATGCTAAAATTATTCAATTATTTAGCATAAATTATGATTATTAGTCCAATAGCATGATGGCAACTCCTTGATTTTTTTATGATAAATCCAGTATTGTTGCTTTTATTGTATTATATTAAGAAAAGACAAAGCCCTTATTTTATCTTGATGTTCTTTGAATTGATTTTAACTGTACCATGTGTGAAATTCAAACCATTTTCCCTTCTCTAGGTCTATATTTGCAGAGATTAAATCTTCTAGTACAAAAATTCTTCTAAGAATGTTCTGCATATTTGGGAAATAAAGGGAAGAAACAAAAGAAGGAAAGAAGGAAGGGAGGGAGGGAGGAAAGAAGAAAGGAAGGGATCTGAAATTGAAGCTACTTTACCCAGCAGCTTTAAACAGTTACCTTTTACTCAAGGCCTGAGATCTAGCCAAGCCCATACACCATGACTATTCATCAGTGCTGTTTAAACGCGTGAAAGTTGAGAGCAATGACTTGGTAATTCTGAATTCACCTGCTGAGCTCATCTAGTCATTATTTGGAACTTTACAGTCTCCCACATTACACATGCATGCACTGCACCGTCATTTACAGATGCAATGAGAGAAACCCTGGTAAGATGAGTCTTTGGGAGAAGAAAAGGCATATAACAAATACAAAAATTAAAACACTCGGGAATAAGGTAAATACTGAGAGTAAGAACTGGGAATGAGACAAATATTGGATTAAGACAAATACTGCTGCAGATTCCAGTGTCAATTCTAACAGTGCTCATAAAGATTGGGTTGTGTTGACTATTGAAGATGAGTAGCTAAAGCAGAAAGCAAAAAAAAAAAAAAAAAAAATCTTCTAGGCAGAATCCTATGTCACTGAACATTTTTACTCAGGTGACTTAAGTTATCAGATTATTAAAATAAAATTAAGCTCAGGTGGTTGTACCTTTAAAGATTATAATGCCTAATAAATTAATATAATGAATAAATTTAAATTGACAGCTAATAGTAATATGTGAAAGTCTTCTGAGTCTCTAAAGTATTTCTATTTATTTTTTTATTATTGAGAGGTAAACTAGACTCAAATATTTCACATTTATTCAGAATTTTAAGTCTAAATACAGGTATTAACACATACAGGTAATATTAATATTAAACTTATAAGCCTACCTTATTTTATTATCATAATGTATTTTAATATATTCAAGTATAATGCCATGATTTAACCCTCTTAAATATTCATTTAAGAATATTTCTATCAGAAGAAATTAGAGAGGCAGACTAGTGTAGTGGTTAAAGTCTAGGCTCTGAAACCAGACTGTTTGAATTTAAATGCAGATTCTGCCCTCTCTGAGATGTGGATCTTTGGACATAAGTCAATTCAAAAGGAGTATCTGGTCTGTCTTTCTTTCTCCTTTTTTTTAAAACCTGATCTTTCATATCACAGCTTGCCCAGATATGGGGCAGAAGTGGGGAGAAAGGCTGGGGCTTGAAATCTGATAGTCATCAAACATCAAAAATGGAGTCACTCTTTATTACCTTGGATTATTTTAAGAATTGATTGAGTTGATTTTTCTAATGCTCACGACAATGCCTGACACTCAGAAAATTCTCAGTAGATGTTAGCTGTATTTGATCAAAGATGCTGAATTAGAATGTGACTTACATATATGGCAGTGAGGGGAAATGAGACAGTCATGATCAGAGGTTAAGTGTCCTTGACAAGAATGATGATTGTGAGCACAAAACACTGAAGGATACAACTGAAAGGCATAAAATGGAACTGGAAGGGAGAACACATAGATACCATGTTCTATTCGTCATACCATAGCTTCTTAGGAAAATAATTAATTGTACCATGTACACTTCCTGTATGTTGCAATCAAGTTAATGTAGTCACAGTTCAGAAATAACCTTGTAAGTTAATTATGCTCCTTTCAGTATAGAATTATGGGCAGTGCTTCACAAGGAGAATGGTTAAAGACTTAAAATCAACAGAGAAAAACTCCAAACCAAAAATAACTAAACACATATCCTTCTTTGAAACCAAGAGAAATATAGTTAACTTATAAGTTGTGCCCTCATATTGTCACATATGCACAAGTAGAAAACAGTGGGTTTTGGTCTCTGTTTAGTAGATGTGAAATACAAAGCCATTCTTGGTCTTTGTAAGCCATTAAAGCATATATTTACCTTGGTTATCTTGGGAATATGATAGACTTGAAATAGTTGTCATCTAAAAGACACCAGATACTGTTCTCACTTCTAAACCTTTCCTAGAGATTGGAAACATCCTATGTCCTGGAATTTCCTGGACCAAAGAAGCTGTGAAATCAGTATCAGTATTCATTCAGTTGCTCAGTCATGTCCGACTCTTTGTGACCCCATGAACTGCAGCATGCCAGGCCTCCCTGTCCATCATTAAATCCTGGAGTCCACCCAAACCCATGTCCATTGAGTCGGTGATGCCATCCAACCATCTCATCCTTGGTTGTCCCCTTCTCCTCCTGCCCTCAATCTTTCCCAGCATCAGGATCTTTTCCAATGAGTCAGCTCTTCGCATCAGGTGGCCAAAATATTGGAGTTTCAGCTTCAACATCAGTCCTACCAATGAAGGACTGATCTCCTTTAGGATGGACTGGTTGGATCTCCTTGGAGTCCAAGGGACTCTCAAGAGTCTTCTCCAACACCAAAGTTCAAAAGCATCAATTCTTTGGTGCTCAGCTTTCTTTATAGTCCAACTTGCATTCATAAATGACCACTGGAAAAAACCATAGCCTTGACTAGACGGATCTTTGTTGACAAAGTAATGTTTCTGCTTTTTAATATGCTGTCTAGGTTGGTCATAACTTTCCTTCCAAGGAGTAACCGTCTTTTAATCTCCTGGCTGCAATCACCATCTGAAGTGATTTTGGAATCAAGTTGATATTAAACTAGTTTCCAATGTACATTACCTCCATAACCCTCTACCCTTGGAGTCTGGCAGTGTAGACAAATTCCAGTGTAGAATATGCTCCACATTCGATTCTTGACGCTCAGATTCTACCTCACATCACATAGATACATTAAGGATATATTTACAAGGAATATATTTTTAAAAATCTATATTTAACTTAAATATGCTAAATATTGTGTCAGTGTTCTAGGAATTTAAGTGGAATGTGAAGGTCTTTAGTTCACTATAAGATAAATATATGTTACATTGTACAACTGCAGGTGACACTGAGAGACTTCTTAGAGATCCAACGAGAACTGGTAGGTGTAATAATCAAAATAGAGAATTGAGTATTTTTATTTATTAGATACTGAGATGGCTTGTGTTAACATTTAGCATTCTATAAAACCTACGTTTCCTTTAATAGTATCAGTATACTCCCATCACCCAAGCTTAAAAATTTGAATACACATTTGTTTAGATCCTAAATATTATTTGCCATAGAAGTCTAGGTCAAAACTTAGGGATTAAATTTCACATTGATTACTCTAACTCTATGGGAATTCTCTAAACTAATGTATTTTGTATTTGCTGTTTTCTTTTAGCTGCTTTCTCTGCCATATATAATATATTTAAGCATCTTTCTTTTTTGATACCTTAAGCATTGTTGTTATGTGACCCATATTTTATTCTTAAACTTCCAAATTGTGATGTTATCCTAAGGCTACATCTTTGTTCTTTACCCATTTTCTTTGATGAATTCATTCACTTCTATAGTTTCAACAAAGGTATTATTTCTAACTTCAAATTCTCCCTGGAAACCCAGTTATACATCACTCAGTGACCAACTGGTTAACTATTAGTACTTCAAAGTCAACCTGTGTAATTACAGATAGCTTAGCTTCATGCTGACTCCTCTCTGGATTTCTTTATTTCATTTAATGGAATTATGCTTCTCCACTCAACCAACCTGAAATAGAGTCTTTGTTTCTCTCTCTGTCTAGAAAACAATCACACTTTAAGTGTTTGTGTGTGTATGTGTGTGTGTGTGTATGTGTGTGTGTTTTAATAGCTGGAATGTCTTTTACATCTATTCCTTTTTACAATTTCTGTTACTCTCACCTTAGTTCTATTAGCGATTGCTTTTCCACAAGATCACTCAAACAGCCTCTTCACTAGTTCCACCCACCTAAAATCTCTTTTCTTTATTAATACCACACATTGTGTCAAGCTAAATATTTCTAAAGAACAATAGCCCTGCTGGAAAAATATTCACTATCAAATCCTGTTCTCCCTGAACTTCAAAGCCCCAGCTTGCCTTTCAGTCTGTGTCTAATAACTCATTTACATACACTAAATGCTTCCCCCAAATTACACTAAACATGTTCCCCTAAACATTCCCCTTTCTTTGAAGTCCCACAGCTTGTACCTTCTTTTACTTTCTTTGTTATTTCCCATCAGTTATAACCCTGATTGTAAAAAAATATAACAATCTATAGAGGTCCAGATCAAATACTATTATCCCAATAATGCATTCTTTAATTCTCCTTTCCAAGCTGAAGATAATTTCTTAATATCCATTTTACTTTGTTTTTCTATTTTTAAGTAAAAAATTGCAGGATTTTTAATTACCGTTATCTGTCTTCATAAGTTCCCCTTTAATAGGATGTTAGCTCCTCAAAACAAGAATTTTGACTTAGTTACTGACTGTGTATCTCCCATGGACAAGCATGATGCCTTTCCTGAAATAGGCAAAATTTAAATGTTTTTTGTGAGTGTATAAATAACTTAATGTTGTAAAGTCTTCTAATATAAGAAACAAAACCCCATTTGTATAATGAGGATAAAGTAATTGAACAAGTTCATACAACTTGTTACTGGCAGAGCTAAGCCAGAATGCCAACACACAGAAGAAAAATAAGAATAATTTATGTTTGCTAGTCCCTATTTCCAGTGCCATATTAGTCAGGATTTTGTTCAGTTATAAATGCATGAAAATACCACTGCAGATAATAGCAATATGCAGACATTTAGAAGGAAAGTATAGATTAAAGATACTGATCAAATATTTAAGACCATTTGATTGGTACTTTTATACTTGAAAGCAAATTTGAACAGATATAAAGTATTTTCATTTTCCAGAAACCTCAATTGAACTGCTTATGTGGAGAGTCACCAATTACCCAGGGACCAATTAGCCTGTTTATGGATTATTTACACCCTGTGGATTCTTCCTCTTCACTTTTCTCCTCATGCCTGCCTTTTGACTACTTCACAATTGTTAGAAGATATTAAAGAACTACTAAAATGTAAAACTCCAGAAAAAAAGTATGAGTCTGTTATTGTATGTTAAGCAGAATTGAGCTATTATTAGTTGGCTAAGTCTTTTGAATGAAATATCAGACAGTTAAGCCAAAGTATAATTAATCACAAAAAGTTTCAAATTTATTTTAATTACCCAGGTTGTTTCATTTTAAAAGCTCAAACTAGTAGAATATTCTGATTTAGCAATAATAATTCAAATCAAATTGGGATATTATTCAATATTTTATTTTATACTATCCTGTATATTCACAGTTTGCTAAGAGCTTGTCCAAAGAACTTTACTATGGTTCATATGAACTTTTGTTCTCAATCTAGAATATTCCTGTGCAGTTTCTTCCCTGACAGTTCCCACTGATGTGCTTCTATTCATAGGGAAGTTCTCAATACAATTGAAAAAAAAAAATCCATCTTAACTCCTAACATGTACTTTTCTATTTATGTACAGTTGGAAGGTATCCTAAAAAATAAATTTGTAATGTTGCCCATTGGGGACATGACTCTTCATACTTGAATTTCATTTTTGCAGAAAGGAATTTACCTGAGCACATTTTAAACTTTTTTTTTTTTTTAATCCTCTGCTGTGTCCTCTGTCATTTTGGGCCAACTCCATGTTGGCAATCTCTGTGGAGTTTTCTCTTTTCCCTGGAGGTCTCTGCTATGTTTCATGAACATAATGCAGAATTTCCCCTCTCAGCTCTCCTGTAACTATTCGTTTATCTCTAAGAATAAAATTCTATTCTTTTTTTTTTCTTTTTTTTTTTTTTTAAATTTTAAAATCTTTAATTCTTACATGCATTCCCAAACATGAACCCCCCTCCCACTTCCCTCCCCATAACATCTTTCTGGGTCATCCCCATGCACCAGCCCCAAGCATGCTGCATCCTGCGTCAGACATAGACTGGCGATTCAATTCACATGATAGTATACATGTTAGAATGTCATTCTCCCAAATCATCCCACCCTCTCCCTCTCCCTCTGAGTCCAAAAGTCCGTTATACACATCTGTGTCTCTTTCCCTGTCTTGCATACAGGGTCGTCATTGCCATCTTCCTAAATTCCATATATATGTGTTAGTATACTGTATTGGTGTTTTTCTTTCTGGCTTACTTCACTCTGTATAATCGGCTCCAGTTTCATCCATCTCATCAGAACTGATTCAAATGAATTCTTTTTAACGGCTGAGTAATACTCCATTGTGTATATGTACCACAGCTTTCTTATCCATTCATCTGCTGATGGACATCTAGGTTGTTTCCATGTCCTGGCTATTATAAACAGTGCTGCGATGAACATTGGGGTACATGTGTCTCTTTCAATTCTGGTTTCCTCGGTGTGTATGCCCAGAAGTGGGATTGCTGGGTCATAAGGTAGTTCTATTTGCAATTTTTTAAGGAATCTCCACACTGTTCTCCATAGTGGCTGTACTAGTTTGCATTCCCACCAACAGTGTAGGAGGGTTCCCTTTTCTCCACACCCTCTCCAGCATTTATTGCTTGCAGATTTTTGGATCGCAGCCATTCTGACTGGTGTGAAGTGGTACCTCATTGTGGTTTTGATTTGCATTTCTCTAATAATGAGTGATGTTGAGCATCTTTTCATGTGTTTGTTAGCCATCCGTATGTCTTCTTTGGAGAAATGTCGATTTAGTTCTTTGGCCCATTTTTTGATTGGGTCGTTTATTTTCTGGAGTTGAGCTGCATAAGTTGCTTGTATATTTTTGAGATTAGTTGTTTGTCAGTTGCTTCATTTGCTATGATTTTCTCCCATTCAGAAGGCTGTCTTTTCACCTTGCTTATATTTTCCTTTGTTGTGCAGAAGCTTTTAATTTTAATTAGATCCCATTTGTTTATTTTTGCTTTTATTTCCAGAATTCTGGGAGGTGGATCAAAGAGGATCCTGCTGTGATTTATGTCTGAGAGTGTTTTGCCTATGTTCTCCTCTAGGAGTTTTATAGTTTCTGATCTTACATTTAGATCTTTAATCCATTTTGAGTTTATTTTTGTGTGCGGTGTTAGAAAGTGATCTAGTTTCATTCTTTTACAAGTGGTTGACCAGTTTTCCCAGCACCACTTGTTAAAGAGATTGTCTTTACTCCATTGTATATTCTTGCCTCCTTTGTCAAAGATAAGGTGTCCATATGTGTGTGGATTTATCTCTGGGCTTTCTATTTTGTTCCATTGATCTATATGTCTGTCTTTGTGCCAGTAGCATACTGTCTTGATGACTGTGGCTTTGTAGTAGAGCCTGAAGTCAGGCAAGTTGATTCCTCCCGTTCCATTCTTCTTTCTCAAGATTGCTTTGGCTATTCGAGGTTTTTTGTATTTCCATACAAATCTTGAAATTATTTGTTCTAGTTCTGTGAAAAATGTGGCTGGTAGCTTGATAGGGATTGCATTGAATTTGTAAATTGCTTTGGGTAGTATACTCATTTTCACTATATTGATTCTTCCAATCCATGAACATGGTATATTTCTCCATCTATTAGTGTCCTCTTTGATTTCTTTCATCAGTGTTTTATAGTTTTCTATATATAGGTCTTTAGTTTCTTTAGGTAGATATATTCCTAAGTATTTCATTCTTTTCGTTGCAATGGTGAATGGAATTGTTTCCTTAATTTCTTTTTCTACTTTCTCATTATTCGTGTATAGGAATGCAAGGGATTTCTGTGTGTTGATTTTATATCCTGCAACTTTACTATATTCATTGATTAGTTCTAGTAATTTTCTGGTGGAGTCTTTAGGGTTTTCCATGTAGAGGATCATGTCATCTGCAAACAGTGAGAGTTTTACTTCTTCTTTTCCAATTTGGATTCCTTTTATTTCTTTTTCTGCTCTGATTGCTGTGGCCAAAACTTCCAGAACTATGTTGGATAGTAGCGGTGAAAGTGGACACCCTTGTCTTGTTCCTGACTTTAGGGAAATGCTTTCAATTTTTCACCATTGAGGATAATGTTTGCTGTGGGTTTGTCATAGATAGCTTTTATTATGTTGAGATATGTTCCTTCTATTCCTGCTTTCTGGAGAGTTTTTATCATAAATGGATGTTGAATTTTGTCAAAGGCCTTCTCTGCATCTATTGAGATAATCATATGGTTTTTATTTTCAATTTGTTAATGTGGTGAATTACATTGATTGATTTGCGGATATTGAAGAATCCTTGCATCCCTGGGATAAAGCCCACTTGGTCATGGTGTATGATCTTTTTAATGTGTTGTTGGATTCTGATTGCTAGAATTTTGTTGAGGATTTTGCATCTATGTTCATCAGAGATATTGGCCTGTAGTTTTCTTTTTTTGTGACATCTTTGTCAGGTTTTGGTATTAGGGTGATGGTGGCCTCATAGAATGAGTTTGGAAGTTTACCTTCCTCTGCAATTTTCTGGAAGAGTTTGAGTAGGATAGGTGTTAGCTCTTCTCGAAATTTTTGGTAGAATTCAGCTGTGAAGCCATCTGGACCTGGGCTTTTGTTTGCTGGAAGATTTCTGATTACAGTATCAATTTCCGTGCTTGTGATGGGTCTGTTAAGATTTTCGATTTCTTCCTGGTTCAGTTTTGGAAAATTGTACTTTTCTAAGAATTTGTCCATTTCTTCCACGTTGTCCATTTTATTGGCATACAACTGCTGATAGTAGTCTCTTATGATCCTTTGTATTTCTGTGTTGTCTGTTGTGATCTCTCCATTTTCATTTCTAATTTTATTGATTTGATTTTTCTCTCTTTGCTTCTTGATGAGTCTGGCTAATGGTTTGTCAATTTTATTTATCCTTTCAAAGAACCAGCTTTTGGCTTTGTTGATTTTTGCTATGGTCTCTTTTGTTTCTTTTGCATTTATTTCTGCCCTAATTTTTAAGATTTCTTTCCTTCTACTAACTCTGGGGTTCTCCAACTCTTCCTTTTCTAGTTGCTTTAGTTGTAGAGTTAGGTTATTTATTTGACTTTTTCTTGTTTCTTGAGGTATGCCTGTATTGCTATGAACTTTCCTCTTAGCACTGCTTTTATAGTGTCCCACAGGTTTTGGGTTGTTGTGTTTTCATTTCATTAGTTTCTATGCATATTTTGATTTCTTTTTGATTTCTTCTGTGATTTGTTGGTTATTCAGAAGTGTGTTGTTCAACCTCCATATGTTGGAATTTTTAATAGTTTTTCTCCTGTAATTGAGATCTAATCTTAATGCATTATGGTCAGAAAAGATGCTTGGAATGATTTCGATTTTTTGAATTTATCAAGTTTAGATTTATGGCCCAGGATGTGATCTATCCTGGAGAAGGTTCCATGAGCACTTGAAAAAAAGGTGAAATTCGTTGTTTTGGGGTGAAATGTCCTATAGTTATCAATTAGGTCTAACTGATCTAATGTATCATTTAAAGTTTGCGTTTCTTTGTTAATTTTCTGTTTAGTTGATCTGTCCATAGGTGTGAGTGGGGTATTAAAGTCTCCCACTATTATTGTGTTATTGTTGATTTCCCTTTCATACTTGTTAGCATTTGTCTTACATATTGTGGTGCTCCTATATTGGGTGCATATATATTTATAATTGTTATATCTTCTTCTTGGATTGTTCCTTTGATCATTATGTAGTGGCCTTCTTTGTCTCTTTTCACAGCCTTTGTTTTAAAGTCTATTTTATCGGATATGAGTATTGCCACTCCTGCTTTCTTTTGGTCTCTATTCGCGTGGTATATCTTTTTCCAGCCCTTAACTTTCAGTCTGTATGTGTCCCCTGTTTTGAGGTGGGTCTCTTGTAAGCAGCATATAGAGGGGTCTTGTTTTTGTATCCATTCGGCCAGTCTTTGTCTTTTGGTTGGGGCGTTCAACCCATTTACGTTTATGGTAATTATTGATAAGTATGATCCCGTTGCCATTTACTTTATTGTTTTGGGTTCGGTTTTATACACCCTTTTCGTGTTTCCTGTCTAGAGGATATCCTTTAGAATTTGTTGGAGAGCTGGTTTGGTGGTGCTGAATTCTCTCAGCTTTTGCTTGTCTGTAAAGCTTTTGATTTCTCCTTCGTATTTGAATGAGATCCTTGCTGGGTACAGTAATCTGGGCTGTATGTTATTGTCTTTCATCACTTTAAGTATGTCTTGCCATTCCCTCCTGGCCTGAGGAGTTTCTATTGACAGATCAGCTGTTATCCTTATGGGAATCCCCTTGTGTGTTATTTGTTGTTTTTCCCTTGCTGCTTTTAATATTTGTTCTTTGTGTTTGATCTTTGTTAATTTGATTAATATGTGTCTTGGGGTGTTTCGCCTTGGGTTTATCCTATTTGGGACTCTCTGTGTTTCTTGGACTTGGGTGATTATTTCCTTCCCCATTTTAGGGAAGTTTTCAACTATTATCTCCTCAAGGATTTTCTCATGATCTTTCTTTCTGTCTTCTTCTTCTGGGACTCCTATAATTCGAATGTTGGAGCGTTTCATATTGTCCTGGAGGTCTCTGAGATTGTCCTCGTTTCTTTTAATTCGTTTTTCTTGTTTCCTCTCTGATTCATTTATTTCTACCATTCTATCTTCTATTTCACTAATCCTATCTTCTGCCTCCGTTATTCTACTATTTGTTGCCTCCAGAGTGTTTCTGATCTCATTTATTGTGTTATTCGTTATATTTTGACTCTTTTTTATTTCTTCTAGGTCCTTGTTAAACCTTTCTTGCATCTTCTCAATCCTTGTCTCTAGGCTATTTATCTGTGTTTCCATTTTGATTTCAAGATTTTGGATCATTTTCACTATCAATATTCGGAATTCCTTCTCCGGTAGATTCCCTACTTCTTCCTCTTTTGTTTGGTTTGGTGGGCAACTCTCCTGTTCCTTTACCTGCTGAGTATTCCTCTGTCTCTTCATCTTGGTTATATTGCTGCGTTTGGGGTGGCCTTTTTATATTCTGATAATTTGTGGAGTTCTCTTTATTATGGAGCTTCCTCACTTTGGGTGGGGTTCTATCAGTGGCTTGTCAAGGTTTCCTGGTTAGGGAGGCTTGTGTTGGAGTTTTGGTGGGTGGAGCTGGGTTTCTTCTCTCTGGAGTGCAGTGGAGTGACCCGTAATGGGTTATGAGACATCAAAGGTTTTGGGATAATTTTGAGCTGCCTGTATATTGAGGCTCAGGGGAGTGTTCCTGTGTTGCTGGAGAATTTGCGTGGTATGTCTTGTTTTGGAACTTGTTGGCCCTTGGGTGGAGCTTGGTTTCAGTGTAGGTATGAAGGCTTTTGATGAGCTCCTATTGCTTAATGTTCCCTGAATTCAAGAGTTCTCTAATGTTTTCAGGCTTTGGGTTTAAGCTTCCTGCTTCTGGTTTTCAGTTTTATTTTCACAGTAGCCTCTAGACTTCTCCATCTATACAGCAGCGATGATAAAACATCTAGGTTAAAGATGAAAAGTTTCTCCACCTTGAGGGACACTCAGAGAGGTTCACTAAGTTACAAGGAGAAGAGAAGATGGAGGGGTAGTTAGAGGTAACTGGAATGAGATGCGGTGAGATCAAGAGAGGAGAGAGCAAGCTAGCCAGTAGTCACTTCCTTATGTGCGCTCTATAGTCTGGACCGCTCAGAGGAATTTACAGAGTTATACGGGGAAGAGGAGAGGGAGGAAGTAGACAGAGGTGACCAGGAGGATAAGAGAGAGGAATGAGTAGGAGAGAGACAAATCCTGCCAGTAACCAGTTCCTTAGGTGTTCTCTACCGTCTGGAACACACAGAGATTCACAGAGTTGGATAGAGAAGAGATGGGGAGAAAAGAGACAGAGGCCACCTGGTGGAGAAAAAGGAGAGGCCAGAGGAGGAGAGAGTGGACAAGCCAATAATCTCGCTCTCAGGTAAACTTGGGTAGTGAAGTTTGGGTTTTAAATGTACAAAATTAACAACAAAGATTAAAAATCTGGAGTAGAGGTTGGATTTTCAAAGATACAATATTAAAGAAAAGCAGAAGGAAAAAGGAAGAAAGAAAAAAAGAGTTATTAAAAACAAACAAACAAAAAAAATACAAAACACCAACAACCATCCAAAGAGTATATATGGTGTTTGCCTTAAAAAAAAAAAAAAAAGTCTTTTTATTTTTTAAAAATAGTAATACTAGGTTATAGAAATAAAAATTAGAGGAGAAAAAGAAGACTTAACAATTAAAAAAAAGCTCGGAAAAAAAAAGAAAAAAAAGCAAAAGGCAAAAAAAAATAATGATTTTAAAAATATTAAAAATTAAAAATATATCTTGCTTTTCTCTGATGTTATGGGCCGTGTGGGCTCACTTCCAAGGTGGTTCCCTCTGTTTAACTTCTTCTGTTTGCTGGTTTTTAGGCTCACTAGTTCAGTCGCGCTGTGGGGAGGGGGGATGCTGCAAACAAATAGCACTGTCGTGTGCACACAGTATCTCTGCCCCGCTTGCCCTGTCCTTCCTCGCGGCGCACAAACCGCTCCGGCTCTATGATGCTCAGCCGGGAACCGTCTGGGGCCGGCCCTAGGCTGCGTGCACTTCCCCGGTCCAAGCCGCTCAGGTTCGGCCCTCAGGCAGCCCTCAGAGGCACAAATGCGGCTAGGACTGCGCTTTGTGCCCTTCCCAGGTCCGAGTAGCTCAGGAGTTTGGCGAGCGCAACCGCCGTGGCTTGTCACCTTTTCCGCCGCTGCCGCTCAGCTCTCTGGGTGGACCGCTGGCGCACCCCGTGAGGCAGACTGTGACTGTCCAGCACCCCCAGAAGTCTTAGCAAAGGAGCCTGCTTGCAGTTAGGTAAGTAAAGTCTCTCCGGGTCTGCAATTGCCCCTTTCCAGTCCTTACGGCTCTGGCTGCCTGTCCCCGGCGGGGAATGGTCTGCAGCCGGCTTTTTCCGTTCCGTCCTTTGTTCTGTGCTGGGTCCTGGCGGTGTCTTATGTTCGAGCTTTTCGCGTGGTAGCTATCCCACAGTCTGGTTTGCTAGCCCAAGTTAGATCGTTCTGGTGGAGCGTGGGGCGTTCGTGCCCGATTCTTACAAAGCTCTGCAGCCCGCGCCTCCCGCGCGTCCCTGCCCTGCCCCCACTTCCCAATGGCGGATGCAGGCGTCTGTGCTGCTTTTCCGCTGGGGGAGTTACTGGTGGGCTTGTAATCTCTTGGTTTTAATTATTTATCTATTTTTCCTTCCTGTTATGTTGCCCTCTGTGTTTCCAAGGCTCGCCACAGACTCGGCAGGGAGAGTGTTTCCTGGTGTTTGGAAACCTCTCTTCTTAAAATTCCCTTCCCGGGACGGGCTTCCCTTCCCGGGACGGAGCTCCCTCCCCACCTCCTTTGTCTCCTTTTTCGTCTTTTATATTTTTTCCTACCTGTTTTTGAAGACAATGGTCTGCTTTTTTGGTTGCCTGATGTCCTCTGCCAGCCTACAGAAGTTGTTTCGTGGATTTTGCTCGGCGTTGAAATGTTCTTTTGAGGAATTTGTGAGGGAGAACGTGATCTTCCCGTCCTATTCCTCCCCCATCTTTCCCTCCCTCCTAAAATTCTATTCTTGACATGTAATGATTTTCTCTGTACTTGACTGTGTGGATACAGCTTCTAATAGTTTCTCCTTTCATAGCTTTTCTATTACACACCTTATTTTCATGAAACCACCCCAAATCATGAAGCATATGATTATCAAACTATTGCTTTACCCGTACTGTTTTAAAACTTTAGTTCCTCCATGTTTACTTTCTTACTAATTTTTTTAAGCTAGAGCTTTCAGACACTTATGCCCAAATTTTAAAAAAAAATGGGATGGGGTGTGGGGAACCTTGAATTAAATTGCAAATGTATTCTAATGCATTCTGTGGCCTTGATTGTATCTCAAAATCATCCAGGGAAAGGAAAAGATTAGATTTCCGTGCTGAATCAGGAAACAAAGGAGCGTTTCTATCTGGGAACCATGAAATTTTGATAATAGACACGATTGCACTTTTTTTTGCAGTGTTTTATCAATTGGGTGAAATTATACTTACTCCATTTTATTTATCCTATTCAAAAAACATTCATGAAATTATGTTACATAGTTCATTTACACTTAGAAAGTTTATCAACCTTTTTTAAAAATTTTTATTTTTAATCTATAGAATTTGGTAAAGTGTGAAACAGTGAAAGATCAAATGAAAGCTATACTCTGATGCTAATCTTTCTACACGTTGGATGCCTTTACTTTTCATTCTTCAGGCTTCACTTTAGCATATTCATCACTCCTCTAGAAGTAAAAGTAAAATAAAGATTCCTTATGTGGATACAGTGATTCACAGCTTACACCAAACTTACTATATCACCTCCAAACCTGCAACAGTCCTGTAAGGAACAGAGTGTGGTTTATTGCCCATTTTACTGATTGAAAACCTGAAATATAAAAGCGGTAACTTATTAGGAAAAGTTGAGAGGCCACTTTTGTACTTGATTCTTACATGTTTTTCTAAGTTAAGCTGCCTTTTTGAAAATAAATGAAACAATAAAAGTATTTATTTGTTTAGTGTTTTACAATTTATATAGAATGTTTTGCAGGACTGTTTTATTCCCCCCCACCTTTTTATGCCAAAGTGTAGAGGAAAGAAAAGATTGCTTCCTACTACAAAAAAACTTTTATGTCAATCTTCAATTAAAGACAGATTATATGAAATAGGAAGGAGCATGAAATAGGGAACTGTTCTCAGAAGAGAAATATGTTGAAGAAAACAATTGGATATTTTTTCTCTAATATTGTAATTTTTCCTTTCAAAGTAAAGTTAAAATGTATAAAGAAAGAAAAATTACTGAGAATTTTTCATGCTTCTTGCTTAACACATTGATTTTTAATATGTAAAAAATGCTTTGATGTGTTTGGAAAATGTAAAATATACAATGGAAGTCTTGTAGATTTTCACAGGGTTGTCAATGGGTAACATTTTTTTTTTGAGAGAGACAAATGGAAACACATGCATGTAAAATTGTAAAAGACGTAGAGAACAAGGAAGTCTGCCTTTTGCCACATGGTTTTAAAATTTGTACGAGGAAACATCAGTCATAAAAATATTTCATGTGGCATTTTGGAAAAATTAAGTTTAAAACATATTGCTTCATTTATTAGACTACAATCATCTTAATAATATACTCAAAGATAAATAGAAATATATTTTTCAGGATAAAATTTAGCAGCATGCTGTATCTGACATAGTGATTATTGATAGTAATGGTGAAGTTCAAAACATCAAAAAGTTATAATACTCTGCTAGAATACCAAAAATGGTGGAGAGGAAGTAGAAAATTATGTGAAATGTTAGGAATGTTTCATTCCAATACCTTGGCCTCATTATATTAACAGCTAAATATAAAATACATAGACCAGATAAATGTCTCATTAAGTATTTCACAGTTCTTTCTGGGAACTTGGTAGTGGTCTTGAAAATGAAAAGAGAAGGTGTTTTTTTAATATGAAAAGATGGTCCCGAAAAGTATTTCACTGAAAGTTTTTAACTCATCAATGCATGATGGTAGTGGTTTTATTAATTGCCTTTATTTAAAGAAGGCAAAGATCTATCTATGCCACATAAAAATTTTAAGATATCTACCCCATTTTAAATTTAGGTGTATTTTCAATTTTTCAGATGTGGTCCAAATTAGAAGCTCTCAGCCTCCAATTCTGAGAAGGATCTCCTCAGATAATACCACTTTAACCTTCATTTGACATTTATTTCTACCTACATATACTCACATATTAACATATGGAATACAGGAATAGCTTTCATAGTGGATTTACTTATTTCTTTTTTTACCTAAAAAATTAATGTGAACACAATGCAAGAAGTTATGGCTAAGAAAAATAGAATTATTCTTCTAGATAAAAATAAACTTTCTTTGACAATTAATTAATATATGTGATTTTAATTATTCCACATAAATAATATATCCAATCTCTTCTGATGAAAATTAAAAAAATTATATACAATGAATTATTACTGTATTTCTAATTCTAGCGCAGTTCCTGTTGCTTTGACATATACTCACATATGACAAGGTGAACATGATGACACCACTTTTCTTTCAAAAACGTAGTCATGCTGAAAATCTCTATGTAGAGGACAAGTCACAAAGCATAGGAAACATCATAAAGGATGCTTGTTAACAATAGAAAAAAATGAATGGAAAAGAGAGAGAAAGGTGTCAGACAAGAAGTGCTCATAATACCTGCAATATAAAAACACCAGGCTTCAGTTTCCAAACAAGTGAGTCTCAGATTGACAGATGGTGGATGATTGCTTCTGGTGGAGTGAATGATAGTTTGCAAGTAAAAGCAGATAAAGGAGCACATGAATAACAGTGAAATCTTTGGTATGTGGATAAGGCTTAAATTATAAATGGCTTAAATTATAAATGGTTCATGATTGACTGGCCACAAGCAATTTATTAAGAATGCACATATGGTGAAGAAACAGCAGTAGTGTTCGAATGGATGAATGCATCTGATCTTAAAAAATTCTGTATTACATGGAAAGGAGTACTTAGAAAACAGCAAATATTATGGACACCTAATGGTAGAGAAAATACAAATTAACGAGGCACCTATAATTCAAAGAGCAACAAAAACATGTTTAGAATTTGGCTTGTTAAACTCTGGTTGATCCAAGGACTAAGCTTCAAAATGCAATTGGTAAAATTCAATGATAAAATAAGATGAATGTGCTAAATTAAACAAACGGAACCATGACCTCAGGTTTTTCCTGTGATAATAGACCCAAGTATTCTCTACAGAGAACATGACTGTCATCCACAATGTGATCAAACTCGGAGAATTAGGGAAATATCATACATTGAAAAAGGAAATATTCCTTTTCAGAATTATGGAATCAAATAGGTCTCCAAGAGATGCTTTTATTCTTCTACCTCTTGAAGAGACTATGCATAAAGAACTTTTTACCATGTTAAATAAACCTGGGGAACTGGTTTCCAATCTATTTCTTATTTTTAAAATAATGTGTATATGTGTTTTATTATTCTTATTATTCAGGTAGAATTGACAAGACTATAATAACTTGAATAATTATAAGTCATAAAATGTTCATGCTGAAATTACTTCTGGAAGCCATTTGCTCTAAATTCCCCTTTATTGTTCAGATGACGTGGTTATTTTCAAAAAGACAAGAAATAGCAATTATTGGAGAAAAGTGTTGAAAAGGAACCCTTGTACACTGATGGTAGACCAGTAAATTGGAGCAATCACCATGGAAAATATTATGATGATACCTTAAAAAATTAAGAAGAGAGCTACGTGTGACCCAACTATTCCATTTTTGGATATTTACCCAAAGAATATGAAGACACTAATTCAAAAAGATATATGTATCTCTATGTTCATTGCAGCAATGTTTGCAACAGCCTAGGTATGGAAACAACCTAAATGTTCATTGGTAAATGAATGAATGCAGAATATGTGAGATAGGTGTATGTGTATATATATATGTGTGTGTGTGTATTAATATATATATATGTATATAATGGAATATTATTCAGCCATAAAAAATTGAAATCCTGCCATTTGCAAAAATATGGATGGACCTTGAAGGTATTAGGCTAAGTGAATTAAGGCAAAGAAAGAGTATGGTTTTACTCATGTGTGGAATCTAAACAAAAAGGAAAATAAATGAGAAAAATCAAACTCATAGTTACAGACATACATTTAGTGGTTACTAGAGGGAAAGAGGTTGGGAGCAAAATGGATGAAAGTGTGTCAACTATTTGGTGATGGATGGAGACTAGACTTGCGCTGATCACTTGTTGTATATACAGATGTCAAATTATATAAATGCTGTACACCTGAAACTTATGGAATATTTTTTGAACTTAAAAATTGTCCAACTGAATTCCTCAAGGTATAGCTAATTATCTCCTTAGCTAATACTAGAATCAGGTGTCTTGATTCCCCAGTGGTGTCAAATATCACTAATAATGACCAAGAACAATTTTTCAAGGAAAACTGTTTTTCACCTTTCTCAAAGAAACAATATTCTAAGATTTTTTAATGTAAGAAAAATTACATCAAACTTTGAATAAATCTTTATTCCCAGTTTTGCTCTCCCCTCTAACAATTTAATATGGATTATGAATTGAGGGAAATTCTGGTTTTACTTTAATTTCTAAATTCCACACAAACCACTTTTAAATATCTAAGCTTATCATTTAATTTAAATGCTGGCAGGTCTTACTGTACATGATTACACACTGGAACAATACTTTGAATGTGTATGACATGTTTTAACACTTAATTTAGTTTACAGATTCTCTCATTTTCTCTCTATGCTAGCAAAGCATGCATGGGTAATTAATCGTAATCTGATTCCTATCGAGAAACAGAGAGGTTAAGTGAATGGCTCCAGGTCACACAGCAAGTCAGTAGCAATTTTTTAAATGTCTTATTTGAATATAAAAACATTTAGATAATAGAATAATTATTTAGGGTTATCAATAGTGGTAACAATTGTCATGTTGAGATAAGAAAAACATATTTATAATACTCACAGGATATTTTCTGATGGTAAGAACTGGCACAGTGGAGGCATCCCTAAACTTAATTTTCATATCGTTTAACCCTGCATGTGATAAAAAAGGTGAAATTCAATTCTATTTAGTGAAAATGATGAATGTTCAGTATTATTATAATTTTTATGGCAGCATATATATTCATTCAGATAAAATGAATTCAATTATTTTCCTTTTTAGCATTTATGAAATAATAAAGTCAAAATAGCAAAGCATTATATCAACACTAAAATGGAATTGTTTAGATAGTGTATAATATAAATAGGTAGAATTCCAAAACTCTCTATTTTTGGTGATGAAAAAGAAAATATGTTAAATATTTTTGTTTGTTTTGATTATAAAATCTAACAGCATATGGACAAAAAGAAATTACTTTCTTTATTTTTTTAAAATCACACCTAGAGTTTATTACCAAAAAGAGAGATTCAGCATTGCACTTGATTGAAAGATTAAAGATCAGAGTTTAAGTAGTTTTGCTATGAAGCATCCTCTATTAAATAGATATTTTTACCAGTGAAAGTATATGTTACATTTTTTAAGTCACCTAGCAAGCAGTATACCATACAAATAAATAGTGTTAACATATTAAACTATGTTATCATTATATTTATCAAATGTTTCTACCACTTTTAAAAGCATTCTGAACTATATAATAATGTATTTCAAAAAACAAATAATTCCTTGAAAATTCAGACACCTTTTTCTCCTTCAGAGTAACTGTCTGTGATATTAACTAAATATGCTGGTCCAATGATACTAATTCAACTTCATTTGTTCTCTGATATTTAAACATTAAATATTTCCCTCACCTACAATACCATATCTCCCTCACCTACTTAGTATGTATTCCATCAAGATAAGCTTTATGCTTTCTAATATGCTTTCTAAAAATTACCTATTTTGATTATGCCTAGCCATACTACTTCCTAGGAATTATAATAAAATTAAAAGACATATTTTCAAAAATGACAGAGAATGTAATCAATGCTTCAAGTACTGTAGTAGTGTGGAATATAGACTCTGAACTTGACAGGAAGAGAAGATCTTAACTAGTAAGAGAGCTTCATACTTTTGGGGAATTACTTGGATACACATTGTTCCTTTATCTTTCATATTATGAAAATAGATATAGTATAAACATTTCTAAAACAAAATCAACAAAGGCAAAATTTCATTGTTAAAAGAACTTTATTTGAATGGCTTGTGTGTATGGATATTTAAAAATATACTTAAGATAGACAATAATGCAGATGGAACAGTTGGCCACTGTGAAATCCATCAATATAAATAGGAAACAATTAATTTTACCAATATGCTCCCATGTGGCTCAGTGGTAAAGAATCCTCCTGCCAATACAGGAGACACAGGGAATGAGGTTCAGTCCCTGGGTAGGGAAGATCTTCTGAAGGAGAGCATGGCAACCCACTCCAGTATTCTTGCCTGGAGAATCCCATGGACAGCGGATCCTGGTAAGCTACAGTCCAGGGGGTTGCAAGAATCAATATAACTGAGCACATGCAAATGTGCATGCTGCTGCTGCTGCTAAGTCACTTCAGTCCTGTCCGACTCTGTGTGACCCCATAGATGGCAGCCCACCAGGCTCCCTGAGATTCTCCAGGCAAGGACTCTGGAGTGGGTTGCCATTTCCTTCTCCAATGCATGAAAGTGAAAAGTGAAAGTGAAGTCGTTCAGTCATGCCCGACTCTTAGCGACCCCATGGACTGCAGCTCACCAGGCTACTCCGTCCATGGGATTTTCCAGGCAAGAGTACTGGAGTGGGGTGCCATTGCCTTCTCCTGCAAATGTGCATAAAAAGCTGTTAATACTAATTACACAGGTTAATAGAAGGAAGTATTTTTCAGAAATTACCTCCTATTTAAAAGGAAATATCCCTGGTGGCTCAGAAGGTGAAGTGTCTGTCTACAATGCAGCAGACCTGGGTTCGATCCCCGGGTCAGGAAGATTCCCTGGAGACGGAAATGGCAACCCATTCCCGTACTCTTGCCTAGAAAATCCCTTGGACGGTGGAGCCTGGTGTCCATGGGGTCGCAAAGAG
Source organism: Ovis aries (assembly GCF_016772045.2). Classification (NCBI taxonomy): domain Eukaryota; kingdom Metazoa; phylum Chordata; class Mammalia; order Artiodactyla; family Bovidae; genus Ovis; species Ovis aries. The sequence continues at coordinate 154,094,980 of NC_056055.1, forward strand.
TTGGACATGACTGAGTGACTTCACTTTCACTTTAAAAATCAAAAGAGGAAAAAGAATGATATAATATCGCAACTCAAACACATTCACTGTCAACAGTTGCACCATTCACTTCCAGTTTTAAATGTACGGCTTTAAATTTATATAACACAAATCACGAGCATGGAATTGTGTATCTACTTTTTCATTAATTACTCTTAAAACCAGTGATTCTAAAGTTATTATTTTAATATCTGCAATTAGTTTATTTGATTTGTTAATTAATTATTATAATTTGCATAATCATTTCCATTCAGCTAGCCATTATTTTGAATCTTGTTTTTCTGTGTAAAAAAAATGCTGCAATAAAGGTTGCCAGAAAATGATTGCTTTTAAGATTCTCTGTATATATTGCTAAACTGCTTATTAAAAATTCTGCATTTGCTTGTGGAGAGGCAGTATAGCATGTTACTTAAGAGAGGAGAATCCAGACATAGATATACTACTATGTATAAAATCTCCGAATAAGGGAATTGCAACCCACTCTAGTATTCTTATCTGAATACCCAGGGATGGAGGAACCTGGCGGGCTATAGTGCACTGGATATCAGAGTCAGACACAATTTAGCAACTAAACAACAACAATGTATAAAATAGATAACTAATGAGAACCTACTGTATAGTACGGGGACCACTACTCAATGCTCTGTGGTGACAAAGATGGGATACATGTATATGTGTGGCTGATTGACTTTGCTGTACAGCAGAAATTAACCCAATATTGTAAAGCCACTGCTGCTGCTGCTGCTGGTGCTAAGTTGCTTCAGTCATGTCTGATTCTGTGCGACCCCAGAGACGGCAGCCCACCAGGCTGCCCCGTCCCTGGGATTCTCCAGGCAAGAATACATAAAACAAACAAACAAACAAAAAAAAAACAGAAAGAAAGAAACAAACAAAAGAGTGGAGAATCCAAAGCAGTCTCTATGGATTCTACCACTAACTTTCTTCATGACATTTGAAAATCAGTTAACCTCTCTGTCACTCAGTTTCTTCACCTCCAAAGTTTGGGTAGTGATAGCATGTCCTTCTTAGAAGTGTTGTCATATTTTAAAAAAATTAATCCTTAAAATATTACTTGCCCATAGCAACGTGAACCTACATTTTCTTATAAATGTATCCTGGTAGGCTAAATTAATAGAATCAGTCCTTTGGTGCATGGGCTTACTGTTTGCATCCCTGCCTTGGGGATTCAACCATTTCAACCTTAGCATTCCATTTGACCTTTGAGTTGGCAACTTGAATTTTTGTTTGGCATCTACAGGGCACATCAAAATTATTCCTCTAAATCCCACTGAGGTTTCCATAAATAAAGGTCTGATATGAAGAAGTATTTTTTTTTCTTTTTTAAAATTATTTTTTTATTTTTAATTGGAGGATAATTGCTTTACAACGTCATGTTGGTTTCTGTCATATAACATGAATCAGCCGTAAGTGTACATATGTTCCCTCCCTTTTGAACTTCCTTCCCAACTCCTCACCCCATCCCAGTCCTCTAGGTTGTCACAGAGCACCTGGTTGAGTGAAGCTGTTTTTAAAAAGACCCATTTGACTGTTTATAATCCAAAGCCATTGACTATAGCTTCAGTTCAGTTCAATTCAATTCAGTCGCTCAGTTGTGTCCGACTCTTTGCGACCCCATGAACCGCAGCACGCCAGGCCTCCCTGTCCATCACCAACTCCCGGAGTTCACTCAAACTCATGCCCATCGAGCCGGTGATGCCATCCAGCCATCTCATCCTCTGTCGTCCCCTTCTCCTCCTGCCCCCAATCCCTCCCAGCATCAGGGTTTTTTCCAGTGAGTCAACTCTTCGCATGAGGTGGCCAAAGTACTGAAATTTCAGCTTTAGCATCAGTCCTTCCAAAGAACACCCAGGACTGATCTCCTTTAGGATGGACTGGTTGGATTTCCTTGTAGTCCAAGGGACTCACAAGAGACTATAGCTTAAGAGCTTACAAATATCCAAATATTCCCCTGAGGCATGAGCTTAATTTCTCTGTTACTGTTGGATAGGTGGGTCTCAGTTCTTCCTACTGTGGGCTGTCTCTTGACTTCTTCCACAGAGGTTTTATTTCTGTAGGGGATAGCGTGACTGATTTCCAAGTAACAATGTATCCCTTCAACTCAGGAACTCCCAAACAATCTGCTTTGCCTTAGCTGTGAGAAAATCAGAAGGTACTAAACACTGAAGAGTCAGATTTGTGAATACAGAGAATCACACTTATTTAATACTAAAGCAGAAAAGTCTGTGGGAACTAGTTCAGGTGTAGGAAACTGGAGTGGTAATTGATGAACTGTTGGATGCTCAGGGTGGACAACTTTATAAAAATCTCCAGGTAGACGAGTCTTAGGGAGACCCAGTCATAGGGACTCCCTCATACTTTTATGAGTTTTACTTGTAAGAGCTCTACTATTTTCTTATAGAGAATATTGAGGAAAAATCCCCTCAAGCTTCTAGCAGTAGGAGGGGGGAAGTATTTTGAAATATGCCAGAGTATTCTGTTTTTAACTTGTTAAAAACAGCAGAATTTCTTACTGCTCTCAGAAGAAACTGTTTTACTAAAGCCTAATCTGCAGAGATTGCCTCCCTGGTAGCTCAATGGTTGAGAATCCACCTACCAATGCAAGAGATATAAGAGATGCAAGTTCAATCCCAGGATCAGGAAGATCTCCTGGAAAAGGAAATGGAAACCCACTCCAGTATTCTTGCCTGGGAAATCCCATGGATAGAGGAGCCTAATGGGCTATACAGTCTGTGGGTTTGAAAATAATTGGACATGACTTAGTGACTAAACAACAGTAACAACTCATTTGAGGGAAGGGAAATACCAAACTCTAGATCCCTCTAATAAGGTTGTCCTGACCTAACAGAGGTGGCAGGGAATGGGGGTGGTAGGAAGGTGGCAGAGGGGAAAAAAAAAAAACAAAAACCAACAACAACTGAGAAACACTGGTGACGTTCATTGTTCAGGGACATAGGCTCACAAAAGTTTGAAACTTAATCATAGGATTATAGAACCCTTCCCTTCCCCCAAGCCTTTCTATTGCATTACCAAAGGCCTATGTTTTGCAGTTCCTTTTACCCATTATGTGATGTCTATCTTATAACAAAATATTATAAAGCACATTAAAGGTAAAAAGCATACTTTGGAAACACTGAACATGCATAATAGTCAAATACAGACATAACAGGGATATTGGAATTAGACCAAGAATTTTTTTAAGAAAATTAATATGAAAGGGTTTTAATGGAAAAAGTAGATAACATACAAGAACAGATAGTATAAACAAACAAGTGTACAAATTAAGAAACAATGTATAAAATAGAACAGAGTATCCAAGAATTGTGGGACAACAACAAAGATATGCATAATGGAAATATCAGAAGAAGAAAGAAGGAAATGAACAGGAGTAATAAATGGAGCAACAATGACTGAGAATTTCTCCAGGCTCACATCAGACACCAACAAACCACAGATCCAAGAAGCTCAGAGAATTTGGTTATTACATGTGATGCTACTTTTGATACATCCCACGATTATGGTACCTTTAACAATGTGGGCTGACTGTGGGGATAATACACAATATTCCTAAAACTCAAAATGGTTATGGTTCTTTGTAAGGCATGAATTTAGGAAAAAAAAAAATTTTTTTTAAGCTTCACACCCCTGCCTTAGGTAACAAAAATGTTGTGGGATGCACTAATATGAGATTGCAAACAAGAAAGCTTATATCTAATCAATTATACTTTGAAATTAATAAGCAGAATTAAAGATGGTCAGATTAGTAACTGAAATATGTCTATAAGCAAAGAAAGGATTTGGCCTTCTATATTTAAACTAATATTTAGAAAACTATAAAACACTGATGAAAGAAATCAAAGAGGACACTAAATAGATGGAGAAATATACCATGTTCATGGATCGAAAGAATCAATATAGTGCAAATGAGTATACTACGGAAAGCAATTTACAAATTCAATGCAATCCCTATCAAGCTACCAGCGCTATTTTTCACAGAACAAGAACAAATAATTTCAAGATTTGTATGGAAATACAAAAACCTCGAATAGCCAAAGCAATCTTGAGAAAGAAGAATGGAACTGGAGGAATCAACTTGCCTGACTTCAGGCTCTACTACAAAGCCACAGTCATCAAGACAGTATGGTACTGGCACAAAGACAGACATATAGATCAATGGAACAAAATAGAAAGCCCAGAGATAAATCCACACACCTATGGATACCTTATCTTTGACAATGGAGGCAAGAATATACAATGGAGTAAAGACAATCTCTTTAACAAGTGGTGCTGGGAAAACTGGTCAACCACTTGTAAAAAGAATGAAACTAGATCACTTTCTAACACCACACACGAAAATAAACTCAAAATGGATTAAAGATCTAAATGTAAGATCAGAAACTATAAAATTCCTAGAGGAGAACATAGGCAAAACACTCTCAGACATAAATCACAGTAGGATCCTCTATGATCCACCCCCCAGAATTCTGGAAATAAAAGCAAAAATAAACAAATGGGATCTAATTAAAATTAAAAGCTTCTGCACAACAAAGGAAAATATAAGCAAGGTGAAAAGACAGCCTTCTGAATAGGAGAAAATAATAGCAAATGAAGCAACTGACAAACAACTAATCTCAAAAATATACAAGCAACTTATGCAACTCAATTCCAGAAAAATAAACGACCCAATCAAAAAATGGGCCAAAGAACTAAATCGACATTTCTCCAAAGAAGACATACGGATGGCTAACAAACACATGAAAAGATGCTCAACATCACTCATTATTAGAGAAATGCAAATCAAAACCACAATGAGGTACCACTTCACACCAGTCAGAATGTCTGTGATCCAAAAATCTGCAAGCAATAAATGCTGGAGAGGGTGTGGAGAAAAGGGAACCCTCCTACACTGTTGGTGGGAATGCAAACTAGTACAACCACTATGGAAAACAGTGTGGAGATTCCTTTAAAAATTGCAAATAGAACTGCCATATGACCCAGCAATCCCACCGCTGGTCATACACACCAAGGAAACCAGAATTGAATTGAAAGAGACACGTGTACCCCAATGTTCATTGCAGCACTGTTTATAATAGCCAGGACATGAAAACAACCTAGATGTCCATCAGCAGATGACTGGATAAGAAAGCTGTGGTACATATACACAATGGAGTATTACTCAGCCATTAAAAAGAATACATTTGAATCAGTTCTGATAAGATGGATGAAACTGGAGCCGATTATACAGAGTGAAGTAAGCCAGAAAGAAAAACACCAATACAGTATACTAACACATATATATGGAATTTAGAAAGATGGCAATGATGACCCTGTATGCAAGACAGCAAAAAAGGCACAGATGTGCATAGTGGACTTTTTGACTCAGAGGGAGAAGGAGAGGATGGGATGATTTGGGAGAATGGCATTGAAACATGTATACTATCATGTAAGAATTGAATCACCAGTCTATCTCCGATGCAGGATACAGCATGCTTGGGGCTGGTGCACAGGGATGACCCAGAGGGATGTTGTGGGGAGGGAGGTTGGAGGGGGTTCATGTTTGGGATCGCATGTACACCCGTGGTGGATTCATGTCAATGTATGGCAAAACCAATACAGTATTGTAAAGTAAAATAAAGTAAAAATAAAAATTTAATTAAAAAATAAATAAACTAATGGCTTAGGAAAACATTATATATTTTGAAGCCTAAATAATATCCACCTCAGGTTCTAAGGTTCTACACATTACATGAAACAATCAGTCAAAATTACAAAGTACATAAAAGCAAGAAATACACCATTAAAGGAAAAAAAATCAATAGAAAAATGATTGGGGAGATCTATATGTTGGAACTATGAGACAGATAATTTAAAATACTGTGATTACTATGATAAAATCTTCTTGGAACACTTTGGCAGACAACTAGAAGCTATAACAAAAGTTGAATGGAAATATGAAAGAAAAAATTATATGAAAATACTGAAAGTAAAAGACCCTATAGCAGAGATTGAGACTGCTTTATTCAAAGTTATCCATATTTTTCACAGTGAGTCTTAGGAACATGAATTTATTGTCTCATTATATCTGTAACTTTCTTATAGAGATTGAACACTTAAAACATGTACAAAATCTTCTATCAGTTCTACAAACGTACAGCAAATGTGTCTTTTTCAACTGTGCTCTACAATTACAAGGATTTTGAGAATGTATATCATAGTTATGCCAAAAAATAAAATTTTATTTAATGTGCTACTGATATTTCTGTCTAGACATTGACCATGGCTGAGCATATATTAAGGATATATTATTATTTCTAATATTTTTAATGTGTGTGTTAGTCACTCAGTTGTGTCCAACTCTTTGTGACCCCATCGACTGTAGCTGCCAAGCTCCTCTGTCCATGGAACTCTCTAGAAAAGAATACTGGATTGGATTGCCATTTCCTCCTCCAGGGTTTCTTTCCAACCCAGGGACTGAACCCAGGTCTCCTGTATTGCAGGCAGATTCTTTGCCATCTGAGCCATGGGAAAATTATACAAGAACGTCTCTAATAATTTAATTTACATCTATATTTTAAGCCTTTCAGCTTTCTTTGTTTTTCTTTTAAAGTCCTCCTTCTGGACTTTTAGTGAGATTATAACCCAGTGTTATTGATTTAATAATAGTAAAGTATGATGACAGGACACTTAGGAAATGCCACTATATGTGAAACAGAATGTAATGTAATTTTATATCTGGAAATCACTGGTGGCGAGCAAAGTGCGAATAAATATCAAATGTCTTCTCTTTAGCACTAAATGTAAAAAGATCCAAATCATTTTATCCAAGTCTACATGTTAACTTAAATGCAAATGCACATATTGAATGCAACAATAGCATAGCAAACATAATTCACAGCAGAACAAGTAATGTTATTGGGGATTCTGTTTTACTGTATTTCTTAATGCCAAGAAACAGCAAACAGAATTGGTTTTTAAAAAAACAAAGTGTAGGGCACTTAGGGTGCTAGAAGAGATAACACTGCACTATTCCCAATCTAGAGTGCATCTAAGTTTTAATCTTGTAACATCGAACAATGAGGTAAGAACCTTACCTGGGCAATTGTACTGAAACAAAATCTAACATGTCAGTTCCAAATGGTTAAAATATCTGCTTGAGAGCATACTTTCAAGTCTATCAATTAGCCTATTTGCTGAGACACTCAGGCTGAGATTTCACTTTCTTGATTTGGAGATAATACCAACTAAGACCAAAGAACGGATCTTTTTCTGCCTTAAGAGATCCAAAAATTACATAATAACAGTTATGTTTTGATCAGTCAAAGATATTGGGTAAGTTTGTAGACTCATTGAAGACCTACTTTTAAGGATCATTTAGAGATCTAAATTATACTTAAAATTATTCATCAGAATCTGAGGGAAAAACACAGTAACGGGAAACTCAAGGTTTGGAGTTTGCATTCTGAACAAAATAACATTACTCTTAAATAATTTATAATTTTTATTTTGTATTTGTCATTTACTGACCTGAATTGTGTCGTTATTTTCTCAACTGGACTAAAGCTATTCTCAGTAGGGTGTTGGGTACATCAGAATTCATCACTGAATATCCCCTGGTACAGTTGAATAAACTATGGTATATATTTGTACAATAAAATAAATTGGCATTATTAAAGAGAATGTATATATCTGTGTTCTTCAATGTTCTCTAGAGCTTAGAACAGTGCAAATAATATGATTTATTCTATTTTGTTTTTAAAGGATATGCAAGTCCACCTATAAACACAGAAATAGATTATTTTTACCTATATGCTTGGGTATGCATCTTGTTTCACTGAAAATAACCAAAAAAAAAAAAAAAAACAGCTGATGATGAATAACTTTGAAAACAAAAAATAGGGTCAAGAAATGGAATGGAGACATGTTTGCTTCTCATTTTGTACTATTGTGTGCTGCTTGACATTCTTGGAAGATTATTCATTTTATTTAAAATGAATCACTGAGATTATCTGGCTGGTAAGAATATAGGCTATATCAATTTTCTTTTCTGTACCTAAAGCATAGTATGAATTAATTAATTACAATAAGTTCATTGATTAATTAAAAAACATAAGGTAGGAGGCAAATAAGGAGAAAGGAAAAGAGGAAGGAAGGAAAGAACATAGAGAAGAAAGCTATCAAAGAAAATGTAGCTGGCTCTTCCAGTTGGTATGCCCTGCATGAGGAATGAACGGGAGTCGGAGGCAAATACAATGTGAAAAAATGTCATTAAGTAACTGATACCTAACTGTCATTAAGTACTGAATTAAAAATTTTTGATCCTTTTTCACATCAACGTGCTTAACCTTACGATTAATTCTCCCCCAAATTCTAAATATCTGGCAACTCATTTTTTATATAAGCTACTGCAAGAAGTCTTACAAACCTTTAAATATAGAGTTGTTGTTGTCCAGTCACTAAGTCATGTCCAGCTCTTTGAAACTCCATGGACTGCAGCATGCCAGCCTTCCCTGTCCTTCACGATCTCCCTGAGTTTGCTCAAACTCATGTTCATTGAATTGGTCATGCCATTCAACCATATCATCCTCTGTCAATCCCTTCTCCTGCCCCCAGTCTTTCCCAGCATTGGGGTCTTTTCCTGTGAGTTAACTCTTTGCATCAGGTGGCTGAAGTATTGGAGCTTCAGCATCAATCCTTCCAATGAATATTTAGGGTTGATTTCCTTAAGGATTGACTGGTTTGATCTCCCTGCTGTCCTTGGGACTCTCAAGAGTCTTCAACACCACAGTTCTAAAGCATCAATGTTTCAGTGCTCAGCCTTCTTTATGGGCCAAATCTCACATTTGTACCTGATTACTGGAAAAACGATAGCTCTCACTATATGGACCTTTGTCAACAAAGTGACCCCTGATCTGGGAAGGTCCCATGCTGTGGGGAAACTAAGCCCATGCACTACAACTACTGAAAACGAAATATAGAGCAGCAAAGATTTTTTCATTAAGTGTTTAGCACTGGTTAACTGGCCATAAGCAACTGTGAATAGTGCAGATTTTTAAAGAATATTTTGCTTGTAAAAATCACTATTTTTTTTCAACTCAGTATCCCTCTTAAAAATGAAATTTGGCAATATTTGCTTAAGAAAACTGCAAAGTTACTTTTGCATAAGAAAACCAAATAAATAAACTACGATGCCTAGTTTTGATGTGTGTAATTACATAATCACCCTCTTCCCTCACTTCTAAATAATTTCATACTTTTCTATAAATGGGTAAGATTTTTCTTAGTGCAAAATTTATAAAATGCCTTTAATGTAAATAGATATTTTTGATACTTCTGGGAATTTATCTTAAATATATAACTGATCACAGACTTTAAAAAGAATATGAAAATTTATTCAGGGTTACTCATCATATTGAATATTTAGAAGTGACCAAAATATCCTATAATATATAATTAGTTTTAGAAAGTGTGCATTGAAAAACTTTGCAGTCTAAGAGACACAGAGCTTATAAGCATTGCCAGATAAATTCCTAATATACTTTATTTGAAAACACCCACAAATGAAATGTATAATTTTGTTTCATTGGCAAGAATCATTTTTATTTTTTCTATAAATAAATTGATGTATGCATAAAAACTCTGGAAAGACACACACACGAATGTTAGTATCATTTGTTACCAATTAATAGAATTAACAGAGTCTTTTTCTCCCATATGTGTATTATTCTAGTCATTCTACTAAAGGAGCATTTAATATCTGGACAATAGAAACAAATTAAGAATAAAGTATAAAAAACCAAATGCTGTTTAAATATTATTTCTTCTGCTCCACTCATGCCTAGAGTCTCAACTCAAACATCATCTCCTCTGAGAAGCTTGCATGGAATTTTGCAGCTTGGTTTTATCTTACTATTGTCTATAATCTACTTGTCTTTATTTTTTGAAGACTATCTATCAAAATGAGAACTAGTACTTAATAACAAGCCTAGCTGTTCACTGAACTCCTTGAAAGCTAAAACTGTATCCTCATTGTCTAAAAAAAAAAAAAAATCTATAAATTAGCATTTAGTCAGTGTGGTTTAAATTGAAATCAGAAATATAAGAGAAATTTTAAATATGTCATCAGTCCATATGTACCAAAATTTGGTCAGTCTATAGGTAATTACACATTCAATCTCTTTGTAATGATTCTACAGGCAATTTTTTTTTTAAAGTATATGGTGGTTAAAAGCCATCAGAATTGGATAACCTCTGGAAATTTTATTATATTCAAACTGACAGGATAGGAAAGATACATTTGTTAATGTATGTGTTAGTCACTCAGTCGTGTCTGACTCTTTGTGATCCCACAGACTGTAGCCCACTGGGCTCCTCTGTCCACGGAATTCTCCAGGCAAGAATACTGGAGTGGGTTGCCATTTCCTCCTCCGATATTTGTTCCATGAGTAAAAGGTGAAATTCAATCCATTGTTGATGAAATAGACCAATAATCAGTAAGTGAAATACTTTTTTCACATCCCTTTGTAAGTGTACAGCCACAGCCACTGCGTCAGACATTTGCCTGTTGCTGTCCCATCTCAAGGCTTTTATTTGCTCTGCTTTTTGTTTTAAGGAACTTCATTCCTGCATACTCTTTTGCCAAATGATTTAGAATTAGATTTAGCAAATGTGAGGCTCTGGTAGAATATTAGCACCTAGGAGAATAGAAATCAAGATATATTTCCTCTCATGCTGCCACTGATGTTGTCACAAGCGTTAGTCACTGTGGTGTCTCTAGCACCTGCCAGATATTTTCTCTCCCCATGTTCACGGCACACACTTGACAGTCTCCACCATGGCTCTAGATCTGATAGAATCACCTTGGCTTCCAGGTTCTAGTCACATCATTTCCACTTGTTTTCCTTCAGACTTTGGCATGATATCTAATCCTTTCTCTTTTTACCAGTCTTTAGATTGCTTCATTGGTTCCTCAACTGTTGTAGCACACACATAATCAATTATTTGCATCAAAATCTCTATGTTTGAAACAAGTAGGGTGTTTTCTCTTTTTTGTCTGGTAAAGGTTTCTTTTGTAACTCAAGTGACAGAGAAGTTGGTAAGCAAAATTCCTTCCTCAAAAGTACAATGTTTAAAGTATTACATTTTGCTGACATTGTGTATTTTGATTTATAAGTAAATAATCTAATCCAAATGAAATGGCTGGAGTATCAACAGATTAGGAAAACTCTGAATGTCTAGTTCTGTTTTATGATGATTTTTGGCAATATTATACCAAGTTAGAAGCTACCTTGTTTAAAGATCTATTTTTTTCTATAAAACAATACTATTGTCAAATCTTCTAAGAATATGTCTTCTCAGACAAGTTTTCTGCACCTCTAAAGCCTTGCTAAATTAATCAACTTGGCAGAGCAATGTTAATGTCCTAGTCATCTTCTATGTGGATTTTGAAACTATGTTATTCCACATCCCTGCAAAGACTGAGAGGACAGGGGAATTTTCTGACTCCTCTGCAGGCTTCTCATGTTGCATGATTAGCTGTCTGAGATGCTAGTTTGACCCAACTCTTAGTCTATGCCTGGAGGGAAAGTCAAAAAGACAAGTGCCTGAGGAGTTTAAACCTTCACAGGCTGTCAACAGAAGTCATAAAACCATAAAATATATGTTGTAAGAACAGATTGCGATATGCAAGAAGTCACTCACACAGGAAGGAATAGTGAAATTTGGAACCACTGAAAACTGGGTCCAAGCCTCAACTCTGCCACTACCTCAGTGACCTTAGACAAGCAGGTGCTCTTTTCTGAGCCTAGATTCATTCTCTGCCATGTTAGCAGAATTGACATCAGAGCCATGGCCTGACATTTTAAAGATAAGAAACCTGGAAAGTCCTTCCAGATTCTCTTCTTCAACCATCTGCTACCAAAACCTTTACAGTTTGAACTTTTTTCTTAAGTCCAAACAGTTATGTGATTATGATGATATTCAATGATGACAGCTTTGACAGGGTTGCCTTTCATAATTTGCTTAAACTTAAAGGTAAATGTGGAACATGGTCACACACAGCAGATGCAGAGATAACCTCAGCAGAATTGTCATAATTGCAGCAGGATTTTTAGATGTATTTAGGTCTCTGTTCTGAAGCAACTAGCAGTAATTAAGAAATTGTGCCATCTGAAATAATCCTGCACAATGAATGTGATTTTTTGACCACCAGGGACCTCTTATAGACTGAGAAGTCTAGCCTGTAGTTAACTCCTTATCATCTTTATAGCATAGGGATTAGTTTTAAGCCACCAAATTTGTCTCTAATTCATTCAGGAAAAATATTTCTCAGGTATGAAGAAAGTGTCATCATTCTACAAATGGGTTTAAGAATTGTTTCTGCTTTGTAGCATTTTATTATAATGGATTAAATCTTGAGAATCAGAATTAATTTCTTGATTTTTATAGAATGATATTTTTCTGTATGTATATGTATGTATTTATATCTGGTGCTATGTTCATGTAATGACAAAACAATGTGGACTGGGAAGAAAAATCAACTAAATGATTAATGGGATCACAGATGCAAAAAATTGTATTTATACATACACATACATGCCCAAATATATTTAAGTACACATATTCCCTGTATCTTATTATATGTATATAAATATATTTGATTATCTTATAACAAATATTGTTTCTAGTAAATAAAGGAGTATGATTCCAAATAAAGGATGAAACAAAGATATGTTAGTAAAAAATTGACATCAAAGAGATCCAAATTGAAACTCTTAATAGTTATATAGCATTAATTTTGAAATATTACCTTTTATTATTTTATTATAATATCTGATATTTTATTATAATATCTATAATATTGGATGAATTAATATCTGATAGTATTTTATTAATATCCCAGTCTGCCAGTTAAGTGTTATTCCCTTTAGTAGCATTTTTTTTCCAGTGGCAATAAGGAAGTCTTAAATGTATCATATTTCTTTATTGAAAAAAACTATTTCAATCCATGTTTTCACATAGTTTCTACTTAGCATTCAAGGAGAATTTTATTTTATTCAATATTGTATCATTTCTTCCATAATCATTTGTCAGGAAACATTTAACAGAAGACTCCCTGTGTGCTGTTTTGGGTCTGTCAGGAATTCTCTGTTCTTTATTAATTCCTGAATACTCAGGAATTAAGAGGAGAGGCAAGCTTCTCCCGGGGGCTGAAGAATCTAGGCATTTCCTTCATTAGTTTTTTTATACAGTGATAAATATCTTCTTCCTCCTTGTGAACCTTACGGTAAAAGTGATGGTTTACAAATCTCTCTCTTTAATATGGATTGTCTATAACACTACTGTCTTCGTTATCTAAAGCAGACTTTACTAGATTTTAAGATATTTTCTAAACGTATAACTATTGTTAATACAGCTTTATTTGTTTGAAATTTTTTTAAACTTACCACAGGGAGATATCTTAACGAGAGCAGAGAGACATTTCGAGAAATTAAAAGACACTTCTCTTCTTCTGCCCATTTGTTACCAAGACGGGTTAACAAAACAATGCAAATCTGAGAAACTAATCTTACAGGGAAAGGGGTATTCTTGTATTTCCCCAGATGATCCAATGAATTCACATGGCTTCCTCTTAGGAAGATTCGACCCAAGGGGGCCCCTGGCCTTCAAAATGGAGACGGGACAACAAAGACCCCAGGAGGAAGAAATTCCAGTATGGGCCATGGTGGCTCTAAAGACCTCCAGAAAGTACCGCCCTCGGCGGCATCACCCCTATGATCTTCCCACTTGGGGACAAATAAAAACCCTTACTAATCGAGATGAAAATTTGGTCTCTCAACAGGGATTGCCTCAGAGTCCTAAATACATTCTCCTGGCAATGCTCAGTTTTTTGGCCTGTACCTCCCCCCGCTCGAGCTCAGACTAATACCTGACACCCCTATTACAGATGCTCGAATGGACAGAGAGAGGACCAATCATTTCAACTAATGACTCTAAATATATGCTTTCTCCCTAGTATATGAAAGAGCCCTCACACCCTGGGCAGGAAAGAAAACTAATCAACATTTCTTTAGGCTATAAAGGCCTTCCCTAGTGCATGGGCCCAGCAAAACTGTACATAAACGTCAGCCGACAAACTTGGGCTTTCGTCCTGCCTCCAAAAGAAGACTTTCAGACGTTGCTTGGATTATTTACTGCCCTTTCTTTGTCTGTAAACCCTGTTTATACTACTGAGACTTTAGAGAAAGAGTTAGGGAAAGAGTTAGAGAAAGAACAAAGAACATTATACAAAGGGTTTACTTATAAAAACTTTACTTATACTCCCATTCCTTGGGACAAATGTCAAACCAAATCAAAAAAATCAATCTTTGTGACTAATCATACAATTGCTGATTGGGGACCCCATGGTATGTGGTTATCTGACTGCTCAGATAATATTAACAACACTGTGTGAGATATGAAAGGGCACTGACACTATGATGAAACATTGCTATGACAAAAGACTTCTTGAGTGGCTTGACTGTAGACTAGCCCACCGCATCCTAGGATCATCCTTGATAAACAGAGTGGGCCTGAACAATGGGACATTTGGAGACTTGCTGCAAACACCAGAGCACAGAAAAACTTGGAACTTAGACCGGACATTTCATAGGGACCAGTCGTGGTCATAGTAACTATTTCTTTCGCTATCGGTCATATTTTATACAGGCCTTTGTCCCACTTCCTTTCGTTATAGCCATAGAAAATTTACAATTTAATAAGACTTTTATGTTCTGTAACTTGTATTAATAACAAACCATATACTTGTATTAACTCCTCTATTTCTTTAAGCTACTCAATTTTATGTTATTCCTGTTAAATAATGCTCAAAATTCTGCAAGCCAGGCTTCAGCAATATGTGAACCGTGAACTTCCTGATGTTCAAGCTGGTTTTAGAAAAGGCAGAGGCACCAGAGATCAAATTGCCAACATCTGCTGGATCATGGAAAAAGCAGGAGAGTTCCAGAAAAACATCTATTTCTGGTTTATTGACTATGCCAAAGCCTTTGACTGTGTGGATCACAATAAACTGGGGAAAATTCTGAAAGAGATGGGGATATCAGACCACCTGACCTGCCCCTTGAGAAATCTGTATGCAGGTCAGGAAGCAACAGTTAGAACTGGACATGGAACAACAGACTGGTTCCAAATAGGAAAAGGAGTATGTCAAGGCTGTATATTGTCACCCTGCTTATTTAATTTATATGCAGAGTACATCATGAGAAACTCTGGACTGGAAGAAACACAAGCTGGAATCAAGATTGCCAGGAGAAATATCAATAACCTCAGATATGCAGATGATATCACCCTTAGGGCAGAAAGTGAAGAGGAGCTAAAAAGCCTCTTGATGAAAGTGAAAGTGGTAGTGAAAAAGTTGGCCTAAAGCTCAACATTCAGAAAATGAAGATCATCGCATCTTTTCCCATCACTTCATGGGAAATAGATGGGAAACAGTGGAAACTGTGTCAGACTTTATTTTGGGGGGCTCCAAAATCACTGCAGATGGTGACTGTAGCCATGAAATTAAAAGACGCTTACTCCTTGGAAGAAAAGTTTTGAATATACTAGATAGTATATTCAAAAGCAGAGACATTACTTTGCTGACTAAGGTCAAAGACTGTGGTTTTTCCAGTGGTCATGTATGGATGTGAGAGTTGGACTGTGAAGAAGGCTGAGCACCAAAGAATTGATGCATTTGAACTGTGGTGTTGGAGAAGACTCTTGAGAGTCCCTTGAACTGCAAGGAGATCCAACCAGTCCATTCTGAAGGAGATCAGCCCTGGGATTTCTTTGGAAGGAATGATGCTAAAGCTGAAACTCCAGTACTCTGGCCACCTCATGCGAAGTGTTGACTCATTAGAAAAGACCCTGATGCTGGGAGGGATTGGGGGCAGGAGGAGAAGGGGACAACAGAGGATGAGATGGCTGGATGGCATCACGGACTCGATGGACATGAGTCTGAGTGAACTCCGGGAGTTGGTGATGGACAGGAAGGCCTGGCGTGCTGCGATTCACGGGGTCACAAAGAGTTGGACACGACTGAGCAACTGAACTGAACTGAACTGTTCAAATCAATCATAGTGCTTACAACTGAAAACAAATCAAATTTCATTTACAAAATATACATGATAATGCCTTTCTAAATGTACAATTACTGCCAGAAAAAAAAAAATCTTTAAAACTTTTTCCAAAAATCTACCCTCTTCCCCTAATTTAGAAACTTTAGCTGAACAAATTACCTGAACTAGACCCACGAAGATGGTTTCAAAATATTACCCACAGTATTGGGTCTGAAACTGTAACTTTGGTGATTGTCTTGATAATTATATTTGTTGTTTACTGTCACCTTTCTATAAGGTTGGTTAATACTAACCAAACTCATTTGGTCAAGACCTTTTTTTCTTTTCTTTTCTTTTCCTTTTTTTTTTTTTTTTTTTAACAAATATAATAAAATAGGGGGAATTGTCAGGAAACATTTAACAGGAGGCTTCCTGTGTGCTGTTTCAGACCTGTCAGGAATTCTCTGCTCCTTATTAATTCCTGAATACTCAGGAATTAAGAGGAGAGGCAAGCCTCTCTGGGGGCTGAAGAATCCAGGAATTTCCTTCATTAGTTTTTCTATACAGTGATAAGTATCCTCTTCCTCCTTGTGAACCTTACAGTAAAAGTGTTTACAAATCTCTCTTTAATATGGATTGCCTATGTTTTGTAAGTCTGGAATTTTAAACTTTATCTTTGCTAAGAATAACAACTTTGTAAGACAGTATATATACACACACCATGCTAATTAAAACAACTTTGCTCCAGCAGAGGTCTGGTCTGCCCGTGTATTTCTCTCTCTCTCTCTCTCTTTCTCTCCCTTTCTTTTTCAGGCTGATCCCCTGGAGCGCAAAGGCTCTCTGAGTTCACTTTCCTGCCCAGGCTTCTAAGACCCTCTCAAGAAGGCGCCCTGAGCCTTCACCGCATCGAGAGGGCACCTGAGGCCTTCGTGAACAGAACAAGCCCCGTTTAGGGGCTTTAGGGGCTTTCTGCATAAACCAAGAAATTCAGCCTCTTTATCTCTCCTTTACTTTCTTATTGGTTGACTCCAGACCACCAGGTTCTGGTCCATTAAACGACCTCAACAATCATTCATTCAAATTTGGCTTTCTCTGAAATGAAAATGAATTTGCATGCTTCTTTATATATAGTTAAGTTTTTGGTGCAATGTGCACAGCCCATTTAATAATGTACAAAGTATTTTCACTTCTTTCATTCACCGTTCTAACAGATTGTTGATGGAGATCAACATGGAAGGGAAATTGTATAATCAAATTTCCTAAAAGAATGTCATTACTAGTGAAAGATAGGATTGATGACACAGAGAATTAATCATAACTGTGATATATACATTTTGCAGATATAAGAACATTGCCAGGAAGTTAAAATTATAATCGTCAGTTGTTTTTTTTTTTTTTTCCATATTTGAAATAGACAACCACTAGCAGCCTGGGTGTAAAGGTTGAAGAACTCTCAAATGGAATTATTTTGAAATAGTTTGCATGATTTTCACCTAGCTAGAATATAGAAATATCATGGGAAGACTTGTAAGTGATACTCATGGATATAAATGACTAGTTGTTCAAGTAATAATATTTTTGTGGTTTATAGTTGTGCATTGTAAGAATACTGCCAAAAACTAAAACAAAAAGGCCAATGAAAAATTTAAATAGAAAATATTTTTCTCCAAATCTACAAAATGTTATATTTTATGTTTTCACAGATGATTTTTCCAGGCCAAAGAATATACTATTGTTTTCTCTCCTGCCACAGATACATTTAATACAATGTAATTTGACAAAAATACTGCTGAATGTCCATTGTGTTTATTCATGTCAAATACCGATACTTGTGGACTTTGAAATTAGACTTTTTTTTTTTTTTTTTTGTATAATCAGTTCAGTTCAGTTGCTCAGTCATGGCTGACTCCTTGCAACCCCATGAATTGCAGCACTCTAGGCCTCCCTGTCCATCACCAACTCCCAGAGTTTTCCCAAACTCATGTCCATCGAGTTGGTGATGCCATCCAGCCATCTCATCCTCTGTCGTCCCCTTCTACTCCTGCCCCCAATCCTTCCCAGCATCAGGGTCTTTTCCAATGAGTCAACTCTTCGCATCAGGTGGCCAAAGTATTGGAGTTTCAGCTTTAGCATCAGTCCTTCCAAAGAACACCCAGGACTGATCTCCTTTAGGATGGCCTGGTTGGATCTCCTTGCAGTCCAGGGGACTCTCAAGAGTCTTCTCCAACACCACAGTTCAAAAGCACCGATTCTTTGGTGCTCAGCTTTCTTCACAGTCCAACTCTCTCATCCATACATGACCACAGGAAAAGCCATAGCCTTGACTAGGTGGACCTTTGTTGGCAAAGTAATGTCTCTGCTTTTGAATATGCTATCTAGGTTGATCATAACTTTTCTTCCAAGGAGTAAGTGTCTTTTAATTTCATGGCTGCAGTCACCATCTACAGTGATTTTGGAGCCCCCCAAAAATAAAGTCTGACACTGTTTCCACTGTTTCCCCATCTATTTCCCATGAAGTGATGATAAATTCTTATAAATAGTTGAATATTCTTCTGTTTTTCTAATTTATTGCCTTATTTATCACCTAAAAGGTGCTAGAATCACTTTGTGTTGATCATCATAGTATTATAATTCAGATTCTCTCTGACAGGACTATCCTCCACCAAAATTGCCTTATCTTCAACTGCTAATCCATATTTCTCTTCAAAAATGCCCTGGTTATATCCATTGAATAACACATTTTAGAACTGATGTCTGTTCTTTTAAAGCATGCTTGATATTTGCATTAGAATCAACATACTTATAGGCTTCTTCCCAGGTGTCTCAGTGGTAAAGAATCCACTTGCCAATGTATGACACTGGATAATATGTGTTCGATCCCTGGTCAGGAAGATTCCTTGGAGAAGGAAATGGCGACCCATTCCAATATTCTTGCCTGGGAAATCCTATGGATAGAGGAGCCTGATGGGCTGCAGTTTATGGGATGGCAAAGATTCAGACACGACAGAGTGGCTGAGCATCCACAAATATTTATTTGCTAATTTATAGGTGAAATGGTATAATTACAATCCCAAGTCGTCCTAATCTAAAACAGATGTGGCTCTCCATATAGGCAAGTCACCTCTTTTTTTTTCTTCTTAGTACAATTTTTTACTTTTGCTCTTGTGCGGTTTCCATGAATTTATTGGCAATTTTGTTCATAGGTGCTTTTCTGTGTTACTATTAATACCAAGTTCTTCATAGGCTTAATGGATTATTATTGATACATAACAAAGCTACTGATTTCATACATCATTTATAAACTGGCTACTCTGCTTAACTGCTTTCATTTTTACCCATTGTCAGATGATTCTTTTTTACTTTCTAGGAATAGAGGCATGTTATCTACAAATATTGGTAGTTTGCTTCATTTTTCCCATTATACCTTTTTGCTGATAATTTTTAAATAAATATAGTTAGCATCAGTTTCAAATGAAGTTTAAAATGGTTCCATGGATTTCTTGGTGGTGCAGTGGATAAGAATCTACCTGCCACTATTGTGGACACAAACTCGATCCTTGGTCCTGAACGATTCCACATGCTGCAGAGCAACTAATCCCATGCCCATAACCACAGCACCCACACTCTAGAGCCCATGAGCTGCAACTACTGAGGCCAGAACACCCAGAGAAGCCCTTGCCCTGTAATGAAGAGAAGTTCCTGCTTGCCATGACTGGAGAGAGCAACAAAGACCTAGTCACAGCAACAAAGACCCAGGCGCTGCCAATAAATAAATAAATAAATAAATAAATAAACAATGGTTCCGTGAAGGAGACCCCCTGATATCTTATGACAATGACAATGTATAGGAAAATTCACTGTCGAACATAGAGTGGCTGTTAGTTTGAGATAGATACCTTTGTTGTATCAAGGAACATTTTATCTCGAAAATGTTATTAGGAATGAATGTTGAATCTTGCAATATGTTTTTTAGAAACTACTGAGGTAATATCACTATTTTTATTTAATTGTGAATTTTGCTAGTTGTTTCCTATGTAATCAAGAACACATTCTTTCAAGTGAAAATCTTAAATTTCATTCCACATTTTCTGAGATGTTCAGAATGATGAGTTTCATGTGTTAAGGTTACTTGTAGTCAACTTTGGTACTCATTTCTGAATTTGGAGGAATTATTTTCCTTAACAATTCACTAACCACTTAACTGTTTGTTTTTATGTATGATACCATAATGGCCCAAAACACGAAACATGTTTTGTTTTATAATTCAACTTTTCCTTTTATATTTTATTAATCCCCTTTCTTTATTTCTGCTGTAGGACTAATATTTGGGGTTTAGTTTTACTTTTTTTGGGTTTTTATTTTGATTGTTTGTGTTACAACCCTACAGTGTTTTATAGCTGTAAAAATATTGTTAAAACATTCTGTGCAGCTTTCCCTTGATTAGGAAACTTCGTTTTCCCTTCAAGCCACCACTGTCCTAATAATTGTCAAGTTCATGATTAGAGCTGGAAGTGAGCTCAGGTTAGCTTCAGTTTATACAAAAGTTCAATTTCTATTGTTCTCAATACTGAATATGAGGTAATCCTCTGACTCTATACTCTTTCCCTTAATAATTATTTTTCAATAAATTACTCTTCCTTGAACTTATACTTTGTTCCTGGTTCATATTTTTTTTTTTTAATCTGTTATTCTTCTGTCTATAATGCTCCTCCACAAAATATCAGCCTGGTTAACTTATTTTTCGTGTCAGATTACATTTCACCTCCTGAGTAAAGCCTTCCTTGATCATAATATCTAACTATTTTAAGGTTCTCATACTTTTCACCTTCATGCATTGGAGAAGGAAATGGCAACCCACTCCAGTGTTCTTGCCTAGAGAATCCCAGGGATGGGGGAGCCTGGTGGGCTGCCGTCTATGGGGTTCCACAGAGTCGGACACGACTGAAGCAACTTAGCAGCAGCAGCAGCAGCATCACCAACCACTGATTTTCTTCTCAGCATCCTTTTATTTTTTTCATAACACTTTATCACTTTTTCAACCTATCCCATTTATGTAATCAGTTGTTTACTAGTCCCCTGTCTCATCCCCACCTGTCACTAGATCTTGCAGGCTATGACAGCAAGGAGCTTATCTAAGTTATTCACTGTAATACCCTCAGTTCCAAGAATATGAGGTCTTTCTTCCAAGTATAATGAAATATATATTTTCTTCCCATATATACTTTCTTCCAGTATAATGAAAACTTATACTGAATTTTATACTGTTCAGATTTGTTTTATTCATTTGCAAAAAGAAAAGCAGTGTGGTGTTTTGCAATCTAGTTACACTTCATATTATATTGCTTTTGTGGCAAACGTTGAATATTGCAGTATAAAATATCCGTTAAATATCTGATTAAATTTTGCTATCATACTATCACCTAGAGTAGGAAATGGCAACCCATTCCAGTATTCTTGCCTGGAAAACTCCATGGACAGAGAAACGTGGTGGGCCACAGTCCATGGGGTTGCAAAGAGTCAGACATGACTAAGCACACACACACACACACACACACACACACACACATCACAAAGTCAGCGATAAATAGGAATATTTTGCAGGTTTGTGCTTTACAAGTTTATTTGTCTGCTTTCTCCATCTCCTCTACAATGTACGATAAGACAACAATAATTAAAGGTGCTAAAAAAGTGATTGTCAAAGACACAAAAGAGTATCTTTGCATGGTACATGAGGTCTAATACATACAATCTGGAATACTTAAAAACATATATTTATTGAAATATTATAGTGAATTTAACTATTGCTATAAAAAGCTTGAACTCCTTTAACCATGTCAAAACTTAGATTAGATTTAGAATGCATATGCCAATGTTATTATTATTGTTACTGTGTTAGTTACTCAGTCATGTCTGACTCTTTGCAACCCTATGGACTGTAACCCACCAGGCTCCTCTGTCCATGGAATTCTCCAGGCAAGAACACTGGAGTGGGTAGCCATTCCCTTCTCCAGAGAATCTTCTAGACCCAGGGATTGAAACGGTGACACCTACACTGCATGCAGATTCTTTACCATCTGAACCGTCTGAGATTTAGAATGCATATTGATGCCTATATGTAGGTATAAACATAGTAACTTTTTAAGCAAGGTTCATATTGTTGTATATCTATATATATTCAAGTTGTTATATGAAATGCCTATGTTCACATAGCTTTAAAAAGACAATATTAAAACACTTGCCTCATACTAAAGCTTTTATTTTAAAAGATGTTTAGTATTGTTCTTTAAATAGAATTTAAAACCTGATGTGAAATACTTTGCAGTTATGGATATAGGATAAGTTTGCCTTAATTAGATTCAAGAAGCAGTGCCTTGGGGATAAAGGCTGGAGTTAACTGCCAGTCATGGCATGGTTGATAAGTATAATTTATCTTCACAATTTTCCAATTTTCACCCTCCTTGGTAATCACAGAGGGTAGTATTCCAGGATGCACAGGTTAAATATAGTAGTGAAAGAGAAAAATGTTAATAAATTTGCTGTAAGGCTTTAAGTAAAACAAAAGCCCTTTTCAAAGAATGCCAAAATGCATAATGCTTGGAGATTTCAGACCAACTACATTAATATTAGTGACATTTTGCCACATATTGCTTGTCCCATTTTACTTTATTA
This sequence comes from Ovis aries, assembly GCF_016772045.2. Classification (NCBI taxonomy): domain Eukaryota; kingdom Metazoa; phylum Chordata; class Mammalia; order Artiodactyla; family Bovidae; genus Ovis; species Ovis aries. Next base: position 154,117,800 of record NC_056055.1, read on the forward strand.
AAGTTTTAAAAATTTCCATCAAAATTTCCAAGCACTTTAAAGTTAAATCCATGGGAAAATCTGTGAAGCTCTTGAAAAAAATCAGGAAAGCCACAAGGAAAGTATTTTCTGTAACTAATATTCCAAATGGGAAGTGAATTTTATGTTCTGAAATAATATATGTTCTAGCATATACTGAATGCAATATGTTAAAAGGGACCTTGTGTGAACAACACTCTGTTAGGCAGCTAATGATCAGAGTTGTTTCTCTGACCTAAGTTTAGAATACCCATCAAGTAGAGACAATTGCTTTAGATGTTGTATTTATGTGCAGTGTTGTATTCTGTTGATCTATTCTATTAACTCATTTATTTTTAATTTTTATCAAGTCATGATAAAGTCGTTCTTGGATAATTTTAACAAGTTGCCATACACACGATGTATCTTAAGACCAGCAGAAAAGCAAAGCAGCTTGATCAGGGTATAAGTAATATCATTTTTTATTTATTTGTTTTCATATAACCTAAATCTTGATATTTATAAAATGTCTTTACCAAAATATTCATAAGAATTTATTACATAAAATTTTGAATAAATTTAGGACATTATGAAGGAGAGCATAATAGAAAACAAATAAATACAATAAAAACTGTTAGGTTAAATTCATGCAGGAAAGCCAATATTGCTGGAACTCAAACTGGATTCTCTTTAAGATCACCAATTTGCTACATAATTCTGTACAAACAAATATTTTCTTGACCTCAGTATTTTAAGTTAGACATCTGTGGTTCTCAAACTTTAGCCTGCTTTAAAATCTTTAAGATTTTTACAATACAAATTACTCTTTCATCGCACTCACCCTAGCTCTGATACAACAATTTGGAGGTTATTCTTCCAGATTATCTAGCTTCAAATTGTAAAGAGTTACCTGAGCCACATTAAATTTTATGTGAGACATCTCTCTTTTTTTATTTTATTTAAGTCTATAGAGTTTGAGACCTATTTACTACCATAACATAGTCTATTAGTACAAGTTTTATTCAAGTAGAAGAGGATCTTCTGTAAATGTTATTTATTACACCAAAAGTCTCTTTCTGTTTATCAGATATCTACAACAGATGCTGTGGATATAATGATAATAAACTAAAGCTCCCCCCCTCTAGGGGAGTCCAGAGAGAAGCTCAGAAAATACTAATGGACTCAGTCCGCTGCAATGTGCCAGCTTAGTAAGTGTATCATCAGTTCTCAAAACACTCTGAAAAGAACTGTGGGTACTTACATTGTCCCCAGTAAAGGAGTATATTAGGAGATAATTGTCAGGCAAGGCTAAGCAAAGAAGATGGAAAGAGGGCAAAACATATAGTGTTAAATACACACAGTCTTCAAACCTTGCTCCACCATCTAGTGATAGATCAATCGAGAAATAGGGGTAGCATAGGAGGATGAGCTTGATTTTTGACATTTTTGAAGTACTTGGGATTTGGAGCTCATGAAAATGGGGGCCTGGGCATGGCAAATTGGAAGACATCAGCATAAAGTTCATAGCTGAAATCCCTGGAGCACATAGGCTGCTAAGAGAAGAAGTTAGAATGACAGTACAAAAGAGTTAAGGTTCGAAATTGGAGTATAGCTGGGACTTCTCTGCTGGCCCAGTGGCTAAGACTCTGAGCTCCCAATGCACGGGGCCTGGTTTGATTCCTGTTCATGGGACTAGATCTGGAATGCCACAACTAACATACCCTTTATGCTGCAACTGAGACTGGTGCAGCCAAATAAATAAATAAACACAAGAAAGAAATAAAGAAGAAGAAAAAAGAAAAGAGCTGGGGGTACTTACATTGTCCCCAGTAAAGTAGTACATTAGGAGATAATTGTTCAGTTCAGTTCAGTTCAGTCGCTCAGTTGTGGCTGACTGTTTGTGACCCCATGAATCGTAGCACGTCAGGCCTCCCTGTCTATCACCAACTCCCGGAGTTCACTCAGACTCACATCCATTGAGTCAGTGATGCCATCCAGCCATCTCATCCTCTGTCGTCCCCTTCTCCTCCTGTCCCCAATACCTCCCAGCAGTAGAGTCTTTTCCAATGAGTCAACTCTCCGCATGAGGTGGCCAAAGTACTGGAGTTTCAGCTTTAGCATCATTCCCTCCAAAGAAATCCCAGGGCTGATCTCCTTCAGGATGGACTGGTTGGATCTCCTTGCAGTCCACGGGACTCTCAAGAGTCTTCTCCAACACCACAGTTCACAAGCATCAATCCTTCGGCGCTCAGCCTTCTTCACAGTCCAACTCTCACATCCATATGTGACTACAGGAAAATCCATAGCCTTGACTAGATGGACTTTATTTGGCAAAGTAATGTCTCTGCTTTTGAATATGCTATCTAGGTTGCTCATAACTTTTCTTCCAAGGAGTAAGCGTCTTTTAATTTCATGGATGCAGTCACCATCTGCAGTGATTTTGGAGCCCAGAAAAATAAAGTCTGGCACTGTTTTCCCATCTATTTCCCATGAATGGATGGGATCAGATGCCATGATCTTTGTTTTCTGAATGTTTAACTTTAAACCAACTTTTTCACTCTCCACTTTCATCAAGAGGCTTTTTAGTTCCTCTTCACTTTTTGCCATAAGGATGGTGTCATCTGCATATCTGAGGTGATTGATATTTCTCCCGGCAATCTTGATTCCAGCTTGTGTTTCTGCCAGTCCAGCATTTCTCATGATGTACTCTGCATATAAGTTAAATAAGCAGGGTGACAACATACAGCCTTGAAGTACTCCTTTTCCTATTTAAAACCAGTCTGCTGTTCCATGTTCAGTTCTAACTGTTGTTCCTGACCAGCATACAGATTTCTCAAGAGGCAGGTCAGGTGGTTTGGTATTCCCATCTCTTTCAGAATTTTCCCCAGTTTATTGTGATCCATACAGTCAAAGGCTTTGGCATAGTCAATAAACCAGAAATAGATGTTTTTCTGGAACTCTCTTGCTTTTTCCATGATCCAGAGGATGTTGGCAATTTGATCTCTGGTGCCTCTGCCTTTTCTAAAACCAGCTTGAACATCAGGAAGTTCACAGTTCACGTATTGCTGAAACCTGAAGTTGTTTGCCATTCTCTTCTCCAGTGGACCACATTCTGTCAGACCTCTCCACCATGACCCGCCCATCTTGGGTTGTCCCACGGGCATGGCTTAGTTTCATTGAGTTAGACAAGGCTGTGGTCCTAGTATGATTAGATTGACTAATTTTCTGTGAGTATGGTTTCAGTGTGTCTGCCTTCTGATGCCCTCTTGCAACACCTACCATCTTACTTGGGTTTCTCTTACCTTGGGCATGGGGTATCTCTTCATGGCTGCTCCAGCAAAAGGCAGCCGCCGCTCCTTACCTTGGACGAGGAGTATCTCCTCACCACCGCCCTTCCTGACCTTCAACTTGGGATAGCTCCTCTAGGCCCTCCTGCGCCCGCACAGCCACCTCTCCTTGGATGTAGGAGATAATTGTTAGGCAAGGCTAAGCAAAGTAGATGGCAAAAAGGACAAAAGCATGTAGTGTTGAGTACATACAGTCCTCAGACATTGCTCTACCACCTAGTTTCTTTGTATCCTTGAAGAGGTATCCTTATATCCTTTGTATCATTGTTGCTCAGTCGTGTCCAACTCTTTGCAATCCCATGGACTATAGCCTACCAGGCTCCTCCTTCCATGGGATTTTCCAGGCAATAGTACTAGAGTGGGGTGCCATTTCCTCACTGTGCTTCACGTTCCTCATCTGAAAAATAAGGATAATAACAGTACCTACCTCATAGAGTTACTAAAGGGATTAAATGGGTTATTATTTGTAAAATTATTAGAACAGTGGCTAAAATAAATAGTATGCTTTAAGTACTTTTAATATCTGAGGACTATACTTCCCTTTTTTTCTCTTTACCAAGACTCTTGAAAGAATAAGGACAAAATTTAACACTTTTATCCAACCATCTACTTATAAGCTATAATAGTAGTAAGCTATTAAAATGTGTTTCCTGAAGTTAAATAAAGCAGCATTTCTCATCTTTTTCTGCTTTAAAGCCTGTCAATATAAAACACAATAATTAAAAGGAAAATATAGATCAGCAGCAAACACTCCAAAGTCTAATAATGCTTGTTACTATACTCTGTATTATATTGTCTTCTTAATATAATATATCTGAGCTGCCATCACACACACACACACACACACACACACACACACACCCATTATGAATAAGCTGTCAGGTTTAATTGGTCTCTACTATAAAAATACTCTTGATAAATAGAACTGTCTCATATTGAGTTAAATTGGAAAGGGGGAAAATTTGGTTTCATTCAAAACACATTCCAATAAAATTCACTGGGGGAAAAATTTGTATTTTACAATTATTCAGTAGAAGAAAATATAGTGCTTTACACAGATGGGTACTAAGTAAATCAATTTAATGTTTTTGGTTGTGCAAAATACATACATGCATCTAGGCTACAGAAAACTATTGATTTGAAAAAGGAGCTACAGGATTTTGCCTCCCTGACCTCTTATAGGAGAGGTTTGCTATAAGAATGATTCTCAATATAGATATCACATCAATTTATAAACAGAAATAGATAACATCTCTCCAAAGTATTCAGGATTAATATACCATTATCATAAGTCAACCTATTCATCCCCTGTTTGCAACTCCATGGACTGTAGCCTACCAGGCTCCTCAGTCCATGGAATTTTCCAGGCAAGAGTACTGGAGTGGGTTGCCATTTCCTTCTCCAGGGGATCTTCCCAACCCAGGGATTGAACCTGGGTCTCCCACATTGCAGGCAGATACTTTACTGTCTGAGCCACCAGGGAAGCCCCATTCATTCCCTCAACAAGCATTTATTTACTGTATTCTATGTGAAGAAATTGGTTGATTTCTGTCTTTACGAGGCAAATAATAAGCTTCATGAAATAGTTTATATAAAATGTTAGAAGATGATTTCAATAAAACTAAGCAAAATGAGAATGGAAAGTGACAAGGTTGTAAGTTCTACAATTTTAAATAATATGATCAGTGAAGATTCTCATTAAGAAAGAAACAAAGTTTTAAAGGAGGCCAAGGATAAAGTCTTGGATATATCTAGCAAAAAAGCATTTCAGGAATGAAAAAAAAGTTAATGCAAAGGGTCTGAGAGGATACCATACTTGGAAAAACAACAAAGGCAGCTAATGTGAAAGATAGAAGTATAAGTGATGGCAGAAATTATCAAGAAGCCATGTGGTATGGAGTCTTCAGGGCTTCGCTCAGGGCTCAGCAGTCAAGAATCTGCCTGCAATGCAGGAGATGTAGAGACTTGTGCTCAATCCTTGGGCCAAGAAGATCCTCTGGAGGAGGAAATGGCAACCCACTCTGGATTCTTGCCTGTGAAATCCCATGGACAAAGGAGCATGGCCAGCTATAGTCCATGGGATCACAAAGCATTGGACACAACTGAGCGACTAAAAAACAAACAAACAAAATACAGTCTTCAAGTCTTTGAAATAGTTAATACTTTTATTCTGAGTAAAATGGGAGTTGTGCTGGCTACTTTATGGGAAAGGGATTCTTTACTTAGGGAGATAAAGAAGGAGCATTGATTTCTACTTTGTAGACTACTGGAATAGACTTCCCTGATGGCCCAGCAGGTGAAGAATCTGCCTGCAACACAGAACATGAGGGTTTGATCCCTGGGTCAGGGAAGATCCCCTGGAGAAAGGGATGGCTATCCACTCCAATATTCTTGCCTGGGAAATCGCATGGACAGAGGAACCTGGGATGCTATGGTCCATGGGTTAGCAAAGTGTTGGAAACGACTGAAGTGGCTGAGCTCACACACAGACTACTGAAATAAATCAGGAAAAATGTGCCTGGAGGCTTAGGCCAGAGTGTGGCAATGAATGGAATAAGAAATGACTGAACTAAGGATATATTTTTAAATAAGAGGTTATAAGATTTCTGTCTGATCTTAGTATAGGTTATTAAATGCATGAATGGAGAATGTCTCCAAGATTCTGGCTGGACCAAGTGAAAGGAAAGAGGCTTATTAACCTGGGTTGGGAAGACTGTTATAGCTGATTTAGTAGATGAAGAATTTGAATTCACTTTTAGATATGTTAAGTTTACATGCTTTTTGAATATCCATGTAGAAAAATCAAATTGGCAATTAGAGTTCAAGGATAAGGTTTAAGCAGAAACAATAAATATGGGTATCTTGTAATAAAGATAATATTATGTCAGTGGTATTGGAGGTGATCATTAAAAGGAAGAGTTTAGATGGAGGAGATGAAAAAAGGATAAAGGGCAGGGATGCTCCAGTGATTTAGTATCGGAAAGAGGAGAGAGAACCAACAATAAACCTGTATGAAGTAGCTGATTATAGAGAAGGAAGATCACTGGAGTTTGAGCAGGTGGGAGAGTCATGCACTGAGTCAATGTTGCTGAGTGGTAAAGGAAAAGAAGACTGAAAACTCACCTCTTATTTAGCATTGTGATTTCATTGGCCATCTTGATAAAAGAGTTTTGGTGAATTAGGGAGCATGAAAGCCAGAGTATATTTAAGAGAAAAATGGAAAATGATGTCAATGCTTACCAGGTGAGAGTTTTTTGCTGAGGATGTGGGCAGAGAAATAGGGCAAAAACAAACAAAAACTAGAATGAAAACAGTGAAAGATATTTTATATGTTTTCCATTTTGAATCATTTAAAATTGCAGGCAGGTGCAAACATAGCATAAAGTTTTCCATATATCTCCCATTCAGTTTCCCCCATTGTTACCAGTTTATATTATCATGACACATTTGTAAAAATTTTGGATGCAAACATACCTGTGTTTAAGTATGAGGTCATTCACTCACTGAGAAGTTAAAAAGCTCATAAAAATTTCCTAAGTAATCCTATTTTGGGGACTACACCTTTGGATAGGGGGCAACAGTGCCTATACAGACTCCTAAAGATTAAACACATGTTTGACGTGGTTCCTGATTCTCATTTCTTTAGATTAGGAGTCTGCCTGAATATCTGAACAAACTTCTAGCTTTGTAGACTGCTGGCTTTTTAATGATATGATGACTTTTCTAAGAAGTCTTTGACAGTTAGTTGATTATTGTGTTAATCAACGAAACAATGAATAAAAGACCATTTTTAATGGTTGGGTTAAAAATTAAAAGATGACCAAGCTACACAGAAAGTGCTTAGACTCACCACAAAGAAATCAACCAAGTTGACTCTAACACCAATTTAACTATTTACTTTCAAAATAAGAAAAACTGAAATCATAAGAGAACATATTTGTATAAGTTAATGATGTTTCTTTCAATCAATAACATTAGAAAGTTCTTAAAAGCACAGCGGTGTTTTAAGTAACAGACCAACTTTTTCTTTTTAGTTTTGCCATCCTGAGCTTTTTTGACCCTTTACATTGATTTCTCATGTTCCAAATGGCCTAGCCTGGCCTTTTCCTCTATCTCACTTATATGATCAGGTCTTTTACAATAAGAATGGTTAGCATCAGAAGAAAAACCTATTCACCAAAGATAATTGAAAATCCCTCTGTGTTCTCCATCTTGATATCCCTCAGCCTTTCTTTTCTATATCTATTATTTTAGAAGGTAAGTTCTGTCCAAAGCAGAGCTTCTCAAGTTTGATTCTTCCTTTAACTAGAGATCCTCTACTATTATGAACTACAATAGAGGTCAAATTACAGATGAAAATCTTTCATTTCACACATATTATAGACTCCATGAGGGGAAGTATTATTAGAATTTATAGGAAATGTGGGAGAGGGGTAAGCAAAACTATTCAAACCCTACTTTCTATTGCCGTAGGCACAGATGTACATATGTACATACATATACTATATACACATTTTATATAAACTTATAATTCATTTTGTTTTATTTAGCAATCTTATAAATGCACTTTCTCATATTCAAAAAATATATAAATTCGCTTATAAAAAGTGTTTCAGTGACACTTGCTCAAACAATGTATCTCCATTTAGTCTTTCTAATGTGGGAGAAATAATATTATTTTCATTTTTATTTATAAAAAGTATCAATGTAAGTGATGTTTCTGGAACTAATTTAACTCACATATAAGCAGGAGTTTTTTTAAGTTAATTACTTAATTTGGCTGCATTGAGTCTTAGTTGTGTCACATAGGTTGTCTAATTGTGGTACACTAAGCCTCCATGGGGAAAAGAGCACAATCAGCTTAATTTGCTGCAACTAAGAAACTTTTTTTGATGTAAAGAAAGTAGGAAAATGGGAATGGAACATAAACCAGAGAAAGAGATAAAAATTGTGTTTAACCAAATTTAACCTCTTGCTTTGGATAAATTTCCCAATTATAAAGAAGAGGTGAGCAGATGGCACAATTTTGGCAGTTAAATGCAGTGAGGATAGTTAGAGAAGAAAAGTTGTCGATAACAGGGAAAGAAAAAAGTATACAAAAATTTACAGGACACATTTTTGGATATTGATCTAATGTCTGATCCCAGAGAACATTTAATTGGTAGCTTAACATGAGGGATTGGAAATTTATTTCAACTTGCTAGGATTTCAAAATGTGCTACCAACTTGTTCAGCGAAAAAGAAAAATATAACTCAAAAATATCATTCTCTAGGTGGAGAAGTGGGTAAACATATCAAGACATGTAATATGAAACTCAATACAAATCTGTAAGGAGAAGTTTGATCAATATGATTATACTGTGAGAAGATCAAACAAAATGAGGGAAATCGACCAAAGCAATGAGACAGATAGAATTTTGCAAAATATTTCTGGTCCTCAGAATTTTATGTTAAACCACTTACCCTTCAAATGAAAAAAAAAAGAAAAAGTTGTATGGAAGATGAAATGGGTAAGGGTCATTAAACTCTAAAGTATTTTCCACAGTCTGGTTACATAATCAGACAAAGAGACTATGTCTCTATCTATTATATATATATATATATATATCTACACATAATTAATATTAATTTAATATCACAAGAATACTGGAGTGGGCTGCCATTTCTCCTTCAGGGTATATTCCCTGATCCAGGGATCAAACCTGCATATTCTGCTTGGCAGGCAGATTATTTACCATTGAACCACCTGGGAAGCCTCAGAAAACTGATAGTAATGCATGTAATTATTGTCCATAGAAATGCAAATAAATTTTGTTCAGTAGAGATACAATTGATTTCTACCTTGAGGAAATTATAACCCCAAAACAACATAATTAACAAAACTTCAAAATGCTTAATAATTAAGGTTCTATTAAAGTTCCAAAGTAATTGGGAAAAGTTCCAAAGTGGTAAAAGTTCCATAGTTAAAGTTTCAAGGTAGAAAACAATTCCCAGAATCAATAATCTTTACTAAAATGAGTTGACTCTTCTCATCAGGTGGCCAAAGTATTGGGGCTTCAGCTTTAGCATTGGTACTACGAATGACTATTCAGGGTTGATTTCCTTTAGAATTGATGGTTTGATCGCCTTGCAGTCCAAGGGACTCTCAAGAGTCTTCTCCAGAACCACAATTCGAAAGCATCAGTTCTTCACCACTCAGTCTTTATGATCCAACTCTCACATCCATACGTGACTACTGAAAAAAAACCATAGCTTTGACTATACGGACCTTTGTCGGTAAAGCAATGTCTTTGGTTTTTAACACATTGTCTAGGTTTGCCACAGCTTTCCTTCCAAAGAGCAAGCATCTTTTAATTTCATGGCTGCAGTCACCATCTGCAGCAGTTTTAGAATCCAAGAAAATAAAATCTTTCACTGCTTCTACTTTTTCCTTTATTAATTAGAGTTTACTTTTAAGTTACGTTAGTTTTATATTTGTATATGAAAATTGTGCTTTTATATTTTTAAACATTTATGATGTGTGTGTTAGTCACTCGGTAATGCCTGACTCTTTGAAACCCCATGAACTATAGCCCACAAGTCTCCTCTGTCCATAAAGTTCCCTAGGCAAGAATACTGGAGTGGGTTCCTTCTCCAGGGCATCTTCCTGATCCAGGGATTGAACCTGGGTTTCCTGCATTGCAGACAGATTCTTTATCATCTGAGCCACCAGGGAAACCTGATGAACATCTGTACTTTAACACAACTCTTACTTGATAAAACATTCTGATGGTAGTTATATATGGCTTGTTATAATACAGATAGATTAAAAGATCATGTTGGGGAGTTCAGTTTATAAAATCTGAATTTAAGCAAGCACTTGAAAATAACAAAAGAGCTTGTCTTTGCAGAACTATGCTTTCCAACATGGATATATAGTCATCAGAATGTCTAGGCATCCTGAATTATAAACAACATACTGGTACCTTATTCATTACAGTAATAATTTCAGAATTCTCTTTGATAAATCATTTGGAAGAATTATTGTATATTGTGTTAATTTTTTCTTGAGGTTTTTCTTTTTTAATTTTTCTAATATGTTTTCTTTTCTTTTTTTTGTTAATTTTTAGAAAGTCAATGTTTCTTAAAAAAAAGTCAGATGTTTTAATATATTCCAAAGAAGAAGCAGTGTGTTCTGAAAATGCTTTTTTCTCTTCTTTTTTGTGGGGAGAGGTGTTAAAATAAAACTAGGTGTCAATCATAAGTCCATTGTCCCCCATTGACTTTAATCAGAATATTTTATTTTGGTCAAAGCACATTTCCTGTCTCAAACCTGATTCTCAGATGTGTGTGATCAAAATAAATGCAAAAACTACAAAATAAATAGACATTTAACATTCTACCTTTCTCTGATTTTACTGTATACTCAATGAAAATGTTGATTTAATTGTATCTTCATGACACTTTTGTGCTACATGATATGCATATAAAATTTCTTTACAAAACTATAAATTCTTGCATTTTTCCTTTCAATCATATGATTTATATAATTTTGAGAACACAGCAACCCTGCAGCAAAATATTCAATGAATATTTAAAAAGTGCTGAGAACTGCTTTATGGATATAAAGAGCTAAATACGGATAATCTAATTCTACCAGTTATATTAACATATAAATTCAAAAAAAAGCAAAAGTCCGCATCCAGGTAGTTTGTCCAAAATTAATGCTTCCTACTTTTAAGAAGGTCATAAAAGCAAAAATGACACAACACTTTGGATCCACTTCATTTCATACTTTTTTATTTATTTATCAATATTTTCATAAGTAAGTTTATTAACCTAAGTGTAAATGTTTAAAAGAGGAAAGAAATTCAGAATAAATCAAAGGAAAATACAGGAAATTAAAAAGAATGCGAAAGCACCTAATCAGATTCACTAGAATGAAAGCTCAGATAAAACAGTACATACCTATGGGCATCATTCATTATCATGCACACACAAAAATGTATATACAATAGTGATACATTTGGGGAAGAACATGAACAATTTGAAGAGATAACAAAAAAGATTTTGAGGAACTGTTTAGAAAATGAGGAAAGGTTAAAAGAATAAGACATGTTCAGCCAAATCAACCTACTTAAAGGTAAGATGGTAGCTATTTACAAATATATAACAAACTGATGAAAAAAGAAGACAAAGAATGAAAAATATGAACTAAGAAATGCATGTAAAAATTAAGAAAATCTCTAAATGATGAAGAATCTAAATCCAAAGAATATGCAACTCTTGTGGCGATAGTGGCTGTCATTGCTGAAAACCCAAGATTGATGCTCAATGCTTATTAAGAAAGGCTTATAAATAATTAAGCTAACCCCACCTTACTACAAAGGAGAACAGATATAAACCAATACCTTCCAAAGTTGAAATCTAATTTGACTTTCTCATTCTCTCTTTTGTTGAGATTTGGCTGTCTTTAGCCTTCTAATTCATATTTGAAAAAAAATTTTTTTTTCACATAAAAATAGAATGAAGTACGAAACGAAGTGAAAAGAATAAATATTACTTCGAGAGAAGGATTAGCTTGTGCAAGCACTCATGCATGCTCAGTCTCTTTAGTTGTGTCCGACTCTGCGACCCCATGGACTGTAGCCAGCCAGGCGCCTCTTTTCATGGGATTCTCCAGGCAAGAATACTGGAGTGGGTTGGTGGAAAATAAATTGTATATATATTTTTTCTTTTAACTGATCCAGAAGCTAAACATGAATTATTTAGTCTATATATATATATATATATATATAATGATTTATTATGCCAGGCACTGTACTAGGTACTTACACAAATCCAATGCAAGAGCAGAATCCAAATATGCAAGATCATGGTTCTTAATATATGTATTTCTGATATGACTATTAATCATCTCTGCTTCCCAGATGGTGCAGTGGTAAAGAATCCACCTGCCAATTCAGGGGATGAAAGAAATATGGGTTGGATCATTCAGCAGGGAAGATCCCTTAGAATAGGAAACAGCAACCTGCTCCAGAGTCTCACAGACTGCAGTCCATGGGATCACAAAGAGTTGGACGTGACTGAGCCCTGTGCACACACAACCATCTCTCAAAAAATATGTTGTTGGCTGCAAGGAACTCCTTCTCTATATATAATGGGAAAGAACATCAAATCAGAAGGAGCTTCTTCCAATAAAGAGAATCACCTTTACACATGGAGAAAAATACTTTTTAGCAAATTACTTCTAGTAAATAAAAATAACTTTTTAGCAAAACTGTGAGATTATAATTGGGGTGCTAATGGTAGAGAAAAAATTTAATAATTGTGTTTCACTAATTCAGAATTCATTATCTGACCAGAAGCTGACAGGAATGTTATTTTTTGCATTGATTAATTTCTTTTTATAGAAGTAAATTAATAATGTAAATAAGACTACAAGAGGATCCTTGAAAATACTTAGTAGAACAAACTTTCTAAGCACCCTCAAGTACTTTAGAAGGAACCTTTTCCACACAATTGATATGCTAATTACAAACCATTAAATCAAGTCAAGGATGTGTATTGGATAACATTTTGTTAATTTAATGTGAGTTAATGTAGGTACTTGAAATAATAGAACTCTATTCCTTTCTGAAATAATGTATTTTCTGATTTTTTTTCTTTAATTGAGACTAAGCTTCCTCCAATTAGTACAGATTAATGACATTTTAGAGGAGTCAATATTTAGGAACCAAGAAGTATTGCTGACTCTCCTATAACTTAGTTATGGTTAGAGTAATCCTAGAGTTATCTTCCAGTTGAAACAGTACTTCCACACAAAATATAACAGAGATGACAAATCTGAATATGATCCAAATCAAAATTATTAATAATTTGAAATATATATTTCTAGCAAATAAAGAGAAAAAGTAAATTTGCTAGTCAACATTGAAAGCAACTTTTAATATATACAGATTTGTCTAAGAAAAAGTGATTCTAATGCAACAGCGTGTGAATATATGTGTGAATATACCTTCCTCCTCTCTAACCCACATACATTGACAAACCAGTATTAAAATAAGAACTAGGTAGAAATCTTGCTGGGCTTCCCTGGTGACTCAGTGGTGAAAGAATCCACCTGCAGTGCAGGAGTCACAGAAGACATGGTTTCAATCCCTGGGTGGGGAAGATATCATGGAGGAGCGAATGGCAGTCCACTCCAGTATTGCCTGGAGAGTCCACAAGGACAGGGGAGACTAGCAGACTACAGTCCATAGTTTGGCAAAAAGTGGGACACCAGCAAAGCGACCTAGCATGCAGGCATAGGAATCTAGCTCATTTATACATGACTAGAAACCATCTCTATTGGGGAGGTGGGTCGATACTGGAGGCATAGGATAGTGTTGATTTGAGTAAAACAAATTAGTGCTTTTCATCATATAAATATATTTATATACTTAAATATACCATCATATAAATACATTGCATACTAAAGGTTATGGACTTAACTTCTTGAGTGATGTTTATGGAAGGGGAATGACCAATATATTCTTTTTTTTTCCTTCAATAATGCAAGGAATATACTCACCACACTTTATTATATTTGACAGATGATGATATAGTCTCTAAAAATATATTTTGTAATGTGAAAGTTTCAAATTGCAAAAGCACAAAGAAGAGTAAATTAATTCTCTTTTACTCTTCACCAGATTCAGCGTTTTTGTGATTTTGCTAACTTGATTATCTAACCTCTTCTGCAGCTCTGAACTCTTGTTTTCACTTCTCTTTCCTGAATTATATAAAGCAAATTTCAGAGGTTATCTTTCACTCCAACATCTTTTGGCAAGCATCTCTAAAAAAGTATATGGATATTTTATTACAAACAGTAGTATGAAATGATTTCCATTTTAGGTTCTAATTTGTTCCCCATGGCTTTGCTCTGTGAGCCAAGTGAATCGTAGAGTGCTCAGAGGAAATGACCTCTTTCCATTAAGAACATAGTTAGTGATAAAATACTGGCAAAATATACTTTTATTTTGGAGTAATGAGTTGTGATCTAAATGTTATGTTCAAAACAATTTGTTTCATACTGCTTGATTTTGTAAATATCTTAAAATATTTTCTAGTTAGATGAAAACCAGAAAAAGTGTTTAAGAGAGAAGCATGTTTTGCCACAACCTTGATACTATTCTGAGTTCAGTGGGGAGGGAACAAGATAATCAAAATTTGGCATTATTCACAATTGCTTTAAACTCAGTCAAGATATAAAAGATATATCATGTTCATTTTCTATCATTTTTTCCTTCTTTTTCATCATTTAAAATAGTTAAACAAGACAGGAAGCTTTAAAATCATATTTTTCAGCTCATCACTGAATTTAACTTTGTTAAGTCTTTATTGGCTCTTCAGATAAATAAAAGCTAAAACAGCATCTGTGCCTTTAAATGATTCTCTCTGCATTTTGTTCTCTTTAAATATTTTATTTATTTAAAAACAATATAACCACATTAATATTTATTTAGACATTTTTAGTAATCATTTTCTTTTTCACATAATGAGATATTACCATAGGCTAATTCAGTGAATGAAGCATTTCACATACAAATTTTTGCATTATCTGATAGGTTTTCATATGCAAATTTCATGCATCTGTTTATCTCCGGTGAATAGTGTCAAATATCCTCAACGCAAAATGAACCTTAAGTAACATTATCTTCCTAATGACTTTTCTTTTCCCAGTGAAAAATTGGCTATTTGTGCCAAGTATTTAGAAATTGTCATTCAAAAATAGCTTTTTTGGTTGTTTGTTTTTACTGGACTGCACAGGGAAAAATTTTTAAAAAGGGAAAATGAAATTTTTGAGATGATTTACAAATTTGTATTGTTCTACAAACCTTTTGGAGTTTTATATTAAAGATTATGAAATCTCAGCTATAAACATTTTGAAACACAGAAAGTAGAATGTTTCAATTAAAAAAAAATTCCACTACATTTAAAGGATTTTTGTTAGCTGTCAGGCACTTAAATCACTTTATCACTTTTACAAACATGGAAAGACAAATGCTCAAACAACATCAGAAAACAGTCTCTCTTTACTCTCAAGTAGACCTGTCTTTGAATTCACCATGTGGGTGAAATCAAAGGACAGAACAAACACTGTTTTGATATGGCTTTGAAGATGATAACTGCTTCTAACAGAGAAAAAGGCTGCTTTGGATTTGCAAGAAAACGATGATTGACATGACTCTCAGCCCAAGGAAGTTTACCTTTTAATGAATGCTTGGTGAGAAATCTCTCACCCAGTGTTTTATTTTTTGAGGGAAGCTGCCTAACTAGAAAAGTTCTCAGACATCCAGGGCTCCTATGAAAGATGTAGCACACATTCTCATAAGCAGTGACATCTTTTGATTCAAATGAGCATGCACATGATCCAGATGTGCACAGAAAAGTTAGAAGTGACCTAAGCATTAGGACTTTTCCTCTATGGTGTATATAAGCTTTCCTATAATTTCATGCAATATGGTCCCCAGGTAGAATCACTAATTAATAATCTTAAATATTAAAACAATGATCACAGCAAGGAAAATAGTTAATTTCTGTGGGCTTTTTTCTTTCTGTTTTTCTTTCTTTTTTTAAGATCCTGGAGTCTTTGGTCTCAGTGATATTAATAGAAGCGATGGTCAGTACCCTCATTTTTCATCTTCCTTTAAAAGTGTTTAGTCATCAAGAACTTTCCTATACTTCTAGTTTCAGATCCTCAGAATTTTCACTATTTTGGTTTGTTTGTGTTTTATTATTGAGGCCTTGGAGTTCAAAATATCATAGAGAAGTGAAAGTTGTTCAGTTGTGTCTTACTGTTTGCAAACCCATTGTCTTTAGCCTGCCAGGGTCCTCTGTCCACAGGATTCCACAGGCAAGAATATTGGAGTAATAGACATTCACTTCTCCAGGGTATCCTCCCAAGCCAGGAATCGAACCCAGGTCTCCTGCATTGCAGGCAGATTCTTTACAGTCTGAGCCACCAGGGATCCCAAATTATTTTATGTAGACTGAAGTCAAATTGGCTTTAAGTTTATGCTTATATTTTAGAGAGAAATTGGTTTTAAACTGTGAGGTAATAAGCAAAGTATAGAAACACTAGAAGATATTAAAAATGCCAAATAAGTATTAGCACCCCAAATTATCCTTTGAAATAATAATGACATTACAGTGAATGAAACAGTTAGAGCTACATTTAGAATTTTTTTAAGTATAATTGATTTACAATGTTTTCGTTAGTTTCAAGTATACAAAAAGTGATTCAGATATGTATATATATAACCGTTCTCAAGAAGGAAAAATGCCACTTGCAGTAACATGGATGGACCTAGAGATTGTAATACTAATGAAGCAACTCAGATTGAGAAAGACAAATATATGACATCACTAAATGTGAAATCTAAAAAGAAAGAGAAAAAGATACATTTGGTATTTTTGTCAGAGATTTGTTAGATGCTCTCTAATCCTATTTTCTACTCGGGCACACAAACAGTACATTTCTCAAGCTCTCCTGCAATCAGACTGAGGCCATGTGATGGTTTCTAGCCAGTGGATTATGATTATAAATAATATATGCTCCTTCGAGGCTTGAGAAATCTGTATGCAGGTGAAGAAACAACAGTTAGAACTGGGCATGGAACAACGCTATGGTTCCAAATTGGGAAAGGAGTATGTCAAAGCTGCATACTTGTCACCCTGCTTATTCAACTTATATGCAGAGTACATCATGTTAAATGCCAGGCTGGATGAAGCACAAGCTGGAATCAAGATTGCTGGGAGAAATATCAATAACCAGATATGCAGATGACACCACCCTTATGGCAGAAAGTGAAGAGGAACTAAAGAGCCTCTTGATCAAAGTGAAAGAGGAAAGTGAAAAAGCTGGTTTAAAACTCAACATTCAAAAAATGAAGATCATGGCATCTGGTCCCATCACTTCATGGCAAATAAATGGGGAAACAATGGAAACAGTGACAGACTTTCTTGGGCTCAAAAATCACTGCAGATGGTGACTGCAGCCATGAAATCAAAAGACACTTGCTCCTTGGAAGAAAAGCTATGACACACCCAGAGAGCATATTAAAAAGCAGAGACATTACTTTGCTGAAAAAGATCCATCAAGGCTATGGTTTTTCCAGTAGTCATGTATGGATATGAGTTGGACCATAAAGAAAGCTGAGCACCAAAGAATTGATGCTTTTGAACTGTGGTGTTGGAGAAGACTCTTGAGAGTCCCTTGGACTGCAAGGAGATCAAAGCCAGCAATCCTAAAGGAAATCAGTCCTGAATATTCATTGGAAGGACTGATGCTGAAGCAGAAGCTCCAATACTTTGACCCCCTTATATGAAGAACTGACTCACTGGAAAAGACCTTGATACTGGAAAGACTGAAAACAGGAGGAGAAGGGGACAACAGAGAATGAGATGGTTGGATGGTATCACTGACTCGATGATCATGAGTTTGAGGAAGTTCCAGGTGTTGGTGATGGACAGGGAAGCCTGGCGTGCTGCAGTCCATGGGGTTGCAAAGAGTTGGACACAACTGAGCTACTGAAGTGAACTGAGGCTTGGGAGAGAAATTTCTGAACTATTCTAATTCCTACAAATAAATCTGACCTGACTGAATTATGGGTAATATCCTTTAGTAATTACAGAATATAACTATGCCTAGTTGTTCACAAATATCTATGGCTGCTGTTATGCTACAATGGCAGATTAAGTACTGCAAGACACCTTAAAATTATTGTTGTTGCTTAGTCATTAAGTTTTGTCTGACTCTTTGTGACCCCATGGACTGTAGCATGCTAGTCTCCTTTGTTGTTGGGATTTTCCAGGCAAGAATAGTGGAGTGGGTTGCCATTACCTTCTCCAGGGGAACTTCTGGACACAGGCATTGAACCCATGTCTCCTGTGTCTCCTGCACTGCAGGTGGATTCTTAACCAGCTGAGCCTTCGGGGAAGCCCACACTTTATAATAGGGAAAGATAAAATGTTTACTATTTAACTCTAAATAAAAAAGTTTGCTGATTTAAAGATTGGAAAGAGGCTCAAAGATTGACCCTTGATGGGATTGGAAAAGACCCTGATGCTGAAAAAGATTGAGAGCAAGAGGAGAAGGGGGTGACAGAGGATGAGATGGTTGGATAGCATCATCAACTCAATGGACATGAGTTTGAGCAAACTCCGAGAGACAGAGAAGGATGGGGAAGACTGGTGTGCTGCAGTTCACGGGGCTGCAAAGAATCACACATGACTGAGCAACAACAAAAATTGGCTACTATGATTAGAAGAAAGAGGAAAGTTAGTGGTATTAAGGGAGACATTTCAGAGTTTATGACTTGAAATGGTAATGATATCATTGGTGTGGCTATACATCGTAGTTCCTAAAGTGGCATAGGGTAAATTGACGTAAGGATGTGGGGATGTATAAATGTACATCTTCATCCATGTAATTAGTGGGACCTATCCTGCCAATTTGTGCTACATATGTAATTACACTTTTTGATCTTGTTTCAATTAATTTCCATAGCCTACAATGCCCTACTAGTAGTAGGTGCACAATCTCTCTCAAGACCTTTCCACCACCTCATATTAGGCAGAGATCCCATCAGCTTACTCATGGCAAAGGGCAACAATTCTTTGACTGACAAGGTGGGATCTTAACTGGCTTATCACTGCTATTATTTCTTCCAGTCATGTAGAGGAACTTTTGGAGACCTCCTTCACAGTCAGTGGGTAGTGTTTATTAACATCACTGGCATAATATGGTCTTAAGATCCCAAGTTATATTTTATTTAACCTTCCATGTATGTTCAACTTAAGTTCTGTCACTTTTTCTGGCAGTTGGTCTGGAAGAGACAGCATTAGCAATAAAGTGGGCTAAAATCTATTCCAACCAACAAACTCGTAGGTTGTTTCTTGAATTTAAGGTAAGCCACCTGTCTAGTTTCTTCTGCTCATTAACAACAATTTTGTATCAGAGACTCATTGTAATTTCACGCTTAGTACCTTGGCCAGAATGTCCCCAGAGCCATTATGCAAATAGGTTATTTCTCTAACCCTGAGCTCTTCACAGAGGTGGGTTTTGCTGAATCACATAGGGGAAAAAATCTTGTTACTCCCTAATCCCAGGACTATGAGGTTCTTCTTGCCCCATATTTGCATAACTAAAAGGGTGACACAAATGATCCAGAGCAGGACAAAGAAGACCTGCGCCAGAATGACCTTCCACTTCTTCAAATTCAAAGAGCAGCTGGCAGCCTCTTTGGGCAATAGAGAAACTGAAAAAAAATATTTAACACAGTGAAAAATACACTTTCTGGTGTTCATATATATGTATGTGTGTCTGTGTGTTTATATTAGAGTGTGCATTTGTGTGTATATGTCTCTCATATGGACATATATGTTATATGTAAACATTATGTGTGTTCTGTTATATATGTACATAAAACATATAGATGTATTTAGATACAGATATACATTGATAAAAATAACTTGAAATATATATTTTTTAACAATTTGATTAGGTAACTCAAATAGTACTTAAAAGTTTACATTGGAAAAAAGTGCAGTACCTTTATACACATCTATCTAATTCCCAGCTCTGTTCTTTCAGCTCTTAATGTGAATTTTTGCTTCTGTATTCGTGAATAATAAATTTGAAATTAATTTTTGATTTATCAATTTAAAAAATAATCTGTTAATTTTACCTTTTCATAGTTAACACCATTTTATTTTATTTTTTCTTCCTTTATTCTTCTTACTACAATTTGGGATTCTCTAAAGTCAGTGTTTACATGTGTGTGGCAATGTAAGAGCTGTACATTCCCAAATGGAGAATTTTTTTTTTAATTTTTATTTTTACTTTATTTTACTGTACAATACTGTATTGGTTTTGCCATACACTGACATGAATCCACTATGGGTGTACATGCGATCCCAAACATGAACCCCCCTCCCACCTCCCTCCCCAGCAAATGGAGAATTATAAACTTTTCAGAACTTGTATTGCATTAATAACGGCATTTTACAACTCTGCATGGCTTTATGTGTATCTGATTTTTAAAAATGCACCACTAGATGTTTCAAGTGACCAACATAACTTGTGCAAGCACAGCATATTGGCTAATCAGTCAGCTATATTTTTGTCTCCGAACTCTCTCTCATTGCCACCGCATCTAACCTAGCCACATTATTTTCTAACTTCAGACCAGAATTCTTGACACTTCCTTTCTCTTTGCTCTGTGTTTGCTTTTCTGTTTCATGAAACTGGTGTCTTTCTCTGTGTTTAATTCTCATTTTCTTAAGGCAGTTTCTATAGTACTTGCTAAGAAAAAGAGCCAACTTGCAATTTTTAAATGTCTTAATTCTTACCCTTACATTTAATTAATGATGTAACTAAATTTAAATTCTGAGTTAAAATGCTTTTCTATCATAATTTTGAGGCTATTTCTTTATAGAAAACTAGCAATAATGTTACATTTGAGAAATCTGATGCCATTTTTCTTTTCTTTTTTTCCTTTTCTATGCCTGTGACCTCTGGTTTTCTCCCCACCTCTCTTTTTCTTTCTCTCTCTCTTTCTCTCACTCAGAGAATCTCTTATTTTAATCTTTCCTTTGCTTTCTCCTCCACTTCCTCCACTTCTGGATACTTTATGTATATTCTCTCATTTTATTACTAAAAACTTATAAACACATATGAAAATAGAAAGAATAATATAATAAGCCCTTGTATCCCTTCCATAACCTCCCAGCTTCACCAATTATCACATAAAGTCAGTTTTCATCCTTCCATATTTCCCTCAGTACTGTATATCTACCATCTACACTGATTTATTTTTGAGAAAAGTATTTTATCATTTCACTCATTAGTGTATATTTCTAAAGTACAAGGAGTCTTTTTCCCTTTTTGCTTTTCTGGAAAGAAGATAGAAGTCTGAAGATCCAACAATTTAGTATGTACACATTCAATTAATCCCTTTAATAAGATCAGAATGTATTTTGCTTTTATGTAAATTAAACCTGAAGGAAGGTAGGGCTAGGCACATGTGGAATCTTCAAATATCTTCAGGGACCCAAGACTCAGTCAGTATCATTCCCTGTCCCTTCCACCCAGCCTAGAGGTTCAGGCAGTTTCTGTAAGAGCTGACTGCTTCATGTGCCTCTCTGCATTTTTCTTAGGCATAGGACTTACCCCCATGGTCCAGGATGGTTGGTACAAAAGCTAAATTCATGCTTTATTCTAAGTTGGAGGATGGAGAGGAAGGAAGAAGAGTATAACGTTTCCCTTTTGAAGACACTTCTCAGAAATACGGCAAACATTTCTGTTACGTTTCATAAACTAAATGTAACGAGTTAACCAGAACAAACTTCAGGAGAAGCTGGGAATTAGACAAAGAATCTGCCTGCCAGTGAAGGGATCCAGGTTCAATCCCTGGGTTGGGAACATCGGCTAGAGTAGGAAATGGCAACCCACTCAGTATTCTTGCTGGGAAAATTTCGTGGACAGAGGAGCCAGTGGGCCACAGTCCATGGGGTCACAGAACAGGACACAACTGAGTGTGCCACATCACACCATGCCAGAAACATAGATACACAGATGATAAATAGCCACGTAGATACATAAGGTAGATAAGCACATAGATACCTTTATATAGAGAGATGTACCTACATATTTATATGTACTATGCCTACATATGTATATAGCTGTATGTATATAGCTAATATGTATATAGCTGAATGATCAAAAAGCCATTAATTGGAATTAAATTAAATTAAATGGATTTTTCTACATGCGTAGAAATTGTATTTTAACCTTATTTATAAGGTATATCCAATAAGCATAATAAAAAATGCCCTAAATTCAAAAGAATCAATTTTTTCAATTTTTTGTATGTTTATTTTGTTTATTTTTTCTTTTTATTTAATCAGTGTCAACTTTTCACAGATAGATTACAGTTCTCATATTTAATGGTAGATTGTGATGCTAGAAGAAAACAACAAGCCAAGGTGATAGAAATTATACGAACTATGTTACAAAAAAATATCAAGAGTTAAAGTCCAACTTCTAAAGCTTAAAAAACCCTCCTCATTTTTATCAGCTATAAATTACAATCTCATTTAACATAAAAAAGTTTTCTAAATTTAATATAATTTGTAAAAGTACTTTAAATGTAAAGCAAGAAATAAAATGCTATACATTTACTTTTTAAAAACTTCTTTTGTGTCACCTACTCCCTCACCTCCCATTCATGTACAGACTCTCTTTATGAACATTTCACAGCAGAGTGGTGCATTTGTTACTATTGATGAACCTACATTGAAACATTATCATCTCCATATTTTTGCCTTTTCCAGAATGTTATGTACTTGAAATCATACAGTATGTAGTCTTGGCAGATGGGCTTCCTTCAATTAGTAATATGCATTTAAGTTTCCTCTATGTCTTTCCATGGCTTGATAGCACATTTCTGTTGTATCACTGTCCAGATGTAACATAATTTATCTATCCATTCACCTACTGAAGTATACCTGGGTTGCTTCCATGTTGGCAATTATTAATAAAGGTGCTATAAACATATATATATATATATATATATATATATTCAGTTTCTTGTGTAGACAAATATTTTCAACTCCTTTGGTTAAATACAAGGGAGTGTGACTGTGGAATCATTGGATAAGAACATGTTTATTTTTATAGGAAATTACCACACTGTCTTCCAAAGTGGTTGTACCATTTTGCATTCCCCCAGCAATGAGAGAGTTCCTGTTATTCCACATCTTCACCAGCATTTGGTGTTGTCAGTATTTCACATTTTGGTGGTTTTAATAGGTGTGTATTTCATTTTTAAAATTTGTATTTTTCTGACAACAAATAATGTGGAACAGCTTTATACACTTACTTGCCATTTAAAATTTTTCTCTGGTGAACTGTCAGAAAAGGTCTCTGGCTCACTTTTCAAGTTGAGTTATATGTTCCCTTATTATTGAGTTTTAAAGGTTATTATATTTTGAATAACAGTACTTTATAAGATGTGATAGAATATTTTGTCCTAACCTGTAAGTTTTCTTCTCATTCTCCCGATAATTTCTTTCACAGAGTAAAAGTTTCTAATTTTAATGAAGTGCAACTAATAAATTATTTCTTTAACAGACCATGACTTTGCTGTTGTATCTAAGTAAATGCCATACCTAAAGTCTTCCAGTTTTTCTCCTATATTACTTTATAAGAGTTTTAAATTAAGTGTGTGATTTATTTGGAGTAATTTTTTTTTGCAAAAGATGTAAGGTCTGCATCTAGATTCACTTTTTATGGATGGATAATTCTTCCAATATCATTTTTTGTAAAGATTATTTTTGCCCTATTCTATTGTTTTTGCTCCTTTGTCCAAGATCAATTGACAGTATTACATAGATCTATTTCTTGGTTCTCTATTCTCTTCCATTGACCTATTTGCCCCCACCTTCTTTTTTTTTTTTTTTTTTTTGGCCCATACAACATTGTTTTAAGTATTTTAGCTTTCTAATAAGTCTTGAATCCAGGTAGTTTTATCCTCCAACTATTTTCTTCTCCTTCATTATTGTGTTGGCTTTTTCTGGGTCTTTTGCATCCCTATGTAAACTTTAGAATCAGTTTGCTGATGCCCATAGAATAACTTGCTTAAATTTTAATTAGTACTGTGTTGAATCTATATCAAATTGGGAAGAACTGACATCTTGAAAATATTTTGACGCTCTATCCATGAACATGAGATATCTTCCATTTATTTAGTTCTTATTTGATTTTATTCACTGGAATTTTATTGTTTTCTCATGTAGATCTTATATTTTGTTAGAGCACACCTGCTGTTAGTGCTGCTACTGCTGCTGCTGCTAAGTCACTTCAGTCGTGTCCAACTCTGTGTGACCCCATAGACGGCAGCCCACCAGGCTCCCCCATCCCTGGGATTCTCCAGGCAAGAATGCTGGAGTGGGTTGCCATTTCCTTCTCCGATGCAAGAAAGTGAAAAGTGAAAGTGAAGTCGCTCAGTTGTGTCCGACTCTTCATGATCCAATGGACTACAGCCTACCAGGCTCCTCCGTCCATGGGATTTTCCAGGCAAGAGTACTGAAGTGGGTTGCCATTAATTATTTTATTTGGTGTGTGCTAATATAAATGGCATTATTCTTTCAAATTCTACTTTTTCACTGCTGATATGACTTTTGTATATTAATTTGTATCCAAAAACCTTGTTATGATCTGCTCATTAGTTTCAGACTTTTTTGCCAATTATTTTGGATTTTCTACATGATCAACTTATCTGGGAACAAAAACATTTTTATTTCTTCCTTGACAAATTGTATACCTTTTATTTCCTTCTCTTGTCTTAGTGCATAAGCTTATATTTCCAAATTGATGTTGAAAAGACATAGTGAGAAAGGACATTATTGGCTTGTTCCTGATCTTAGTGTGAAAACTTGAATTTCCCCACTATTAAGCATGATTTTATACATTTTCTTTTAATATCACATGGCACCATAGTTTATTGTTCACACTTACTATGTTCTTTATAACTCCTGCTTTATCTTCATAAAGATATCTTTTTATCGTTTTTATTGAGAAAGATAGTTGCTGCACATTTTCTCATACTTAGAATGTGATATGAAGCTATCTATTACTTTTTCAAAAAGTAGTCCTCATTTCTCTATGTTTTAGTTCCTTTTTGATCATTTTCACAATTTAATGGACACTAGTGTATATGTTGTTTATTCTGCAGCCTTCTGAAAGGATTTTTTTTCTTTCATGTGTTCAACAAAATATAATCATGTCTTCAATTGATGGCACTCATAGAACAATTAAAATACATGACCTCTATATAATTGTCACATAAATACAATAATAATTGATATTATGTAACAGTTATGTTTTCTCAATATCATAAATAGTTCTTATATGTGCTAAGGCAGTTAAAGTTCCAAAAGACAGGCCTTGTCTAACTCAATGAAACTAAGCTATGCCCTGTGGGGCCACCCAAGATGGGAGGGTCATGGTGGAGAAGTCTGATAGAATGTGGTCCAATGAGGAAGGTAATGGCAAACCACTTCAGTATTTTTGCCTTGAGAACCACATGAACAGTATGAAAAGGAAAAATAATAGGATACTGAAAGAAGAACTACCCGGGTCGGTAGGTGCCTAATATGCTACTGGAGATCAGTGGAGAAATGACTTCAGAAAGAATGAAGGGATGGAGCCAAAACAAAAACAATACCCAGTTGTGGATGTGACTGGTGATAAAAGCAAGGTCCGATGCTGTAAAGAGCAATAATACATAGGAAACTGGAATGTCAGGGTCCATGAATCAAGGCCAATTGGAAGTGGTCAAACAGGAGATGGCAAGAATAAACGTTGACATTCTAGGAATCGGTGAACTAAAATGGACTGGAATGGGTGAATTTAACTCAGAGGACCATTATATCTACTACTGTGGGCAGGAGTCCCTCAGAAGAACTGGAGTAGCCATCATGGTCAACAAAAGAGACCGAAATGCAGTACTTGGATACAATGTCAAAAATGACACAATGATCTCTGTTCATCTCCAAGGAAAACCATTCAATATCACAGTAATCCAAGCCTATGCCCCAACCAGTAACACTGAAGAAGCTGAAGTTGAACGGTTCTATGAAGACCTACGAGACCTTTTAGAACTAACACTCAAAAAAGATGTCCTTTTCATTAAAGGGGACTGGAATGCAAAAGTAGGAAGTCAAGAAACACCAGGAGTAACAGGCAAATTTGGCCTTGGAGTACGGAATGAAGCAGGGCAAAGACTAATAGAGTTTTGCCAAAAGAACGCACTGGTCACAGTAAACACCCTCTTCCAACAACATAAGAGAAGACTCTACACACGGACATCACCAGATGGTCAACACTGAAATCACATTGATTATATTCTTTGCAGCCAAAGATGGAGAAGCTCTATACAGTCAGCAAAAACAAGACTGGGAACTGACTGTGGCTCAGACCATGAACTCCTTATTGTCAAATTCAGACTTAAATGAAGAAAGTGGGGAAAACCACTAGACCATTCAGGACTGACCTAAATCAAATTCCTTGTGATTATACAGTGGAAGTGAAAAATAGACTTAAGGGAATAGATCTGATAGAGCACCTGATGAACTATGGACGGAAGTTCATGACATTGTACAGGAGACAGGGATCAAGACCATCCCCATTAAAAAGAAATTCAAAAAAGCAAAGTGGCTGTCTGGGGAGGCATTACAAATAGCTGTGAAAAGAAGAGAAATGAAAAACAAAGGAGAAAAGGAAAGATATAAACATCTGAATGCAGAGTTCCAAAGAATAGCAAGGAGAGATAAGAAAGCCTTCCTCAGAGATCAATGCAAAGAAATAGAGGAAAAGAACAGAATGGGAAAGACTAGAGATCTCTTCAAGAAAATTAGAGATACCAAGGCAATATTTCATGCAAAGATGGGCTCGATAAAGGACAGAAATGGTATGGACCTAACAGAAGCAGAAGATGTTATGAAGAGGTGGCAAGAATACACAGAAGAACTGTACAAAAAAGAGCTTGAAGACCAAGATAATCACGATGGTGTGATCACTCACCTAGAGCCACATATCCTGGAATGTGAAGTCAGATGGGTCTTAGAAAACATCACTATGAACAAAGCTAGTGGAGGTGATGGAATTCCAGTTTAGCTATTTCTAATCCTGAAAGATGATGCTGTGAAAGTGCTGCATTCAATTTGCCAGCAAATTTGGAAAACTCAGCAGTGGCCACAGGACTGGAAAAGGTCAGTTTTCATTGAATCCCAAAGAAAGGTAATGCCAAAGAATGCTCAAACTACCACACAATTGCACTCATCTCACAGGCTAGTAAAGTAATGCTCAAAATTCTCCAAGCCAGGCTTCAGCAATATGTGAACCATGAACTTCCAGATGTTCATGCTGGTTTTAGAAAAGGCAGAGGAGCCAGAGATCAAATTGGCAACATCAGTTGGATCATCGAAAAAGCAAAAGTTCCAGAAAAACATCTATTTCTGCTTTATTGACTATGCCAAAGCCTTTGACTGTGTGGATCACAATCAACTGTGGAAAATTCTGAAAGAGATGGGAATACCAGACCACCTGATCTGCCTCTTTAGAAACCTGTATGCAGGTCAGGAAGTAACAGTTAGAACTGGACATGGAACAAGAGACTGGTTCTAAATAGGAAAAGGAGTACGTCAAGGCTGTATATTGTCACCCAGCTTATTTAGCTTATATGCAGAGTACATCATGAGAAACTCTGGGCTGGAAGAAACACAACCTGGAATCAAGATTGCTGGGAGAAATATCAATAACCTCAGATATGCAGATGACATCACCCTTATGGCAGAAAGTGAGGAGGAACTAAAAAGCCTCTTGTTGAAAGTGAAAGAAGAGAGTGAAAAAGTTGGCTTAAAGCTCAACATTCAGAAAACTAAAATCTTAGCATCTGGTCCCATCACTTCATGGGAAATAGTTGGGGAAACAGTGGAAGCAGTGTCAGACTTTATTTTTTGGGGCTCCAAAATCACTGCAGATGGTGATTGCAGCCATGAAATTAAAAGACACTTACTCCTTGGAAGGAAGGTTATGACCAACCTAGATAGTATATTGAAAAGCAGAGATATTACTTTGCCAACAAAGGTCATTTAGTCAAGGCTATGGTTTTTCCAGTGGTCATGAATGGATGTGAGATTTGGACTGTGAAGAAAGCTGAGCACCAAAGAATTGGTGCTTTTGAACTGTGTTGTTGGAGAAGACTCTTGAGAGTCCCATGGACTGCAAGGAGATCCAACCAGTCCATCCTAAAGAAGATCAGTCCTGGGTATTCATTGGAAGGACTGATGCTGAGGCTGAATCCCCAATACTTTGGCAACCTCATGAGAAGTGTTGACTCATTGGAAAAGACCCTGATGCTGGGAGGGATTGGGGGCAGGGGAAGAAGGGGATGACAGAGGATGAGATGGCTGGATGGCATCACCGACTCGATGGACAATAGTTTGAGTGAACTCTGGGAGCTGGTGATGGACAGGGAGGCCTGGCATGCTGCGATCCATGGGGCACAAAAAGTTGGACACGACTGAGTGACTGAACTGAACTGAATTATTTTTGTGTGTCTGATGGAATAATGGAATATCTTGTAGTCTTTGAAATTTTAAATATGGTAATATACTTGGTAGATCAATGATAAATTACTTGGTAGTTTCACAAAGTAATTTTAGATACCTGAGGCATAAGTTTCATATTCAAATAAGTTTAGAAAAACACTACATACTAAATCTTAGAATTGTTCTCTCTATTTTTCACAAAGAACTTTTCAATAATCAAAAACTCTGAAAACATATAGCAGTATTTTAGAATATATTTTCTTCATATCTTAATAAATATCTCTATGATCCTTGTATTGGGAAGGTGCTCTCCTGGGACATACCTGCTATTTTCAAAGGTTTGACAAAAGTTAGAACTCTGTAACATGGTTTCTGATGGCATTTATTTAACCAATAACTAATATTTTGGTGTCTGGCCTTCATGACAAAAGAGTATACTATAACAATTCTGTTAAGGTATATAAAATTAACATAATTTAAGCACAATTTTGCATCATTGCTGATGACATCTTACTAACTTAATACACACTAGTCAAACCAGCACTATTAATATATGTAATTATTTCCTCTCTGCTTTCACTGTCACCACCAACAACAACCGAAGATTTCTGAACAAACTTTAAAAATATGTTTTACAGTTAAAAACTGTGAAAAAATATGTTTTAATAATCAATCAGATGTGTCTGACTCTTTGCAACTCCATGACTCTAGTCCACCAGGCTCGTCTGTCCATAGCATTTCCCAGGCATATATCCTGGAGTGGAAGCCCTTCCCTTTTCCAAGGGGTCTTCTCAACCCACGGATTAACCCTGAGTCTTCTACACTGCAGGTGAATTTTTACTATCTGATCTACCAGGAAAGCCCTTAGTTGTGACTAAAAAAAGGACATACATTGAAAAAAAAAGAGGACCTAAAAGAGATTAAAATAGGGTAATGTTGATGAGAAAATGTGTCCTTCTACATTGAGGAGCTGACTGTGGCTCAGATCATGAACTTTTAATTGCAAAATTCAGACTTAGAGTAATGAAAGTAGGGAAAATCACTAGGCCATTCAGGAATGACCTAAATCAAATCCATTATGATTATACAGAGGAAATGACAAATAGATTCAAGGGATTAGATTTGATAGACAGGTTGCCTGAAGAACTATGGACAGAGATTTGTGACACTGTCTAGGAGTCAGTGATCAAGACCATCCCCAAGAAAAAGAAAAGCAAAAAGGCAAAATGGTTGTCTGAGGAGGCCTTATAAATAGCTGAGAAAAGAAGAGAAGCTAAAGGCAAAGGAGAAAAGAAAATATATATCTATCTGAATTCAGACTTCCAAAGAATAGCAATAGGAAATAAGAAAGCCTTCCTCACTGATAGATGAAAAGAAATAGAGGAAAGCAATAGAATGGGAAAGACTAGAGATCTCTTCAAAAAATTAGAGATACCAAGGGAACATTTCATGCGAAGATGGGAAAAATAAAGGAAAGAAATGGCATGGACCTAACAGAAGCAGAAAGTATTAGAAGAGGTGGCAAGAATACACAGGTGAACTATACAGAAGAGATCTTAACGACACAGAAAACCACAACGGTGTGATCACTCAGCTAGAGACAGACATCCTGGAATGAGAAGTCAAGTGTGCCTTATGAAGCATCACTATGAATAAAGCTAGTAGAGGTGATGGAATTCCAGTTGAGCTATTTCAAATCCTAAAAGATAATCTGTCAAAGTGTTGTACTTAATATGCGAGCAAATTTGGAATATTAGCAGTGGCCACAGGACTAGAAATGGTCAGAGTTCATTTCACAACCAAAGAAAGGCAACGCCAAAGAATGTTCAAACTACCACACAATTGCACTCATGTCACACACTAGCAAATTAATGCTCAAATGTCTCCAAGCAATGCTTAAACAGTATGTGAACCATGAACTTCCAGATGTTCAACTGGATTTATAAAAGGCAGAAGAAAAACAGATCAAATTGCCAACATCTGTTGGATCATCAAAAAAGCAAGAGAGTTCCAGGAAACCATCTACTTTTGCTTTATTGACTATGCCAAAGCCTTTGACTGCATGGATCACAACAAACTGTGGAAAATTCTGAAAGAGATGGGAATACTAGTCAACCTTATCTGCCTCCTGAGAAATCTGCAAGCAGGTAAAGAAGCAACAGTTAGAACCAGACATGGAAAAACAGACTGGTTCCAAAATGGGAAAGGAATATGTCAAGGCTGTATATTGTCACCCTGCTTATTTAACTTAAATGCAGAGTAAGTACATATGCGAAATGCTGGGCTGGATGAAGCACAAGCTGGAATCAAGTTTGTTGGGAGAAATATCAATAACCTCAGATATGCATAAGGCCAAAAGCGAAGAGGAACTAAAGAGCCTCTTGATGAAAGTGAAAGAGGAGAGTGAAAAAGCTGGTTTAAAACTCAAAATTCATAAAACAAAGATCATGGAATCCAGTCCCATCACTTCATGGCAAATAGATGGAGAAACAATGGAAACAGTGACAGACTTTATTTTCCTGCACTCCAAAATCACTGCAGATGGTAATTGCAGCCATGAAATTAAAAGACTTTGCTCACAAGAAAAGCCATGACCAACCTAGACAGCATATTAAAAAGCATAAACATCTAGGTTGTTTCCATGTCCTGGCTATTATAAACAGTGCTGCGATGAACATTGGGGTATGTGTGTCTCTTTTAATTCTGGTTTCCTCGGTGTGTATGCCCAGCGGTGGGATTGCTGGGTCATAAGGCAGTTCTATTTCCAGTTTTTTAAGGAATCTCCACACTGTTCTCCAAAGTGGCTGTACTAGTTTGCATTCCCACCGACAGTGTAGGAGGGTTCCCTTTTCTCCACACCCTCTCCAGCATTTATTGCTTGCAGATTTTTGGATCGCAGCCATTCTGACTGGTGTGAAGTGGTACCTCATTGTGGTTTTGATTTGCATTTCTCTAACAATGAGTGATGTTGAGCATCTTTTCATGTGTTTGTTAGCCATCCGTATGTCTTCTTTGGAGAAATGTCTATTTAGTTCTTTGGCCCATTTTTTGATTGGGTCTTTTATTTTTCTGGAACTGAGCTGCATAAGTTGCTTGTATATTTTTGAGATTAGTTGTTTGTCAGTTGCTTCATTTGTCCATCAGCAGATGAATGGATAAGAAAGCTGTGGTACATATACACAATGGAGTATTACTCAGCCGTTAAAAAGAATACATTTGAATCAGTTCTGATGAGATGGATGAAACTGGAGCCGATTATACAGAGTGAAGTAAGCCAGAAAGAAAAACACCAATATAGTATACTAACATATATATATGGAATTTAGAAAGATGGCAATGATGACCCTGTATGCAAGACAGCAAAAAAGACACAGATGTGTATAACGGACTTTTGGACTCAGAGGGAGAGGGAGAGGGTGGGATGATTTGGGAGAATGGCATTGTAACATGTATACTATCATGTAAGAATCAAATTGCCAGTCTATGTCCGACACAGGATACAGCATGCTTGGGGCTGGTGCATGGTGATGACCTAGAGAGATGTTATGGGGAGGGAGATGGGAGGGGGGTTCATGTCTGGGAACGCATGTACACCCGTGGTGGATTCATGTCAATGTATGGCAAAACCAATACAGTATTGTAAAGTAAAATAAAGTAAAAATAAAAATTTAAAAAAATAATAAAAAAATAAAAAAAACCAACCAACTTAAAAAAAATAAAAAAATAAAAAGCATAAACATTACCTTGCCAACAAAGGTCTCTTTTGTCAAAGCTATGTTTTATCCAGTAGTCATGTATGGATGTGAGAGATGGGCTATGAAGAAAGCTGACCAGCAAAGAATTGATGCTTTTGAACTGTGGTGTTGGAGAAGACTCTTGAGAGTCCCTTGGACTGCATGGAGATCAAAGCCAGCAATTCTAAAGAAAATCAGTCCTGAATATTAATCAGGACTGATGCTGAAGTTGAAGCTCTTATACTTTGGCCACCTGATTTGAAGAACTATCTCATTGTAAGACCCTGATTGTGTGAAAGATTATAGGCAGGAGTAGAAGGGGATGACAAACAACGAGATGGTTGGATGGCATCACTGACTCGATGGACATGAGTTTGAGCAAGTTCTGGGAGTTGATGATGGACAGGGAAGCCTGGAGTGCTGCAGTCCATGGGCTCTCAAAGAGTTGGACATGACTGAGCGACTGAACTGAGCGCTGAGGAACTTCAAGACATATGATTGACTTTGATATTACAAAGAGAAAAATGCATAGAGAAAGACACAGAGAAACTCTCTCTACCATTCTACGCTTTAAAAGGCAAGGAATTTCGTTTGTCCTAGTTGTTGTCTCTGTCAGCAGCTTAGCATAATAAAGAATTCTCCATATTTATTCTGCTTAACAACCTAAAAACTTAAAAATAATTTATTTTCTTACAATTCAATTAAAATTCAAAGCTTACAGCTTACCTGAGTGGTAAGACTGATAATAATTTCCCCATCTATTTCTTTGAATGATGAACTAGCACTACAGAAATGGATTTTGAAATAGCATTAGCAGTTCACAAGAGGAAATATTTTAAGATAAATAAAATGATTCTAGCTATTTTTCTTACTTACATGTTCAATTATTTAGCTTAGATTAAGAAACTGGTCTTTTTAAGGATATGTAAATATTATTCCCTTGCTTGGATATATTATCTAACTCTCTATGTGCACATAGCAATTATGCAGTTTTCTCCTTTTATTCTCCTGTATATAATGATTTTGTACAAATTCAAGAAATAAATGCAAAAACTGTGAAATATACCAACATTTTTATCAGTGTAGTTCAAAATATAAGTTCAAGTTGAAAGTTGTTTTAAAATGCCTACTGGCAGTTTTCATAAGGAATTCAGTTTTTAAAAATTATTGATTAGATAGTGCATACTTTTGATTAATAAACTGCATGCTAAATAGGTATCCTACATTCCTCTCTTTAATCGTGATTGATTATCTAAGTATATATAAATTTTATTTTCTTTTTAAAGAAAGCAAAAATAAAGGCTCTTGGACATCCCTGGAGGTCCAGGGGTCAAACTTTCACTGCATGGCTGCAGGGGTTCAATCTCAGCATGCTAATATCTGGCATGCCAAGAGAAAATGAGGGCTCTTTGTAGATGGTAACTGCAGCCATGAAACTAAAAGACACTTTCCCCTTGGAAAGGAAGCCATGACAAACCTATACAGTGTATTGCAAAGCAGAGACATCAATTTGCCAACAGAGGTATGTATAGTCAAAGCTATGGTTTTTCCAATAGTCCTGTATGGGTGTGAGATTTGAACCCTAAAGAAGGCTGAGCACCAAAGAATTGATGCCTTTGAATTGTGGGGTTGGAGAAGACTTGAGAGTCCCTTTGACTGCAAGGAGATCAAATCTTTTTCCTTTAGCTGATTTTATTCTGTATCCTTTCTTTATAGTAAACAATAAGCAAGAGTAAATATATTTGAATGAGTTCTGGGATTCCTAGGAAATTATCACAACTAAAGGTATTTTAGGAAACGTCCCAAACTTCTAGTTTGTGTCACAAGAGAAAGTGGTCTTATGTGGGCTGTTCCTGCTAACTGTACACCGGCCAAAATTCTCACATGTAAAACTGACATTTAAGGAAATGCATAGTTGAATAGGCTAGAGTATGTTGCATTAATAGTCAGTGCAGATTCTCAGTGGCTTACAACATACAAAGTTAATTCTCATTCAGGCTAATCCTCAAAGGTCTACTCAAGGATATAGCCATTAGATACTCAACATGACAAAATCTTACCATCTTGAACAACACCATTTGGATCTCTAGTCATCCATTATAATCAAACATGTTTAAAAAAATTGCTCAGCATCAACAGTCAACGGGTGCTATAAGATATATATTTGTTATTGTTTTTATTTAGTTGCTAAGTTGTGTCCTACTCTTTTGTGACCCCATGGACTGCAGCCCTCGGGGTTCGTCTGTCCCTGGGATTTCCCAGGCAATAATACTGGAGTGGGTTTCTATTTCCTTCTCCAGGGGATCTTCCCAACCCAGGAATCAAACCTGCATCTCCAACTTGCCTGGTGGATTCTTTACCACTGAGCCACCTGGGACTGAAACCAAAATGTTTTTCTTTACCTATCTTATTTTACCAGAGATATCCAAGACAAATTTTTCTTACCAACTATCATTGCAAAATAGCTGTGCAGTGCAAGATATGGAAGCTAAAAATGATAAACATCTCCCAAAGTATAATGACATGAGCATTCACACTGAATTTGGGTATTCCAATAAAATCCATTGCAAAGTACCCAAGGAGGTATTTTGGGACCTCCTGGAAGAGAAAATGGAATCTTGGCAGCAGTAATGATTGGGATCATCAGAAGAGAATGGGGTTGGGTTAGAAAGAATTATACAAAAAGCAAGCATGCATTTTGCTGGTTTTCTGGGTTATTATCAATTTTTTGTTTTTCTCCCTGTTTCTGAAATGAATACCTATAAATCATTATTGTAACTCCACATTGTTTCATGTATTCTGATAATCAGTCCCAGGGCACAAATGATGAACTTTGGGGAAAGGTGCAAAGTCTCACTCATGAAAGCCTGAAACTGGAGAGGTCTAGTAAACTTACATGTTTTGATTATTCTTTTTACCCTTTACATTATTCTGTGTTGCCTTCATCCTGAACGGTAGTGGTGAGGTAAGTGCAAAAAAGACCATGGGAGTATTTGACAAATACTTTTGCTGTTGGACTGTGAGTATTGTGAGGGCAAAACAATGTATAAATTGTTTACCATTTTACCTGTAATGTTTAATGAATGTTGGTCATGATGCTAATGCTCAATGAATATTTTATGACTCAATAATTTAAAAATGAATGTTTACATAAAGTTTTAAAATTTAGCTGCTGCTAAGTCACTTCAGTCGTGTCTGACTCTGTGTGACCCCATAGACGGCAGCCCGCCAGGCTCTCCCGTCCCTGGGATTCTCCAGGCAAGAACACTGGAGTGGGTTGCCATTTCCTTCTCCAATGCATAAAAATGAAAGTGAAGTTGCTCATTCGTGCCCAGCTCTCAGTGACCCCATGGACTGCAGCCCACCAGGCTCCTCCATCCATGGGATTTTCCAGGAAAGAATACTAGAGTGGGGTGCCATTGGGGTGAATAAATGGCGCATGTTTCAGATTAGGTGAATTTTATATCTTTTAAAAATAGATTATAGAAAGGTGCTCTCAAATAAACTCAGATTTATTGAAACTTTCAAATAAAAGAAATTGCATTTAAACTTGCATGCTTATATAATGTGATGACTGCAAAATATAAAAAAATAGGAAATACTGACTTTCAGATTCATGTTTTTACCAATTAAAGAGATTCATCAGGCATATTACAATGCTTAATTATGCATTTGAATAGTTCATTGGGGAGCAAATTATAATGTTTTCCAACATAATTGTCTGAGTATAAAAATTTGAATTGTTAGGTAGGCTATTTTATGAAAGGTTCTTCAGAAAGCCTCCACCCAAAATAATTTTCTCAGAAAGTGTCTATCAAAAACAATTTTCTACTTTTCATAAGGCTTATATCTCACTTTTAATGCTCCCTGATACATGGAAGACTAGGAAAATAAGCATAAGTGAAATATACATATCCTCAATATAATTTTAGCAATTAGCTTCAAACTCTTCCACTACCGATTTTTATAAGCAATTCTTGCAAGTAATAATATCTACTGATTTAAGCTTTCACACCTTTCCTTTTCCCTGCCAATCTCACTAACAAGCAGAGAGTAAAAATACTAACAAGGCGATAACTGTCCGAAAGGTGGGCTGTAGGATGAAGAAGAAGGGGAAACAAAAATCTTGAATAATTGACAACCTGCATAATCAGCTGCCAACATAATTACAATCTCACTGTATTCTACATATAATTTCTAAAAGAGTCACATTATTATGAATAGAGTTGGTTTAGGTATAAAAATGAATATTGGCATGTTACAATTGCGGTAGTTTTGTGTTTGCAAGAGCAATTGATTCTGTATCATTTGAATATTAATTTTTTCTCCCAAAAGAATTAGTGTCCACTGGACTGTTGTATAAAAGTTAAGCTAAGGTAATCTGTAACTCTTTTCTTGCATTTAACAAGAAGCAAATGAAAGATATTTAACAATCTTGCTATTTTGGCAGAAACTCAAAACAAACATATGTAACAGTTTTCAAGAGAAATATCAAGCAGGCAGTGCCAAATCAAGGCATTATATTTAGTTTGCTGTAAATAATATGGTGTTTGCACATACTCCATTCTGAGATCGCTCCTGTGTACCTTCTAAAATTAGTGGAATACAGGACAATACCTTTTTGGGAATTTAGTTGTAATATTTTCTGGTTGAAAATCATAGTCAAGGCAAATGTAGATAAAGAACCTAGCCTTTCATATTAGAGCTCACTGAATACAAGGAGGCAAGGATAAAAATACTTAAATTATTGAGAAATTTATCCATG
Source organism: Ovis aries (assembly GCF_016772045.2). Classification (NCBI taxonomy): domain Eukaryota; kingdom Metazoa; phylum Chordata; class Mammalia; order Artiodactyla; family Bovidae; genus Ovis; species Ovis aries. Next base: position 154,154,783 of record NC_056055.1, read on the forward strand.
ATATAAATATGTTAAAATTACAGTGCCTTAAAAATATTCTGTTCTTATGCTTATCCAAGATACCCTCTGTGGTATATTTGTGACAAAGAACATTGTATATATAAAATGAAAGACCCATTTGTTCAACAGGAGAATCTGCTACCAAAAAAAGAAAAGATAAAATAGAATAAAATTATCAGAATTTCTTTCTTCTGCCTATGAGATTTTAATTTATTAAATGTTTGGGTATTTATTTCATACATGAATAGAGGTGAACTTTTAGGTTTTGGAGGAGTCCATACATGTAGATTTTTTCTAATGATTTTGTATTCACTCTCATGGAAATTCCTCAGATTAATGCAATGATTTAAGACTGGAGTACACTGAAAACAAACTAAGGAAAGACAACCAAATACAGGGCTTAAAGTTGAATCTTCAGGAATTATTTGACAGACCAGCCAAATGTATGCACAACATCCATGCAAAATTAATTCACTTATAGAGATAACACAAAACTCATTGGAGAAACAATAATGACAAAATTGAAAGCTTTATGGTGATGAGAGATTTCTTCACTCTGCTAGCACTCTCTTGCTCTGAATGAAAGGCATTTAAAAAATACTACTAGTAATAGTGCATCACCCCCCACCCCCTGCCCTCCTCTGCCACACACACATTATTTTTTCTAAACCCATCACCTCTCTTAGGTGAAAGCACCTAGCAGAATATCTTTGATATGACATAACATCAGTAAGTTTCAGTTGCCTTCTTTTCATCGGTTGTGCCCAAAACACATGTATACTGTGCTACTTCTTAAAATGAAAATGGCCAACCAAGCACATTGAGAGTAAAGTTGTTATGATAGAAAGTTGTCATTGTTAGTTGCCCAGCATCTGAATTATCTTGCTAGTGTAGCAATATGTTAAAGTGGAAACTTCAGTAGGAAGGATAAGATATTAGACAAAACAGGAGAGCTTCAAAGGCCATGTCAAGGATACCGATTGAAAGCTCTTAAGCTTTGCAATTTCACTGAGGACAGTAAAGAAAAAAAAATTTAATTTTTTGAGCCTAAATTCCCTTTCACAAAGGGAAGAAGATGAATGTGCCTAATTATCACCTCAAATCTAATCAAAGAGAGTTCAGTGAGACTGCTCAGCTAGTCAAATATGACTCTGTTAGAGTGCTGGAAGTTACAGAGGGTCTAGTACATAATTTCTCTCAGCAAAAGTCAGAGACGAAAGATGGGCCATCTACCACTGATTGACAAACCAAAAATAAGTAGTTGCATTTGGGTAGCCTGAATTCCCATCCTTTATTGGGGGAAAAAAATTGTGAGGGCTTCTGATGGACCAGTTGTTGGCTATATGAGGGATGTGTAGGTCCTGTCCACTCAGAGAGGGAAGCAGAATATAACATAGAGAACCTGGAAGTATCAGGAAATTTCTCAAAAAGATTTGGAAGGAGTCAAAGAATAAAGTATTATCTTCATTAAGGGAAATAAATGTTAGAAAAAAGAAAAAGAAAAAATTCCCAGTGAAAGAATAATCTTCCTTCCTACCTGGCTAATGTGTCTTATGACACCTACCAGGTTGGAATGATGGAGAGATATGTGAGACAAGGAAGTTCTTATTGGACTAATAATGATTTAAGTTTCCAATTCCTTAAAACTATATGAACATCTTCTAAAAAGCAAAGACTGAACATCATTTTACAACTTGAAGAAATTAAAGGAAACTCATATATCTAAATTTTCAGTTAAGTCACAAATTGAAAACTAGGTACTCTATATGTTCTTTAAAAAAAAAAAACTTGTATGTTTCAACAGCAGGAATGAGATAGACTTAAGTTTTGAAAATAAAAACAAAAACACTTTAGAATGTTCTCTGTAGGCTGGAAAAAAGACTTCCTGACTTCGATAGGAATATGAATATAGGTAGTAGAGAGTTATCAACTTCTAGACTTGAGTCAAATTAAATAGCAAGAATATCTTAAATGATACCTTCACATAATGATTCTTTCCATGTCTGCTTTGTTTCCAATTTCAAAGCCTGTTTTTCCAGCTTTCTTATTTGTAATCTACACTTACAGTATTTTTCTCTCCTGATGTGTGCCCATATTGACTCTTTTGCTTACACATGAGAACACTTAATACTATTGCGATCAAATTGTAAATAATTTTATCATGATGTTATAAAAAGAATAATAAAGGGAAAATAAGAGATACTCAGGGAGTCCACACAAAATATTTTTAAATATTTGAATGGTTGGAATTTGGAAGAGAGCTCAGACTTCTTCTACATGGAAGTCAGTAAGTGACTGGAAGATACTGTAAGGGAAATTGTAGTTAATTGGTTGTATAAACTTTATAATTTCAAATATATGCATTTATTAATTCAATAAATATATTTAGTAACCACACTGCTGGTTGCTAAGACAACAAATCTCTTTTAAAAAAACTCAAAATCTTTCAAAGGAGACATGATTATAAAAATATGAATATATTCAAAGTATCAGGTAACAAGAAGTCATGGGAAGGAATAGGTGAGGGAGTGCATAATTTCTGTGCACATCTGGAAAATTTTGACTTAAGAGATGATATTTGCACTGAATGTTGAAAAAATGTTTTCCAAGTGGTTAATATGGATGTTAAAGTTATATAGGCAAAGTTAAGTTCTAGGGGCTAAAGTACTTTGTTAAGAAGAAGGAATAGTCAGACAATATTTAACAGGCAAAACCAATTTACTTGAATCATCGGTTTGCCTTGTGAAGATGTGATTATCTTATACTGGACATATTGCTTTGTCTCCTATCCTTTACAACTTTTTTTGAGGAGGAAATTTATCCTCTTCCTGCAAGAAAATTTAGCAGTGCATGCCTTTGTTAGTTTAAGTTTCCAATTTAGTAATCAGTAATATTTAGCAATTAAAAATTCATACAAATTTATGTTAATATGCTTCCACTTTGTACTTAGGGGCTGTTGCAGGTGATAATGTGGGCAAGTGAGGAGAAAAGTCTTCATTCTTACCTCAGTTTTTTCATCTACCATTTACCCCATCATAATCCGACTATTATTCATCTGAAAGGAAGATACTGAATAGCAGGTAAGTGGGAGAAGGTAAAGATAACCTGGCAGGCGTTTTAAGCCAACACTTATATTTGTGGATCACTTCATGGTTATCCATGAAGGGTTCTATAGACTCCTATTTCAACAACTGATAGTCTTTAATTTGCAATTCTCATAGCCTCGGTGGATGTAATCTACTCTAATGGTCCCTGGGAAACTCATGCACCCATTTTGCCTGAAGAAAATGTAGATGTGCAGGTCAGTTTCAATGCAACAAAGATTCTTCTATATGCTGTCACCCAGGTAACTCAGCAGCCATTCCTTATCTTCCAGATTATCAATAATAATTTTGGTGACATAACAAGACTGCCCTCAGTGGTTTAGCAAATGTTCAGTGTTATCAAGTCTCAATGAACCCTCATTAACTGGGTGCTCAGATTCCCTGAGGGGTTCTAGCATTATGATTGCTTTATAAGGTAAACCTGAAATTTTGTAAGATTTCAAGAGGACCACCTTTTTCCCTAGTTTTAGTTTTTGCAATGAGACATCTACTGTCATAAATTCTGGAGGATTCCCAAATCAATATAATGTGTAAGAAAGTATTAGATTAAGTAGCTGAACTTTCGGGAGTTTCAGGTTAAGCTGGCTCTAGTTTGGTCTAAATCTGAGTCAACTGAATTGGTTTTAAAGTTTGTTGACACTGATGCTGAGAATGTGTTTGATTTCTATGGAGGTTATTTTGCTTTATTTTGATTCACAAGTACAAACCAAAACCTTAACCCAATGATTTAGCCTTACAAATGCCAACAGTGTACAGCAGACACTTCACTATAACTAGGAAAAGCCAAATCACATATACCAAAATTCTAGCTTTACTTATCAACAATAGTATTCATAAGTGTCATTCCTCTACCTTACAATTCTGATTGTGCCGAGACTGTGACAGCCCCAATCATTCAGGGCAAGGACTCTTTCAGGTATTGTGATTTGCAAGCCAAAGGGTCATGGGAACAGATGGGAAATGAGGGAATTCACCTCAAATTACTGGACTGAAAACGAATTCTGTATAAATGACAAAAAATCCAATACAGCTAGAATTCCTGTCCCCTACAACAAGGTGTACCTTCCATTGTACAGTTTTGAAGCTGAAAATAAGTCCCATATATTAAATTTCTAAGATAAAGATTTTAGCAACAATTGATAGAAGGTTAGTACCCTCTTTAGAAATAGGCTGGAGTCCTATCAGAGATTAGAACTCATTCTTCAAAATTGGAGCTAATGAAAGATTTTCTAGATGTTTAGTACACCCAGATCTGTTGTCCCTAGTTATTTCCCAGATATGCTTCCTATAAAAGCCCTGGCCAATTATTTCTAATAAGTTTTGATGCCCTTGGAAATAGTAATTGATATTAATTATTCAATAGAACCACTAGAAAAACCCTTTAATCTTAGAGCTGCATATTCACATTACAAAAATCTCACGTTTTGCTCCATCCCCTTTTCTATTCCTCCCCAAAAGAGATTTAAGTTTATACGTTCACTGGAAAGAGTATTTGTAATTTTTTTCTAATAAAAATTTAACTTGAATGATTTCTGTAATCTGTTGACTGGGCCTTTAAAAATTGATGTCCCAGGAGTCTGTGAAACTAAATCAGAAGGAAGGAGACCTCCCTGCCTTTTAGAATTCCAAAGGTTTGGCCCATAGCTCTATGAGGTCAGGAGGTGGGATTAACCTCTCACATTCTAGTAATGATTTTAGAAGGACTCTGAAAACTCACAGTGATTAAAAACACCCAACTGACTGACACTGAAGTAGAATGTGAAAAGTAAATTTCATTTGTTTAACAGCTCTATCTAATGGTGCTGGCCAAGCTACCTCGCTACAATCAGCTACCTGGTTGGACATCCCATCTCTCTCTTGCTTTCTCTCTCATTTCTCTACTACCAATCATATAGCTACACAGAGCTTTTTTTTTCCCCAACCCAGAAGAGTCTGTGATAATGCATTATCCAATTCCTTTATTTATTTAATTTTTGGCTGGAAGTAAACCCATGTTTCTTGCATTAGCAGGCAGATTCTTTATCATTGAGCCACCAGGGACACCCCCAGCTCTCATTTTGAGGGGAAAAGACTGGTGCCCACACTTAGAAAATATGTGGAATTCTGTATTTAACTGTCTCAATGACACTGAGCCTTATAAGGGTAAAATCAAGCCTGAATTTTCCAGACTGTAATACATGTGGTAGGATAAGACTTCACATTTAGATTTTCATAAATCAGTTTATATAAACACACTTATCTTATTTATACATTCAATTAAAAGGAAAATATCTCAGACTGTAAGTATAAGCTTTCCTTTTTGAGGACGATACAAATAAAAATGTGCTTACAGTAAAGATCTTTTTTAAAGGTGAATTTTCTTATTCTAAATTTGGTAATAGGTTTACAGCATTAAAACAACAGTAACAACATTGCATTTGATCACCTCTAAAAATTGCTTTTGTTTCTAGATGGTAGATCTTGAAGGCAGGGAGAGGCAAAACTAATTATAATATTAAACATACCTGTATCACTCAGCTAAAAGAGATATCTGCTTAAAAAATAAGCATTTTAGCACATTTCAAAATACACTGTAAAATAATTTAACTAGTCCTTGTTTTACATGACCAAAACCCTTCTCTCAGATGGTGGATTATTACCATGTTTCCTCATGGTGTTGAGGCCATCCATTATCTCTTTCCGTCAATATTATGAAAATGAGTATGAATTATGATGAGCATGGAAAACAAAAGCTGTTTTCATTTTCTCATCATTCAACATTGTTTTATTCAGTCAATATGGACTTCTCTACTCTGGATTGCTATGGCTTACTGGCCAAGGAGAACATTATATTTTTACTGGAAATGGGATCAGGGTAATGAGGGTATCAAAAGAAAATCACTGTTTAAAAATATTTATTTCTACTCTGTATCACTAGAGAATGTGATTTGGCAGGCCTAGGAAGGTTCTTGATTGTATAAATTATTATTATTTTTTTTAATGTATGGCTGCACTGGATCTTCATTGCTATGCGTGAGCTTTCTCTACTTGTGGTGAGCAGGGGCTAGTCTTTGTTGTGGTACATGGGCTTCTCATTATGGTGGCCTCTCTTGTTTCCCAGTACAGGCTCCTGGCATGTGGGTGTCAGTAGCTGCAGCACATGAGCTCAGTAGTTGTGGCTCATGATCTCTAGAGTGCAGGCTCAGTAGTGGGCTTAGGTGCATGGGCTCAGTTGCTTCGTGGCATGTTGGATCTTTCCAGACCAGGGGTCAAACCTGTGTTCCCTGCACTGGCAGGAAATTATTATTCCTTGAATTGTGTATTTTTGATAAAAGTTGATTTTCTTCATATGTTCCCAACATCACGAATCACTAACAAAAAAATCCAACGTTAGTGAATTCTAGAAACAGCAATGATAATATGAGTTCCATCAATGATTAAAAATTTATTGAATATTTGTCTACTACCCTTCACTCCTGGCTTTCAAGATGTTACTCCAAATACTGTGTAATGAATTAAGTAATTAATAGTTAAGTAATCATTGCTCCACAGATGTGTTCAGTTCCCAAGATCTTTGCATTGGTATCACAACTTAGGTGTTGTGATTTTCTGTGTAGCACCTAAATCAGCATTATGGTATTGATTTTAGATAAATTCTATCTAAAGTGGAAAAGTGGTAATTCATTTTGATATCATATTTTGACACAAGAAGTCTTTCAAAAATTTATTTTAAAAACTGATAGAGTGCCTGAAGAAATATGGACAGAGGTTTGTGACATTGTACAGGAGGCAGTGATCAAGACGATCCCCAAGAAAAAGAAATGCAAAAAGGCAAAATGGTTGTCTGAGGAGGTCTTACAAATAGCTGAGAAAAGAGAAGCTAAAGGAAAAGGAGAAAAGGAAAAATATACCCATTTGAATGCAGAGTTCCAAAAACCCTACAGCCTGCATTAATTTGGGCAAATATTCATTATTACAACTACACCACTGTTTTGCAAATATATCCTACCGTAAGGATTATGTCAGAGAAGGCAATGGCAACCCACTCCAGTACTCTTGCCTCGAAAACCCCATGGACAGAGGAGCCTGGTAGGCTGCAGTCCATGGGGTCGCTAAGAGTTGGGCACGACTTGAGCGACTTCACTTTCACTTTTCACTTTCATGCATTGGAGAAGGAAATGGCAACCCACTCCAGTGTTTTTGCCTGGAGAATCCCAGGGAAGGAGGAGCCTTGTGGGCTGCCGTCTGTGGGGTCTCACACAGTCGGACACGACTGAAGTGATTTAGCAGCAGCAGCAGCAAGGATTATCTGGTACCATGTCAGCTATAATACATCAGACTCTCTGGGAGACAGGGAAAAATAACTTTATTTTTAGCTAGCACCACCCCCCTCCCCGGTTATTATAACCAGGATACTTAGGGGAAAAAATGAACAAATGTGTAATTTTCCAATGTTGCAAATGATCCAAGTGTCTAACACTATGTATACCACTGTTTGTTTAACTGAAAAAAAAAATAAAAAATATATTAAAGATTAGATAAAAGAAAGTGGGAATGATGAGTATACAATTCTATCTGTATGCTAAATTGATTAAGTTGTATCTGACTCTTTGCAATACCTGACTATAACCTGCCAGGCTACTCTGTTCGTGGGATTCTCCAGGCAAAAACACTGGAGTGAGTTGCCATGCCATCCTCCAGAGGATCTTCCCACACAATTCTATAAGTATTAAATAAACTACTCTTCCTTATGTATTTAGCCCTTGATTTCCTGATCTATGTTTAGCACATCAAGGAAAGCAACGGGAAGGGAAGCAGGCCCATGTATGAAGAGACTATGTTGGCAGTGCACCTTTAAGCTGATATGGGAACTAAGAGATGCAAAATCTTATACCATTTAGTAAGTAGCTTTGGGTTTTGAGTAGTTAACTGTTGAGGAGAATGACAAAGATTAGTTTATGAATTATAAAAGTTCGTGTGTATGTATTTATGTACACACTCACTCATATAAAACATATTCTGTAGAAAACATATTCATTTCTTTATCAATACAAGTCATTTACCACATGAATTACCTTTTCTTAAACTGTGTCTACATATGCCTACTAAAAAATCTATAGTCTCTGTCAGAAATTTGAAAGTTATGTTTCTTTTTTTTAATAGGGATATGTTGAGAGTGTGGTAGGGATTTTCTCAGTCTGTGTCACAGAATACAATGAGAAGCTATGAGAGATTAAAAAAGAAAAATGTTTGCATGTGTAAACATTGGCATTTTCAAGAGTGTCTCCCTATGTATGAAGTAAGTATGGAAGGAAACAAAACAAGATAATGAATGAAATAAATTGAGGAAAAAGAGTAGAGACTGATGGACAGAGGCAGGTTTGTCCCCAGATCATCAAACTTGGGGTGAGGAGATGAGAAATAAGGAGGTTGGAACATGCTACCGAAGTTGGCCCAACATTCCCCTGATCTGTGCCTCGGCTTCAGTTCCCAGACATCACACTGCCTCAGCTCTGGTTTTCTCTCTGATGTGATTCCATGTAAGAGATCCAGCACCTCCCATTCTGTGTCTCTTTTTTCTCACTGTCTGATGGCTCTTGAGCCTGCTATGCTGCCATGGGAACCTGTGGGAGACAGTAAGCGCTCATTACATTTACTCCCTTTCATCCCTTTTTGAAAATGAATTAAGTGTTTTCTGTTTAGGTTGGCATGGAAAACATGCCCTGACTCCAGAGTCCTGAAGTTTGTACATTCAAGATGCTTTAACATTGGAAAGCAAGAAATATGTGACTGCTAACAGTGTCAACCTTGAAAACCTTGCTGGCAGATCTTCATCATGGACAGATATTTACACAAGTATGATCTATATTAGTAGTCAGTTTCTTCTGTTGATGAGAAATAGCTGAGATTAAAACTAGCAGTCAGTGTGTGCATCATGGTGAGTAAGAAGGTTAAGTTCTTAAACATACGTAGGTTCGAATTTTAGCACCACCACAATATGGTATTTGAGCAAGTTATTTTACCTCTCTAAGTTTTGGTTTCCTAAGTTAGTAAAATGGCTTGTCAGAAAGTATGGTCTCGGCTATAGGAAGAGGTTAAATCATGAAGTTTATATAAAATGCTACTACAATGTCTGGCTCAGTAAATATTCAATAAATAGGTATATTTTTATTTTTTAAAAATTCTCCTCAGAAGAAAATTAATGGGGATTATACCTAAAGAAGGTAATTGTGGTAATTGGAGAGTCAGTGTTTTTTACTTGGCAAAAATTGCACCTTCTCTAATTTTTAAAAACCAGTTACCTGTAACTTAATATGCTATCCATAAAATTATGTGTAGCTAGTATATATATATGATGGATCAATTTCCAAAATTTCTACAAAGTAGATAAAGATGTTTCTAGAAAATGAGGTGATAAATCTGAAAAGAAATCATTCTTTTTATAAGTTTACAGGTTGAGACCCAAAGAGGTCAAATAAATTTGTATATTTAAAGCATAATGAACTTGATTTGAAAAAGAAATTAGTTTGTATACATGAGTATTACTTTGACTTATTCCAGATATCACCAATCTTAGAGTATCCTTTCAACAGAGTCTTTCCATTTCTCACACAGAAAATGAATCTCCTGTTAAAATATGCACTGCACTTTTAAGGTTTTACTTTATATTTGATATAGATGGTAGTTATGCTACAAAAAAGACTTTTATATCATTCATAAAGAGAAGTGAACAGAGAAAAGGAGATTCTTTTGCCTTTTAATGCTATTACTATGATATTTCAGTGCTGATACTTACCATATCTAATTAGTAAATTGCACAAATACAACAGGAGTTTGAATAACATGTTATGAATTTTCATTTGTACACATGTGGCTTTTGGAGCGCTGCCATTTCCTGAAATAGGAAGATTGTTCTGAATAGTAAACAGTAAGATTTTCTGTTTTAGCTCCAACTTTAATTTGTATCTGGCTTGAGAAATGTGATCAAATTATCTAATCAAAATCTTTGACACCATCAATGGGCTTTTTAAAAATAAAGACAATATTAAAATGAAGCCTGTGAATTAATCTCGTTATCTGCATCAAATTGAATTGAGGATTGAAATAGGGCTTGTGCCTGGCAAAGTTTAGTTTTCAAAGATGATGTTGACACATACATTTTTCTGTTCCATGGTGGTCTTTGGATTAATTTCAAATCTGATATTTAAAATGAAATAAAATGAAGACTAAGTATCTGATCCCAGGGCAGTCATTTTCAGTTTTCTCCATCTCAGTGTGGTAGAATGACTTTGTGTGAGTCTGTGTACGTGTATACTTACCCATATACATATATGTGCAATATGTTCTATATTAATATATATTTCTTCATAAAGAGATATATGTATATATATCTTTATATAGAAATATAATGCTATTAAGAAACATTTCTGTGAGAACTTATGTGAGGTAGCTTGAGAGTAAAATCTTTCTAATTACTGTCAACTTGATCTTCAGATTCTAAATGCTTTCCATTTTTACCAAAATGTCAAATTATTTTTGGTATAAAAGAGAAGGCACTTCTTGTGAACTGCCAGATTGTATACCTGACTATTAAACACTGCCAAATTTTAAAAGCAGACAAAACTGAACTTCCCATATTCATGAGAACTATTTATCCCACCAGAAAGATGTGCAGGGTATTAACACCTTGCATTTATAATAACTTACAGTTATCAAAATACTTTCATTATTTCCTTATTCATAGGAAAATCTAGGCAAGTTTTGGTAATATCATTTTACAGGTGAGGAAAATGGGAATTTGTGATGTTTAAAACTTGGCAAAGGTGACATGGCTAATAAAAATGGAAGGAGGAGTTAGGTCACTGAATTTCAGTCTTGGGTTTTCTTTCACTATGCCATCCTGCCCTTTGACATTTATGCCTACAAAGAAACCACTTACTTCTCATCATCCACCCCTTGAGAGAGCCTTGTGTTAACCCAAAATGAACTCATTTTATAAAATCAATAACACTATTAATGCATTGTAGGTTTTTTAGTGAAATGCATTTATAATCATAATAATTAAAGACTATTTTCATCTTAACTCATTTTTAATGGAAAAACCATCAATGCAATTTATATAAAAAAAGAGTAATCCTTGTACCTGAATCCTTGTTTAAAGACAATACTTTTTAGTCTCAGAGAGGTGGTTTGGGATTTGGGTTTAGTAGATGCAAAGTATTATATATAGAATAATAAACAACAAGGTCCCACTGTATATCACAGGGAACTGAATTCAACATTCTATAATGAATCATAATTGAAAAGAATAAGAAAAAGAATGTTTATATGTGTTTAATGAATTCTTTTGTGGTACAACAGAAATTGACACATTATAAATCAAGTATACTACAATAAAATATATTTTTTAAGACAATGCTTAAGAAAATTACAAGCATGCTAATAAAACTAAGTTTCTAATACCATCTACTTCTGAATTTGGCTTTAAGTACACTATCTTACTTCAAGGCAATCTTAAAACAGAATTATAAACATATAGACTACAAAAAAAATGACTACTGTTTATTATTGTGATTTTAGCAAGATTATTTATAGTCAAGAATTTATTTGTAAGATCTCCATGAGAAGTTATATGGAATTAGTAATCAAATAATACAAGGGGTGGTTTGGCTTTTAATTTATTTCAGCTTCTTATTTAAAAACGTATTTGGTCAATGTGATGAACAAAAAGAGTTTAGCCAAATTTGATTGACATAAATACTGAAAATTATACTACATGTAAACTTTTTCAGATGAAGTTCTATGCCTTGGGAAGGCATTCTATTTTCCCTTAGGGTACTGATATACATATATATATATATAGCTATTTCAAGAGTTTTGATGCAACTGTATGTCTTTTTTAAGCTTCAGATATAATTTTAAAATTATATATCCAAGAAATAAACAGCTAATGTTAGCCTGTCAGCAAGAAAGAGAGGTATATTGTGAATGAACTTGGGAGACACTCATGTGAGAGATATATTGTAGGATATGTATATTATAGGAGCTAACATCATAACCATATCAGTTCTCTAGGATACTCAGGGCAAAGCAATCAAAATATCCTTCAGCAATTCAGTGTTTTAATACAAATAAATCATCATTTTTTTCTACAAGGAATAAACTTTCTTTTTTCCTAAATAAAATGCACATTTATCATACATTATATTAAGAAGTGACATTTTGACTTTGGTAAAAATAACTAAAAATCTTTAATTTGCTGCATGTACAATTTAAATGAAGGAGTTCATCAGAACACTAGTAGAATGACAACTAGGTTTCATTTTCAACATTAAAATTCATTAGGTGACACTCCAGTTAAGAAATCATACAAATAAATAATATTGAAAAAGTTCCCTCTTTCATTCATAATTTAAGTAGTAAAATATGTTCTCTCAGGAGATATAAATTAAATACAGACAAATTCTGAATCAGAAGCATTTTACTTTGTGGTTCTCAGATGCATTACAAGGAACTTGAAGTAAATGAAAACTAAAAGGAATTTTTGGAAAATGTTGGCCTGAATAAAAATGATATGCTTCTAACATCTTAGTAAGCCTGTATGACATATATGAACAGATTTTCTGAATAAATTAAAAATACTTTATAAGGTAAAAGAAATATTCAAGTTTGAACTTAAAAATCTTGATTCTAGGTACTTTGTCAAGAAAGTTATATAAAATCTTATAAATTTACATAACATATTACTATAAATTTCAGTACTATGATTGTTGAGAATTATAGTAATAGGATTTACTTTTTCTTTCAATTAACTGGTTAAAAACCTAGACCAAACAGTTATTTTCTTTTCTTATTTTTTCAGTTTCCTCTTACCTATTGTGACAGCACTCCAACAGAAACGTGCATCATACTATAAATTTCTACAGAACTTTTTCTGTGTTCCGTACATACTTATAGCCAAATTGAACTTTCATGAGCAATCTTAGTTTGTTTTATTCTTAACTGGCTTTAATGTTCACATGTCCTTTGATAATTAATAGTTTACAGTATAGAATCTGTTGGGTGGCTTGTATTTTTGCACACTCAACTCTATGGTTTCTATATTCTCTTAATAGGAACTGAAAGTATATGCTGAGAAGGCTGTTATTGGAAAAATGCAAAAGAGTTAATTTTCCACATTCACGGGGAAGTACTGAGTTGAGGGGTAGGCAGATATCTGAAAAAGAACAAAGTAGTCATCCTAAGCTGAAGATGTAAGCTACAGCTCTATCTCAGTCTGCCAAAACCATTGTGCCCTATTGCCTTAATAGAACAAAAATATCATTCGGTGACGTGGGTAGGTATTTCTAGCACTGCCACTCACACTGCATTGTACTTATGTCTTCTGATATGTTCTGAATATATGCAAATGTGATGTACTATAATCACACACAGAATGTTTGGGTGGTATCACTTAAACATATAGGCCAGGTGCAATTTACAATGCATTTTAGATTTGTATTCATTTAAAATAGAATAGTATTGATTTTTGATAACACTTATAATGGAATGATTCCCTTCCCCAGTGGCTTTTCAGTTAGAACAGGAAAAGTGCTAGATTATGATAATATAGGGAAACAAAGCTGCTGTCTATTCTAGGGAAGAAAATGGGTTTCTAGGCTTATTGAATTGGCCTTGTTGATCTTAAGGAAATAAACAAGCAAAGAAGAACCTCTTTCGATAGAAATGCCACTTAACTTGATTTATAATGTGCAGCATTAATGGAACTGAATCATAAAAATACCACGTGTTATTGTTGCCCTGCATGTCTCATGGCCTTCATTAGCCTGTAAGGAAGCTCCATGGAAATTTGAAAATGCTAACAGAAAATGACAGAAATCAGTTATGCTATTCTGTTTTTTCTTTAAAATAATAGTAATACTGAAAATGATGATGATGATGATTAAAGTTTTGGTGTAGGGGTTTCGTTTACACATGGAAAGTGAAGAACACCCAGCTAGGCAGAACAGAGATGCCAAGATACAGAAAGCAATGGTTAAAAGAAAGAGCCCTGGCTGTAAATGTGCACAATATTCCACATTATATACATGTCATTTCTGAGTACTGTTGGAACGATATGGTGTCAAATCTGGATGACGGATTGAGGTGAAAGCTGGGAAGAGAGAGCTTGTGAAAAAACAGCCCTGACTGACCAGGGGCATCCTATCGGACTTATCCTGCAGGCTATAAGGAACCAGTTTCATCACATGAAAGGAGGAGTAGAACAGGGATAATTGTCTACTAATTTAACTAGCTCATTTGATCAGTGTATTATTCAAATTGTATTCAAGTGTAACAATGCCATCTAGCGATGAGATTCTAAACTGACCTTCCCGCAGTAAGGTTAGAAGGCAAGTGTTTGGCTATTCCATAGCACTTTAGCACTTTAACTTGCTATTCTATGAAATAATAGAGTGCTTCTGATATCCATTTTAGTATTAAATAAATTATCCATACAAGGTAACACAAAGAATAAAATGAACATCCAGTTTTTGTTTCAACGTACAGTTTCCTTTTTTATGTAGGAAGTTCATATTCAATAGTAAAACATCCTATGAGTCTCCGTCAGCCTATGACTTGAGTTTATAGAATCTCTGATACTTACTCATTCAGTAGATCTTTACAATCATTTGTACTGAAGGCATATGTTTTATTTAATCTTTGCTTTTCAAAAACAGTCTTCATAAAACTATAGCTAACCAAACTCTCATTACATTCTTTTCTCTTTTGCCCTTCTCAGCTTTTTGTTTCCAGTGTAAAGCCAGGTCTGAAGAATGAAGGTGGGAATTCTTCAACATCATAATTCATGTTGCCCCAATAGCAATGATCGTTTATCCCATAGCCCTTCAAAGACTTTAAACCATCTTCTAATTTTATTGGAAGAAATGTGAACCTATAGTAATACACATTCTGATTGTAATTGCTCATTTGGGCAAAAGTCATTTGAGAGCAAGGATTTAAATCAGTAAGAATGAATTCTAGGATCTTTGTTACATGTTAATTGTACAGGCTTGAACTTAAAAGACAACTTCTTGGACTTCTGTTTCCTATGGGGGGGGGGAAATTGTGGATTGGACAAAACCATCTGCAATGTGTTTTTCAACTATGAACATCTGGGATTCTTAAGGAGCTGATAAATAAGGTTGTTAAGAATGGAAAGAAGAGTTGAACTTACTCCACTGACTGACCTTTGGGTTGCACTGAGTGACTCTGAGCTCTTCTTCATTTAATATTCAACAAAAGCTGTATTTTGACAGACTATCCAGAATACTTTAAAATATCTTACGTAGACATGGGGTAGAGGAGGGAAAGGTATTCAGATATCTCTATATAGAATAGAATTGGATAACATTCACAATATTTCTCCATGTAAATTTGATATCAGCTACATTCTAAAATGTTTAATGTAGACATATGACCAAAATGAGGAGAAGGCGATGGCACCCCACTCCAGTACTCTTGCCTAGACAATCCGATGGATGGAGGAGCGTGGTGTGCTGCAGTCCATGGGGTCACAAAGAGTCTGACACGACTGAGAGACTTCACTTTCACTTTCATGCGTTGGAGAAGGAAATGGCAACCTACTCCTGTGTTCTTGCCTGGAGAATCCCAGGGATGAGGGAGCCTGGTGGGCTGCCGTCTATGGGGTCGCACAGAGTCAGACACGACTGAAGAGACTTAGCAGCAGCAGAAGCAGCATGACCAAAATGTCAGCAAGGAATGGTATAAACATAATATGTCCCATTTTATCCCCACTCAGTAATTGCTAATTATATTGTAGTCTATTTTTCCCTTTCATGAAGGAAAAAAAACCTTAAATTCCAATCCTTAAATTTTAGATGATATTCCAAAATTTTGTCAATTGTTAATACAGTTCTTAGAAAATAAAAATGTGCTGCTTGCTGCTAAGGAAACCTACATGTATTTCTAGTTTGTTTGTAAAAATAATTCATATTTTAATAACAATAAGCTGATATTGACTCTCCTTCCTTTTTGATAGATTAAGAAGACAAAATTATATTTTGTTAAAGAAGGGGGCATTCTATAAACACACTTTTTTTTGGAAGTTTTAACATATGTCATTGGTATTCTCCACCAAAGTAACTACACTATATTAAAAGCACACAGTAAACTATTCTTCTGTTTAAACATCACATAAGAAATCATTTTTAGCATCTTGTGATTATTTGCCTACTTGTTTCCAATAGTTACATATTCTGATTCAACACTATTGGTAAAAGAATAGGTGACAGCAAGTCAAAAGCATCCTGTATAGAAGTTCACACTAGGTTGTATGAAAAAATTTAAAAGCAACAAACAAAATAACACAGAAAAGCAACAAAACACATATAATCTCTACTTAACAACACTAATGAGAACAGAATTCAGAGAATTTGCATCCTCAATTTCAGTTAAAAATAAAAAATCAATGATTATAAAAGGAGATAAGTCACATAATACAAAAGCAGTGTTATGTGCATACCTATTGTTCTTTGAAAACATTTGTAAACTGAATTGAAGGTATCAAAGATCTTCATTAAATCAGCACTTAAAATCAAGAGACTCCTTTTATATCTAAGATACTGCCCACTAGTTTCTCTACTTTTTCTTCCTTCTGCTGTCTTCAGTCCTCCCTTCTCCTCTTTTTTTCCTATATTGATTATGATAAAATAATTCTAAGAAAAACATATAACTTTACTAGTAAATTATCTAATTGTATGAATTTGCAGAGTTTATTTTTTCTGAGCTACTTTAATGGCTTTAAATCTCTACAACTTTTACTTGACAAATAGTGTATACAAAGAATTTCAATTATTTTGGAAGACTTATTCATTCAAGGTGTTCTTAGAAATCATCATTCCAATAGATCTGCCAGCCATTGTAAGCCTTAATTTTCTCTCTCTTTTTCCTTTGGTACATGTCAATTCATGTCTACAAATATTTCACAAGAATGAAAAACTGGTTGATAACCTACTAGCGTATTTTATATTTACTGCAATCATATTCAGCTTCTAAAATCTCAATATTAAGATATTCTAAAGAATCAGAGCCTCTCTTTTGTTTATTAAAGTAGTGACTAGTCACTGTTCCATTTACAATCTATCTCACCTAAACTTTTCTATGGTCACAACAACACAACCTTAATTTAAATAATTAAAATGTAGAAAAAACAACTGGTTTCTTTTTCAACATGATTCCAAAAACGTGTTTAACTTTCTGATTTTTGTTTTGAAACCTGACCTGCACTGTTATTTGACTACATTGTTAATACTGATTATTTGCATTTTTGTGTGGCAACCTATATGCTACAGACCCCTCCTTCCTTGATTCAAGTGATAGGCCCAGCTCATCTGTAAAGGATATGCTTTGTGGTTGTTTAGTCGCTAAATTGTATCTGACTCTTTGGTGACCCCATGGGCTGTAGCCCTCCAGGCTCCTCTGTCCATAGGATTTCTCAGTCAAGAATACTGGAGTGGGTTGCTGTTTCTTTCTCCAGGGGATCTTCCTAAACCAGGGATTGAACTGGGTCTCCTGTATCAAACCTGATCTCCCGCATTGGCAAGGCAGATTCTTTAGCACTGAGCCACCAGGGAATCCCATAAAGGATATGCTTATACATTACTAAACAACTAGGTTGATTAGGTGGAATCAGAAAAGAAACATATTTGGTTTCAAGGATAAAAGAAAAGAATGCTTATTGGACAAAGTTTTCATTATTCAACCAGCTGTTATTTACTTTATCTGGAAAAGTTGGTAATATATAACTAGAGACAAAAGATTTGCTAAAAGAACTGACAAAGTAAACTTTATAAATGTGAAATACTTAGTCAAGCAAGTACTTTGTCATTCTGAAATTCAATCATCTGCCAAATATCTCGAGTACTTTCTTCATTTACATGAATAAATATGTTAACGAACAAAGTGTTACGAGTTTGCCAACAAATTAACTTTTTTATGATTGACATTTTAGACTATATCTTTGGGATAAAGTTTTAAAAAATGATATTTTAGCTTCAGTTTTATTTGTACACTAAAATTTTGTGACTTTCAACGATACTGAAATAAGATTATTCCTGGAATAGAAAAATCAAAAATAGAAAACACTCATTTAATATTTGGGGTTTTGTATTTTGGATTCTCTTAATTGACAATGTAGAAAGCCAAAATTAGTTTGAAAAACAAAAGGAGACTGTACATTGTTAACTAATCTAGACATAGAAAGTCCAATGACATGATACAGGGAACAGATTTTTTTTTAAAGAAAAAGATGCAAAAGAATAGATAAAACTGATTATGTTCACATTTCTTCTTTGTCTTTATCTTTTTATGTTATCATAAACTATTCTGGTTTTATAACATGCCTCATCATTTCTTTCACTATCATTTTCCTCTTTTTCCATTTTTTTTTGCAAAAAATGAAAGAAACTATATTTTAAAATTTAAGAGTAAACTGGATTTTTTGTATAATTTTTAAATAATGGTTATATAGTACGAATGATTTTAGAATATAGGTGGGAAACATCTGAAATTTAGCTAATGAAAGACTCTAGAAAAATAAAATCCCACCTAAGGTTTATATATACAGAATTTTTCAGATTAAAAAAATGTGAATGAACCATGATTCTGATCCTAGTAAATAGCTTTAAAACTAAAAATTCCATTTCTTACCATTTTCCTTTGCTTTATGATGCTAGTAAAACTGTTTTAGCTTAAGAATCCTTAGACTGCAGAGCCTAACATGGACATATTTTTTATACTCTGGCTCCATCTAGTAGAGCCTGAAGAAATTACTTCAAGGTATGATTTTCATTCATAGGGCTTAGGAGCTGTATTTCATGGTAATGGAAAAAAAAATGTAAAGGATGGCAAATAAGATGTATATAATATTTCATAGTGTGTTACTACTGGATGATGTGACCTACTATAGTGTTTAGCGTATGCTCGTTTCCTAGGGCTAGTCAATTGTTTATGATGTTAGCAAAACTCAGGGTTTTGACATCTTAAATTTTAGAGATAAAAAAGATTTTTATTCTTGTACCATTTCTTACTCCTCTCAGCTTCTGGTTTTATAACAGGGTGGGATCAACATAACTTAAGACAGGAGAGGGTACTTTAACTCTATTTCCAAATCATGTGTGAACTAACTGAGATGTACAGATGTGAAGCATGAAACTTGTAAAATTCCATGTGAGGAAGCCAGTGTTGGCTAAATTTTAGTGATGGGTAAGCATAACAAGATGGTAGAATTTTTGACATTATTTTAAAATTACCAGTATCTTAAAAATCCTTGCATTCTAATATTTTCTTCTACTTTTTTATTTCATTTTTTCCTTCTTGAAGGTCATGCTAGTTCCTTGACTGGTAAGACTACAGTATCTACAACAGGGTGTATGTTTTCTATAATTGCTTTAAACAAGTAAACACTAGTGCTCTAATCAAAATGACCATTCAATCTAAACAGAAAATTTTTTTCCAGGAGAACATGTAGCATTTAACAAACAGCATTCTAAAGGTTGTAGAGGAATGGATAATTTAAAGTGGCTAATAGGAATGACAGCATTGATTGTAGTTTTTCAAATCTAATTGCCAATAAGAAAATCTCTGCAGATTTACTACCTGAAATAAACTTTCCACAGAACCAACTGAACTAACCTGCAACACAGCCAATTCAGTCATTACTGACAGTTTTATTCTTCAACACTGATCATTGCCACCCAATCAGTAGTGTCATGAGTAGCCATTGATTTCCAGATGGCTAAACTGAGAAGATTGTCATGAAAAGGTCCAGCTGGTTAGTGCCCATATATGCAGCCATTCCCTGTACACGGGTGGGAAGCTTAACAAATTTCAGAGATGTGATTAGCGAACAAGTTAGACTATTTAAAATTGCGATTTCAGTCTCCTAAATATAGATATTTCCTTCAAAAGGAAATATTTTTGAAAAAATATAATGACTATATAAAGTTATCCCACTCTCAATTTTATGTTTTGAGTGACTTTTTAAAAACAATCATAATATTAGAACAGCTTCAGATTTACATAAAATTTGTGAAGAAAACAGAGTCTCTATATATTCCATGCACAATTTCCCCTATTACTTTAGTGTAGTACTCTTTTAACAGTTAATGAACCAGTATTGACACAACATTGTTAACTAAAGTCCATACTTTTTCAGATTTTCTTAGTTTTCACTTGATGCCATTTTCGGTTCTAGGATTTTTTTGAGACATCTTAGATTCATCTGATTATGCCAGTTTTACAAATTTCTCTTGCTTTTGGTGACTTTGTTAGTTTTAGTTTTCAGCAGTACTGGTGAAGTTTTGTAGAATTTTCTACATTGGGCTTTATCTAGTGTTTTTCTTGGAAATAGGCTGGGGTCATATATTGTGAGTAATAGCAGAGAGGTAAAGTGCTATTTTGAGAGCAAAGAATTAAAGAGCCTCTTGATGAAAGTGAAAGAGGAGAGTGAAAAATTTGGCTTATAAATCAAAATTCAAAAAACTAAGATCGTGGCATACAGTCCCATCACTTCATGGCAAATAGATGAGGAATCAATGGAGATAATGAGAGACTTTTATATTTTTGGGCTCCAAAATCACTGCAGATGGTAACTGCAGCCATGAAGTTAAAAGACACTTGCTCCTTGGAAGAAAAGCTATGACCAACCTAGACAGCATATTATAAAGCAGAGATATTACTTTGCCAACAAAAGCTCTGTCTAGTCAAACCTATGCTTTTTCCTGTAGTTATATATGGATGTAAGAGTTGGACCATAATGAAAGCTGAGCACTGAAGAATTTATGCTTTTGAACTGTGGTCTTGGAGAAGACCCCTGGACTGCAAGGAGATCCCACCAGTTCATCCTAAAGGAAATCAGTCCTGAATATTCATTGGAAGGACTGATGCTGAAGCTGAAACTCTAATACTTTGGCCACCTGATGCAAAGAACAGACTCACTGGAAAAGACCCTGATCCTGGGAAAGATTGAGGGCAGGAGAAGGGAATGAAAGAGGATGAGATGGTTGAATGGCATCACTGACACAATGGACATGAATTTGAGCAAAGTCCGGGAGATAGTGAAGGACAGGGAATCTTGGCCTGCTGCAGTCCATAGGGTCGCAAAGAGTTGGACACATGACTGACTGAACAGCGACAGAAAAATATTAATATGGGCTAGTGGATAATTTTTTTCTTCAATTTGAACTTTGTTTTGTTTAACTGAAATTAATTAGGAATTTGATAAACTTTTTGCAAGATAGGTGATTGTTACAGAAATGTTAAAAGTACATCAGATTTCTATGATTTTGCATGTATTTTTGAATAATAAATAGAATTTACAAAATAATAATATATTCATAAAATTTATTCTGATTTACTTAACTGTTATTAAAATTTTTCATTGACTCATGAAATTACATTTTTATTAGAAAGTGTTCCTTCACTCTTCATCAGTGTTATCTGTGGTATTTTTCAAATATTACATATTCATTTTAGGTTTTGTACCATCCAGTTTTCCATGAGATGTTGTAAAGTCATTTATTTTGGTAAGTTATAAAATCATGTAAGTTGTTTACATTCATAGTATATTGCTTTAAATAGTTAGCAAAACTTAAGTAAAAAATACCTTTGAACTATATCAGAATGGAAAAGGAAAGAAATTTTAAATTAAATTTGTTGTTGTCTAGTCACTAAGCTGTGTCTAACTCTTTTGCAACCCCATGAACTGTAGCTCCCAAGGCTCTGTCCAAGGTATTTCTCAGGCAAGAATACTGGAGTGGGTTGCCATTTCATTCTCTAGGAGGTCTTCCTGACCTAAGGATTGAACCTACATATCCTACATTGGCAGGTGGATTCTTTATAACTGAGCCATCAAGGAAGCCCTTTTAAATGAAATATTTCATAATAAAACACTTTTTAAATGCCTCAGAAGTCAAAATTGGTATTCTTCCAAAAAATAATTTTTCAGTATAAAAATAACATGAATATGCTGTAAATTGTGATAATATAGGATTGTATAAAATAATAAAACAAAATAACTCATTCTTGGTCTCATCTTCTAAGATTAGCATCCTATATAATTTCTGGTTTTAGTTCTGAATGTAATTTTTCATTACATTCTAGATACTATGTTTTACCTCTTCTTCTGGATATACCTAAGGTAAACAGGATTTATTGTTTCACATTGTTGTTATTCAGTCGCTCAGTCGTGCCCCAGTCTTTGTGACCCCATGGACTGGAGCACACCAGGCTTCCCTGTCCTTCACCATCTCCCGGAGCTTGTATAAACTCATGTCCATTGAATCAGTGATGCCATCCAACCATCTCATCCTCTGTTGTCCCCTTCTCCTCCTGCCTTCAATCGTCCCAGCATGCTCATGCGGACATTTAGTTTCCTTATTTGTTTCTTTTCTCTATGAGTGAAATACTTGGGCATGGATTTTTAAAGCAGCCTCTTTAGTCTGTGTATGTGAACCGCTATGTTATCCAAGGATTTGTCCCTTGTATATTTCACATCTGTTCCACTCCCTGTACCTCTTGACCATTTTCAAACTTGCAATTACTTCAGGCTTTAAGGTTACAGCATTTATTATTTGTCTAAAAGTATAGGCCAACCTTAAGTCACCTGTGTTTATAGGTTGATTATACTAATTAAAATGAAAAAAGTCACAGATGAAAATAATTTGATTATTATTTATAGCAATACCAAACACTGATCTGTAAAAAAGTGAAATATAATCTTTGTCATTAAATGTGTATCATTCAAAAGAGGAAAGTGCTAAGTCTCAAATTCAAATGAATTTTAATGACTGAATAAAATGACACTACATTTTTACTTGTTTGTAATAGTATCATGTTTATTATAAAACTTTTCAACTTTCCTTGAGTTCTTTATTCCTTTTCTATTTTTTCTTTTTCTGGTATGTTACTGAGTAGGCATAGGAAAGTCTTTCATTTTCTTAACCACAGTAATGATAACCAATTCTCAAAGTTTTTTTCTGAATAAGTATATCTAAATTTTGATTCAACCCTGAATATTCATTGGAAGGACTGATGCTGAAGCTGAAGCTCCAATACTGTGGCTACCTGATGAGAAGAGCTGACTCATTGGAAATTACGCTTATGCTAGGGAAGATTGAGGGTAACAGGAGAAGGGGACAGTAGAGGATAAGATGGTTAGATAGCATCACCAACTTGATGGACATGGGTTTGAGCAAACTCTGGGAGATAGCGAAGGACCGGGAGATCTGGCGTGCTGCAGTTCATGGGGTCTTTGAACTATAGTCACTCATGTTGTTCAGTTGCTCAGTTGTGCCCACCTCTTTGTGACCCCAAGGACTGAAGTCTGCCAGGTCCTCTGTCCATGGAATTTTTCAGGCAAGAAGCTGGAGATGATTGCCATTTCCTACTCTAGGGGATCTTCTTGACCCAGGGATCTAACCTGCATCTCCTGCACTGGCAAGTGGATTCCTTACCACTGCACCACCTGGGAAGACCCATATATATTACATATACACCCATATATATATATATATATATATATATATATACACATATATATATATACTTCTCTATTTATTTAAAAACTCAATTCATAAAGAAAGAAGGTAAAAAATCTTATTGTAAAAAATCTTCTTAAAAAACTTACAATGTTATCTATTATAAATTATCATTCATAACTAACATTACTATTTTGTGTATATATTTCCATATATCTGACTGCATGTGCTGATAATAAAGGATAGATACTGGTATAGAAGCATCAATGAATGGCTGTAAAATGTCAATAGATATAAAAACATTCCA
Organism: Ovis aries; assembly: GCF_016772045.2. Lineage (NCBI taxonomy): Eukaryota > Metazoa > Chordata > Mammalia > Artiodactyla > Bovidae > Ovis > Ovis aries. The sequence continues at coordinate 154,178,710 of NC_056055.1, forward strand.
CTATATAATTGAGAGGATTCTGAGAGTATGGAGGCAATAGCAGCATAGTTCTTGAAGTTTTTGGAATTCACATACATGCACACACACACACACATACATACAGACATACATAGACACACACTCAACACACACAGAGGAAAAATGAATCACATAGGAAGAGAAGCTAAAAACTTTGGACCTTTACAATAAGAGAGTTGTCACAATATTCCCAAAATTACCCTCCTTCCACTAAACAAACAGATAAGAGAAATCCAAGTCACAGGACCTCACGTCAGAAAAAATAATTTACTTGCAGCTAATTAGCTGGGTAGAAAGTAGAAGAGCTAGAGAAAGAAAACCTAGATCATAATCCTTTGAGAGAGATGATTAAAACAAGGAGAGTTTGCTTAGGTTAGTGTTAGGGGACACGGAAGAGAAAGAATAAAATAAGCACTTAGTAAATGTTTAATAACTTTTCCAAAGTGCAGTGTGTGAAATTTCCATCTTGTTGAATAGAGGAAGTGAGAGAGATTGAAGCAAGAGCACCAGTCGACCATTTCAGCTGGCCCTGTGACAGAAAAGAAATATTTTGGCAGGAAATTCTTCAGTAAAGCAAAGCCCATCAGATTCAGTGAAACATTTCTGTTAATAACTTGTCAAAGGGAAACGGTATGGATGTTAGGTATCCATGCCAACACGTGCCAGCTTCTCACTTCTCAGAATATTTTGCCAAGGTATAGATTTAGAATGATTTCATCTTTTCACAGGCAGTGGAATATGGACTGAAACAAGGATTTTAAAAATTTAGGCCACCATAGTCTTAATATTAAATCTAGAATCATTCACTTTATTTCATCTATAACAATTTACCATTTGCTTTTAATTGACACTTAGTGCATCCATTCGTTTAAAAAACATCAGCATTAAAAAAAAAAAAAATTGATCCATTCTGTGCTTGGCAGTAGCAATCTACCCTGTACAACTTGCGTTAATTAGACCATAGTGCCTTTTTAAAAAGAAAACATTTTACTGCCATCTGCTGGTCAATGGTGGTAATAACATCCTGGATCTATTAACTGAAGTCGCACAACGTAAAGCTTCAGTCCTGATAGGGATGCAGGCTTAAAATGAGGTACTGTTTCCTAGTAAATGTATTCCTCCACTTACCACAACCAGGGTCATGTAATCCTACTTTCAGATTTAATTCTTACCCAAACAAGAGTCTCTCACTGATCTTATTTTGCTTTAGGTGTTTACTCAAGGTGCTTTCAATGACTGTATAGCCAAGGAATACAGTCACACAGAAAGGATGCTGTTGTAGAGTCCAACCCTGTTTGAAACAGGATTTTTAAATAAAAACAAAAAACGTTAAAAACAATGAAAACAAAAAATTAAGTGATAGGTAACAGAGATCCACTGCTGAGCTAGCAGTCTACAAAAAAATACCCGCTGACTGTTGTCAAGAGTATTGTTAGGTTAGGCATCAGACATGCAGCTGGAACGACAAAGGGTGCTCAAGTCACCATGCCTTTAAGGCTTGTAAGCTTGTTGTTTTTATTTTTAATGTCCACTAACTCAGTGTTTTCACATTTGTAAAGATTTCTCAAATAAAAATTTTTTTTGGTGGGGGGGGGGCGCTTCCCTGGTGGCTCAGAGGGTAAAGCATCTGCCTACAATGTGGGAGACCCGGGTTTGATCCCTGGGTCGTGAAGATCCCCTGGAGAAGGAAGTGGCAACCCACTCCAGTACTTTTGCCTGGAAAATCACATGGACAGAGAAGCCCAATTCAGATAGAAAATTTTCTGGATAAAGAAGGGGTAGAAGAGATGTGCAAAGCCTTGTCGGCTCATTCCATTTTTCACTTCACAGGAAACCCTTATAGTCTACGGGCACTCAATTAGCTGTCCTAAAGGTTTGAAATCTATAGAAACCTCTTTTTTCTTTGGATTATCTTTACTCATCCAGTATATTCAGAACTTATACTTTCTACCTTAATAATATAGCACATTAATATACGTGCCACTTCAACAATAGATCATGGTTTTATCTACATTGTCCTGGAATGTAACCATCTAGGCAGAATTACCATCTCTTCATTAAAGGAAGTAAGGAACACATCTAGCGTACAATTCTGAACTGAGACTTGTCAACTAAAAAAGATGCACAACATGAGTGTAAGTTCAGTTTGATTTGGGACAATCTGAGGAGCCTGGGAGATAGCACCTCAGGTAGCTCTGAGAGACTGTTCCAAGGAGGTAGTGGTGGAAGGTAAACATATAAGATTTTAGTGAAGGGGAAGTTCAGTGCAATCAACTGCTTATTTTACAAAAAGTATCTGCTAGTCACAAGGAGCTGATGTCACCATGAAGGGATTTAGTGAATTTGACATGAGAGTTGGACTGTGAAGAAGGCTGAGCGCCAAAGAATTGATGCTTTTGAACTGTGGTGTTGGAAAAGACTCTTGAGAGTCCCTTGGACTGCAAGGAGATCCAACCAGTCCATTCTGAAGGAGATCAGTCCTGGGATTTCTTTGGAAGGAATGATGCTAAAGCTGAAGCTCCAGTACTTTGGCCACCTCATGAGAAGAGTTGATCCATTGGAAAAGACCTTGATGCTGGGAGGGATTGAGGGCAGAAGGAGAAGGGGACGACAGAGGATGAGATGGCTGGATGGCATCCGCGACTCAATGGACGTGAGTCTGGGTGAACTCTGGGAGATGGTGATGGACAGGAAGGCCTGGCGTGCTGTGATTCATGGTGTCGAAAAGAGTCGGACACGACTGAGCGACTGAAATGAACTGAACTGAATTGACGGATATGAGCAGATGCAAGGATTGGGATCATGAAATCAGTTCCTGAAAATATCTAACCATCTAAAGACCTGTTGCACCAGTTTCCCTGGAGCAGAGTGCCTCACTCTTCATGCTGAACTCCTCTCAGGGGATGTTGAAGGTCAGCAGATGCAACAGCACAGGGTTCATTCTTTGCAGAGACAGATGGCAAATGCCTTGTTGTTCAAATACTCTTCAGTTCAGTTCAGTTATTTCAGTTCAGTTCAGTCGCTCAGTCGTGTCCGACTCTTTGCAACCCCATGAATCGCAGCACGCCAGGCCTCCCTGTCCATCACCAACTCCCGGAGTTCACTCAGACTCATGTCCATCGAGTCAGTGATGCCATCCAGCCATCTCATCCTCTGTCGTCCCCTTCTCCTCCTGTCCCCAATCCCTTCCAGCATCAGAGTCTTTTCCAATGGATCAACTCTTCGCATGAAGTGGCCATAGTACTAGAGTTTCAGCTTTAGCATCATTCCTTCCAAAGAAATCCCAGGACTGATCTCCTTCAGAACGGACTGGTTGGATCTCCTTGCAGTCCAAGTGAATCTGAAGAGTCTTCTCCAACACCACAGTTCAAAAGCATCAATTCTTTGGCACTCAGCCGTCATCACAGTCCAACTCTCACATCAATACATGACCACTGGAAAAACCATAGCCTTGACTAGACAGACCTTAGTCGGCAAAGTAATGTCTCTGCTTTTGAATATGCTATCTAGGTTGGTCATAACTTTTCTTCCACAAGTAAGCGTTTTTTTAATTTCATGGCTCCAGTCACTATCTGCAGTGATTTTGGAGCCCCCCCAAAATAAAGTCTGACACTGTTTCCACTTTTTCCCCATCTATTTCCCATGAAGTGGATGTGACTTGTGATAGAAGCAAGGTCCGATGCTATAAAGAGCAATATTGCATAGGAACCTGGAATGTCAGGTCCATGGATCAAGGCCAATTGGAAGTGGTCAAGCAAGAGATGGCAAGAGTGAACATCGACATTCTAGGAATCAGTGAACTAAAATGGACTGGAAAGGGTGAATTTAACTCAGATGACCATTATATCTACTACTGTGGGCAGGAATCCCTCAGAAGAAATGGAGTAGCCATCATGCTCAACAAAAGAGTCCAAAATGTAGTACTTGGATGCAATCTCAAAAATGACAGAATGATCTCTGTTCCTTTCCAAGGCAAACCATTCAATATCACGGTAATCCAAATCTATGCCCCAACCAGTAACACTGACGAAGCTGAAGTTGAACAGTACTATGAAGACCTACAAGACCTTCTAGAACTAACACCTGAAAAAGATGTCCTTTTCATTATAGGGGACTGGAATGCAAAAGTAGGAAGTCAAGAAACACCTGGAGTAACAGGCAAATTTGGCCTTGGAATGCAGAATGAAGCAGGGCAAAGACTAATAGAGTTCTGCCAAGAAAATGCACTGGTCATAGCAAACACCCTCTTCCAACAACACAAGAGAAGACTCTACACATGGACATCACCAGATGATCAACACCGAAATCAGATTGATTATATTCTTTGCAGCCAAAGATGGAGAAGCTCTATACAGTCAACAAAAACAAGATGGGGAGCTGACTGTGGCTCAGATCATGAACTTCTTATTACAAATACTCTTGGCACGTGCCAATAAATAGTTGACAGACTCTTCTTTCAGTTTAGCCTCCAATTAAAATAATTAATTAAAAAGAAAAGAGTTAAAGTTATAGAAACAGGCAAAGGAACTTTTGATGAGAGAATAGAGATGGATTGTACCTCCTAAAAGCTTCCCTAGTCCTTCAGCTGGTAGAGATTACATCTGCAACGCATGAGGTTTGATTCCCAGGTCCGGAAGATCTGCTGGAGAAGGCATAGGCTCATGAGGGAGAAACAGCGTGAAATTGACTCACCACAGAGAGGAAGGAGAAATAATCGAGTAGGAGAGGGTATAAAAATGTCATAGAGTTGCAGAGTCAAATATAAGAGGCCATCTCTTTAAGTCTGCCCAGTTCCAAATGTGCAAGGGAGCTGGTTCTATTCAAGTGTGATTAATCATATATGTGGGTCAAACATCATTCACCTCTCATTTTGTCACAGCACTGAGAAGGAATCATAGCTGGAGGCTCATTTTTGTCTTTCTCATATTTATTTCACACATCTACATATTGCCAAACCCAATGTATTGGAGTTGACAATATAGTTATGAGGTGGATATTTCCATGTGTAAAGAGCACAGTTGAAACCAAACAAGACCCTGTGAGTCTCCTGGACACAAAAGCCTTTCTGTCTCCCTTTCCCTGAATTCCAGGTGTAGAAGTGTGTGAAACTGTTAGTTGTTTCCATCGTGTCTGACTCCTTGCTACTCCATGGACTTTAGCCTGCCAGGCTCCTCTGTCCATGGGATTCTCCAGGCAAGAGCACTGGAGTGGGTTGCCATGCCCTTCTCCAGGGGATCTTCCTGACCCAGGGATTGAACCCATGTCTCCTGCATTGCAGGCAGATTCTTTATTGTCTGAGCTACAAGGGAAGCAAGATGGCAGGTTCCAATGAATCAGGGAAGGAAGGGAATGCAGAAGTAAGGGAGAAGTAGTCAAGAAACAATAGTACTGCACTGGGGGCAAGGTCCTGGTTCTCCTTCAAGCTATATACATAGCGATATCTTTGAGCTATTCTGCAGACCTAAAACTCCCAACAAATGGAAGATGATAAAGACTTGTTGAATCACTCTTCCTTACAGAGAAGGTCATAGTTCACCCTTCACCACCTGACACCAAGAGATATCTGGATTAAAGAAATGTGGACCCTGGACCCTGGGAGCACCCTGATCCCTATCAGCAACCTCACACCTTGAATATAAATCTCTTTAAAAAGACCCTTGGGTTGGGACACACAGTTTTGAGGGCATTCACTTGCTGTGGCCCTCTTTGCCTGGCAAAGTAGTAGAGCTGTTCTTTTCTATTTCACCCTAAACTCTGCCTCTGAGATTTAATAGAGTGTGGAGCTACACAGGCCAGATTCAACTTTACAGCAACAGACTACAAAGATCTAGTGACTAGGGTGTGAGTGTCTACACATACAAATCTCAAAAGTAGAGAAAAATCTTATTTTTTAAGCCTTAAAATATTTCCCACACATTCTTGTGTTGGCCAAGTACTCCAGGGAAATTTTTGGAGAGAAATTTTTTTTTTTTCATGTAACTAATTATTTAATTGTAACTTTAAGATTAATTTTTGAGAAGAGCAGAAATGATTTCTTCAAGGCCTATTGGATATAAGTAAAGAAGACAGGTAAGTCAGTTGGGCAGGGAAAAGGGATTCCAGTGGAAGAAAAGAAATGTTTAAAATATATGTTTATGCATTTATGCATATGCAATATGTAATATAACCACTTTTTCCTCATTTCTTTGTGAAATATATATTTTCTTGATAAACTTAGTTTAATCCATTTTGAGCATGAGATTTAGAATGGTTTCCATCTTTAGTAAGAACAAAAATTAACCAAAGGGAAAGTATTATGCTTAAGAAATTATCTTTATCTATCCTTCCATCTATATTCCAAATACTTTTTGGAATCTGACTAAAACATAAATGCTAAAAATTCATATATATGCACAAACAAGAGGTAAAGCAATAGAGAATTTTTAAAAGGAGACTAGATCTGTGCATTCTTTGTCCCAACTATGTAAAATTTATAAAAATCTGAATAAAATCATTGTGAAAAATTACCAATGAATTCTAATTATGAATAATTTAACATTTATATATATCAATCTGCCTGCAATATTTTGTTACTTCTTGTCTGATTTATACTTATATCATCATAAAATAACCCTTTCTATCTCATTTTCTATATCTCACAGAAATTGAAAATTTGTACCTTAGGAGATAGTAACAATATTTTAAAATTAGGTTATGTTAATAAGTAGGAAGCACATTCATTATAAGCTGACATAATACACATAGAAAGTTCATACAAAATTTTTATATGAAAGAACATATGTAAAAAATTCTGAAGATGTTTGAATTATTTTTGGTATTAATTCTACAAGTCATTTCATTATGCTATTAAAATGATGAGATGTTAACACTTTAAGTGTCTCAAATGTGCATTTAACTTAAATTTAATGATGCAAGTTTTGCTTATGAAAACCTAGTCAATTATTGAAAGCATTTCCCAAGGTTTAGCAATTATTTAAAAGCTGCATTTACTGTAAAGTAATTAGCTCAAATGGCGTGTTCATGAAAGCACTTTTAGAATAACTTTACATACTGGTACGAAAGGGAAATGTTTAATACCAATATAGCTGAAAATCAAGTTTATTTGATCTGACAGGCATTTTATTTTCAACAAAGGAACAAGTATGTATTTTCAAGTGGCTTTTTAACATTTTCAAGATGTAAAACTGCATATTTATAACTAGAATTTTATATAAAAGAAGAATGTCAAAATTAATGGAATGGTGTAAAAATTTCAGGGAGCTTTTGTTTCTTTTCTATATTACCAACTTTCTTGTTTTAATGCTATCATACATGCAAAATAATATAGTTTATATGTCTGTACCTGTTATATAATAAGACAAAACAAAATAAAAATAGCATTATTAAGCTTACAAACTAAAGCACTAAAAGTACAGTTGAATTCCCATGTGTATTGGTAGGAATGCAAACTAGTATAGCCACTATGGAAAACAGTGTGGAGATTCCTTAAAAAGCTGGAAATAGAACTGCCATACGATCCAGCAATCCCACTACTGAGCATACACACCAAGGAAACCAGAACTGAAAGAGAAACATGTACCCCAATGTTCATTACAGCACTGTTCATAATAGCTAGGACACGGAATCAACCTAGATGTCCATCGGCAGATGTATGGATAAGAAAGTTGCGGTACATATTTGAGTCAGTTCTAATGAGGTGGATGAAACTGGAGCCATTATACAGAGTGAAATAGGTCAGAAAGATAAACAGCACTACAGTATATTAACGCATATATACAGAATTTAAAAAGACTGTAATGACGATCCTATGTGCAAGAAAGCAAAAGAGACACAGATGTAAAGAACAGACTTTTGAACTATGTGGGAGAAGGAGAGGGTGGGATGATTTGTAAGAAAAGCATTGAAACATGTATATTACCATATGTAAAAGAGCTGACCAGTTCAAGTTTGATGCATGAAACAGGGCACTCAAAGCTGGTGCTCTGGGACAACACAGAGGGATGTGGTGGGGAGGGAGAAGGTAGGGAGATTCAGGATGGAGGGACACATGGACATCTGTGGCTAATTATGTCAATGAATGGCAAAAACCACCACTATATTGTAAAGTACTTGGTCTCCAATTGAAATCAATTAATTAAATTTTAAAAATTTGCTGTGTGAATTAACTCACCACATGCCCACTCATTTTCAATGAGGTAACCAAAGTTCTGAATTTTGCATCATATATGAATGTGAGAGTTGGACTGTGAAGAAGGCTGAGCGCCAAAGAATTGATGCTTTTGAACTGTGGTGTTGAAGAAGACTCTTGAGAGTCCCTTGGGACTGCAAGGAGATCCAGCCAGTCCATTCTGAAGGAGATCAGCCCTGGGATTTCTTTGGAAGGAATGATGCTAAAGCTGAAACTCCAGTACTTTGGCCGCCTCATGTGAAGAGTTGACTCGCTGGAAAAGACTTTGATGCTGGGAGGGATTGGGGGCAGGAGAAGAAGGGGACAACCGAGGATGAGATGGCTGGATGGCATCACTGACTCAATGGACACAACTCTGAGTGAACTCCGGGAGATGGTGATGGACAGGGAGGCTTGGCGTGCTGCGATTCATGGGGTCGCAAAGAGTGGGACACGACTGAGCGACTGAACTGAACTGAACTGAATTTTGCATTATTCATTCCCTAGCTTTCTTTATAGTTTTAAAACACACATACACACATGTCATTTGATTTTGTCTTATTTTAAACTATATATATATACACATATATTCAGTTCATTTCAGTTGCTCAGTCGTGTCCGACTCTTTGTGACCCCATGAATCGCAGCACGCCAAGCCTCCCTGTCTATCACCAACTCCCGGAGTTCACTCAAACTCATGTCTGTTAAGTCGGTGATGCCATCCAGCCATCTCATCCTCTGTCCTCCTCTTCTCCTCCTGCCCTCAATCCCTCCCAGCATCAGGGTCTTTTCCAATGAGTCAACTCTTCGCATGAGGTGGCCAAAGTATGAGAGTTTCAGCTTCAGCATCAGTCCTTCCAATGAATATTCAGGACTGATTTCCTTTAGGATGGACTGGTTGGACCTCCTTGCAGTCCAAGGGACTCTCAAGAGTCTTCTCCCACACCACAGTTCAAAAGAATCAATTCTTCAGCACTCAGCTTTCTTTATGGTCCAACTGTCACTTCCATCGGGCTTCTCTGGTGGCTCAGACAGTGAAGTGTCTGCCTGCAATGTGGGAGACCTGGGTTTGATCCCTGGTTCAGGAAGATCCCTCAGAGAAAGAAATGGCAACTCACTCCAGTACTCTTGCCTGGAAAATTCCATGGGTGGAGGAGCCTGGTGGGCTACAGTCCACGGGGTCACAAAGAATCAGACATGACTAACTGACTTCACTTTCTCACATCCATACATGACTACAGGGAAAACCATAGCTTTGACTAGACGGACCTTTGTCGGCAAAGTAATGTCTCTGTTTTTTAACATGCTATCTAGGTTGGTCATAGTTTTTCTACCAAGGAGCAAGTGTCATTTATTTCCATGGCTGCAGTCACCATCTGCAGTGATTTGGGAGCCCAAGAAAATAAAGTCTGTCACAGTTTACATTGTTTCCCCATCTATTTGCTATGAAGTGATGGGACCAGATGCCATGATCTTAGTTTTTCAAATGTTGAATTATAAGCCAGTTTTTCACTTCTCTTTCACTTTCATCAAGAGGCTCTTTAGTTCCTCTTTGTTTTCTGCCATAAGGGTGGTGTCATCTGCATATCTGAGGTTATTGATATTTCTCCTGGCAATCTTGATTCCAGCTTGTGCTTCATCCTGCCTGGCATTTCACATGATGTACTCTGCATATAATTAAAGAAGTAGGGTGACAAGGTACAGCCTTGATGTACTCTTTTCCCAATTTGGAACCAGTCTGTTTCTCCATGTCTAGTTCTGATTGTTGCTTCTTAACCTGCATACATATTTCTCAGGAGGCAGGTAAGGTGGTCTGGCATTCCCATCACTTTAAAATTATCCAGTTTATTGCGATCTACACAGCCAAAGGCTTTGGCGTAATCAGTACCGCAGAAGCAGGTTTTTTTTTTTGTTTGTTTTGTTTTTTTTTTTTATGGAACTGTCTTGCTTTTTCTATGACCCAACAGATGTTGGCAATTTCATCTTTGGTTCCTCTGCCTTTTCTTAATTCAGCTTGAACATCTGGAAGTTCACGATTCATGTACTGCTGAAGCCTGGCTTGGAAAGATTTGAGCATTACTTTGCTGGCATGTGAGATGAGTGCAATTGTGCAGTAGTTTGAACATTCTTTGGCATTGCCCTTCTTTGGGATTGGAATTATAACTGACCATTTCCAGTCCTGTGGCCACAGCTGAGTTTTCCAAATTTGCTGGCATATTGAGTGCAGCATTTTCACATCATCATCTTTTAGGATTTGCAATAGCTCAATGGAATTCCATCACCTCCACTAGCTTTGTTCGTAGTGATGTTTCCTAAGGCCCACTTGACTTCACATTCCAGGATGTCTGGCTCTAGGTAAGTGATCACACCATTATGGTTATCTGGGTCATGAAGGTCTTTTTTGTATAATTCTTCTGTGTATTTTTGCCACCTCTTCTTAATATTTTTGTTATGTCCATGCCATTTCTGTCCTTTATTGTGTCCATCTTTGCATGAAAATTTCCCTTGGTATCTGTCATTTTCTTGAAGAGATCTCTAGTCTTTCCCATTCTATTGTTTTCCTCTATTTCTTTGCACTGATCAGTGAGGAATGCTTTCTTATCTCTTCTTGCTCTTCTTTGGAACTCTGCATTCAGATGGGTGTATCTTTCCTTTTCTCCTTTGCTTTCGCTTCTCTTTTCTCAGCTATTTGTAAGGCCTCCTTATTCAAGTTGAATATTCTGTTGTATGCATAGGCAAGTATTTATTCCTTCTCTGTTAGGGATTTTGGTTAATATATATATTTTCTGTTATGAACAAAATTAACTGTTATTTACCTTCTTCTATCCATCCCTATCACACATGTGTAAGAGTTTCTGTGTGATCTATCTCTGAGTTAAATATCCAGTCATATGATGTGTGTATCTTTAACTTTAATAATTGTTTTCCAAAATGGCTGTACTATGAGTTATTTGTGGAATCACTACGAGGAATATTTATTTCATATGGCCAACATACTCATTACAGTCAAACTGTTGTTCTTTTTTTTATGAGAGTAAAATCATATATCATTGTTGTTTTGTTTTCATTTCAATAACTGATAATAAAATTTAATATTTTTGTCTATTTTGGAAATTATGTGTTTTTTCTTCTTTGAAATGCTTGTTCCTGTTTTTTTCCCATTTCGGAACTGGTAATTTTTTTCTCCTTACTAATTTTAGGATTTTTTATATATGTACTTGATACAATTTTTATTTTCTATATATGCAGTGCAAATCTTTTGAGTATAACTTCTTTAAGAATGTTGCTTATTTTAATTTAGTCAGATACTGTGGTCCATAGGATAGCAATGTCTTTTAAAATTATTTGTTGCTTTTAAAAACATCTATAAGTTTATTTATCTAAATATTCTAAATGAATTTGAAGGGAATGCAAGTTTATAATTGCTTGGAGCAATGTTGCATATATATACTTTTGGTCAAGTACTAATTGTGTATAGAAATTTTTGTATCTTTACACTTGGGTTTATTTTTGTTTTGCATTATTTGTCAATCATTGAGAAAGGCATATTTAAGAAACCTCCTTCTATTCAAGTGGGTTTGTTCATTTCTTTTTATAGTTCTGTATGTAATATTATATACATGTTATATATATAGTATATATATATATTTATATAAATATATATATTTAATTTTATATAATATACATTTGTATATAATATAAATGTGTATAATTTGTAGAAAATATACATTTAATTGGTATATAATATAATCTGAGACAAAAATAGTACCTGCAGCCCTATTTTTTGGAACTGATCAAACTCATACCAAAATTTATATTAAAAATAAAATAGAACAAAAACAAGCAAACATAAGCAATAAAACCCTGTAAAGAAAAGTCATTGAGGAGTAGCAACTCCTCCTAAAAATTGTAAATGCTATAAGAACTCAGTAATTAAAGCAGTACTTCATGCTTTCATAAACATATTGATTGGGCTGCCCTCTCCCAGTCTGGATGCTGCGCTGGCTGTAAGCAGACTCCATCCCCCACAACTGCACACCCTTCTCAGCAAGGACAGTCTTCTTCCTAGTGTGAGGCTGCATTGCTGCACTTGGGGTTGGAGCCACACTTGGTGCCATCTGAAGCTCAGGCTGTGACTTGCACAGGAAAGCAGTCAGATTCCTGGGCAGTTTCAATCTGCTTCCTCTGCCTTGTTTCCAAAGTAGGCAAGTGTGTGTCAACTCTTCAAGAGTAGAGGCTAGGTTTCTTACAGCCCTGCTGTTAGTACTATTGGTTTTCAAACCAGCTAAGAGGACTTGTCCTCCCAGTTTCAGGCCCCTGGGATGGGGCTCCCAATATGTGTTCCAGCTGCCCCCATCCCAGGGAAGCTCCCTAAGTCTGTGTAATCACCCTCCTCTTCTTTCTTCCCTCTAGTAGCACAGGTCTCAACACGACCTCTGTCTTCCTTTCTTGCCTGACTGCATGGATCTTCCTCACAACCTTGCTTGTAGGTATTAAGACTTCCCTGGTGGCTCAGATGGTAAAGCGTCTGTCTGCAATGCGGGAGACCTGGGTTCGATCCCTGGGTCAGGAAGATTCCCTGGAGAAGAAAATGGCAATCCACTCCAGTACTGCTGCCTGGAAAATCCCATGGTCAGACATGACTGAGCGACTTCACTTCACTTCACTTCATTAGAGTCTTATTGAGATTATTTTCAGTGAGAATTGCTCCATGTGTATTGATAGATGTCGTTTTAGTGTATTCATTGGGGGAGGGAAGTGAACTTTGCATCTTCCTACTCCACCATCTTGATCTCCTCCTACCACAATAGCTCTTAACTCACAAAGAAAAAGACCAATGTGGGTATTCTGCCAGCTATTGAGTATGTCTATGTAGTATGTCTATGTTTTATATATTTATCAGCCAGGAAAATGACCATCATGTGAGCAAGACTAAGCCAAGGTCCAGAAATATAATCAATCTTCTGAGGGGAATATAATGATACTTAGTGCCCAGAGTCAGTATCATCACAGATCTTGGTGTAATACCCCTTGAAAAATTTGAGTATTCTTTTTTACCCATTATATACTAATCTGAACCTAAATGGCCTTAGGTCTCTTTGAGGGGAGACCAGCAGAATCATTACTGTAAATATTTGCTGTGATACTGCAAGATCCTTCCTCATGGAGACTCAAACCTTCTATATCCGAGAACTAGATTAGTTCCAGGAGGAATCCATTTTCCAGTACAGGAGACATAAGAGACACAGTTTCATACCTGGGTTGGAAAAATCCCCTGGAGGAGGGCCTGGCACCCCTTTCCAGTTTTCTTGCCTGGAAAATCCCATGGACAGAGGAGACTGGTGGCCAGGGTACATGGGGCTGTAAAAAGTCAAACATGACTAAAGCGATTGAGCATGCACATGCAAGCTCAGTTCCAAACTGATTTTAATGGGATAGATAGCCTTAAACATTTTAATATTCATCCTTAATTTCTTATGTTTGTATAAACTTAGCAGTACCATTACTAGTTTCTCATCTATTTTGACCTTAGGAATATAATATTCAAACATTAGCTATATTTATAGCTTTCGGTATACGTTTTCAGTAATTCTGCTGCCCCTCTCAATGGTGTAATTACTTTTTCTGCTTTATTAATAGCAAAAGGTTAATTTTCTAGTTGGCCACATATTTGAGCCTTTTGCTTCCTTTTTTCAGTTTTATTTATTTTACTTTACAATATTGTATTGGTTTTGCCATACATTGCCTTTTACTTCTTTATGCACTATTTCTCACGACAATTTTGGAATTTCCTTATCTCATAGTATGGGTCCTGTTTTTCTCCCAACCTTCCAAGAACCAAGTATCTTAGCAACTTGTTAATAATATTCCTATGATCCCTGTCAGATACCTTTTATATACTCTGTGAAGTCAGACAGAGAAAGACAAATACTGTATGACATCACTTATATATGGAATCTAATGGACTTCACTTGTGGCTCAGATGGTAAAGAATCTGACTGCAATGCAGGAGACCTGGGTTTGATCCCTGGGTTGGGAAGATCCCCTGGAGAAGGAAACGGCAACCCACTCTAGTACTCTTGCCTGGAGAATTCCGTAGACAGAGGAACCTGGTGGGCTACAGCCCCTGGGGTCACCCAAAGCGTCAGATATAACTGAGCAACTAACACACACACATAGAATCTAAAAGACAAAACAAACAAAACAGAATGAAAACAGACTCATGGATTACAGAGAACAGATAGCTATCAGAGGATTAGGAGATGGGGGTTGAGGCAAAATAGATGAAGGAAATTAGGAAGTACAAACCTTCAGTCATAAAATAAATATGCCATGGGTATGTAAAATACAGGATAAGAAATATGGTCAATAATATTGTAATAACATTGTATGGGGACAGATAATTACTAGACTTGTTATGGTGATTATTTCACAATTTATACAAATATCAAACATGAAGTAGCACACCTGTGACTAATGCAATATTGTACAACTCTATTTCAATAAAAAGCTAATCAATCTTTCATCATGAGACAAGCCTTCCAAATGGATAAATTTTTCCTTATCCAAATTTATGTCCCACACTGACACATATACAATACCATCAGAATTAAAATCCATATACTCCCATTCTAGTCTGTGACTAGTTTCTGCAGAAATTCTGCATCTTTCCCTTTAACAATTACAGCATTTCTCCAGCTCGGTCATGTTGACTTTGACAGTAGTTACAGATCCGGTGTACAGAATTGAAGAAAGTGATAGATCCTGAGGTTTTTGTACATTATTACATCTAACACAGAGCTTTTGTACTATACTTAAGGAGGATCACTAGCCTTTAACAAGGAGTGGGTCAATTTTTTAGGCCCGGAGAATTTAGGGAAATTTGACAATCAAATTTTTCAAGTATATTGATTCAGGTGTTTTATGCTGAGTCCTTCTCAATTAGGGTACTGTTCTTATCATAAAGGACTCACTAGTATTGAACATTGTTCTTTTCTTTAGCTCTGCCGCCACTATAATTAAGTCCCCGGATCTGATGAGCAGCTTTTTTTGCCCTCTTGTTGCAGTAAGTGAATCTTTTTATATAATGCCAAAAAGACCCTCTGGCTCTCATACTTCACCTTAAATTGGTGATTAATCACCCTAAGTCTTTCTTTGTTTTTCATCAATGCATGGTCAGTCCCATCCATTTCTACAGACTTTGTACTTATTATTTCCCCCTAATGTATCAAATGCTCAAGTTGGTATATCTACCAGTGCATTTGTTTTGATTAGTGTTCCAGTCCAATTCACCCTTCAGTGTATGTCTTAAAAGTTGAACTGCTACAGTATGCCAAAGCTATCAGTATTCTATCTACAACTTGTAATTAGAGTCCCTATTACCCAGAGGCCAGTAAATGAACCATTTCTAAAATCTTGTTTTAAATTTTGCTTTCTAGGATCAATTTTGTTATGAACACTCTTAGATCAGGTTATCTTGGAAATAGACTCCGAGGTAGAAACTCGCATTCATAGACTCCTGGGGAAAATATATAGAAAAGAACAAAAGAAGTAGGGTTGGACAGAAAGGTAGGTTTTTTTTTTTTTTTTCCCCCTCCTGTTTTTGCAAAATAGATGCAAAATCTTCAGCTGACCCAGTGGTGAGCTTTGGAGTTCAGATAACCTTTGAGATTTGTCTTTTCAAGGCAAGTGTGTTAGACCTTTGAACTCATTTGTCAACTGATTTTTGGATAAGTTCTGTCCCAAAGAAGCTGTGTAACCTAAAAAAACAGGCAGGAATTTTTGGCCAAGAGACCCTGAGATGTGAGTTGTGAGAAGCCAACACTCTTGGCAATTGAAGGGATAAATATTTCACTCCCAAGAAAAGAATTTCAGTGGTATATATATCATCCTTTACGTCTAGGAAGGGTTACATGTGTGTGATAAATTTGCCATTATTTGTTGACTGTACTCTTAATGCTTTTTGAATTTTATACATGTGTATTTTTAGTTTAATTAAAAAATGCTTATATTTGAGTACGATTGACTTACAATGCATTAGTTTCAGATGTACAGCAAAGCGATTCAATCATACATATACATATATCTATCCTTTTTCAGATTTTAAATAAATGAATAAATAATTTAAAAATAGAAATGCTTGAAGTTTAGCAGGGGTTAGTTCATGGGGTGTCAGGAAAGAAGTCATCTTCATAACATAAAAGTTTAAAAAATAGAATACACATAGTTGTCACTGTTACATATCAATATTAAAAACCCACTGTGCAGAAACTCAGGCTGAAACCTTAGTCCTTAGAGTAGAGCAAGTTCCTTAAATGGATAGTAAAGGAACTCTGAAAATTTGGTTTCATAATCCCCAGTTTGCCCACAGGAAGAAAATTCCTTGCACATTATTCTCTGTGACCGCATCTATAGCACATCATGGAGCAGCTATTGGTGTCTAAAAACAATTCGCTGATTCTTTTTCTACTAGCAACAATTTGGAAAACCAGGAGTGACTTTAAAGTTCACGAATTTTGACGTCAGATATCTGATTTCTTTAGCCATGGAACATTTCCAAAATCTTACTAGACTTTTGATCTATATGCATCCACTCCTTTTCATGTGTGGATGCATAGGATCAACACGAAAAGGACACCAATATAGTTCTTAATTCTGAGGTTTGTACTGCTCAGTCATGTCTGACTCTTTTGGGACCTCATGGGCTGCAGCCCATCAGACTCTGTCCGTGGGATTTCACAGGCAAGTTATACTCAAGCGGGTTGCCATTTCCTCCTCCAGGGGATCTTCCCAAGCCAGGGATCGAACCCACATCTCCTGCCTTGGCAGGCAGATTCTTTACCACTAAGCCACCAGGGAAGCACTTTGATCTATATACGTCCACTCTTTTTCATGTGCTAGCATCAACAGGAAAAGGGCTTATTCCAAAAATAGCTTTTTATTCTGAGGTTTAGACTTTTCTATTTACTTGATCCCTGTACATGGCCCATTCATCTCATCCTCAGTTTAGTGAGGATTATCTTATAGGTGTCACAAAAAATGGGTTTGTGCTAAGGCAACACCTCTAAAATGAGAATAGATATTGGAAGCATTGGATCCAGCAGTGTTTGTTGTAGATGCTAGGGTGGTAGTTGAGATGAGAGAAGATACCAGTTTGGAAAAAGTTGATACCTAGTAAAATTAAATTTTGGAAGTAATATAGATAAAGTAGTCTATTTGACTATATACTGAAAGAGAAAGAGAGAAATCAAGAAAGATGTCTAGTGTTTGGGCTAGAATAATTGGTTGCATTGTGATTTTATTTATAGAAAGAAGAATATTTGATTTGATTATCTCTATCTTAAAATACAATGTTATTTGGATAATTTCTACTTAAACATTGGGTTTAACCATTGTATACTTAATAAATTTATCAATAATGTGTTTTCCTTCAACTACTGAAAATAATTCACTCTAACACAGTATGCAGTTTCTTGTAGTTTTGGGTATGGATTTTAAGGTTTAATGTACTTTCATCAATTTTTTTTCAGGTTTCAAGTTGAGCTGTTTATTATTTTATTCTCAGATGTCAGCACTCACTCTCACTGTGTTGTCATATGGAGTTTTACAAGTTTCCTCATTATTCTACACTCAACCAGTTGAAATATCATTTATATGCACAGAAGAATTTCAATTTTTCACTTCCAAGAATGTATGCATGAACTTTGATGATATCACTGAGAAAAGCTATCAGTGGATATGTGAAAAATATACTCATTTTTTTTTTTTTTTAGCAGAAATCAGTTTCCTATTCAGGGACACCCAATTAAGGATCCATTATGACAGAGCTATTAAAACATTAAGTACCATGTGAAAAACAAAGTGTGATTTCATCCCTTAAGAGGTATGTGTCTAATGTTTTGTAGTCTTAGCTTACTTTCTTTTCTCTATTCTTAAAAAAAAAAAGAAAAGCACACACACAAAAACACTTGGAACATTTTCTTTAAAGTGCAAAATAAATTAACCATATAATCATGGAACAGCAGGAGAAAATGCTCTTAATAAAAGACTAGTAATTTGAATATTTTGCATTTTTCTGTAGGGATTCTTATAGGATAAAATAACTAGAAACAACATAAATAACCTTTCAATACCTGAGGGAAATAAACTGGTCATTTCTTATTAATATTTTTAGAGAAGTTTTAGGTTCACAGGTAAATTGAGGAAAATTATAGAGATTTCTCATATACTCCTTACCCCTACACATGCATAGCCTTCCTCACTTATCTGCATCCCCCACAATTATGATACACTTGTTACAATTGATGAACCTAGATTGATATAGCATATCACCCAAAGTACATAGTTTACATTAGGATTTACTGTTGGGGTTGTACATTCTATGAGTTTAGACACATGTATAGTGACAGGTATCCATCATTATGACAGTCATTGTAAAGAACAATTTTTGACCCTAAAAAACCCTCCATGCTCTGCAGATTCATTTTCACTTCCCCATTCTGAAGTGGCAACTGCTAGTTTTTTGGCTACCACTATAGTTTTGCCTTTCCCAGAATGTCACATAGTTAGAATTATACAATGTATTTGCAGATTGGCTTCTTTCACTTAATAATATGCATTCAAGTTTCCTCCATACATTTCATTAGCTGACAAAACATTTCTGGTGCTGAATAATATTCCATCGTCTGAATATAGCATGGTATATTTACCCAGCACCTACTGAAGTATATTTGTTTGCTTCCAAGTTTTGACCACTATAAAGAAGCAGATCCATGCATCCACGTGAAGGTTTTTGTGTCAACATAAAATTTCAACTCCTATTGATAAATATGACTGAAGGTAGTTTTCCCAAATAAATTTTCATCTTGACGTCCCTCACTTAAAAAAAATGACTCTAATCTTACATTTCTAATTCTAAAATATTGAAGCTAAATTCTAGTTTGGGTCTAAATCAGGTCATAGATTTTTATTACACCATTGACACTTTTTGGCATATTAACATGGAGTTTAAATACACCAAAGTAAATATTCATTTATAACTCTACCCTTGCAATAAATTGAAATGTTTTATATACCTTTTTTTTTGCATTTAGTTCATAAGCTTACATTATATATATATATTTTTCATCTGACTTCTTTTTTTAAATTCAATTTTGCTCCATAACACTGTTTACAGGGAGGAAATAAACAGAGAAAAGAGAAATCCCTACCACTATTGATGCTGAAGCTGAAACTCCAATTCTTTGCCCACCTGATGCAAACAGCTGACTCATTTGAAAAGATGGTGATGCTGGGAAAGACTGAAGGCAGGAAGAGAAGGGGACGACAGAGAATGAGATGGTTGGATGGCATCACCAACTCAATGGACATGAGTTTAGGTCGGGAGTTGGTGATGGACAGGGAGGTCTGATGTACTGTGGTCCATGGGGTCGTAAAGAGTTGGACACGACTGAGCGAGTGAACTGAACTGAACTGATTTCAAAGATATGCAAAAGTTTGCAATAAGTTTAAATTACTCCTCAGAATTTAATAAAAAATTGAGTATCCCAAGTTAGTATTTTTCCTTGAGATGTTGTCTGGACTATAATCAACTCTTCTAAGATAAATTGGGAATAGATTAAGGTTACATCATTAAAAGTGTTTAGTGTTGTTCATTTTTGCCAAGGACTTTTTCAGGATACTGGCTCAAGCTTGAGAGACTACAAGAGTTTGACTACATATGAAAAAAAAATGATTGGAAGGCAGGACAATTCCACAGTCTGTGTTGAAAAGAATTATTTCACTGGAGGAAGTTATTTAATACTTCATAAAACTCTGATGCTCCAGGGAACTTAGAAGTCATAGAGTTGTTGACAGAGACCTAGCAACTGTCAGAAATAAGAAGTTGTGTGGAGAGACTCTGCCTTGGGAAGGATTAGTTTATAGTAATTGAAAGAGACTCAGAACTACAAGATTTCAGAAAAAGAAATCTAGAAGAAATTAAGTTTCCTCTGACAGATATAGTAACAGAGAACTTTTTATTTACACGGGTTCTGGAGAACACTAGAAACATTTCAGCACTAACTGAGACCACACCAATTTCCTCTCTAAGATAGACACTATTTCATATTAACTTTATCAATGTTTTCTTTTTTTAAAAAAATGAAATATAGTTATCTTACAAAATTTATATTAGCTTCAGGTGAACAACATAATGACTATATATTTTTGTACATATGCATCACATTTTCTTTATCCATTCATCTATCAATGGCCTTAAGGTTGCTTCCACATGTTGGCTATTGTAAATAGTGCTGCAATGAACAATGAGGTACATATATATTTTCAAACTAGTGTTTCCATTTTCTTGAGATAAATACCCCAAAGTGGAATTTCTGGATCATATGATAGTTCTATTTTTAGCTTCCTGAGGAACTTTCATGTTGTTTTTCACAGTAGTTGTATCAAGTTAAATTCCTGCCAACAGTGCATAAATTTCCCTTTTCACTACATAGTCTCCAACACTTAACATTTCTTATCTTTTTAGTCATAACCATTTTGGTGATATCTCATTGTGATTTTGATTTACATTCATCTGATGATTAGTGATGTTGAGCATCTTTACATACATATATTGACCATCTGTATGTATGTCTTCTTGGAAAATTCCTGTTCAGGTAGCCTGTGCATGTGTGCATGCTAAGTCACTTCAGTTGTGTCCAACTGTTTGAGACCCTATAGCCCTTTAGGCTCCTCTGTCCATGGATTCTCCAGGCAAGAATACTGGAGTGGGTTGCCATGCCCTCCTTCAGCGGTCTTCATGACCCAGGGATTGCACTCTCAGTCTTTTAGCGTCTCCTGCATTAGCAGGTGTGTTCTCTACAACTCGTGCCTTCAGGGAAAACCCATTCAGGACCCCTGCTCATTTTGAAATCAAATTGTTTATTTTTAGTGCTATTGCATTGTATGAGTTCTTTATATATTTTGGATATTAACTCTCTATTAAACATTTTATTTGTACATATCTTCCCATTCAATAGGTTACCTTTGCATTTTGTTAATGGGTTCCTTCTCTATACAGAAGTTTTTCAGTTTGGTGTAATCTCAATTATTGTTCAATACTATTTTTTGATTAATTAATCTTTGTGATTTTAATCTCACCTTCTCTTCCTCCCTCCCTTGTCCCTAGTTTTCTAGTATATATACTGTTGCCCATAGAGAAAAATCAATTGTGTAACAACACAATTGATTTTTGAAAGAATAAATAAGTTATTCAACCAAAGGATTTAAAGTCTTCCATAATATATTATTTGAATACTATTTCTATTGATACTAACACAAGTACCCATTAAATATTAAAATATTTTCTTCATGTTCTTTTCTACAATTTGTCTTCATCAATGTCTTCCAGATTTCTCTTCAGTTAAAATGTTTTTCCTGATATCTTGAACAATCTATGACTTCTCCTTACATGTTGAAAGGCTTTCATACATCCTATTTGCATTTATGTAATAGCAATTTGTACATTTCTTATTTTCCATATTAAAATGTTAAGCTGCTTAAAGCTTGAGACAACTTACCAATAATTCATTTTGCCCTTCATTGCCTAGTTCAGTATGTTTCACATGGCAGAAATTTAGTATAACTAAACTAAATTCCATTGAATTATATTAAGATAAGTACACTTGGCGGTGAAGCACTTATAACATAATAAAAATTAAAATATAATATATAGAGAATTTGAGACTTTAAGACTTTAGAAGCAATGTTGAGCACCAAGATCTGATGAATTGAATGAAAAATATATTCAGTATTAAATATGTTAAAGGTGTTCTGATCAGTGTTGAAAGGTACTACTTCTCAAATTATCTATGATGAAGGACTAGGCTTTCTAGTTTCCAATTCATTGCAGAGCAATCTTCCCTTAAAATATAGTAAAAATAGACTACTAGAAAAGTGAAATTCAAAAACAAATCGCATGATATGAAATGCAAGTCTAAGTTTTTGTTATTAGATGTACGAGACATAAAATTTCATTTCTATAATATAATTAAAACATGTTACATAAGCAAATACAAGACAACTGTACAGCCATATCTATTTTTCCTCAAAAATCAGTGTACTGGTCACTAATAAATTCAATATGACATTATAATTTTTTGACAAAAGAATAGAGAAAGAACCCCGCAGAAATCTGTTGTTAGAACTGGAAGAAGCAGCTTTAATTCCATCAACTTCAGAATGTTTTCATTTTTCTCCAAAATGAAGCAAGTAAAGCAATTTCAAAATTCATCTTAGTCCTTCACTTGTAAACAGTTCAACAATTTAACTTTTAATATCACAGTTTAATTTTAAATTAACTTTTGATGAAAGAGATGGTTTCTGAGTGCATGAATCTCTTTTATATGGATGTTCTTTCTCCTTTTTTGTAAATTTCATATTATTATAAAGTGAATCTTAGATGGAAAAATCTACAAAATAAATGTATAGCTTAAAGAATTACTGTAACACAAGTAACTGTGAGCTCATGAAACAGATTATCAACTATTCAAGAAGCACTTCTTTCCCTCTTTCTGTAAACAACTATTATCAGTTTTATAGGAACTATTTTCTTGTTTTTTTTTTTGTTTTATCATACAAATGTTAATTCCTAGAATTGTGTCCATTTAAAAATTAATATTTAAAAATTCTCATTCAATGTACACCTTATCTACTTTTTCTTTGTCTTACAATTTATTTTTTGACAGAATCAACTATTTGACCTAGAGTATTTTCCACAACCTGGACTTTGCTGGCTATACATTTAAAATGATTTAATGTGATTCTCCACCCTTTGCATTTTTGAAAATTAGCTACTGCATCCAGAGGTTTAATGAGACTGAGGTTGTCCCCTTTTGTTCTGACTTAAGTCCTGTTGGACAGGATTACAGGAGAAATACAATGGCCATTTCTCCATTTGTACTGTTGATCAGTTCAGTTCAGTTGCTCAATCATATCCAACTCTGCTAATGCTTATGTATGTGTGTTAGTCACTCAGTCACATCTCTTTGAGACCCCGTAGACTGTAGCCCACCAGGCTCCTTTGTTCATGGAATTCTCCAGGCAAGAATACTGGAGTGGTTAGGCATCCCCTTCTCCGGGAGATCTCCCCAACCTAGGGATTGAACCCAGGTCTTCTCCATTGCAGACAGATTCTTTACTGTTTGAGCCACCACGGAAGATCCCATGTTGCTTATTAATTCTGTGTGGATGGGATTATAATATGGTGATATTTTAGTTATATCAATTCTTTACCAACATTATAAATGGTTACAAAAAGTCACTTTTATTTAGCCTCCTGTTAATATAATTTATGAAAAGGACAATAATTGTTTCTGACTTTAGGAAGCACATTAGTAGGGAATGCATACAGGTATAGAACTCATTATAACACAAAACAAAGATTCAAACTTGAACCAAGTGATCTGTCTCATTGTGGATGCAAGGAACTTTACAGACTTGGTAGCATTTAATCTGAGGAGAGAAAAAGAGGTAGGTTTCAACATATGCTACTTCTGCAGGTGGAAGTGGAAAAGAATGTCCATCCAGACCAGTGACCAGAAGTGGCATTATGAGGAAGACTTCATTTTATAGCTTATAAACCAGCAAATGACTAGTTGCATTTCATCAAGTAACCATATTAATAGGTTTAATAATGCATTGAAATAGACTTAAATATGGCCTAAAAGTCCATTTGGATTTTTCTGCAATATGTTATGGAAAAATCCAAACAAACCTTTTGGTCAGCACAATATATTCATTTATATGAAAGGACAGAAAAAGTGAAATAAAAACAGGGAATGTGAAAACAATTTAATAATATTCCCCTTTATTATTACCTCCTTTTCTTTTTAGGCTCTGTTTGATATCTGAATATGATGTGAAGGTTAAGAAGATAATCAGATTATTTCCCAGACCTTCCACATAGTTCACTTTAGCAAGGAGAATATCAAAGAGATTAGAACTAGTAGTCTTAGGGCATATTTATCCACAGAGTAGGTTTCAAGTAGGCTTCAATATGTAGGTGACATATGATCTGAGCTTGGAAAAAAAATGAGTAGGATTTTGACAGGTGTGATTTTATTAGCCAAAAAAAATCTAAGTATGCCTCACACTGATGCTGTAGAGATGGCACCCAGGAATGACACAGCAAAAATGTATCTTATGTTTCTTACTATGTGACCTTGTCATAGGGCAGCTCACAACATGGCAGCTGACCTCTGCTTGAGCAAATAATGAAAGGAAGTGAGAAATAGAGTATAGAGAAGGACCAAGATGAAACTCCTGATGACTTTTATAACCTAAAGTTGGAAGCAGCATAAGATCACTTTGGCATGTTCTACTGGTAATGCAGATCAACTCTGGTATATGTTGAGCTATGGAAACCAGGAGGTGAGAATCAAGAGAAATGAGTTGGAGGTCATCTATTACACTGAATCAGAAAGCGGGATAGTATCATCATTCATTTAAAATACACTTGGAAGCTGGGTTTGAAACTCTTCCCTGGGAAGAAAGGAGAGCTGGGCCTATTCCTGCCAGCACACCTCCACCCCCAACACCCCTCCACACACACACACATACAACACACACACACACACACACACACACACACACACACACACACACACACACACACACAGAGTCTACCACCAAGCAAAAGGATTTCAAATCCTATTTAATTCTGTCATCATTTCATTTGCTTTTCAGCTTCACCTTCCTCTGACTTACAAATCAAATAGTCAAAAACTCTGATTCAAACATATCATTTGTATATTCAAAATAAAAACTCCAACTTTCCATACATTCTTATTGGCAATGACATTGAGTGGCTAATATATAAGGAATTTAGTTTCACATCAATTGCTGGAATAAGAGAAAACAAACATATGTTTTTATCAATTATACTTTTACCTCAGCCCCTTAAATACATATTTCCTTGAAAACACAGACAGAAAATACAAGTAATAATATGTTACTCTATTTGTTCATTAACTGTTATAGTCCAACTTTACCTTTTCAATAATAGTTCTATCTTTAGAAAAATTAAAAGTTTGATTTTATATCTCTGATGTGGAAAGTTTGTGATCATGTTGGATTAAATAGAAGCAATGGCATCCCACTCCAGTACTCTTGCCTGGAAATGGATGGAGGAGCCTGGTAGGCTGCAGTCCATGGGGTCGCTAAGAGTCGGACACGACTGAACGACTTCACTTTGACTTTTCACTTTCATGCATTGGAGAAGGAAATGGCAACCCACTCCAGTGTTCTTGCCTAGAGAATCCCAGCGATGGGGAAGCCCAGTGGGCTGCCGTCTATGGGGTCGCACAGAGTTGGACACGAATGAAGCAACTTAACAGCAGCAGCAGCCTGTTTTTAAGCATTTTTGGAAAAGAAGGTGGCTCAGATGGTAAAGAATCTGCCTGCAATGTGAGAGACCTTGATTTGATCCCTAGGTCAGAAAGATTCCCCTGGAAAAGAGAATGGCTATCCACTCTAGTATTTTTGCCTGGACAATTCCATGAACGGAGGAGTCTGGTGGGCTACAGTCTATGGAATCACAAAAAGTCAGACACAACTGAGTGACTAACACTTCACTTTTCATATTTGTTCATTAACTTTTATAGTCTTAACTTTATCTTTTCGATGACAGTTCTATCTTTAAAACAATAAAAAGTTTTGTTTTTATATTCTGGATGTGGAAAGTCTGTGATCATATTGGATTAAATAGAAGCATCTGTATATGTCATACTAAATAACCTGTCTTTGAGCATTTGGGGGAAACTTAAATAATTGCAATTTGTTATCCTCAGAGTATTGAAATCAGTCTTATTCCTACTTTATTTGTAAAGTCAAATATTTGTGGCTCCGTAAACATGTGTGTGTGTGTGTGTATGTGTGTGCACATGTATCATTATCATGTGAAATTCTAAATAAAGCCACTGAGAGGAGCTCTAATCAAGACAATGCAGTTTGTTAGAGCTGATTCATATCCCTCTTAATTTGATGAAGAAATTAGCAAGAACTGATTTTAAAACATTAGTTTTGAGTTTCATCCTTTGTAGGGCCAAAGAATTTGGTCTGCCTTAGATTTACGAGAACTGTCATTATTATTTTGCTCTTATGAAACAAATTTTCCAAAGTTCGATCATTCTAAAGTGAACACAGGTCTATGTTTGTTTATGGCATAGATATAAAAACTGTCCTTAAGGAAAAATATTTATAAGGATCCTGAAACACACAATGCTATGTAAATAAACTAAATCTCTATATTTATCTAAAATTAATATAATTTACTGTATGGATATACTGATATTCCTTTTTTGAAAATTTACTATAAATTAAACTTATTGAAAAATGAAAAAACAATAAAAATGACTCCTATCTGCTATTTACTCAAGTGTATCAATTATTAACATTTGCCTTATATTTTTATATAAAATGTTTTAACCATTGAGGGTAGGTTTTAGATATCCTGGTAAATTACTTTTAAGTATTTCCATATGTATCCTAAAAATGAAATTGTTTTATACAAATTTATTCATAAAAATCAGGAAATCTGTTAGTAACTGATATTGATATAGTACTATTCTCTAATCTATGTAACTTATGATAAAATTTTGCCAATTTTCTCAATACTGCACTTGCTGCCATTATTTTCCTCTGTTCAAGATCTAATCCATAATCTCATATTGCTTTCAATGTTCATATTGCTTTTAGTTTTCTCTTTGGTCTCTTTTAACCTGGTACATTTCTTGCTTTTTATAACCTTGATATTCTTAAAGAGTCCAGGCCAATTATTTTGTTGAATACCCCTTTCTTTAGGTTTATCTAATGTTACTTCATGGAGGATGATGTAAACCTAAAATAAAAATGTACCATATATTGACCATATACTCATGACTGGAATTATGTATACTTAAACAATTTTACTTTAAACATTATCAAATTAATATTAAGCTAAAATATAATATGATGATCTTCCATGTTTATATTGATAAAGTCTTCTTTAAATAAATATGGACTTCCTGAATGTCATGTATTGGCTCCAACAAAACTTGTTTTGTAGAAATAAAAATAAGGATATCATGGGATAAGTTATTTTGCTTTTAATTGCTACCATCAGAAATATTTATTAGAAGGTGTTTAAATTATGGAAGAAGTTTGGGATAAAGAAAAACATTAAATTTGTATTAATATTATTGCTGGCACAGATTATTCGCTCCAATTTAACACAATTTTTAGATTTTATTAACATAGAAAAATTCTCAAAGGAAAGGAGCTTGTATACCATACAATGAAACTTAAATTAGAGAAATGAGTCAAATCGGGTAGTGAAATGAACAAATACAGTTTTATTGTAAGTAATCTCACTAATCACTTTCAACTAGGTGATGATACTCTTAGCCTGCCCTACACAGAATGCACAACAAAAAGGCTGAAAGTTACAATTACGTAAATTTCTAGAATACAATTGCTAAAGTATGTTCCCTATACTGAGAGGAGCTTAAATGTTGTGACAGTTGTTTATCCAATGCCTCAGGGAAGGGAGGAGAATTACTTGCTAAGAGGAGAACTACCTGCTAAATTCTTCCTAGAATATTTAGGATTAAGTCTGTGCTCTCACGTTTGTCCCATGTGCTGTAAGTGATGATCTGTGTATACAAAATTTTCAGGAGGCAGCATCTCTGAGTCATGAATTCTTCTTCTTATAAACCTTTCTCAAGTACATTTTTTCTATGTTAGAATTATGGAATGATAGACCTAGAACAGATTTTAAGGATCCTCTAATCCCAGATCTTCATGTAAAATAAAGATCTTTCATTTTTTCTGTAATTTGTAGAGAGTATGGGTTTATATGTGCCCATTGTGCTCAGTTGCTTCAGTCGTGTCCAGCTCTTTGTGACCTTATGGACTGTAGCCTGTCAGTCTCCTCTGTCCATGGGAATCTCCAGACAAGATTACTGAAGTGGGTTGCCATGCCCTCCTCCAGGGGATCTTCCCAACTCAGGGATCGAAACCTTGTCTCCTGCATTGCAGGCAGATTTTTTAGCCATTGAGCTATCCAAGAAGCACTGAGCAAGATTTTTCATCTAGCCACTCAAGAAAGTGATTTACAGGGTCATTTCAACTGTGCATTCTTATTGATCATTGTTAAGTGAAACAGTAAGCTATACTTCTATATAATCTACATCTCTTATTAGTTATTTTTTATTCACAATAAATCTCCATTGTGCACTAAATCTGATTATTGAGGCAGTGACAGAGAAGAGGCATTGCATGGCTACTATGGCTGGCTGGGTTTCACGGCTAGTGCAAAGGAAAAGCACTAGATAGTGGTCCTAAAAGAAACACATGGATGTACACATTCCTCATCTGTCTAGAAAATTAATACAGGGGATGGAAAGTATTTACATAAAATACTTATGAATATCAACTGGTTTATAATAAATATCTAGGCAGTTTTCCTCTGAGTGATACTTGTATGACCTAGCCTAGAATATCGATAGATAATTTTTACTCACCTTCCATTTTATTAATCTACACTTTGGATTTGGATCTTGAATGGTAGAGTCAAATCTCAAGTGACTTAGATCAGTGAGGAATTGGTTAATGTTATTAGTTTAAACCGTGTGTTTATCTGCTTTCCAAATTTTTTTTCCTAAATATACTTCAAATTTAAATGTTCTATGTATTTAATAGATTCAGTAAATACAATAAAGAGAAATTGACCCTTTATTTGATGACTCCATAGTCATAGCTGAATACAAGACAATACATGAACATTGTCCTAGCCACAAAGTACTAGATAACCCCTTGCCCCACTATGTGAGTGATAGCTACTTCATTAAAACTGCCAACTGCAGTTTCAGCTTTGGTCCAGTCGTCTACCCTCCTAGATAAGATTTATTAAGAAATTCAGTCATAATATATATTACCCCTGCTTCCCACCAGCATTTCATCCAAAGAAAAGCCTGCTTCTTTAAATATTCCCCAAATTATTACTATCAAACACATGGCCAAATTCTGTCAAAAGTTCTTTCCAATATCCCTTTTTTGAGATGAACTAGTTTTCTATGCCATACCTTCTCCCTCATGGCATTAACTAATAAGTCCAACTTGTTCATTTACAGATGTGTTCCTGCGGTTGCTGAAAGGAAGGCATCGGCCCTGCCTAGATTTCCAAGATACCTACATGAAAGCAGTAAATACTGTAACTACTTACCCCAAACAGTGACATTTTAATTGATTTGCTATCCATTTTGTACTATTAAAAATTAAATGATGATAAATTTTCTTTTAAAGTGATTTTATTGTTCTTACTTTATGTTTCTATGGATCAGTGACAACTCAGATGATGCCTCCACACAGTGGTTTCCCCAAATCAATTCATTTAAAGTTTGTAAGAGACCCTATCAGTCCCTGCATGGATCAGCTCAACCCACCTGGAGATTATCAGGAGACAGTTCCTGAATGCTCCAATAGCTTCCTATATCTTCCTGCATAAGAGGGTTCTCTGTTTGTAAAAGAGTGCCCAGCCAGAGCCAGGAGCTGGCTGGAGGGTTTGAGAGGGAAGACATAATTAGTGTTCAGAATCAACAATAATGGATGGGAGTGTTGAATGAACTTGAATGCCTCTAGGAAAACTTAGTGAGCAGTCTGGTTGGAAATCTAGAATTGGATCACTCTTCATTCTGAAGGCAAGAAGAACGTGTTGTTAATTTTAGCTTGGAATTGAAATTTGGAAATAAAATTGGAATTTTAGCTTCATGAAGCATCACAAATGCTCATACTTTTTTCCCTTGCAGAGCACTGGAATTAGGTATATACCTTAAAAAATTATTTTAGCACTTAAAAGTTGCATATGATATAAGCTATATGTGGAGTCCAAAAATACAATAAACTAGTGAATATAATGGCTCATTTGGTAAAGAATCTGCCTGCAATGCAGGAGACCTGGGTTCAATCCTTGGGTTGGGAAGATCCCTTGAAGAAGGGAAAGGCTTCCCACTCCAGTATTCTGGCCTGGAGTATTCATGGATTGTATAGTCTATGGGGTCGCAAAGAGTTAGACACAGCTGAGTAACTTTCACTTTCAGTGAATATAATGAAAAAGAAGCCACAGATATAGAGAGCAAGTTAGTGATTACCCAGTGGGGAAAGGACAAGGGTCAGTATCAGGGTAGGGTATTAAGTGGTACAAATCATTAGGCATAAAATAAGCTACAAGGCTATATTGTGCAACAGCAACAGTATAGCGATTATTTTGAAATAACAAAGAGAATACAAACTTTAAAAATTGTAAGTCACTATATTTTATACCTGAAATATATATTATATATCAACTATACTTCAATAAAAAATAAACAATTCAATTAAAGAGTAAAAAAATAATAAATAAATTTACTTAAGAAATGGCTGATGCAAGAGAGATGATTTGACTCTTCCCTCTTGTCTCTCTGAAAGTAGAAAATAAATCTCCTATGTGAAAGATGCCTTCCTTGTCCTGGGAGGAAGAAAGACACTCATCACCAGAGACAGAATTTAGGGCAAAGCAGCTGATATAAACAATGTTATTTCTTACTAATTTAACTACCCAAGCTCAAATGTTGCTTAAATTCCTTATACATCCAAACCTAAGTTTCTTTGTCCTGTCAAATCTTCATATATTTATTGTTTCTTTGTATAAAAAGATATAAAAGCTTATTGCTTTTGGCCACACTCTGAGCTTCATATTATGATCTCTTGTGCACACAGAATTAAACTGATTTTTTTCCCATTACTCTATCATATATATTAGTCCAGGCACAAGGATTCAAGAATGGTGGTGTTCTCCATCTCTACAGATGGTTATCAGATTAAAGTATATTACTCTGCTTTTATCTTTATATATGTTGTTGAAAATATATAAAAAGAAAGATGAATACTTGGTAGACATTTTGTTTCCCTAAAGTTGAGGTGAATCTTTCTTAAGATAGAATATTGTGGGGAAAATGTGTTTTTATGATACCTGAAGCATTTGGTAAAACTTGGGATTGTGAAAAATGAAGGAGAACAGTTAAACTGGGTGTCTTGGAAAGCATCTAGGAAATCCTGGAGAAAGATGTGACTATGGGTTCAGCATTTTCTTAAAAAGAAATTTCCTAATTGAGATCAATTTTTATCCTCAGTAAGGAAAGGAATTGCACCTCAGAAAGACATTTAAGAATGTTAAATCAAGAAGGTAACTAAAAGACCATTGGATCTCAATTTTTTAATTTTGTGAACCATGAAGCTGTAATCATTTTTATTAAGTCAGAGCACACTGTCAGCTGGCTTGTGCTCTTCACCAGGTCTCTGATAACTTTACTAGGATTCCCATTCCTTTCCTATTTTAACACAACTTCTACACCACAGCAATCTTTGTAAACCTTCTTCCCCATTTCTGATGATTGTCCCAATTTATTTTTTTTTAAATAGACTACTTTTGTTCACCACAAAATGTGATCTGTGCTTAAGTATTTTGACTGAGAAAGGTCATTTAGTTTTTAGACATACAAAAAAGTAGGAATGTTGCTTCCCTTTGTTTCCTGTGAAAAAGGAAAATTTAGCTCTGTCAGAAATAAATGAAGGGAAATGTTGGAACAAACTCAGTAGTTTGTGACATACTATGTCGCTGTTTGCTGTATCAGGGGGAAAAAAAATAGTGTCCTATTTTTTAGAAATTTTCAGATGTGGTGACCTGAGATTTTCTCTGGATTCAAAGCAGTACCTTGATTGTAACTGTGCCTTTAATTATGAATTGTAAAATTTCTTTGTGGATTACACATTAAATGGCAATGTTGTCATCTGGAGTTTTAAAATCTCCTTCTAAATAATGCTGCAGACCATGTTTCTTTTTTTATTTTCACGGTTCAAAAAAATAAGATCTATCATGCAATGATTCTGTGCCATTGTATTCAAGAGTTTGCTCCTGTGTGGGTACTGCATGCATGCAGTGTTTGAAAATCATCTTGTGACAAGTTTACATGTCTTACACAATGCCTCTGTTAGGTGGTTAGAATAGGAAAATGGAGTCCAGAATGGCCATGGCTAAAAGACAAGGAAGGGAAAAGCCTGTGAAAATAGAACAAAGGAAGGTCCGAGGATCTGAGTAAGGACCTCAGCTAGAACAAACAATACTCCTGGCTAGCCCAATTTACATAGGGCAGGCCCAGGGGGAGGAGAGAAAACATATAAAAAAGAGGAGCCAAAGGGCTGGGGGTCTCTCTCTCTCTTTTCTTCCTGTCTTTTGGGTCGGCATGCCCTCATGCCTTGAGGATGTATTTTCCTTTATTTTCTAAATAAAACTGAGCTGTAATACAGAGCTGTAACACTGATCCATCTGAAAACTGTAATGCTGGTCTGTCGCTTCAAATTTTTGTTGTGACGAGACAGAACCAAGGAAATTACATACTCCCCCAACACCTCAAATAATTCAAACTTTTTAAACTAAAATTAAAATGCTGAACTCAATTTTGATATTTTTTCATAAAATCTGATGAGCTCATGGAAAGATATAAGCAACAGAAGTGGAAATTCTATTTTATGGCTTATTGGAGAAGGCAATGGTAACCCACTCCAGTACTCTTGCCTGGCAAATCCCATGGACGGAGGAGTCTGGTAGGCTGCAGTCCATGGGGTCGCTAGGAGTCAGACATGACTGAGTGACTTCACGTTCACTTTTCACTTTCATGCATTAGAGAAGGAAATGGCAACCCACTCCGGTGTTCTTGCCTGGAGAATCCCAAGGACGGGAGAGCCTAGTGGGCTACCATCTATGGGGTCGCACAGAGTTGGACATGACTGAAGCAACTTAGCAGCAGCAGCAGCAGCATACCACTCAGTAGAGATGAAAAATCTTCTTTTACATATTTACTTTAAAAATAACAATAAAACAACAATAATTAAATTCAAGAATAGTGTGGTGGTGCAGAATGTAATTTAACTGGAAATAGCACTTGACTCTGGGGAATTGGATGGTTTTTAAGAGAACAATTTGTTTGGCGTTAAGGAGAGTACTATTCAAGTACAGCCTATTGTCCAAGGCCTGGATCACAACACAAGCAACCTTTGGAAAGTTATTAGAAATAAAGCCTCAGGCAAAGCCCAGAACTTTTGAATTAGACTTTCTGTGGATGAGACTTAGCAATATGAGCTAAGATTCTCTCTGGATAATTTTAACACCCACTAAAATTTCAGAAGCTCTGCCTTAAATTTCCCACTGGAAATAAGGGGTTTGACTACATTACTGGCTGAAGTTACTTCAAACAGTTAAGTTAAATGGCTTGTTAATTATAAGTGAGTAACTGATAAATGGGCTTTCCACGTGGCACTAGTGGTAAAGAACCTGTCTGTCAATGCAGGAGACATAAGACATGTGGGTTCCATATATGGATTAGAAGATCGGGTATGGCAACCCATTCCAGTATTCTTGCTTGGAGAATTCCATCGACAGAGGAGCCTGGAGAGCTACAGTCCATAGGGTCACAGAAAGTCAGATGCAAGTGAATCGACTTAGCAGGCATGCATACATGCAATTGAAATATGAGGATGAATAAGTGAAGTTAAGTGATTTAATTTTACCATGAAGTTATATTTTAATACTTCAGAGGCATAAAGAGACAAGACTATTCACTCAATAAGAAGGTGCTTTAATATCACATGTATATATTTTGACTGTTATTGTTGTTCAGTCACTATGTTTGACTCTTTGTGACCCCATGACCTATAGCATGCCAGGCTTTCCTGTCCTTAACCATCTCCTGAAGTTTGCTCAAACTCATGTCCATTGAGTCAGTGATGCCATCCAGCCATCTCACCTTCTGTTGCCCCCTTCTCCTCCTGCCCTCAGTCTTTCCCAGCATCAGGGTCTTTTCCAGGTGGCCAAAGTATTGAAGCTTCAGCTTCAGCAATCAGTCCTTCCAATGAATATTCAGAGTTGGGTTGACTGGTTTGACCTCCTTGCTGTCCAAGGGACTCTGAAAAGTCTTCTCCACAATCCAAAGCATAAATTCTTCAGTGCTCAGCCTTCTTTATGGTCCAACTTTCACATCCATACATGACTACTGGGAAAACCATAGCTTTGACTATAGACACTTTTGTCAGACAGAGACAAAAGAAAGACAGAAAGGTCTCTGTTTTTTAATATGCTCTCTAGGTTGGTCATAGCTTTTCTTCCAAGGAGTAAGTATCTTATTTTTGTGCCTGCAGTCACCATCAGCAGTGACTTTGAAGCCCAAGAAATGTTGAATATGAGGTAAATATCTTCTCTCACTCTATTTTATCTTTTTATTTTCTTAACAGGGTCTCTCATAAGGCAAAAGTTTTAATTTTGATGAGGTTTTAATTTATCAAATATTTTCTTGTATGGTCCATGTTTTTAGTGTCATGCCTAAGAACCTTTTGCCTAGCTCCAAATCTAGAAGATCATCTCCTCTTTTTTTTCCTCAAAATTGCTATAGTGTTTTGCTTTATATTTAAATCCCCCACTTTTTTTTTTTTTTTTGCCTATAGATGTTAACTACTTGGTACGATATATAGAAAAGGCTATTCTCTACTGAAAATCCACTGAATTGCTTTGAGTCTGTATTTTTTATAAACCACATTTAAAGAGGGTGATAATTATAAGGAAGTGAGCAAAACTTAGAAAAATAAAATGCAAAGGAATTATATGAGAGAAATAACGGATCAGGGCCAAGAGCACATTTATGTGTTCATGCCAGCTTGTGTGCTTTAGGAGAGCTAAAGAGAAGGAAAATAAAGGAAAAGAAATCAAGAAGTACCTTTGAAGGAGGATTAAACAGAATGAATTAATTATCTAAAAAAATAGAGTATGAAAGTCTATAATGCTATAAACCAAACAGGACATTAAAAATATGTCTTTAGGGAGCCATAAGGAATTCCTCTTTCTTCTGTAGTAGGTGGCCTCCAGGTGGCTATATGACAGACAGTCCTTTGAGGTGTGAGATGACAGTATTAAATTCTATTTTTTAAAATTATTATTATTATAGAAATAAAAGGCTGTCAAATTTAAATGGTGTAAAGAGTAGTGACTTTGTTACCATCATCCAAAGTAGAAGTAAAATGTTACCTACCATAATTTTGAAGCCCCTTTGTTTCTTGCACTGTCTGTGCCTTGTTTTTGGTCAAATTAAAAACCATTATCCTGAATTTGTGCTTATAATTTCCTTCTTTTGTCATAATTTTACATTTTCATTCCTAAACTATATGTAGTTCAATTTTATATGTTTATGGTACAATTATGCTGCCTACATGACTTGTATTTCTCAATCACAATTAAGTTTTTAAAAATAAGCTCATGTTGTTGTGAGTACATTAGTTGCAACATACTCCTTTTCAACCCGTACTCTAACCTATGAATATGAGAGGGACATTTAATTCACTCTTCTTTTAATGGGTGATAATGCTCTTCCCAGGTGTCTGCTAATGTAAGCCCATTGATATTCTTGAAGAGGTCTCCTGGAGCTTATAAATAGCAAGACCTTCTTTAGGATGTATTCCCAGGAGTAGAATTTCTAAATGTTTTGCACATCTTAAAATATATTAGATAATGCCAATTGTTTTCTAGGCTTGCTATGTCATATTACATGATCACAATCAGTTATTAGCCTATAACTATTCTACACATTTTCTAGTACTTGACATTTTCAGATGTTAAAATTCTTACCTATCCAGTATATTTGTTAAATAAATCTCATGACTTTATTTTGAATTCCTCTGATTTCAAACAAGATAAGGCAAAACTTCATGTATTTGTTACTTGATTCCCTGGTAGCTCAGATGGTAAAGAATATGCCTGCAATGCAGAAGACCTAGGTTTGATCCCTGGGTTGGGAGGATCCGCTCGAGGAGGAGATGGCAATCCACTTCAGTACTCTTGCCTGGAGAATCTCCATGGACAGAGGAGCCTGGCTGGCTACAGTCCGTGGTTTTGCAAAGAGTCAGACACAACTAAGCAACTAAGCACAGCACACAGCCCCCTATATAATGTGTCTGGAAGGTTTTTCCTGTTTTTTAAACAGAGTTGCTTATCTTTTTCTTGTTGATTCATAGAAGCTCTTTTTTTTTTTTTTTTGTATAATGTGTAGTAAATTATGGCATTTTCCTGGTAGATCAGCTGGTAAGGAATCTGCCTTCAATGCATGAAATCTGGATTCAATCCCTGGGTTGGGAAGAATCACTGGAGAAGGGCATGGCAACCCACTCCAGTATTGTTGGTGGAGAATCTCCACGGACAGAGGAGCCTGACAGGCTCCAGTCCATGGGGCCACAAAGAGTCAGATACGCCTGAGCAACTAAGCACAGCACAACACAGATGATATATGAAATAGGATGTGTAGATATACG
The DNA here is from genome assembly GCF_016772045.2 of Ovis aries. Taxonomy (NCBI): domain Eukaryota; kingdom Metazoa; phylum Chordata; class Mammalia; order Artiodactyla; family Bovidae; genus Ovis; species Ovis aries. The sequence goes on from NC_056055.1 coordinate 154,215,299, forward strand.
AGTTACATATCTTGTATGTCTGAAAGTGTTTTCCTGATAAATGGCTTTTTTAAAAAAATTTTCTTGTGTTTTGATAAACAGAATTTCTTAAACTTACAACAATTAACTGGTGGATCAGACAGTAAAAAAATCTGCCTGCAAATAATAAATGTGTGGTAAACCTCTCATTGTTATGATGAGTATGTCTGTTGCTCTTAGTTTCTTTGTGTTTGTTTTGCATATGTAAACACTAGATATTTCCTTGAAAATATTTAGTGTGTGTATATATATATATATATATATATATATATATATATACACGTGTGTGTATAAAGGTGGATTAATGTTTTTATTGTTATATAGATTTTTTTTAGAGTAAGACAACTTTATTTCTAAAAACTTATTGTGAACATTAGAATAACTTGTTAATACACACACTCACACACACACACCAATCTGCACAAAAACTCTGAGGTTTCAGTGGGATTACACTGAACAATCTAGGGGAGAATGTTTCACAATAGTTTACTGAATCATTCAACCCATTAATATGATTTATACCTCCACTTACTTGGTTTATTTAGTTTCAATGCTGTTTTATAGTTTTTATTTATTTATTTATTTTATTTATATTTTTATTTTTACTTTATTTTACTTTACAATTCTGTATTGGTTTTGCCATACATTGACATGAATCCACCACGGGTGTACATGCGTTCCCAAACATGAACCCCCCTCCCACCTCCCTCCCCATAACATCTCTCTGGGTCATCCCCGTGCACCAGCCCCAAGCATGCTGTATCCTGCATCGGACATAGACTGGCGATTCGATTCTTACATGATAATGCATAGAGATCTTTATTTTCATCAACATTTTTCCCTAACATCTAAATTACTCCAGTTTGAATATACTACTTCAGGCTTTCTTTTCATTAGTATTACTAGGTGTACCTAGTTCAGTTCTTTGACTTCTGTGTCCTTAGGTTCAAGCCCTGTCTCAATCCATAGTAATATGTTAATCTTTTACCCAGGACATTGAGTTCATCTGCACATATTGCAATTTCTGACATATTTATATTTATTTTTACCATTTAATGTTTAACAGACACGTTATAGAACACTGAAATTAAGCGATGGATAAATTACCAAAACACATACAATTTCTTCCCCTGTGTGGTTTGTTACGCATTCCCACCCAGAACATCTTTGGAAAATTCTAATGGGAGGTCACATATAAAAGTATGAATATCAGAATTTGCTTCTGATATTCCAGTTCAGTAACTGGATTTAGTCTGTCCATTACTGTGTTAAGATGATTGCTAATCCCGTCCCTTGCTTTCAGAGTCTTTTTCAGAAAGATTGTGTCTTTGCCAACGTCAATCTCATGCAATGCTTTTATTTTCCTATTTTATAAACTTCTCGTTTAGTAAATGATTTTTCAGCTACAATATTGATTATATTGTCAGTTTTCTTATTGACACTGCATACATAGCCTTCACCAGAGGAAAGGGAGAAAAATTAACAGTGAAATCCAATTCTGAGAGCTCTGAGAGAATTTCATACTAAAAAAATGAAAAATACTAAAGTTAAAATAATATGAAAATCATGTGCAAAGAAATATTTAAAGTTAAAAATTGGATTTGTGTGTGTATCTTTACATATACACATATTAGTATATGCATGTATATATATATATATATATTTAACTTTTACTGAGTTCTGTGGGTTTAACTTGGATGGTGATAAAGAAAATATTAGAACCTAGAGACATGAAAACTAAGATCATGGCATCTAGTCCCATCATTTCATGGCAAATAGATAAGAAAACAGTGGAAACAGTGACAGACTTTATTTTGGGCTGCTCCAAAATCACTGCAGATGGTGATTGCAGACATGAAATTAAAAGACACTTTCTCCTTGGAAGAAAAGTTATGACCAACCTAGACAGTATATTAAAAAGCAAAGACATTACTTTGCCAACAAAGGTCCATCTAAATAAAGCTATGGTTTTTCCAGTAGTCATGTATGGATGTGAGAGTTGGACCATAAAAAAGCTGAGTGCCGAAGAACTGATGCTTTTGAACTGTGGTGTTGGAGAAGACTCTTGAGAGTCCCTTGGACTGAAAGGGGATCCAACCAATCCATCCTAAAGGAAATCAGTCCTGAATATTCATTGGAAGGACTGATGCTGAAGCTGAAGTTCCAATACTTTGGCCACCTGATGCGAAGAACTGACTCATTGGAAAAGATCCTGATGCTGGAAAAGATTGCAGGCAAGAAGAGATGGGGATGACAGAGGATGAAATGGTTGGATGGCATCACCCACTCAGTGAACATGAGTTTGAGTAAACTCCAGGAGTTGATGATGGACAGGGAGGCCTGGTGTGCTGTAGTCCATGGGGTCGCAAAGAGTTCGACATGTCTGAGTGACTGAACTGACTGAGAGACATGAAGGAATCCACCTTGATATTCCTGAAAAATATATTTGAGTACTAGAACTCTAGGTAACATGTGGACTGGATTGCACACCTTTGCTGAGTTAAATATAGCAAGCTGGCTGAATAAGAGCAAAACTGTAGCACGTAACTATGTCTAGGGATTTTTTTTTTCCCCCAGCAGTCATTAAATAAACAATGCTTAAAGTCTTTAAGTTTTTCAAGGACTCGGGAATTTTGAAGCTAAAAAAATTGTTTTTGCCTTAAAAGGAACAAAATGATTATTGGGAAATAAGATAATATCTATAAAATCATAACATGTGTGAATATTATCAACTGTTAAATTAATGTTATAGGAACTTCATTAGGAGCAATTGCGTTTGAAAATTATTTGTGAGATATCTCATTTTTGCCAGAATTTCTAGGTACATATGAGCTGCTGGCAAATCATGGCCAATTATCAAGTAAATGGATTATTCACATTGATAAATAAAGGGCAACATTTCTAAAACTCTTTCAAAAATATTGTGGAAAAATTGCTTCGATATGGAATGTGGATTCACCTTAATTGAATACTATGGTCATATGTGGCATAGGGTTTCTGAAATAAGAGGGCCTAAAGATTATGAAAGAATAAAGTGCACTGACTTAGATTCTAAAACAACTTTGAGCTTATATTCATCTTCATGCATATAATCTTCAGTGAGAAAATATCTTTTCTTTTTATTATGATATCCAGGTCAATGCATCACTTGTTATAGCAATATGAAAATTATTAAACATGATTCTTCAAAAGTATAGTAGTCATAGTTGTGTTGTACTATAGCTTTATGAGCTAAAACTTGGAAATAATCTACAAAAGTTGATTTTTTCGATCTTCATCAGCATTTTTTTTTAAAAACTGAGCTCACAATATCTTAGGTAGGGAAGAGGGAAGATCTAGCTCTCCATTGAGTGCAACCATTTTTTTTTCTTAAACCTTAGTTTTTAGAAGTCTCCAAATACAAGAAACAGTGGCTATCATCCTGTGAGGTGCTTTCTTTACATACTTAAGTAAATATGAATCAGGGTTATTAATAGTAAGTCAAATAATTTGGAGAATAAGCAACAACACTCACATCTCTCAACATGCAATACAATTCAGTGACCCATTCACCAAACCAAGGCAATATGAAACTCAAAGGTAAAATACCTGTGTATATTATCTACCACACTGGTTACCTTCCTTGTTCAAATTGCTTTTGAGCTCCATCTTGCAACCACTGTGGATATCAATTTTGCTGTTAACACTGGTGATCAACTTGTCCTGCCAATAAATATGTATGTATTATATAACACATTGTACATACATTATAAATATTTTATATATGTGTATATAAATATATAACATTCTATAGAACAAAACCACCCAAAACATGAATCTCATCCTTTCCCTACACACACATAACTTTACTCTCTGGAATCCTAGATTTTCTCTAACATATTTTAAATGTGTACTATGACTAGAGTCCATTTTCTTTATGCCTGGAGTAGCGTATAAGTAATTAACTTACTGGAAACTAATGTGAAATTCTGAATTATTTTCCATGGTGGTATTGTTAATATGCTATCTGTACAAGGGCTTCCCTAGTGGTAAAGAATCTGCCTGCAATGCAAGAGATGCAGGTTTGATCCCTGGGTCAGGAAGATCCCCTGGAGGAGGAAATGGCAACCCTCTCCAGTATTCTTGCCTGGGAAATCCCACAGACAGAGGCAGGCTACAGCCCATTGTGTCACGAAAGAGTCAAACACTTGAGGGACTGAAGGCTTCCCAGGAGGCTCAGTGGTAAACAATCTGCCTGCCAAACAGGAGACATTGATTCAGTCCCTGGGCCAGGAAGATCCCCTGGAGAAGAAAAACAGCAACCCACTCCAGTATTGTTGCCAGGGAAATCCCATGGACAGAGTTCATGGAGTTGGAGACAATCAGACAGGACTTAGGGACTTAACAACGAAAGCAGCAACAACCACCACCTATACATTGATTACATTAAAATTTATTTTCTCTTATGTATTTAATGTACTCTTGCCTTACTCCAGAGAGAACTGAAATTCATTTTTACATAGTTATTTTCAGTCTTATCTGAAACCCTAATTTTTGTAGAAACCATTATTTTTCTGAAAAAAAAAAATTCAATCTGTGTCCTAAAGAACTGACTTAAACAGGTCTCATGTAGCACGATCTATTATATGGATTATAGGCATAATTTTACATATGTTTAGATATTTACTTTTTATTTCACATATTAACAATATGCCAAAGAGAGCTCATAGTCAGATGAAAGCGAACTGCTTCAAAATGCAATTTTGTATTTCCCACAGAGACCAATTAGCTTTATTATATGAAGACATCCCCCAAATTTATGTGAAAATATGGGAAGATGGATTATCAGAAAGAATTACAATTCATTCCCTCTGGATTTAATTATAGATTGTAACTCAAAATATAAAACAACATGTGTGGAAGACAAGCAAATCTCTTTGGATTTGATTACAAGATAGCCAGGAAACATTTCCCTTTTTCATATTTAACCTGGAGATCTTTCATTAATTTAGGATGAAAGTACACTTTTTTTGACAAGGAGGATTTTATATGGTACCCCACTGACCATCACATTCGGAGTTTCATGTAACAGAGCAAAGCCTAAGAAAATAGAATTTCAATAAAACCACAAATGAATGGTAGATTTTTTAATAGTCAACTGTACACATCTTAGGGTTTCCCAGGTGGCTCAGTGGTAAAGAATCCACTTACCAATACAACACAATCTGTTCAGTCTCTGGTTCGGAAAGATCCCCTGGAGAAGGAAATGGCAACCCACTTCAGCATTCTTGCCTGGAAAATCCCATGGACAGAGGAGCCTGGTGGGCTGTATAGTTCACAGAATCACAAGAGTCAGGCATGGCTGAGCAACTGAGTATGCATGCAAGTTCATGTTTAAATCAGTCACTGACTTTCATTTCTGACATTTTTATTTTATTTTTCGTCATTCATTCCTAAAAGGTTGTATTTTCTTAATTCAGTTATTCATAAACTTCAGTAACAAATCTAAACACTTTTAAAATATCAGAACGGATTACCTTCTACAAACTTAAAAGCCTATCAGTGGAGAATAGTGGGTCATTATTCATAATCCTTTGCATCCTATAGCTATTCTCTCTCTGTTCACATAAATTCAAGATTCCTTGCAATAAAACATGGATGAACAACCATACTCAGATATGATTTTTTTTTTTAACCTGCCAAGTGCGGAATACTCAATGTGAACAAAAGTACAAATACAATAAATTGTAATAATGATTTTGTGCATGAGATCCCAGTATATCATTTTCTAACTCTTTTTTTTTTCTTTATAATTCTTTTTTTTTTAATTTTAAGATCTTTAATTCTTACATGCATTCCCAAACATGAACCCCCTCCCACCTCCCTCCCCATAACATCCCTCTGGGTCATCCCCATGCACCAGCCCCAAGCATGCTGTATCCTGCATCAGACATAGACTGGCTATTCAATTCTTACATGATAGTATACATGTTAGAATGCCATTCTCCCACATCATCCCACCCTCTCCCCCTCCCTCTGAGTCCAAAAGTCCGTTATACACATCTGTGTCTTTTTTCCTGTCTTGCATACAGGGTTGTCATTGTCATCTTCCTAAATTCCATATATATGTGTTAGTATACTGTATTGGTGTTTTTCTTTCTGGCTTACTTCACTCTGTATAATCGGCTCCAGTTTCATCCATCTCATCAGAACTGATTCAAATGAATTCTTTTTTATGGCTGAGTAATACTCCATTGTGTATATGTACCACAGCTTTCTTATCCATTCATCTGCTGAAGGACATCTAGGTTGTTTCCATGTCCTGGCTATTATAAACAGTGCTGCGATGAACATTGGGGTACATGTGTCTCTTTCAATTCTGGTTTCCTCGGTGTGTATGCCCAGCAGTGGGATTGCTGGGTCATAAGGTAGTTCTATTTGCAATTTTTTAAGGAATCTCCACACTGTTCTCCATAGTGGCTGTACTAGTTTGCATTCCCACCAGCAGTGCAGGAGGGTTCCCTTTTCTCCACACCCTCTCCAGCATTTATTGCTTGGAGATTTTTGGATCACAGCCATTCTGACTGGTGTGAAGTGGTACCTCATTGTGGTTTTGATTTGCATTTCTCTAATAATGAGTGATGTTGAGCATCTTTTCATGCGTTTGTTAGCCATCCTTATGTCTTCTTTGGAGAAATGTCTATTTAGTTCTTTGGCCCATTTTTTGATTGGGTCGTTTATTTTTCTGGAATTGAGTTGCATAAGTTGCTTGTATAATTTTGAGATTAGTTGTTTGTCAGTTGCTTCATTTGCTATTATTTTCTCCCATTCCGAAGGCTGTCTTTTCACCTTGCTTATAGTTTCCTTTGTTGTGCAGAAGCTTTTAATTTTAATTAGATCCCATTTGTTTATTTTTGCTTTTATTTCCAGAATTCTGGGAGGTGGATCATAGAGGATCCTGCTGTGATTATGTCTGAGAGTGTTTTGCCTATGTTCTCCTCTAGGAGTTTTATAGTTTCTGATCTTACATTTAGATCTTTAATCCATTTTGAGTTTATTTTTGTGTGCGGTGTTAGAAAGTGATCTAGTTTCATTCTTTTACAAGTGGTTGACCAGTTTTCCCAGCACCACTTGTTAAAGAGATTGTCTTTACTCCATTGTATATTCTTGCCTCCTTTGTCAAAGATAAGGTGTCCATAGGTGTGTGGATTTATCTCTGGGCTTTCTATTTTGTTCCATTGATCTATATGTCTGTCTTTGTGCTAGTACCATACTGTCTTGATGACTGTGGCTTTGTAGTAGAGCCTGAAGTCAGGCAAGTTGATTCCTCCAGTTCCATTCTTCTTTCTCAAGATTGCTTTGGCTATTCGAAGTTTTTTGTATTTCCATACAAATCTTGAAATTATTTGTTCTAGTTCTGTGAAAAATACCGCTGGTAGCTTGATAGGGATTGCATTGAATTTGTAAATTGCTTTGGGTAGTATACTCATTTTCACTATATTGATTCTTCCGATCCATGAACATGGTATATTTCTCCATCTATCAGTGTCCTCTTTGATTTCTTTCATCAGTGTTTTATAGTTTTCTATATATAGGTCTTTAGTTTCTTTAGGTAGATATATTCCTAAGTATTTTATTCTTTTCGTTGCAATGGTGAATGGAATTGTTTCCTTAATTTCTTTTTCTACTTTCTCATTATTCATGTATAGGAATGCAAGGGATTTCTGTGTGTTGATTTTATATCCTGCAACTTTACTATATTCATTGATTAGCTCTAGTAATTTTCTGGTGTAGTCTTTAGGGTTTTCTATGTAGAGGATCATGTCATCTGCAAACAGTGAGAGTTTTACTTCTTCTTTTCCAATTTGGATTCCTTTTATTTCTTTTTCTGCTCTGATTGCGGTGGCCAAAACTTCCAGAACTATGTTGAATAGTAGCGGTGAAAGTGGACAGCCTTGTCTTGTTCCTGACTTTAGGGGAAATGCTTTCAATTTTTCACCATTGAGGATAATGTTTGCTGTGGGTTTGTCATATATAGCTTTTATTATGTTGAGGTATGTTCCTTCTATTCCTGCTTTCTGGAGAGTTTTTATCATAAATGGATGTTGAATTTTGTCAAAGGCCTTCTCTACATCTATTGAGATAATCATATGGTTTTTATTTTCAATTTGTTAATGTGGTGAATTACATTGATTGATTTGCGGATATTGAAGAATCCTTGCATCCCTGGGATAAAGCCCACTTGGTCATGGTGTATGATCTTTTTCATGTGTTGTTGGATCCTGATTGCTAGAATTTTGTTGAGGATTTTTGCATCTATGTTCATCAGTGATATTGGCCTGTAGTTTTCTTTTTTTGTGACATCTTTGTCAGGTTTTGGTATTAGGGTGATGGTGGCCTCATAGAAGAGTTTGGAAGTTTACCTTCCTCTGCAATTTTCTGGAAGAGTTTGAGGAGGATAGGTGTTAGCTCTTCTCGAAATTTTTGGTAGAATTCAGCTGTGAAGCCGTCTGGACCTGGGCTTTTGTTTGCTGGAAGATTTCTGATTACAGTTTCAATTTCCGTGCTTGTGATGGGTCTGTTAAGATTTTCTATTTCTTCCTGGTTCAGTTTTGGAAAATTGTACTTTTCTAAGAATTTGTCCATTTCTTCCACGTTGTCCATTTTATTGGCATACAACTGCTGATAGTAGTCTCTTATGATCCTTTGTATTTCTGTGTTGTCTGTTGTGATCTCTCCATTTTCATTTCTAATTTTATTGATTTGATTTTTCTCTCTTTGCTTCTTGATGAGTCTGGCTAATGGTTTGTCAACTTTATTTATCCTTTCAAAGAACCAGCTTTTGGCTTTGTTGATTTTTGCTATGGTCTCTTTTGTTTCTTTTGCATTTATTTCTGCCCTAATTTTTAAGATTTCTTTCCTTCTACTAACTCTGGGGTTCTCCAGTTCTTCCTTTTCTATTGCTTTAGGTGTAGAGTTAGGTTATTTAATTGACTTTTTTCTTGTTTCTTGAGGTATGCCTGTATTGCTATGAACTTTCCTCTTAGCACTGCTTTTATAGTGTCCCACAGGTTTTGGGTTGTTGTGTTTTCATTTTCATTCGTTTCTATGCATATTTTGATTTCTTTTTTGATTTCGTCTGTGATTTGTTGGTTATTCAGTAGTGTGTTGTTCAACCTCCATATGTTGGGATTTTTAATAGTTTTTCTCCTGTAATTGAGATCTAATCAATGCATTATGGTCAGAAAAGATGCTTGGAATGATTTCGATTTTTTGAATTTATCAAGTTTAGATTTATGGCCCAGGATGTGATCTATCCTGGAGAAGGTTCCATGAGCACTTAAAAAAAAAGGTGAAATTCATTGTTTTGGGGTGAAATGTCCTATAGATATCAATTAGGTCTAACTGATCTAATGTATCATTTAAAGTTTGCGTTTCTTTGTTAATTTTCTGTTTAGCTGATATGTCCATAGGTGTGAGTGGGGTATTAAAGTCTCCCACTATTATTGTGTTATTGTTGATTTCCCCTTTCATACTTGTTAGCATTTGTCTTACATATTGTGGTGCTCCTATATTGGGTGCATATATATTTATAATTGTTACATCTTCTTCTTGGATTGTTCCTTTGATCATTATGTAGTGGCCTTCTTTGTCTCTTTTCACAGCCTTTGTTTTAAAGTCTATTTTATCGGATATGAGTATTGCCACTCCTGCTTTCTTTTGGCCTCTATTTGCGTGGTATATCTTTTTCCAGCCCTTCACTTTCAGTCTGTATGTGTCCCTTGTTTTGAGGTGGGTCTCTTGTAAGCAGCATATAGAGGGGTCTTGTTTTTGTATCCATTTGGCCAGTCTTTGTCTTTTGGTTGGGGCGTTCAACCCATTTACGTTTAAGGTAATTATTGATAAGTATGATCCCGTTACCATTTACTTTATTGTTTTGGGTTCGGGTTTATACACCCTTTCGTGTTTCCTGTCTAGAGAATATCCTTTAGCATTTGTTGGAGAGCTGGTTTGGTGGTGCTGAATTCTCTCAGCTTTTGCTTGTCTGTAGAGCTTTTGATTTCTCCTTCGTATTTGAATGAGATCCTTGCTGGGTGCAGTACTCTGGGCTGTAGGTTATTGTCTTTCATCACTTTAAGTATGTCTTGCCATTCCCTCCTGGCCTGAAGAGTTTCTATTGAAAGATCAGCTGTTATCCTTATGGGAATCCCCTTGTGTGTTATTTGTTGTTTTTCCCTTGCTGCTTTTAATATTTGTTCTTTGTGTTTGATCTTTGTTAATTTGATTAATATGTGTCTTGGGGTGTTTCGCCTTGGGATTATCCTATTAGGAACTCTCTGGGTTTCTTGGACTTGGGTGATTATTTCCTTCCCCATTTTAGGGAAGTTTTCAACTATTATCTCCTCAAGGATTTTCTCATGATCTTTCTTTCTGTCTTCTTCTTCTGAGACTCCTATAATTCGAATGTTGGAGTGTTTCATATTGTCCTGGAGGTCTCTGAGATTGTCCTCGTTTCTTTTAATTCGTTTTTCTTGTTTCCTCTCTGATTCATTTATTTCTACCATTCTATCTTCTATTTCACTAATCCTATCTTCTGCCTCCGTTATTCTACTATTTGTTGCCTCCAGAGTGTTTCTGATCTCATTTATTGCGTTATTCATTATATTTTGACTCTTTTTTATTTCTTCTAGGTCCTTGTTAAACCTTTCTTGCATCTTCTCAATCCTTGTCTCTAGGCTATTTATCTGTGATTCCATTTTGATTTCAGGATTTTGGATCATTTTCACTATCAATATTCGGAATTCCTTCTCCGGTAGATTCCCTACTTCTTCCTCTTTTGTTTGGTTTGGTGGGCAACTCTCCTGTTCCTTTACCTGCTGAGTATTCCTCTGTCTCTTCATCTTGGTTATATTGCTGCGTTTTGGGTGGCCTCTTTATATTCTGGTAATTTGTGGAGTTCTCTTTATTATGGAGCTTCCTCACTTTGGGTGGGGTTCTATCAGTGGCTTCTCAAGGTTTCCTTGTTAGGGAGGCTGTGTTGGAGTTTTGGTGGGTGGAGCTGGGTTTCTTCTCTCTGGAGTGCAGTGGAGTGACCAGTAATGGGTTATGAGACATCAAAGGTTTTGGGATAATTTTGAGCTGCCTGTATATTGAAGCTCAGGGGAGTGTTGCTGTGTTGCTGGAGAATTTGCATGGTATGTCTTGTTTTGGAACTTGTTGGCCCTTGGGTGGAGCTTGGTTTTGGTGTAGGTATGAAGGCATTTGATGAGCTCCTATTGCTTAATGTTCCCTGAATTCAAGAGTTCTTTAAGGTTTTCAGGCTTTGGATTTAAGCCTCCTGCTTCTGGTTTTCAGTTTTATCTTTACAGTAGCCTCTAGACTTCTCCATCTATACAGCACCGATGATAAAACATCTAGGTTAAAGATGAAAAGTTTCTCCACATTGAGGGACACTCAGAGAGGCTCACTGAGTTACAAGGAGAAGAGAAGATGGAGGGGGTAGTTAGAGGTAACTGGAATGAGATGTGGCGAGATCAAAAGAGGAGAGAGCAAGCTAGCCAGTAGTCACTTCCTTATGTGCTCTCTATAGTCTGGACCGCTCAGAGGTATTTACAGAGTTATACGGGGAAGAGGAGAGGGAGGAAGTAGACAGAGGTGACCAGGAGGATAAGAGAGAGGAATGAGTAGGAGAGAGACAAATCCTGCCAGTAACCAGTTCCTTAGGTGTTCTCCACCGTCTGGAACACACAGAGATTCACAGAGTTGGATAGAGAAGAGATGGGGGAGAAAAGAGACAGAGGCCACCTGGTGGAGAAAAAGGAGAGTCCAGAGGAGGAGAGAGTGGTCAAGCCTGTAATCTCGCTCTCAGGTAAACTTGGGTAGTGAAGTTTGGGTTTTTAAATGAAAAAAATTGACAACAAAAACCTAAGAGCAAAGATTAAAAATCTAGAGTAGAGGTTGGATTTTCAAAGATACAATATTAAAGAAAAGCAGAAGGAAAAAGGAAGAAAGGAAAAAAGAATTATTAAAAAACAAACAAACAAACAAACAAACAAAAAAACCACCAACAACCATCCAAAGACTATATATGGTGTTTGCCTTAAAAAAAAAAAAGTCTTTTTTTTTAAAATAGTAATAATGGGTTATAGAAATAAAAATTAGAGGAGAAATAGAAGACTTAACAATTTTAAAAAAAGTTAGAAAAAAAAACAAAAAAGGAAAAAAAAAAAAAGGAATGATTTTAAAAATACTAAAAATATTACTGGCCCTTCTCTGATGTTATGGGCCATGTGGGATCACTTCCAAGGTGGTTCCCTCTGTTTAACTTCTTCTGTTTGCTGGTTTTTTAGGCTCACTAGTTCAGTCACGCTGTGGGGAGGGGGGATGCTGCAAACAAATAGCACTGTCGTGTGCACACAGTATCTCAGCCCCGCTTGACCTGTCCTTTCTCGCGGCGCACAAACCGCTCCAGCTCTACGATGCTCAGCCGGGAACCATCTGGGGCCGGCCCTAGGCTGCATGCACTTCCCCGGTCCAAGCCGCTCAGGTTCGGCGCTCAGGCAGCCCTCAGAGGCACAAATTCGGCTGGGACTGTGCTTTGTGCCCTTCCCAGGTCCGAGTAGCTCAGGAGTTTGGCGAGCGCGATCGCCGCGGCTTGTCACCTTTTCTGCCGCTGCTGCTCAGCTTTCTGGGTGGACCGCTGGCACACCCCGTGAGGCAGACTGTGACTGTCCAGCACCCCCAGAAGTCTTAGCAAAGGAGCCTGCTTGCAGTTAGGTAAGTAAAGTCTCTCCGGGTCTGCAATTGCCCCTTTCCAGTCCTTATGGCTCTGGCTGCCTGTCCCCGGCGGGGGATGGTCTGCAGCTGGCTTTTCCGTTCCGTCCTTTGTTCTGTGCTCGGTCCTGGTGGTGTCTTATGTTCGAGCTTTTCGCATGGTAGCTATCCCACAGTCTGGTTTGCTAGCCCAAGTTAGATTGTTCTGGTTGCGCGTGGGGCGTTCCTGCCCGATTCTTGCAAAGCTCTGCAGCCCGCGCCTCCCGCGCGTCCCTGCCCTGCCCCCACTTCCCAATGGCGGATGCAGGCGTCTGTGCTGCTTTTCCTCTGGGGGAGTTACTGGTGGGCTTGTAATCTCTTGGTTTTAATTATTTATCTATTTTTCCTTCCTGTTATGTTGCCCTCTGTGTTTCCAAGGCTCGCCACAGACTCGGCAGGGAGAGTGTTTCCTGGTGTTTGGAAACCTCTCTTCTTAAAATTCCCTTCCCGGGACGGGCTTCCCTTCCCAGGACAGAGCTCCCTCCCCACCTCCTTTGTCTCCTTTCTCGTCTTTTATATTTTTTCCTACCTGTTTTTGAAGACAATGGTCTGCTTTTCTGGTTGCCTGATGTCCTCTGCCAGCCTACAGAAGTTGTTTTGTGGAGTTTGCTTGGCGTTGAAATGTTCTTTTGAGGAATTTGTGAGGGAGAAAGTGGTCTTCCTGTCCTATTCCTCCGCCATCTTTCCCTCCCCCTTTATAATTCTTAAGAGACAAATTCAGTTCAGTCACTCAGTCATGTCCAACTCTCAGTGACCCCATGGACTGAGCATGCCAGGCTTCCCTGTCCATCAGCAGCTCCCAGGCTTGCTCAAAATCATGCCAATCGAGTCGGTGATGCTATCCAACCATCTCATCCTCTGTCATCCCCTTCTCCTCCTGACTTCAATCTTTCCAGGCATCAGGGTCTTTTCTAATGAGTTAGTTCTTCACATCAGGTGGCCAAAGTATTGGAGCTTCAGTTTCAAATTATTTGAAGTTTAAAAGCAATCATTTATTATCATGCTTATGGGTATGAGGACTGGTTGCAAATCATCTGGGTTAGCCTAGATTCTAGACATCAGTTTCTGGGCCTCAGGCTGCAGATATAAATTCAAGTTAGTTTCACATTTATCTCACCTTGCTTGAACTAGCAGCTATAGGGCTTATGGTCTGTTCTACTTGTCTCATCCTGAGGCCTTGGCTATCTGGAACATATTATTCCCATGAATAGACCATCATATCATAAAATTAAAGCCAAACCTTTACTTACTGCAGCATCATTACACCCTATTAGGCAAAATTACATGGCTAAGACTAACATTAATGCAAGGATGAATTATTCTTCACTCATATTTCCAAAAGTGTTGAAATTTTTCTGAAAAATAATCCAAAGAATCATATGTGCACTTTTATTTTGTAGGCCCTGTCTTTACCATTATCCTTACATGGTAAATTATGGTTATACTTTGTGATGCTTATTCGATGAGCCTCATTATTCACTCAAAGTGACTTTTATTGTGTTATATGATTTCAACAAATTGGCTATTTTATGATTATAAATAATCTGGTAACTATTCAATGTTGCAAATCTAAAATTAGCACACTTTAATAAGTTTTTTTCCCACTTTTTTGCTCCCCTATTTCCTTTCAATCATGAATAAATTGATTACATTCATCTCAAGAATCACTTTTATGTAAGACAATTTACAGTTTCATGAAAATATTCTTTGAACTGAGGCAACTTTGATGATTTGTGTGTGTGCTCACCAATATATATTTTAGAACTCTCCTACTCTAAATTAATCTTCAATGTGACTTTAAGAATTTATATTATATATATATATATTTTTTCTCTTCTTCTCACTGTCTATATTTTTCAAAGAGTGTTTTCTACCTATGACTTCTAAGGAGCTGGTCTGATATTTCATATCTATAAAAAACAATAATATATTTTACTTTTATCTGTTTTTAATATCAAATAGTACTCAAATATTTAAATGAAGAGCACCTTGCATAAATCCTGTTTTAACTTTCTATGAAGGATGGCGTTTGCTGCCAAGCAATTAAAACTTTGTAGTTCTTTACTGGTAATTATTATTCTGCCTTTTTTTAAATGCAGTATAAGTAATATATTTTACAAGTAATATATTTTACATATTTTATATATATGTATAATATATTTTATAATTTATTTTCCAAGTGGCCATTGGCTCCTGAAATTTTTGATATATAATCTGCCACTTTTATAGGCAATGTCCAGCTCATTATTTTCCATTTGAGATATTATAGAGGAATTGTGAAATTTGGTGGTCTTTCTACTGACATTTTGGTATTGATACAACATTGTAGACGAATATTTCCCTGTGGCATGGATTATCACACAGAAGGCTAGGGAAATTGCATCATGCAGCCTGTATCCTGGGGGACTTTAAATAGTGTTTTACTTTCAAAAATTTTTCTTTGCATTTACAAAAGGGCTTAAAAATATTTCTTGGTTGTTGATACCTAGTCTTAATTGATTAATTAAATATCTATCCAATATCTGAATGCTAATAAGGAGGAATATATAAAGGTCATCAGCAGTATTTATTTCAACCACATTTTTAAATACAGAATAAGAAGCAAATACAGTATCCAGGAATCTGTTTATCTCTATTAGAACTGGTATTTTCCTAACCTCCTGCATATCACTTCCACAGATTCACAAAGAAAAAGTGCAGAACAGATTTTCCATATTAAATAATTCTGCTTATTTTAATAAGACTCTTGTCTTGTATCACAAGTCAGACTAGCACACTTGGGCTTACAATTGACTTCTTTTGCAAAGGCGACCAAAGACCCAGGATTTACACTAACAAGTTGAGAAATTCCTTTGGGAATTCATCCTGATTGTTTTAACTCACAATTGGCATGGAAAAAAGAACCCAGCATGGGAGGCAGATATCTCTGTAACTCATGATTTAAACCATCATTCCACACCTTTTCTCTTCCAAGTCTCCTTCTGTCTTCTGCTTGATTTATTAGGGGGGTAGAGGAAAGGTTTTAGAATGAACACACCTGGATTTGATTTACTTTGTTAATTCCTACTCAGGAAGTAGAGAAAACAAAAAGGAAGATCAAACTCTAAAAGTCAATAGCCCTCAAGAAACACATTTTGTATACACTGACGACTATTCTAGATACAATAGTTTTCATTTTTCACGTTACAGTTCTGCGGGTACCCAGTACTATTTCTAGGTTATCAGAATTCTTGATCTGATAGTCCAAATTTAGCAGAAATGGGCAAAGATAGAATAAACTGCAGACCTAGCAGAAGATTTTACATCCCATTGCTGGTGCCCACATACTACTGGACAGAAGTAAAGGTAACATTTAGATGCAAGGGAGCTGTAAAACAGAAAATAAAATGGTTGGATGACTGCATTGCATGTCTCTGCCTAAAGACAAAGCATGCTCACTAACTTTCTACTCCAGTCAGCCGACTATTCAACTAGACACACCTATACTAGTATCAGTCCATATTATTCAACAGAAACTGAATGTCACTGATTTCCCTAAAATAGTCATTACTCCTAGAATTTTATAGGAGAGTGAAGGGAGAAAGATGTTAAAACAGCAAACTGCAGTAAAACATAATATGATACAAGTTATGATCTCATCAAGATAAAAATAGAATCTAAGAAGAATGGAAATACTAGGATTCCAAAAAAACTTTAGATGGATTATTCTTAAGCTGCTGCTAAACTGTTTCAGTCGTGCCTGACTCTGTGCGACCCCATAGACTGCAGCCCACCAGGCTCCCCCATCCTCAGGATTTTCCAGGCAAGAACGCTGGACTGGGTTGCCATTTCCTTCCCTAATGCATGAAAATGAAAAGTGAAAGTGAAGTGGCTCAGTCGTGTCCGACTCTTCGAGACCCCATGGACTGCAGCCTACCAGGCTCCTCCATCCATGGGATTTTCCAGGCAAGAGTACTGGAGTGGGGTGCCATTACCTTCTCCGTTATTCTTAAGCTAACATTTGACAAATGAGTAGAACTTTTCTGGTGGAGGGAGAATGAAACACAGGCTGAGAGGAACTTAATTGGCAAAGAAACAATAGAACAAAAACATAAGCATTCATTAAGGATTTTAAAGTAATTTTGTCAGACTATTACATAAGGCAAAATCAGAAAGGAGAATCAGAAAGATTAGTGGGGGATATAAATAAAGAAGTCCTTTACATTATATCCCATTTAGGGTTTTATCTTGACTATGACTGGGACTGTCACGAGAGTGTATGTTCCTCAGTTCTTTGTCTCATCACAACAAGGATTTGGAGTGACAGATGTTGAAGCCCCCTTGGTGTGTCACAGCTCTCAGGTCTTGGGTAGACCGTGTTATAGCTCTCAGGTCTCGAATGGACCATGTTATAGCTCTTAGACAAATCAGTGTTACAGCTCAGTGTTACAGTTCTATTTTATTTAGAAGATAGGAGGAGGAGCTACCCCACATCCAAGGAGCAGTGGCTATGCAGGCGCAGGAGGGCCTAGAGGAGCTATCCCATGTTGAAGGTCAGGAAGGGTGGTGGTGAGGAGAAACCCTTTGTCCAAGATAAGGAGCAGCGGCTGTGCTTTGCTGGAGCAGCCGTAAAGAGGTACCACACACCCAAGATAAGAGAAACCCAAGTAAGATGGTAGGTGTTGCAAGAGGGCATCAGAGGGCAGACACACTGAAACCATACTCACTGAAAACTAGTCAGTCTATCACACTAGGACCACAGCCTTGTCTAACTCAATGAAACTAAGCCATGCACGTGGGGCAACCCAAGAAGGGCAGGTCATGGTGGAGAGGTCTGACAGAATGTGGTCCACTGGAGAAGGGAATGGCAAACCACTTCAGTATTCTTGCCTTGAGAACCCCATGAACAGTATGAAAAGGCAAAATGATAGGATACTGAAAGAGGAACTCCCCAAGTCAGTAGGTGCCCAATATGCTACTGGAGATCAGTGGAGAAATAACTCCAGAAAGAGTGAAGGGATGGAGCCAAAGCGAAAACAATACCCAGCTGTGGATGTGACTGGTGATAGAAGCAAGATCCAATGCTGTAAAGAGCAATATTGCATAGGAACCTGAAATGTCAGGTCCATGAATCAAGGCAAATTGAAAGTGGTCAAACAGGAGATGGCAAGAGTGAATGTCGACATTCTAGGAATCAGTGAACTAAAATGGACTGGAATGGGTGAATTTAACTCAGATGACCATTATAGCTACTACTGCGGGCAGGAATCCCTCAAATGAAATGGAGTAGCCATCATGGTCAACAAAAGAGTCCGAAATGCTGTACTTGGATGCAATCTCAAAAACGACAGAAAGATCTCTGTTCGTTTCCAAGGCAAACCATTCAATATCACGGTAATCCAAGTCTATGCCCCAACCAGTAATGCTGAAGAAGCTGAAGTTGGATGGTTCTATGAAGACCTACAAGACCCTTTAGAACTAACATCCGAAAAAGTTGTCATTTTCATCATAGGGGACTGGAATGCAAAAGTAGGAAGTCAAGAAACACCTGGAGTAACAGGCAAATTTGGCCTTGGAATGTGGAATGAAGCAGGGCAAAGACTAATAGAGTTTTACCAAGAGAACACACTGGCCATAGCAAACACCTCTTCCAACAACACGAGAGGACTCTACACATGGACATCACCAGATGGTCAACACCAAAATCAGATTGATTATATTCTTTGCAGCAAAAGATGGAGAAGCTCTATACAGTCAACAAAAGCAAGATGGGGAGCTGACTCAGATCATGAACTCCTTATTGCCAAATTCAGACTTAAATAGAAGAAAGTAGGGAAAACCGCTAGACCATTCAGGCATGACCTAAATCAAATCCCTTATGATTATACAGTGAAAGTGAGAAATAGATTTAAGGGACTAGATCTGATAGACAGCGTGCCTGATGAACTATTGAATGAGGTTCCTGACATTGTACAGGAGACAGGAATCAAGACCATCCCCATGGAAAGAAATGCAAAAAAGCAAAATGGCTGTCTGGGGAGGCCTTACAAATAGCTGTGAAAAGAAGAGAAGTGAAAAGCAAAGGAGAAAAGGAAAAATATAAGCATCTGAATTCAGAGTTCCAAAGAATATCAAGGAAAGATAAGAAAGCCTTCTTCAGGGATCAATGCAAAGAAATAGAGGAAAGGAACAGAATGGGAAAGGCTAGAGATCTCTTCAAGAAAATTAGAGATACCAAGGCAACATTTCATGCAAAGATGGGCTTGATAAAGGACAGAAATGGTATGGACCTAACAGAAGCAGAAGATATTAAGAAGAGGTGGCAAGAATACACAGAAGAACTGTACAAAAAAGATCTTCACAACCCAGATAATCACGATGGTGTGATCACTCATCTAGAGCCAGACATCCTGGAATGTGAAGTCAAGTCAAGCTTTAGAGAGCATCACTACGAACAAAGCTAGTGGAGGTGATGGAATTCCAGTGGAGCTATTTAAAATCCTGAAAGATGATGCTGTGAAAGTGCTGCACTCAATATGCCAGCAAATTTGGAAAACTCAGCAGTGGCCATAGGACTGGAAAAGGTCAGTTTTCATTCCAATTCCAAAGAAAGACAATGCCAAAGATTGCTCAAACTACTGCACAATTGCACTCATCTCACAGGCTAGTAAAGTAATGCTCAAAATTCTCCAAGCCAGGCTTCAGCAATATGTGAACCGTGAACTTCCTGATGTTCAAGCTGGTTTTAGAAAAGGCAGAGGAACCAGAGATCAAATTGCCAACATCCACTGGATCATGGAAAAAGCAAGAGAGTTCCAGAAAAACATCTATTTCTGCTTTATTGACTATGCCAAAACCTTTGACTGTGTGGATCACAATAAAAATGTGGAAAATTCTGAAAGAGAGGAGAATACCAGACCACCTGACCTGCCTCTTGAGAAATCTGTATGCAGGCCAGGAAGCAACAGTTAGAACTGGACATGGAACAAGAGACTGATTCCAAATAGGAAAAGGAGTAAGTCAAGGCTGTATATTGTCACCCTGCTTATTTAACTTCTATGCAGAGTACATCATGAGAAATACTGGACTGGAAGAAACACAAGCTGGAATCAAGATTGTTGGGAGAAATATCAATAACCTCAAATATGCAGATGACACCACCCTTATAGCAGAAAGTGAAGAAGAGCTAAAAAGCCTCTTGACGAAAGTGAAAGAGGAGAGTGAAAAAGTGGGCTTAAAGTTCAACATTCAGAAAACGAAGATGATGGCATCTGGTCCCATCACTTCATGGGAAATAGATGGGAAACAGTCAAAACAGTGTCAGACTTTATTTTGGGGGGGGGGGGGCTCCAAAATCACTGCAGATGGTGATTGCAGCCATGAAATTAAAGACACTCCTTGGAAGAAAAGTTATGACCAACCTAGATAGTATATTCAAAAGCAGAGACATTACTTTGCCAAATAAGGTCTGTCTAGTCAAGGCTATGGTTTTTCCTGTGGTCATGTATGGATGTGAGAGTTGGACTGTGAAGAAGGCTGAGCACCAAAGAATTGATGCTTTTGAACTGTAGTGTTGAAGAAGACTCTTGAGGGTCCCTTGGACTGCAAGGAGATCCAACCAGTCCATTCTGAAGGAAATCAACCCTGAGATTTCTTTGGAAGGAATGATGCTAAAGCTGAAACTCCAGTACTTTGGCCACCTCATGCGAAGAGCTGACTCATTGGAAAAGACTTTGATGCTGGGAGGGATTGGGGGCAGGAGGAGAAGGGGACGACAGAGGATGAGATGGCTGGATGGCATCACTGACTCGATGGATGTGAGTCTGAGTGAACTCCGAGAGTTGGTGATGGACAGGGAGGCCTGGTGTGCTGCTATTCATGGGGCCACAAAGAGTCGGACATGACTGAATGACTGAACTGAACTGAACTGAGGAAAATCCATCTTTGAGGTGTGAAGGCACATCAATCCAAAGACACGAGGAGAAGAGTGCCCCAGAGGGTGTGGGAGAGAGAGAGATCTAGCTTTGGCTCCTCTATTTATATGTTTATCTCTCCCTGGGCCTGTCCTAGGTAAATTGGGCCAGCCAGGAGTGTTGTTTGTTTTACCTGAGGTCCTCACCCTGGTTCTTGGACCTTCTTTTGTTCTATTTTTGCGGGCTTTTCCAGTCCTTGTGTTTTAGCCACTACCCTTCTGGACTCCTTTTCTCTATTCTACCTACCTAACAGGACCATTTAACAAATTTTAAGTGAATGACTAAATAGATCTCAATTTAGAAATATCAGTCTAGTGCAGAGTTAAGAACTGGAAAAGGGTAAAGGAATTGAAGAAAGGAAATAACTGAGGCAAGAAATTATATGGTCCAGCACTTATGGCAGTTGGTACAGGTTTGAGAAATGTTTAGAAGTAGTTTAGAAGTAGAGTTGTCAGCTCTACATTTTTGGTATCTGTATAGCTGCAGGGATTTAGGAAAGTTAGTTTTATGATCGTGCTCAGGCATCAGGTACTGAAGCCTGTTGGAGGAGGTGCTGGTCATGTGTCTTAGGCCATATAGACCTCCTTATTTTTCTGTGAATATTAGATGATTTCTCATGCCTCCTAGTAAAAACACACGGAATAATTTGTGAAATAATCAAATGTTACGGGTTTTGAATACACGTGGATGGCAATGGTTACAACACAGGAATGAAAATAAGAGAATACTGATCTGTAGGGGGGGGGGCATCACTTTCTAAGATATAACTGAAATCACAGTGTACAGTAGTTAAGAGAGTTAGTGAGCTCTCATATTTAAGAAGTGAGCAAGGAGGGAAAGGCTACTAAAGGAGAGTGATCTTGATTTTTTTAAAAGTCATTTGTTTTAACATACAGTATATTTACTTACTATTAAGTAAACAATTCATTTGAGCTTAAATCATATGCATTGCCTAGGTGAATGTGTCTCAGAGTTTCTCTCATATGACTAAGTTACTTAAAAATTCTGGAAAACTCACAGTCATTTTATGTTTAAAAGCAAATAGTATAATAGGCTCCAGTTTCATCTACCTCATTAAAATTAACTCAACTGTGTTCTTTTTATAGCTGAGTAATATTCCCAGAGAAGGCAATGGCACCCCACTCCAGTACTCTTGCCTGGAAAATCCCATGGATGGAGGAGCCTGGTAGGCTGCAGTCCATGGGGTCGCTGAGTCGGACATGACTGAACGACTTCCCTTTCACTTTTCACTTTCATGCATTGGAGAAGGAAATGGCAACCCACTCCAGTGTTCTTGCCTGGAGAATCCCAGGGATGGGAAAGCCTGGCGGGCTGCCATCTATGGGGTCACACAGAGTCAGACACAACTGAAGTGACTTAGCAGCAGCAGCAGCAATTTCCCACTGTGTATATGTACCACAACTTCCTTATCCATTCATCTGCTGATGGACATCTAGGTTTGCTTCCATGTCCTAGTTATTGTAAACAGTGCTTCAGTGAGCACTGGGGTACATGTATCTCTTTCAGTTCTGGTTTCCTCGGTGCTTATGCCCAGCAGTGGGATTGCTGGATCATATGGCAGTTCTATTTCCAGCTTTTTAAGGAATCTCCACACTGTCTTCCATAGTGGCTGTACTAGTTTGCATTCCCATGAAAAGCATAAGATGGCTATGACCCACCTCCCAGAGTAATGGAAATAAAATAAAAAATAAACAAATGAGATCTGATTAAACTTAAAAGCTTTTGCACAATAAAAGAAACTATAAACAAGGTGAAAAGGCAGCCTTCAGAATGGAAGAAAAATAACAGCAAATGAAACAACTGATGAAGAATTAATCTTCAAAATATATAAGCAGCTCATGTAGCTCAATATCAAAAAAATAAACTACCCAATCAAAAAGTGGGCCAAAGAACTAAACAGACACTTCTCCAAAGAAGACATACAGATGGCTAACAAACACATGAAAAGATGCTCAACATTGCTCATTATTAGAGAAATGCAAACCAAAACCACAATGAGGTACCATCCCACATCAGTTAATTAGCCTCCAATTAAAACAAATAAATTAATTTTAAAAAGCAAACAGTAATAATAGGTTATTTTTATATCACTTAGGGAGAGTATAAAATATACAGTTGACATGAGATATGAGATATGATATACTAAAACTATGTAAACGAGATAGCCAATGGGAATTTGCTGTATAACTCAGGGAACTCAAACTGGGCTTGGTAACAACCTAGAGGGGTGGATGGGGAGGGAGGTGGTAGGGATGTTCAAGTGGGAGGGGGTTTGGGTAAAACTACAGATGATTCATGTTGATGTTTGTTAAAAAACAATGCAATACTATAAAGCAATTATCTTTCAATTAAAAATAAATAAAATTTTTAAAAAGAGATACTGAAACTGAAGTGTAAAGAATTCACTGATTCACACAATATACAAGGTTATATAACACAATAAGATGGTGAAAGGTAAATATTTCTGCCAGGAAATGAATTGGGCTTTCTTGGTATAGGAAAAGATTTAAAAAGTAGTGTCATGTTGAACTCTCTGAATTTAGTAAAGTCCTCAGAACTTTCATAAATTCCACTTGAGAATTATACTTAATAGTACTGTTGTTATTGTTCAGTCATTCAGTCATGTTCAACTCTTTGTCACCCCCATGGACTGCAGCACAGCAGGCTTCCATGCCCTTTACCATCTCCTGGAGTTTGCTCAAACTCATGTCCATTGATGTATCCAACAATCTCATCCTGCTGTCCCCTTCTCTTCCTGCTTTCAATCTTTCCCAGCATCAGGATCTTTTCCAGTGAATTGGCTCTTCACATCAGGTAGCCAAAGTATTGGAGCTTCAGCCTCAGCATCAGTCCCTTCAATGTATGTTCAAGATTGATTTCCTTTAGAATTGACTAGTTTGATCTTCTTACAGTCCAAAGGACTCTCAAGAGTCTTCTCCAAAACCACATTTCAAAAACATCAATTCTTTGGCTGTCAGCCTTCTTTATGATCCAACTCTTGCATCCATACATGACTAGTGGAAAAACCATAGCTTTGACTATATACATTATACTGTTATACTTAATAGTATAATATACGAAAAATAGATTTAAAAACATGAAAACTATGTTTTCTTCAAATTGATTTTAATTTCATACCTCAAGAACACTTCTTAGCCTATATTTCCACAAAATTGATAATCTAGGTCTTAAAATGCTGCAGCCATAAGAAAGAAGAGATTGAAGTATATATTTGAACTTACAATTTGGTTTTAATGAAATCTTCTGGCTGAGTGTAAAAGCAACATTTGCATCCTTGTCTTCTGTAGGAAGCTGCTGCTAATTTTTGTGCAGAACAAAGAATAGGGTAATTAGAGTGTTTGATGAGTTGTTTTAAAGATATTTTAACTTCCCAAAAGAGAGCATATAGCTCTCTGATCAAATGTTGGGCAAACCTGATTTAATATCTGTGATTTTCTCCAAAACATTGAAACAACAGAATAGGAATTGTTTTCC
Source organism: Ovis aries (assembly GCF_016772045.2). NCBI lineage: Eukaryota > Metazoa > Chordata > Mammalia > Artiodactyla > Bovidae > Ovis > Ovis aries. The sequence goes on from NC_056055.1 coordinate 154,239,577, forward strand.
ATTTGTTCAAAATCAGGGTAATTACTATTGTTCTCTAGATGTTATATAAATAGTTTTTGTGCTAACACTTGCATGTGTTTATATTAAATTTATGGAGTATCTTGAACACAGACTTTTTTCATTTTCATATTGGAAATGTATAGATTCTCATCAATCCATTGTATTGACTATAACTGTATTGGTCTAAAAATGTTTCTGAACCTTTCCAGTTTCAACATCTTAGTCTAGGTAGTTCTTTGTAGACAGGGTGCAGCCTAAGCATCATGGGATGTTTAGTGGTAGTCCTGGCTTTTACTCGCTACATGCCAGTAGCTAGCCTCTAGATGACAGTAGCAACTTCCCTCTCTTGAAGTTGTGATAAAACCATTGTTGCAGACAATGCCAAATGTCTTCTAGGGGGCAAGCATCAGATTAGTTGAAAATCAGTCCTAAATTGAGAACTGAATAACCATTTACATTTCAAATTCATTGTTGATTCATACATTTCTTGAGCTTACACCCTGTAACAAACATGGTACAATGATTTGTTGAATACCAGAGACAGATCACTGCTTTTGTTGAATGAGGATTCTTGTACCATTTTTTGCAACCTGTCTGTCAATCTAAAATCACAGAAAAAATTTTAAAATATTCCCTTAAACAAAAAGATCAGCTATAATAATGAGATGTACTCTACTGTGGACTGGACTTCTAGAATTGTTTATTGTATTTGCTTTGGTATTTAAATCAACTCTTTAAGGATTCTCATTCAATCATATTAAAGTGAATATCCATCACTCTGAAATAGCATATATATTTTTAAGACAGTTGCATGAGTATGGCATATAAAGAGATACAGCATACTGACTTTAGGTAGAAATACAGGTAGGGAGAACATGTGACAGAGATTACTTTTAGAATAAAAATCAAGCAGTAAAATTCTATAAATTTTATTTTGTCTAACTGTGAAAAAAATTAAATATAAAAATCTTACCAAGGCTTGAAGAGAAGTAATATGTGCCCATGTTATTTTGGAGGGGTAATACAGATATCACTGGAAGAATAGCTATGAGAAACCTAGACAATGTATCAAGAAGCAGAGGTATCACTTTCCTGATAGAGGTCCCTATGGGCAAAGCTATTTTTCCGGTAGTCCTGTATGGATGTGAGAGTCGGACCATAAAGAAGGCTGACACTGAAAAATTAATGCTTTTGAACTGTGGTATTGGGGAAGACTCTTGAGTCCCTTGGACTGCAAGGAGATCAACCCAGTCAATCCTAAAGGAAATCAACCCTGAATAGTCATTGGAAGGACTGATCCTGAAGCTGAAGCTCTGATAATTTGGCTACCTGATAAGAAGAGCCTACTTACTGGAAAAGACCTTGATGCTGAGAAAGATTGAAGGCAGGAGAAGAGGATAACAGAGGATGAGATGGTTGGATGACATCACCAACTCAAGGACATGAGTTTGAACAAACTCCAGGAGATACTTTAGGACAGGGGATCCTGGCATGCTCTTCATGGGGTTTTAAAGAGTCAGACACGATATAGCAACCAAGCAATAACAATACAGACAACCTTATGATGATTACATTTCCACAGTTTTTAATATGCAAAGTATGTGTGTTTCTTGGTATTCATGTTGGAAATTAAGTAGATAAGAGGGTTAAAAAGGATGAAGGGTGTAAGCATTACTTGGGAAAGCAAAGTAGTAGAGCAGGGATTGCATTTGTTGTCAGAAAACTCTGGGTTTATTCTGACCTCTGCTATCTAACAAGCTGAATGACAGTGGAAAAATATTTATCTATTTTAATCATTAGTGGTAGAGAGAATAATGGCTTCCCCAAAATGCTCACTTCCTAATCCCCAAAACCTGAGTCTATAACTTTATATGGCAAAAGTATCTTTGATCATGTGATTAAGACTTTCGAGGCAAGGAAATTACCCTGGATTTGAGTGTGCTTAATACATTCAGAAAACTCTTATTGAAGGAGGTGAGAATGCCAAAGGCAGAAGACGGAGTTGAGACAAGGAAAGCAGTGGTTGGAATAATGCTCTTTGAAGATGGAGGAATAATCCAGGAATGTGAATAGCCATTAGAAGCTGGAAAAGACAAGGAAGTATATTCTCCCATAAAGCCTCAGGAAGGAAAACAACTCTGCCAAGACCATTTCATTTCTTAATAGAAGACTTCTAACTTCCAAAATGTAAATCAATAAATTTGCATTTTTCAAGGCACTAAGTTTGTGGTGGCTTGTTTCAGAAGTAATAGGAAACTAATATTATGTTTCCTATCTGTTTAAATGATTGCCTACATTGGGGAACATTTCATTTCATTTCAGTCGCTCAGTCACGTCCAACTCTTTGCGACCCCATGAACCGCAGCATGCCAGGCCTCCCTGTCCATCACCAACACCTGGAGTTTACCCAGACTCGTGTCCATTAAGTTGGTGATGCCATCTAACCATCTCATCCCCTGTTGTCCCCTTCTCTTCCTGCTGTCAATCTTTCCCAACATCAGGGTCTTTTCAAATGAATCAGCTCTTTGCATCAGGTGGCCAAAATATTGGAGTTTCAGCTTCAACATCAGTCCTTCCAGTGAATACCCAGGACTGATTTCCTTTAGGATGGACTGGTTGGATCTCCTTGCAGTCCAGGGACTCTCAAGAGTCTTCTCCAACACCACAGTTCAAAAGCATCAATTCTTCAGTGCTCAGCTTTCTTTATAGACCAACTCTCACATCCATACATGACTACTGGAAAAACCATAGCTTTGACTAGATGAACCTTTGTTGGCAAAGCAATGTCGCTGTTTTTTAATATGTTGTCTAGGTTGGTCATAACTTTTCTTTCAAGGAGCAACCATCTTTTAATTTCATGGCTGCAGTCATCATCTGCAGTGATTTTAGAACAACAACAACAAAAAATTAAGTCTTTCACTGTTTTCACTCTTTCCCCATCTATTTGCCATGAAGTGATGGGACCGGATGCCATGATCTTAGTTTTCTGAATGTTGAGCTTTAAGCCAACTTTTTCACTCTCCTCTTTCACTTTCATCAAGAGGCTCTTTAGTTCTTCTTCACTTTCTGCCATAAGGGTGGTGTCACCTGCATATCTGAGGTTATTGATATTTCTCCTGGCGATCTTGATTTCAGCTTGTGCTTCATCCAGCCCAGTGTTTCTCATAATGTACTCTGCATATAAGTTAAATAAGCAGGGTGACAATATACAGCCTTGATGTACTCCTTTCCCTATTTGGAACCAGTCTGCTGTTCCATGTCCAGTTCTAACTGTTGCTTCCTGACCTGCATACAGGTTTCTCAAGAGCAGCATTTAGGGCGTTGCAAGTACTCATAAATATTATCTATGGTAATGAGGATTATTTTTCTAAAAGATGATACATACATAGTAATATATTGCATTAGATACTAGTGGTACTAGAGAGAAGTACAGATAGACTATCAAAAGAGGAAGATTTTTCAATTGGGAATTCAGAAAGTTATAGTATCTGAAAGTGTAAAAAAGAAAAAAAAATCTGCAGAGTATTTAAGTAGTGAGTGATAATCATCAGTTTTTGGAATCAATTAACATAGAATTTACATTGCATATTTGGGCGGAATGAATGACTTCTTTAAAAAAATGCTAGGAGGAATTAATCAAGACAATTTCAATGTAAATTTATAGATGTTGAAGTTAATTTTCAAACAAGTTCTAAAATTATGATGATATTTTGACAAAAATAGATCTGTTGCATTTCCTTAGAATAACAGTATGTGATAAAATTAGAGATAATTTATACATGCAAAATTCATTTTATCTTGAAAGGAAATGAAAATTTGCAAGTTCATAAACTGACAGCTGATTGCTATATGAGTATGTAAATAGATTAAGTTAAAATAGATTTCTCTTCTTACTATATTAGATTTTCCATGTTTTCATAATATCAAATAACTCTACATCCACTGTTAATGTACGATATTAGAATTAACAGACATATTCCCATAACTAAGTTTTACAAATGAACTTCTTTCTATTGCTACTGAGATCTAGTCCTAAAATTATAATTTTTCTCAATGTTTATCTTGCTACATAATCAGATTAACTGTGCCAAATATTGAATTAATCATTTTCACATGCCAAATTTACTGAAAAAGGTTCCATTATTTGTTTAGCTATCAAAAAAAAAACAACAAATGAAATATCTTATTCTTAGTTTCATCTTTATCTTTTTCTATCTTGTGGAGGTAATTTACCATCTATGTAACATATATTTAATAAACTTGTAATACAAATGCAGGAGAAAAATGGATCAGAAGAAGAAACGTAGACGAATAAGAAGTAAATAAAGATCTAGGTCCCTAGATCATGAGTGTCTAGTAGTTACTAAGAGAAGTATTTGTTAATTTGAGTCAAAGTTATCTCCCTGCTTTAATGGAAACTAAAGCAAATGTGAAAGCCAGTATAATACTGAGATACTAATTTCTATTCTGTTTTCATGTGTTTTCCCCTCTCTTTTATCACAAGAAATGACTTATCTTTGCTGCTGGCTGGTTCTGTGTAATCACGCCTAACACAGAAATTGTCTGGGGAAAATCAAAACAAAATAAACACAGCACACAAGAAAACAAAAATGAATCTTGCTTTGTTTTTGTTTTTAAAAATGTAATTTATTGAAGAAGTTATGGTCAGGGATACTATTAGTGAGTAAAGTTGCTCAGTTGTGTCTGACTCTTTATGACCCCAAGGAAAGGTCCATGGAATTCTCTAGGCCAGAATGCTGGGGTGGGTAGACATTCCCTTCTCCAGGGGATCTTTCCAATGCAGGCACCAAACCCAGGTCTCCAGCATTGCAGGTGGAGTCTTTACCAGCTGAGCCACCAGGGAAGTCCAAGAATACTGGAGTGGGTAGTCTATTCCTTCTCCAGGGGATCTTCCCAACCCAGGAATCAAACTGGGGTCTCCTGCATTGCAGACAGATTCTTTACCAGCTGAGACACCAGAGAAGTCCAGGAGGAAGGAAAAGAAGCAAGTGCTTATGAAGGATGGATAGGAAGATGGAATCATTAGAAGGTAATAGGTGCTATACAATAACATATGTAACTACTAAAATTAATATATCTAATAATTAGTCAATATTCAAAATATGGAAAAAATTCATATACCTCAATAGCAAAAAAATCAAATGATCTTTTTTTAAAACAAAATGAGCAAAGAATTTAAATAGATATACAAGTGGACAACAAGTATGTGAAGAGATGGTCAATATCATTAATTATCAGGAAAATGTAAATGAAAACCACTATGAGATAAAACCTTATATCTGTGAGGATCTTTGTTATAAAAAACAAAAAACAAAAACAAAAAAAGGATAAAAAGTTCTGGTAAAGATATAGAGAAATTGGAACCCTCGTACACTGTGAGTGAGAAGATAAAATATAGACACTTGGAAAAGAGTATGATAGTTTCTCAGTAAACTAAAATAAAGCCATCAAATGAACCAACAATTCCACTTCTGGATATTTATCCTAAAGAACTGATATCAGAATCTTGAAGAACTATTTGCACTCCCACGTTCATTCCAGCATTATGTGCAATAGCTGGGATATGCAATCAATCAAAATTTTTATTGACTGATGAATAAAATATGGTATTTACACAAATGGAGTGTCATTCAGCTATGAAAAAAAGGAATTCCTGCAATATGTAGCAACATGAGTCAAACTGAAGGGCATTATGTTAAGTAAAATAAATTAATCACAAAAGGACAAATACTGAATGAGTCATTGCATGGGGTATCTAAAAATTATCAAACACATAGAGAATAGAATGGTGGTTGCCAGGGTCTGGGGACAGAGGAGAATGGGGAGTTGTTCAGTGGGTATGAAGTTTCAGTTATTCTAAATGAATAAATTCCACAGATTTGCTGAAAAACAATGTCATATAGGCATACTTTTTTTTTTATTGTACTTTACTTTTTTGCCCTATGCAGATACTGTATTCATCAGAAATTGAAGGGTTGTGACAATCCCACCTCAAGCAAATCTATTGGCACTATTTTTCTAACAGTGTTTGGTCACTTAATTTTTCTTTTATCAGATTTTAGTAATTCTTGCAACGTTTCAAACAATTTAATTATTATTATATTTGTTTTAGTCTATGATAGTGGTCTTTAAGCAATAAAGTACTTTTCAATAAAGGTATGGTTTTTTTGTATATAATGCTGTCACACACTTAATAGACAGCCTGTGTGCTAAGTTGCTTCACTCATGTTCAACTCCTTGTGACACCATGGACTGTAGTCCACCAGGAACCTCTGTCTATGGGGATTCTCCGGGCAAGAATACTGAAGTTGGCTGCCATTTCCTTCTCCAGGAGATCTTCCCAGGGATCAAACCAGGTCTCTTAAGTCTCCTGCATTGGTAGGTAGGTTATTTACCACTAGCATACGGGAAACTCTAGTAGACTATAGCATAGTACAAAGCGTACTTACATGTGCACAAGAAAACCAGGAAGTTCATTTGACTTACTTTATTGTGATGTTCATTTCACTGTGATCATCTGGAACTGAATCTGAGCTATATCTCTGAGGTATGTCTGTAGTTAACAATTCAGTATTGTATTCTTGAAAATTAAGATCTCATGCTAAAGGCTCTTACCACATAAAAATGACAACAAAAAATAAACAAAAACATCTGAAGAGTAGCAGAATACTTTTGGAGGTGTTGGCTATGTTGTGGTGATGGATTCATCTGTGTTTGTTTATCTCCAAACTCATCAAATTCTATACATTGGTCCATTTTTGGCATGTGAGTTATACTGTAGTAAAATTATCTAAAATTTAATTAAATCAATGTAAGTGACAAGATAGGAATATGAATTAACATGGGTAGCAGGGGTAGAGTTAAAGTGAGAAACCCATTCATTATCTAACTTAAAAGATAAGAGTAACTATAGGCAAGGGGAGATTCAGGTGCACAACTGAAGTTTTAAAATGAAAATAAAACTAGCCTCTCTTCTTTTAAACAAAAGCTTTCTATATTTCAGTTCAATTCCTAGGTTGGGAAGATCTGCTGGAGAAGGGATAGGCTGCCTAGTCCAATATTCTTGGGCTTCCCTGATGGCTCACTCATAAAGAATTCACCTGTAATGTGGGAGACCTGGGTTCAATCCCTGAGTTGGGAAGATACCCTGGAGAAGGGAACAGTTACCCATTCCTGTATTCTGGCCTGGAGAATTCCATCAGTCTATGGGGTTGCAAAGAGTTGGACACAGCTAGGCAACTTTCACTTTTTCTATAAATTATCATAAATTGTAACTACACTTTAGCAATATCAATGCTTTCTTCTTAATTTCGTTCTTACCAACTAACACAAGGCAAAGTTTTCTGTCTTAATTTTTTGCTTAAGACACAAATACCTCTCCTTGCTGTTTCTTATTGGACTCACAAATTGTAGCTTTATAACTGTTTCCTGTTTTTAAAGTCTCCTCTGTTAAATAATGAGTGAAACATTTCTCAGTACTTTGATTTCTAATTCTTATACTCTTTTGCTAACACTAACACTTATTTCATTTGTTGGACCAGTTCAGTCCCCTTAGGACTCTCTTTCTGACCAAGAGCTCCTCTACTGGCATTTTATAAGACTCTCTACTCCAAACCTGTATCTTGTAACATTGCCTCGGGAAATTTTTCCAGCTCCTACTTGCTTCAGAACCTATTTCCAGTTGCTGAACTTGGCTTTACTTCTTTGGATTGATTTACTTTTTGTATACTCCTTTATATATTAGCCAACTTCTGCATCTGCAGTACATCATATTACAGACCAGAGCCATCCTCCACTTCATGCTTACTCATCCTCACTCAGATGAGGATACCAGGTATTTTGCACTCTTAGCAGAAAGAAAATGCAAAGTTCTGGTCTAGGCACCCATTTTAAAATGTACAGAAATAAGGTAGTTCTATTTGCAATTTTTTAAGGAATCTCCACACTGTTCTCCATAGTGGCTGTACTAGTTTGCATTCCCACAATCCCACTGCTGGGCATACACACCGAGGAAACCAAAATTAAAAGAGACACATGTACCCCAATGTTCATCGCAGCACTGTTTATAATAGCCAGGACATGGAAACAACCTAGATGTCCATCAGCAGATGAATGGATAAGAAAGCTGTGGTACATATACACAATGGAGTATTACTCAGCCATAAAAAAGAATTCATTTGAATCAGTTCTGATGAGATGGATGAAACTGGAGCCGATTATACAGAGTGAAGTAAGCCAGAAAGAAAAACACCAATACAGTATACTAACACATATATATGGAATTTAGGAAGATGGCAATGACGACCCTGTATGCAAGACAGGAAAAAAGACACAGATGTGTATAACGGACTTTTGGACTCAGAGGGAGAGGGAGAGGGTGGGATGATGTGGGAGAATGGCATTCTAACATGTATACTATCATGTAAGAATTGAATCGCCAGTCTATGTCTTACTCAGGATACAGCATGCTTGGGGCTGGTGCATGGGGAGGACCCAGAGGGATGTTATGGGGAGGGAGGTGGGTGGGAGGTTCATATTTGGGAACACATGTAAGAATTAAAGATTTTAAAATTTAAAAAATAAAAAACTAAAGTCAGGAAATTAAAAAAAAAGGGATAAATACAATAAAATTTACTGATGACCACAGCAGATGACAGATGTCAGATTGTTTACAGTGTTCTTCAGATAAAAACTGATTTAGGATTAAATTTCATCTACTTTCTCCTCCTCCTTCTTCTTTCTAATAAGAACCTGTGGCATAGAGAGCCAAAATATGTAAAATTGTGCCACAAAATTCAAGAATGTCTTAAGAAATTTAGGCAATGGTACCTTTGAAAGTGTGTAAATTAATAGAGATAAAAATAAGATAATTTTTGGAAGAATAATTTAAATTATATTTGAAATAAAATTGTGTTATTTCTAACAAAAAATAAAATGTACAGAAATAATCTGTCTAGACAGAGGAATATCTTTTAATGTAAACAGTTTTTACAAGAAGAGGTGATGAGTTAGTTTTTCAATGTTTAATCAGTCTGTCAGTATATTCTACTATTTCTGGAGTCAGATTATGTTATTGCTTTATTTTTCTCCCATAGACACAGACATGAAGCAAGAGTTAATTTCTTTTTTTAAATATAAATTTATTTACTTTAATTGGAGGTTAATTACTTTACAATATTGTATTGGTTTTGCCATACATCATGAATCCACCGCAGGTATACACGTGTTCTCCATCCTGAACCCCCTTCCCACCTCCCTCCCCATACCATCCCTCTGGGTCATCCCAGTGCACCAGCCCCAAGCATCCTGTATCCTGCATCAAACCTGGACTAGCGATTCATTTTGTATATGATATTATACATGTTTCAATGCCATTCTCCCAAATCATCCCAGCCTCTCCCTCTCCCACAGAGTCCAAAAGACTCTTCTATTTTGCTGTCTTGCATACAGGGTTATCGTTACCATCTTTCTAAATTCCATTTATATGCATTAGTATACTGTATTGGTGTTTTTCTTTCTGGCTTACTTCACTCTGTATTACAATGATCCTTTAGAAGTTTAAGGACATGCATTTTAACACTGTCAAAACATAGCATCAAAGCTGGATCTTAATAATTCGACATATGTTGAATTTCTATTATTAACTACATACTATGCTGATTTGGAGGGAAAATAATGTTTAATTTTACCATAATTTCATGATAAAATGTTATTATCTCTATATATGATACTAAGGATGGTTGAGGAACCTTTCTAACATGGCTATTTACACGTCTTTGTCTTGGAGAAGGAAATGGCAACCCACTCCAGTGTTCTTACCTGGAGAATCCCAGGGACAGAGGAGCCTGGTGGGCTTCCATCTATGGGGTCGCACAGAGTCGGACACAACTGACGCGACTTAGCAGCAGCAGCAGCAGCAGCAGAGACACTTGTCAGATGAAGGTTTTCAAACTTACTCTTTAGACTCTAAAGACAATATTCTTAACTACTTACTGTGTTTACTATTCTCCCTTGAAGAAAGAATGTGACCTTGGATTTATTTAAAAAATCATTTTGTTGAATACCAAAATATCTATATTTACATTAAATGGTAAGCTTTCTAATTTCTTAGGGTTATTTTACATCTCAATGGAGAATAAGAAGATTATGAAACCTGATAGGTATCATATATTCTTATTTTAAAAATATATTCATTTATAACATGTTGTGATGTAATGTTTTTCAGGAAAAGAAAGACTATAGCATTAAATATATTCTTCAGTGTTTAGCTGTAACTCTGAAAATGTTAAACTGTAAGAGATATCACCAGAAATAACATAATACTGAACATAATAAAATCAAAGAGATAATGATCAAGCTTGTAACATGTTTCTAAAATCTGAAAAAAATGAAAATGTTAGTCGCTTAGTTGTGTCCAACTCTGTGACCCCACAGACTTTAGCTCATCAGGCTCCTCTGTTCATGGGATTTTCCAGGGAAGGATAATGGAGTGGGTTGCCATGGCCTTCTCAAGTAGATCTTCCCAACCCAGGTATCCAATCTGTGTTTCCTGAATCGCAGGCAGATTCTCTACCATTTGAACTACCTGCAATACTCTCTCTTTAACCAAACATTAGTCAGACTCCTCTGAACTCTCTTCTCAACCCGGCCGTAACTTTGGCCCCTTTCCTTGATAAGTCTGCATTTTCCACTTCTAGCAAGGATCCTGCTAAGTCAGTCTAGAGAAAATTTCCCTCCTTGGATATTTTATCTCCCTGGATATCTGATCAAATTCCTCATCCACCACTCCCCACAACCCTTGATATCTTGCACCTGCCTACCTTCAGTAACAGTCCCTTCCCTCTCTTTTAACTTTTTAATTACATATTGGAGTATAGTTGATTAACAATGATGTGTTAGTTTCAGGTGTACAGAAAGGAATTCGGTTATACATATATGCGTATCTATTCTTTTACAAATGTTTTCCCATTTAAGTTGTTACATAATATTAAGCACTGTTACCTGTGCTATACAGTAGGTCTATGTTGGTGACCCATTTTAAATGTAGCAGTGTGTACATGAATCCGTAACTACCCTTTTACCTCTACAGGTCAGTTCAGTTCAGTTCAGTAGCTCAGTCGTGTCCCACTTTTGCGACCCCATGGACTGCAGTCGCCAGGCTTCCCTGTCCATCACCAACTCCCAGAACTTACTAAAACTCATGTCCACTGAGTCATGGACATGTGTTGTGATGTCCAGCTCATGTTGGACATGGTGATGTCATCCAACCATCTCACCCTCGTGCACCCCCATGAGGACAGGTGGTCAGTTTCAGCCAGTATCAATCTTCCAAATGAACATTCCTGATTTCCATCATCTCCTTGCTGTCCAAAACTCTCAAGAGTCTTACCATAAGAAGCTCAATGGTGCTCACTGAGTTTCATCACTAGTGGACCATAGCTTTGACTAGATGGAGCTTTGTTGGCAAAACAATGTCACTGTTAGATACATGATGTAACAGTCATCCCTAATTCCATGATAGTATACATGGAATGTCATTTTCCCCCACCATTCCAGTATACAGAGTTCTTTGCATCAGGTGGTCAAATATTGGAGTTTCAGCTTCAGTATCAATCTTCCAAATGAACATTCAGGACTGATTTCCTTTATCTGCTGATGGACTGGTTGGTCTGGACAGTGTCCATTGGGGACTCTCAAGAGTCTTCTCCAACACCATAGTTCAGAAGCATCAATTCTTTGGTGCTCAGCTTTCTTTATAGACCAACTTTCATCCAATGACTAGTGGAAAAACCATAGCTTTGACTAGATGGAGCTTTGTTGGCAAAACAATGTCACTGCTTTTTAACCTGCTGTTTAGTTTGGTCATAACTTTTCTTTCAAGGTGCAAGCATCTTTTAATTTCATGGCTTCAGTGACCATCTGCAGTGATTTTGGAGCAAAAATAAATAAATGAATAAGTATCTCACCGTTTTCATTGTTTCCCTATCTATTTGCTATGAAGTGATGGGACCAGATCCCATGATCTTTGCTTTCTGAATATTGAGTTTTAAGCTGACTTTTTCACTCTCCTCTTTCACTTTCATCAAGAGGCTCTTTAGTTCTTTGCTTTCTGCCATAAGTGGGTGCCATCTGCATATCTGAGGTTATTGATATTTCTCCCGGCAATCTAGATTCCAGCTTGTGCCTCTTCCAGCCTAGCATTTCTCATGATGTACTCTGCATATAAGTTAAATAAGCAGGGTGACGATATACAGACTTGACATACTCCTTTTCCTATTTGGAACCAGTCTGTTGTTCCATGTCCAGTTCTACCTGTTGCTTCTTGACCTGCATGCAGATTTCTCAGGAGGTAGGTCAAGTGGTCTGGTATTCCCATCTCTTTAACAATTTTCCAGTTTGTTGTAATCCACACAGTCAAAGGCTTTGGCGTAGTCAATAAAGTAGAATTAGAGTTTTTCTCGAACCCTCTAGCTTTTTTGATGATGCAACAGATGTTGGCAATTTGATCTCTACTTCCTCTGCCTTTTCTAAAATCAACTTGAACATCTGGAAGTTCACAGCTCACGTATTGCTGAAGCCTGGCTTGGAGAATTTTGAGCATTACTTTGCTACCATGTGAGATGAGTGCAATTGTGTAGTAATTCGAGCATTCTTTGGCATTGCCTTTCTTTGGGATTAGAATGAAAGCTGACTTTTTCCCATCCTGTAGCCACTGCTGAGTTTTCCAAATTTCACCTCTATATCCCCTGCCAATCCTTTCTTTTTGGTAACCATAAAAGAATGAATTATCATGCTTAGAGAATCAACTTGTGGTTACCAGAAGGATCCTCTTAATTTCTCCTTGTACCAAACATCTGCCCACAAATGACCTCCTGTATATTTCAGGAATATAAAGTAATTTCAATATCTATAATTCAAGCAATATAGTTTTTGACCACATTAACTAAATAAACAGAGAAAATTCTATTATCATCTGCTCAAGAGGTATATATTTGGTTGCTTACTGCTACATTGCCAGCTACTCTGTGCTTTAGTTGCTTAAAGCAATACTTCATTTGGTCCCTGTTCTTCAGTTTATGAACTCAGCAAAGATTTAATTGGGTGATTCTTTTATTTATTTGGCTTCAGTTGAGGTAGTTGAGGCTGGAAAATCTACTACCATGATGGCATCATCACTCATATGTCTGATATTCAGATGTCCTTGTGGTTGCTTCTAAGTGTCAAGTAGAAGAAACTACTGACAGGTAAATGGCTACCTTCATAATCAGCCATTATTGCCACCACATCTTATTACACAAAGTAGTACCAAAATCTGCTCACATTCAAGGGCCTAGAGAGATAATCTCTATTTGGCAAGATCACACTGTAGAAATCATGTTGGGTGGTAAATGTTTCTGCAGCCATTTTTAGAAGATGCAAAACACATTTTGCAAAACTTCAGTGTAAAAGAAAAGCATCTGGAAAAATAAATACCCATTTATGATTTTAAAAATATCGGTTAAATAGTAATGAAAGAACAAATAGACCTATGTAGATGTTGTTTGTTTTTGCTTAGCTGCTAAGTTGTGTATGACTCTTCTGTGACCCCGTGGAGCCCACCAGGCTCCTCTGTACATGGGATTTCCCAGGCAAAAATACTGCAGTGGAAAAGTCACATCTCCTTTCCAGGGCATATTCTAGACTCAGGGATCAAATGGGTGTCTCCTATACTGGCAGGCTGAGCTACCAGGGAAGACCAGATATTGTTCAGACATAGAGTTTATACGACCACTGCACATCAATGGAAGAACTATTAAGAGTGTCTTCTATTTTTACACATATTTTAGATGGTAATGTGTCACACAAAATTAGCAAACATTTTTCTGACTGTTTGAAAACTCAATAGTTCTTTTTATATTTTTTTTTGTGACTAAGTCATTCAAATGATATAAACATGAAATATTTTGCCATTGAAAATCTTACTTTATAAAAAGAAACTATCTAAAATTAGTATTACAGCTTCCTCTATATACAAGTCTATGTTAAATATTACATTTTGTTTTTCTACTATTACATTCAAATATAATTGTATTATACATATTAATTGAATTTATGAATACATTAATCACTAATAAATTTGGATATTTATGTAACATATTTCTATATTTTGTACTATCTTACATTCAGATAAAATCATTTTCTTAAAGTAAATTCTTTTATTATTCAGGATTACTTTGTTCCAGCCTCAGGATTCAATTACAATTAATCTTTAGGGGCCAATACTAATATTTCTATTAAGAATATGCCTGCTAATGTAGGAGACATAAGAGATGTGGATTCAGTCCCTGAGTTGGGAAGATCCCCTGGAGAAGGGCATGGCAAACCGCTCCAGTGTTCTTGCCTGGAGAATTCTATTGACAGAGGAGCCTGGCTACAAGTCTGACATGACTGAAACAACTCAGCACACATGCACACACTAATCTTTCTATTAGATAGGTTTCTAATCACTTAATCTATTAATGATTGAATAATTATTGACATTATCCTTAGGTGTTGAGAATGAAATTCTCATCAAGATGTTTCATAGTCTTAATAGCAAAGTCCTGATGATCTGCTGTAATGAGAATTCTTCAATCCATGGTTAAATCGAAGGCCTCATTTTAATTCATTTTTGCTCCTATGTTTTTAAAACAATTATATAATAGCTCAATTCAGTTCAGTTCAGTTCAGTTGCTCAGTCGTGTCCAACTCTTTGCGACCTCATGGATTGCAGCACTCCAGGCCTCCCTGTCCATCACCAACTCCCAGAGTTCACCCAAACTCATGTCCATGGAGGCGGTGATGCCATCCAGCCATCTCATCCTCTGTTGTCCCCTTTTCCTCCTGCCACCAATCCCTCCCAGCATCATAATGAGTCAACTCTTCACATGAGGTGGCCAAAGTATTGGAGTTTCAGCTTTAGCATCAGTCCTTCCAAAGAACACCCAGGACTGTTCTGCTTTACTGGTTGGATTTCCTTGCAGTCCAAGGGACTCTCAAGAGTCTTCTCCAGCACCACAGTTCAAAAGCACCAATTATTTGGCCTCAGCTTTCTTTATAGTCCAACTCTCACATCCATACATGACCACAGGAAAAACCATAGCCTTGACTAGATGGACCTTAGTTGGCAAAGTAATGCCTCTGCTTTTGAATATGCTATCTAGGTTGGTCATAACTTTCCTTCCGAGGAGTAGGCTAGTATTTGCTTATTTAAGTTTCCCAACTCCTCACAAGCCCTCTGGTATGAATAAGTAGCAAACTGACTGAAAAGTGTGCAATAGAAAGACAAGAGATAATGAAAATGGTAGTTCCAAAACTAGATATTTGAGAGTTAACAAATATTCCAAAAGCTGCAACTATATGTTTCCTTTCATTAAAACAAAGCCTACCTGTTTCCCAAAGCATTTAAAATGCACTTTATTTGATAATGAGTACATGAGGAGTTTTATTAAGTTATATGTATGAAGATATAGATGATCTGCACCAATATCCTCACTAAAGAGATGAGAAAACTGAGATTCATTGTGGTTATGTGCGCTTCTTACAATGAAGATGAGCAGCAAAGTGACTGGATACATTGCTCCTTCTCTGGACTTTTAAACATGTGTCAACTTACTCTTTTTTAACAGATGTCTTTAATTATACTTTTTCTTTTACTGCTCGCATTTTTCTTTTACTGCTTGCATTTTTCTTTGCTCTTTGAGGCCTTATATTAATTTTCTTTATTAAACATATTAATATCACATGTCACATTAAAATAAATTTTATAGTTTTATAGTAAATTTTTTAAAATAGGGCTTGTTTTGGCATCTTATAAACAGTGTATAAATATTTTGTCTAAGAGTTGAGAAAATACCAAAAAAATAATCAAATGAATAAAGTATTTGAACATAGACATAGCTTTATCAATTATCTATGTTAAATATGCTTAATCTTCACAAATATTATAGAAATGTATTTCTATTAAGAAAGTCATATGTGTTAATTCTAAACTTATGTATCCACTACTAAACATAAAACAGACAACAAGGACCTACTATATAACACAAAGATCTGTACTCCATGCTTTGTAACAACCTATAAGGTAAAAGAATCTGAAAATATGTATATATAGCTGAATCACTTTGCTGTGCACATGAAACTAAAACAGTACTTCAAATCAACTGTATTTCTGTTAAAAAAAGAAAAATAAATTTTAAAAAGATAGTTGTATGTGAAACCAAGATGAACTTTTGAATGCTGTAAAGGTATTCAAATTCTTGATGACTTAATAATTTATGAGCATTTGAAAATAATTTTTTAAATCTCTGGAAGTCTATGCTTCAGAAATATTTTTACTTTCTAAAGCATTACTTAGCACAAATATTTATTACTTACATTCACTTACATGCCATTCTTTCTGGCTACAGTGAAAACCATGGAATCCTAAAATAAATTAAAAGATAGAAAATTGGAATATGCCTGGATATGTGTAGTATCCTTGACTTACAAAAGGAGTCTTAGAAATTATCTAGTTCAAAGTTCTGCTTACACTACAGCTTTCATATTATGGAGTCCCAATTCAAGAATTATTCAATCTCTGTTATGCTCCCAAGAACTCTCTCTTATCAAGTAACTTTGCAAATTTTTATATAAAAATCTGACTTCATCTCTCCATTATATATTTTGCATTAGTTCTAGACCTGATGTCTGGGTGGATATAGAATTTAATAATAGTCTTCTTACCCTCTCCTCACTATAATTAATTTTTCACAGATATGTCCCATTTCTCTGGCTTTTCAACTCTTCTCCCATAACCTAATATCCCAAAACTTCATCCTTTTGTTTACGTGTCATTGCATAAACTTAATTTTTTAATAGGACTCTTCAATTGCAAAACTAAGTATAATACAAAATTAAGTATAATACATCAGATGACTGATTAAGAGAGCAGTGCATGAACATATGCTTTTTAAAATATGCTTTTAAAAAGATAATTTAACCTAGAATTTGCTCTTGTTTAAGATACTTTAAAAGAGACAATTTAACATAGAATTTGCTCTTATTTAAGATAAGCTGTCTTATGTAAACTTCTTAAGTCAGAAAATCATCTCCCAGAACTATACTTATGTAGTTTACTTATTTTTAAATTATAAAACAGAATATTACATATATTCCTTAGAATATACCTTTCTAGACACTGATGAAATAATAAGAGAACATATAACTTATTCTAAAAGAATTTATAAGCCAGTAGAGGGCACACAGGGAACATCTAAATACTGAATAAATGAACTGATCACAATGTAAAGAATTAAATAGATATTCTAATGAAGGTATAAATAAGATCTTATATAAATGAAAAAAATTTTTAATTAAAATATAGTTGACCTATAATATTATGTTAATTTCAGGTGCACCACATAATGATTTCATATTGCACTTGTGAACATATAATGATCATCATGAAAATTCTAGTAACCATCTGTCTCATACAAAGTTATTACAGTATTACTGACCATCCTCCCTATGCTGTATATTACATCCCCATGACTTATTTATTATATAGCTGGAGGATTACATTTAATCCTATTCAATGAGTTTGATGGTTTGATCACCCTCTAACTCCCCCTGTCCCCACTTTTAGCAATAACTCATTTATTCTTTGTATCTGTGAGTCTGTTTTATTTTTGTTTTGTTTGAGTGTTTTTTTCCCCCAGATTCCACATATAAGTAATGTTATGCAGTATTTGTTTTTCTCTGTCTGACTTATTTCACTGTCTAGCTCCATCCATATTGAATAAAATGGAGAGATTTTGTTTTTCAATGGCTGAGTATTATTCCACAGTATAATATACCACATCCTTATATATCTGTCTTTAGATGGACACTTAGGTTGCTTCCATTCTTGGTTACTGCAAACAATGTTGCAGAGGACTTTGTAGTGCACTTGTCTTTTCGAATTAGCAATTTTATTTTCTTAGGGTAAATACTTGAAGTGAAACTGCTGGATCATATGGCGGCTCTATTTCTACTTTTTTTGAGGAATGTCCACATTGTTTTTCATTGCAACTATACCAACTTACAACCCCACAAACAGTACACAGAGTTCCTTATTTTCCACAGCCTTGTCAACACTTCTTATTTGCTGTCTTTTTGATGATAGACACTGTGATAAGAGTGAAGAGGTATTTCACTGCAGTACTGTGTGTTTTTGTGTGTGTGTTTTTTTCTTTTTGTTATATTTAAATTGGAATATATTTAATTTACAGTCTTGTTTAGTTTTAGGTGTACAGCAAAGTGAATCAGTTATACATATAATCATGTCCACTGTTTTTTAGATTATTTTCCCATATAGGCAATTACAGATTATTGAATAAAGTTCCCTGTACTATATCGTAAGGCCTTACTAGTTATCTATTTTATATATAGTAGTGTGTATATGTCAATTCCATTCTCCCGGTTTATCACACCTCATCCCTTACCCCCTGGTAATCATAAGTTTATTTTTTACTTCTGTAACTCTATTTCTGTTTTGCAGATAAGGACCTAGAGATTGTTATACTGAGTGAAGTGAGTCAGAAAAAGAAAAATATGATATTGCTTATATACGGAGCCAAAAAAAGTTTACAAATGAACTTGCCTATTTCATTTTGGTTTCAATTTGTATTTCCTTGCTGATTAGTGATGCTGAGCATCCTTTCATGTGCCTGTTCACCAGGTATTGGAAAAATATCTATTCAGTCCTCTGCTGATTTTTAAATCAGGTTTATTTTTTTTTTTTCGATATTTGAGTTCTTTGTATTTTTTGGATATTAACCCCTTACTGTATATATTGCTTGCAAATATCTTCTCCCATCCAGTAGGTTGCCTTTATATTTTGTTGATTGTTTCCTTCTCTGTGCAAAAGCTTTTAAGTTTGATGCTTATTGATGTTTATTGAAGTTGATTTATTTTTGCTTTCGCTTCTATTGCCTGAGGAGACATCCAAAAAATATTGCTGTGACCTATGTCAAAAGATAAATTTAAGTTTTCTTCTAGGAGTTTTATTATTTCAGGTCTTTAAGTCTTAATTCATTTTAAGTTATTTTTTGTATATGGTGTGAGAAGATAGTCCAGGGTGATTCTTTCGCATGTGGTTGTCCAGTTTTCCCGTACCATTTATTGAAGAAGTTGTATTTTCCCTCTGTATTTCCTTACCTCCTTTGTTGTAGATGAACTGACCATGTACACATGGGTTTACTTCCATGCATGCTTTTTTATGCCAGTACCAATAGGTTCGCTTTTACTGTAATTGCAATGGAGATTTCATGGAGAGGTTGGTTCAAAAACACAGTAGAAAAGTTGGTTAATATCGCATGATAGCACCTGTGTTTGCCATCATAAGAATGCTAATATGTGGATCCCTAACACTATCTGAAAGCCAGATGTTTTAAGATCAGCATGCTCTTGTAGGAGAATATCAATCATTAATGGAAAGCAAGCCCTCAAAAAGTTACATGTTAGAGTGGAAAATGAGATTAAAAACTATGGCAATAATCCAAGACATATAGTCAAGTGTCAAAATTAGGGCAAAATCAGGATAAATATTTTTAGAAGTTGTGTTACATTCAATTCACATCACAAAGAAATAAATTCAACTTCCTGGCTGACATTTTAGTTCCTGTATTAGGAGAAAAAAATCCAGAAATGTATTCTGTGCATCTGAGAAGATCCAGATGACTTTAAAGGACATACAGTTGACATATGGGCAACATAAAGGGTTGGGGTACTGACCTTCCACCCAGTTAAAAACTCGTGCATAACTTATAGTTGTTCCTCCATATCTGTAGTTCTTCCATATCTGTGTTTTTGCATCCACTGATTTCACCATCCTCAGATCATGTAGTACTGTAATATTTGCTACTGAAAAATTCATGTGTAAGTGGACCAACATAGTTTAAATAAATCCATGTTTTTCAAGGGTCAACAGTGTTTCTCTAAACCATTATGCATACACATTAGTCCTTCCTCATCCTTTTTGTCCTTGGTAACTCATACTTATCCTTCAGATTTCTCCATGTTCTGTACTCCCTCTCTGCATCTAAACTAGCCTTCACTTATCCTAATACTTAGCTTATTGTTCAGTTCTTTTTTGGTTTAATTTTTCTCTCAGAAATTTAAATTTTGAAGGCAAGGGTGATTTTGCCTTATTCAGTGTTCTGTCCCAATATTTAGTACTATATTTAGTATATTAAATGTAATGAACCTTTTCTAAATAATTACTTCATTGAATATAAGTGTACTTAAAGGTAAGTTATTTTTTCTCTGTTCTAGATTACAATGCATTTATTAAATCATTTAGGCAAATACTTATTTCTTTATTCATTTAAACACATTTGAACATTTCTAAACTCTCTGAATGATAAGGACAGTATGGGTACAAGGCAGCCATATTCTTCATAGAAGTGTTTACTTGAAGTTTTTTGATATCCTACAGAGATACTCAGGGGAGAAGGAGCTGCTAAACCTGTATACTGTTGTCAGTAACTTTCCTAGACTTTTTCTAATTCAACACTCATACATTTCCCTGACACTACTAGGGATTTTGGATAGAGCTATCCCTCTCTATCCACAATCTCTGTAGGACGAGAACTAAATATAAAGAGTGTACAGAATATAGCTTTAAAATATGATTGCATCAAACATGCAGATAATTTTTGTAACCTTTTATTATTAAAAACATATTTTTTATTAATAAATTAATAAAAATGTAAGAAGAAATGTTTTCGGTAGAATTTCATTCCCAATCAAATGTGAATGTGTTTTAGCAAACTGGATGAAGAGTAATAAAAACAATGTTTAAGCAACACATTTTCATCACTTGTTTTTCTCATGTCTCTCAGAAGACAGTCAAAAATATCTGCTACATTAATGGGTTATTAAGAGATCGTGAGGCAAAGCAATCAAGAGATTTATTAGTGCATATTAACATCAGGGAAGCATTTACTTTCATTTGTAATTCCAACCAAAGGAAAGTCAATCATAAGTTTTGTCAAAAAATGTGAGCTTTGCAAAATATTATACACATAAAAGACATTTAATTCAATAACTCTCATGACAAACTCTTTACTGTTTAGCCAAAATGGAAAAATAGTTAATTAATTCATTAGTTTCAGGTAAATATAAATTCTAATAACTTCTGGACTTAAGTTTTAAATTTTTTCACATATAGATCAGAATGCTTTGATAAATGTATCATTATATGTTATTTTCTCCCCGTATCTAGCCCCAAGATAGTGTTATCTCCAATATCATATCATCATTTTTATTAATGTATATTTCTATAAACAGTTGTTTATCTATAGCTATATTTTACTTTATTTCCCCCAATAATGTGTCTTGTATGCTACATTTTTGGTAGGGGATTTGTTTTCTGTTTTGCTAAATTTATCATCTTTGAATTTTACCAAAATTTTTTGAATACCTTTATTTAGTCTTTATATTGGAATGTTAGTTTTTCCTGGCATAAGATGATAGGTTTAAAATAATTTCCTTTCAAGCTGTCATTGTCTCTTAGCAGTGGTTTAAAAAAAAAAAAAAAACACAGAAAAAATAATGCCAAAGATTTTTTTAATTATTTACTTTTGGAGTTCTAAAACTTGACAGAGATATGACTAAATTTGTCTTGTTAAAATACATTGTTGCTGATTTTTTCCCCCTTTTTAAAAATTTTTTTCTAATTAGAGTGCTGTGAGCCCTCTCAATTTAAAGAAGACTCTGGGAAATTTATTCAGCCATGTTATTATTTTCCTCAGTTCATTCTTTTAGTACTCTCCTTTTACTTTTTTCCCTTAGATACATTTTGGAACACATGAATACATCTTCACATTTTTTTCTAAGTTTCCTCATAAATTCTACCACTTTGTCCTTGGCTAAGCATTCAGATGGAAATTCTCAATTATATTTTCCAGTTTACTAAGTCAATATCCAGTCATGTTTATTTTTAAATGTATAATCTTAATTTCTCTTAAAAAGGAGCTTTATATTTGTTTTATTTTTTAGCTGTCCACTTTTATTGAGGGCTTCCCTGGTGGTGCAGAGGTTAAAGCATCTGCATGCAATGTGGAAGACCTGGGTTCAATCCCTGGGTCGGGAAGATCCCCTGGAGAAGGAAATGGCAACCCACTCCAGTAATCTTGCCTGGAGAATCCCATGGACGGAGGAGCTTGTTGGGCTGCAGTCCATGGGTCGCAAAGAGTCGGACACGACTGAGCTACTTCACTTTCACTTTTATTGTATATACTGAATGCATATTTTCTTTAAACCCATTACTTTGATGTAGTGCTTTTGTCTTTTTGGGTTCCAAAATCCTCTCTGCAGATGGTGACTGCAGCCATGAAATTAAGATGCTTACTCCTTGGAAGGAAAGTTATGACCAACATACACAGCATATTAAAAAGCAGAGACGTTCTTTTGCCAGCAAAGGTCCATCTAGTGAAGGCTATGGTTTTTCCAGTAGTCATGTATGGATATGAAAGTTGGATTATAAAGAAAGCTGAGAGTTGAAGAATTGGTGCTTTTGAACTGTGGTGTTGGAGAAGACTCTTGAGAGTCCCTTAGACTGCAAGGAGATCCAACTAGTCTGTCCTAAAGGAAATCAGTCCTGAATGTTCATTGGAGGAACTGATGTTGAAGCTGAAACTCCAACACTTTGGCCACCTGATGCAAAGAGCTGACTCATTTGGAAAGACCCTGATGCTGGGAAAGATTGAAAGCAGGAGAAGCGGACAACAGAGGATGAGATGGTTGGATGGCATCACTGGCTCAATGGACATGAGTTTAGGTAAACTTCAGGAGTTTGTGATGGACAAGGAGACCTGGCGCACTGCGGTCCATGGGGTCACAAAGAGATGGACATGACTGATCAACTGAATTGAACTGAACTGAGTGCTTTTGTAGGGATTCCTGTCTTTACACAAAACAGTTGATTTTTCTCAAATATCTGTTTTTTCAGTGAGGGTTTTTTCCCCTTAATTGCATTTGATTATTGATATTTCTTCGTGAGTTAACTGTGTTCTTATTTTAGCTAAAAACTTTTCATGGTTATTAAGACCTGACAGTGTACAGTTAGTTTGTATTCCAGCCTAGCAATTGCCCACCCTTCTTATGCTCAACATTTTCTACTTTCTTTCTCTAGATAGAGCCTGACATGTCAGAAGTCTCACTTCAGAGATTCACTGCTTCTGGATGGAGGCCAGAGTCAGCCCTGTTTCTTTTGTTTCTACCTTAATAGTCCCTGTGGGGTCTGGAATTACCCATGCTCCTACAAATCTCCAAGCTTGAAGATAAAATAGGAGCTCTCTTTTAGGAGATGGCTGCTTATTTAGACTATGCTTGAGAGAGGTTGAGAGAGAAGATTGTCCATGATGTCCTTGGGCAGCTTCTCAAAACAAAGATCTCAAAAATGCTAAAGAAGATAGTATATCTTTGCACTTCCTCTCGCTTTTTATTATTTACCTTCCTTTGAGTGTTTCTCTAGAATCTTATATAATGTGACTTTGTTTGTAGTTCCCTCTGATTCTTCTTGTCAGTAACTAATACCTCATTCACCTTCTATCTTCTAAGATTTTCTTGAAATACAGGATTTACTGTTTGCATATTATCTGCTTTTCCATTATGATTATGAGTTCACTCTTTAAAAATGTGTAAAATCTAATATATCAGTTCAAGGATTTTTTTGGGCAGAATGAAGGAGTCAGGGAAGCAATTATGCCCATTGGCTTAAACAAAAATACCAATACAGTATACTAACACATATATGTGGAATTTAGAAAGATGGTAATAATAACCCTGTATGCAAGAGAACAAAAGACACACAGATGTACAGGACAGTCTTGGACTCTGTGGGAGAGGGAGAGGCTGGGATGATTTGGGAGAATGGCATTGAAACATGTATAATAACATATAAGAAACAAATCGCCAGTCCAGGTTCAAAGCATGATACAGGATGCTTGGGGCTGGTGCACTGGGATGACCCAGAGGGAAGGTACGGGGAGGGAGGTGGGAGGGAGGTTCAGGATGGGGAATGTGTGTACATCCGTGGTGGATTCACATTGATGTATGGCAAAACAAATACAATATTGTAAAGTAATTAGCCTCCAATTAAAACAAATAAATTTAAATTAAAAAGTTAATTTTTGCGCATGCATCTCTCAATAATACTTTTACTAAACCTCTTGCATTGTTTTTTCAATATTTTTGTCTCTTTCAATAAATTTATTCTCTCATTTAAGCAACTGTGACATTCAATAAAAGCTAGTTTTAGTGACCATGTTTTACTATGGACTATAGTAGGGACTTTGAATGAGGACCTTTGATAGACAATAATATCAGTGTAATATAATATAACAATTAACTTTAAGCTCAAAAAGAAGAGGATTTGAGTTCTAGTTTTGACAGCTACTAGTTCTCTGACCTTGACATACTTGTTTAATATTTCTAAACCTCTCCAGATCTAGTTGCATAATAATAATAATAATAATAATAACAATAACATATGCATCATGAGGGTTAGATAGGATAATGCATACATAGTACTTACGATGGTTTGAAAATACTCAGCCAATTCTAGTTCATTATTATTAATAATTTAAGTAATGCAATAACTTTAAAAGTTCATTTTATATTTTAGCTTTAAAATTATTTTAGATACTTTGATTGATGACTATAAGTATTTCCAAACCATGGCAAGGATATATAGGATTGAACTGAAATGTTATGTGTTTTAGTGGACTGAGTCTGAACTGGTTTTTGTTGCTTGAAAACAACTCTATAAATGGAAGAAGAAGTGTATTTTGGTAATTTTAGTTTAGAGTGGCAATAGATAGCGCTGGAATTAGGATATTTGGAATGTTTGTCAAGACATTCTAGAAGTTGCTGAACATGGTTGACTAGGCTGGGCAATTGGTCATACAGAAGAAATCAGGACTCCCACGGTGAGACTAAGTATATATATATATAATAATAAAAATTAGAAGTAATTTATTGCAGAATTTAAAACCACAGTTTCTCCTATCCTTAAGGATTACGCTAAAGATAAATAGATGGTTGACAATTATAGTTATAGATGTGGATGTAGATAGATACAGATATATTTTCAAATGGGAAACCAGTATTTTCTAGAAATCTTCATGGTTACATAAAAATTACTTAAGCTATGTTATGAAAAGTCAGGAATAAAATAACTATTTTATGAATAGTCAGGAAAGCTATTGCTTTTAGATTGGAATCTTCTTTGTGAACTAGATAAACTACTTGACATCAGGATTTCACTTGTGTTTTATCTACAAGTTAGGCATGCTGACTGTTTAATGCAGATGTTATAAAAGGAAATGAATGAGTTTGCAAACAATGGCATAGCTTTTAAAGCTGAAGTTTTCCTGATTCCTTCCAAATGTCCTTGTGAAGCTGACTACCTTGATGTTGACCTCACTTACCTCCATACTGCTCTGCTCTAGATCTTCTTCTGAGCCCCCTCCCCCCATTCAGCCTCCACATTCTCAGGCTCTCTCATTTAGATACCTACAATAGACTTGAAAATAACCCTTGGACTTCGTACCTATCATGCCCCACATTGCATAGTGACTACTGGAGTTACATTTCTAAAAGAGAGCTGGTAATTTAAATTGCATAACATATCTCTAATATTTAATTTGATCTTCCACTCCCTGCCATGCACTGACCATGTTTGTTGCACTGATTTTCAAATTATTATGTGATTGCCCCACGTAGTTTCACCATGTCTGCTTCTTTTTTGGGGCTTCCCTTTTAGCTCAGTAGGCAAACAACCTGCCTGCAATGTAGGAGATACAGCAGATGTGGGGTCAATCCCTGGGTCCAGAAGAACGCCTGGAGAAGGAAATGGTTACCCATTCCAGTATTCTTGTCTGAGAAATCCCGTGGACAGAAGAGCCTGGTGCAACCAAAGGGTCGGTCATGACTAAGCATGATTCTTTTATATTACTTTCTCTACCTGGAATCAATCTCTTTTTTTTTTTTTTCCTTCTTGATTTGATGAAATCCTATTGATTTATAGAGTTTAGCTCTTATAGCACCTTCTCTGATATATTTTTACTCAGAGTTTGTATGGTAACGATAACCTTGTATGCGAGACAGCAAAAGAGACCCAGATGTATAGAACAGTCTTTTGGACTCTGTGGGAGAGGGCGAGGGTGGGATGATTTGGGAGAATGGCATTGAAACATATATATTATCATATGTGAAACAAATCGCCAGTCCAGGATCAATGCATGATACAGGGTGCTCGGGGCTGGTGCACTGGGATGACCCAGAGGGATGGTATGGGGAGGGAGGTGGGAGGGGGGTTCAGGATGAGGAACATGTGTACACCTGTGGCAGATTCATGTTGGTGTATGGCAAAACCAATACAATATTGTAAAGTAATAAAATAAAATAAAATAAAGTGAAATATATGAGTACATTCTTTCAAAAAATAAAAAGAATTTTCTTGCAGGATCATGGCTCATTGCATTGACTCTCTTATCTGTTAGATGGCACATTTCCTTCGTCAAGGGCAGAGATTTGATCTTTTCAGTTTTAATTCCCAAGTACTTAATATAATGTATAGTTTATCATATGGATTTTTGAATTATTTGAGTTGCACAATTTAGAAATCACAGAACACCATATTTAATTAACCATAGTAATGAACATATTCTTGTTGGTTGTGAGATTTTTTTCTGTATATTATGCTAAAAGTTCATGTATTTGCATTTACCTTAAGTCACTCACTCAGTCGTGTCTGACTCTTTACAACCCTGTGGACTGTAGCCCACAAGGCTCCTCCATCCATGGGATTCTCCAGGCAAGAATACTGGAGTGGATTGCCATTTCCTTCTCCAGGAGATCTTCCTGACCCAGGGATCGAACTCAGGTCTCCCTCATTGCAGGCAGATGCTTTAACCTCTGAGCCACCAGGGAAGCATTTACCTTAGGTCCACAATAATATACTTAGCATTTTTGAAAATTCAGGGAAAAATACAATCACATTCATGTTTAACACTAGTGTTCTTCATACTCTACTGTCACCTTTGTTGTTTTATTATGTGGTGTTTGTTTATAGAACAAAGTGTGAATAATAACATTTGGAAGATAATATTTTGGTGCTTTATTAAGAAAGAGTGCTAAGCTGGTAAAAACAAGAAGCGCTTATTTCTAGCTGTTATGTTTCACAATACAATTATCTAGCATCAGTCACTTGACTAATAGGATGGTAACTTCCAATCATTAACTCTTTCTTTGAAAGGATATGACTTCCTAAGAATCACACAGACAATTAGAGACAAGAATGCTGATTAAAATTTGTACAGAAAAGACAGACAAATCTTTACTGCACAGATTTAGGATGTATGTTAATTTCTTCCCAAGATTCACAAATTTATCCATTATTCTTAAGAAGTCTTTTGAAGTACAGTGAGCTATTGCTATAAAGTTATTTAATAACCTTCTGTGGCCATTGTGATATGCTCCTTTGTTTCTTAATTTTAGCTATCAAAATGGAAAAATAAGATACTCCAAAGCAAAGATATTTTTTAAGGCAGAAAGAAATGATTATGAAACAAATAGATATGTTTACATAGCTTCATGAATGACAAGCAGCTGAATTTCACTGCAATTATGAGGTTAATGTGGGTTTACACAATATGCTTATGTGAAGTTGCACACAATAAGCTTATGTGTAGCTGTACACATAATGTGAAGTTGTACACAATGAGCTTATGCTTCATCGTGCTATGAGAAGACAAACAGAAATTCACAAAGCATATTTGTTCTGTGCAGATCTCAGCCATTAGTTGTCAATAACTAATGTTGTGGCTAAACCCACCCTTGTGGTTCTTACTTTTGTAAGATGTCCTTCGCAATGACCATCAGGAAACTTGAAAAAAGAGTAGATTATTACTTACAAATCTTGGCTATTACACGGCACATCTAGGGTCCCATAGAGAGATCACATGTACAAGAAAGAGAGCGAGTCGTGAGTCTGAGAGTCTACTTTTATTGGGGTCAATGGTGAGGACCTAGGTTTTCAAGAGCTCATTCTTTTTTGGTAAATTTAAAACAATGGGAATTTAAAACATGGAAAGAGGAAAAAAATTGATCCAAAGTCAGTTATCAAAAGGAACCAAGATCTTTAAAGCAAAGCAGCCTGGCTCTTTAACTAGCCCTATACCTGGTGTCATGTTTATTGGAGACAGCTATCTTTGAAGCAGATTCTTCTTTGAAGTGAATTTCTGGGCAATCAAAGCTTAACTCAAGCACTTGCATTACAAAAAGAAAACCAAACTTTCAGGACTTACACTATACTAGCATATAGCCTGGCATTAAAATCATGGTGAGATAATCATCATCCTTCCAGGATGAGAGAAAAATCATTTGGAAGATAATTTTGGTTATCAGAAATAAAATAATAGGTAAGTAAAAAGATACAGTATTTTAAAACATGAACTCAGAGGTTGTAGAAAACTCTCTTCAATTCCATGCCCTATAAAGGAAAAAATTCCCGACCATTCCAGTTCTATAAGGATCAAGCTATTAGCCACTGAAGTTGCCTTCTGATAGTGTGCCTGACGGGAATTCAGGATGGAGAAAAATAGGAAGCACTTAAGCTTTAGATATACTAACCCCTGAGTGAAGCTGCTCAGTCATGTCCAACTCATTGTGACCCCATGGACTGTAGCCTACCAGGCTCCTCCATCCATGGGATTTTCCAGGCAAGAATACTGGAGTGAGTTGCCATTCCCTTCTCCAGGAGATCTTCCCAACCCAGGGATTGAACCCGGGTCTCCCACAATGTAGGTGGACGCTTTACCTTCTGAGCCACCAGGGAAGTCATACTAAGCCCTAGAAAGTTAAAATATATATCTAAAGAAAATTTTAAATATCCTAGATCCATGCATCTTCCCATACATAGAAAAGCACTAAAATGATTTGCTTGCGATGTCTGTTCTTTGTGATTAGTAGTGCTCATGTTTTTCCCAGCAAAACAATTAATATTTACACTGGCTCCTCTCTTTCTTCTCTAGGAGAGCTCCTTGAAGTTAGCTGAGAAGCTGTCTTTCAAGCTACAGTTCTCAGTAAGACACTGAATAAATTCAACTCATAGCCCTTACATTGTGAGATTTTTTTTCTTTTCAGATAAACAAGCTCTATCACGTACTGGTCATATATACTGGGTAAGGCACTTAGCTTGTCTGAGTGATATTACATAAAAGGGAAAGCTATGACAAACATGCACCATGTATTAAAAAGCAGAGACATCAGTTTGCCAACAAAGATCTGTATAGTCAAGTTATTGTTTTTCCAGTAGTCATGTATGGATGTGAAAGTTGGACCATAAAGAAGGCTGAGCACTGAAGAATTGATGCTTTCAAATTGTGGCACTGGAGAAGACTCTTCAGAGGTCCCTGGACTGCAAGGAGATTAAACCAGCCAATCCTAAAAGAAATCAACACAGAATATTCTTTGTAAGAACTGATGAGGAAGCTGAAGCTCCAACATTTTAGCCACCTGATGGGAAGAACCCTCATTGGAAAAGACCTTGATGATGGGAAAGGTTGAAGGCAAAAGGAGAAGAGGATAGCAGAGGATGAGATATTTAGATAACATCACCAACTCACAGGACATGAAATTGAGCAAATTCTGGGAGATAGTGAGACAGAGGAGCATGGCATGGTGCAATCCATTCGGTCACAAAGAGTGGGGCATGACTTAATAACTAACAATAGATGCGTGGATTTATCTCTGGGCTTTCTATTTTGTTCCATTGATCTATATTTCTGTCTTTGTGCCAGTACCATACTGTCTTGATAACTGTGGCTTTGTAGGAGAGCCTGAAGTCAGGCAAGTTGATTCCTCCAGTTCCATTCTTCTTTCTCAAGATTGCTTTGGCTATTCGAGGTTTTTTGTATTTCCATACAAATCTTGAAATTATTTGTTCTAGTTCTGTGAAAAATACCGCTGGTAGCTTGATAGGGATTGCATTGAATCTGTAGATTGCTTTGGGTAGATACTCATTTTCACTATATTGATTCTTCCGATCCATGAACATGGTATATTTCACCATCTATTAGTGTCCTCTTTGATTTATTTCACCAGTGTTTTATAGTTTTCTATATATAGGTCTTTAGTTTCTTTAGGTAGATATATTCCTAAGTATTTTATTCTTTTCATTGCAATGGTAAATGGATTTGTGTCCTTAATTTCTTTTTCTACTTTCTCATTATTAGTGTATAGGAATGCAAGGGATTTCTGTGTGTTGATTTTATATCCTGAAATTCTACTATATTCATTAATTAGCTCTAGTAATTTTCTGGTGGAGTCTTTAGGGTTTTCTATGTAGAGTATCATGTCATCTGCAAACAGTGAGAGTTTTACTTCTTCTTTTCCAATTTGGATTCCTTTTATTTCTTTTTCTGCTCTGATTGAGGTGGCCAAAACTTCCAGAACTATGTTGAAGAGTAGCAGTGAAAGTGGGCACCCTTGTCTTGTTCCTGACTTTAGGGAAATGCTTTCAATTTTTCACCATTGAGGATAATGTTTGCTGTGGGTTTGTCATATATAGTTTTTATTATGTTGAGGTATGTTCTTTCTATTCCTGCTTTCTGGAGAGTTTTTATCATAAATGGATGTTGAATTTTGTCAAAGGGTTTCTCTACATCTATTGAGATAATCATATGGCTTTTATTTTTCAACTTGTTAATGTGGTGTATTACATTGATTGATTTGTGGATATTGAAGAATCCTTGCATCCCTGGGATAAAGCCCACTTGGTCATGGTGTATGATCTTTTTAATGTGTTGTTGGATTCTGATTGCTAGAATTTTGTTAAGGATTTTTGCATCTATGTACATCAGTGATATTGGCCTATAGTTTTCTTTTTTTGTGGCATCTTTGTCAGGTTTTGGTATTAGGGTGATGGTAATCTCATAGAATGAGTTTAGAAGTTTACCTTCCTCTGCAATTTTCTGGAAGAGTTTGAGTAGGATAGGTGTTATCTCTTCTCAAAATTTTTTGGTAGAATTCAGCTGTGAAGCCGTCTGGACCTGGGCTTTTGTTTGCTGGAAGATTTCTGATTACAGTTTCAATTTCTGTGCTTGTGATGGGTCTCTTAAGGTTTTCTATTTCTTCCTGGTTCAGTTTTGGAAAGTTGTACTTCTCTAAGAATTTGTCCATTTCTTCCATGTTGTCCATTTTATTGGCATATAATTGATGATAGTAGTCTCTTATGATCCTTTGTATTTCTGTGTTGTCTGTTGTTATCTCTCCATTTTCATTTCTAATTTTATTGATTTGATTTTTCCCCCTTTGTTTCTTGATGAGTCTGGCTAATTGTCGATTTTATGTATCCTTATTTTCGACAAAGGAGGCAAGGATATACAAGGGATTAAAAACAATCTCTGTAACAAGTGGTGCTGGGAAAACTGGTCAACCACTTGTAAAAGAATGAAACTAGATCACTTTCTAACACCATAGACAAAACTACACTCAAAATGGATTAAAGATCTAAATGTAAGACCAGAAACTATAAAACTCCTAGAGGAGAACATAGGCAAAACACTCTCTAACATAAATCACAGCAGGATCCTCTATGACTCACCTCCCAGAATACTGGAAATAGAAGCAAAAATTAACAAATGGGACCTAATCAAAACTAAAAGCTTCTGCACAACAAAGGAAACTATAAGCAAGGTGAAAAGACAGCCTTCTGAATGGGAGAAAATAATAGCAAATGAAGCAACTGACAAACAACTAATCTCAAAAATATACAAGCAATTTATGCAGCTCAATTCCAGAAAAATAAACGACCCAATTAAAAAAAAATGGGCCAAAGAACTAAATAGACATTTCTCCAAAGAAGACATACAAATGGCTAACAAACACATGAAAAGATTCTTAACATCACTCATTATCAGAGAAATGCAAATCAAAACCACAATGAGGTACCATTTCATGCCAGTCAGAATGGCTGCGATCCAAAAGTCAACAAGCAATAAATGCTGGAGAGGGTGTGGAGAAAAAGGAACCCTCTTACATTGTTGGTGGAAATGCAAACTAGTACAAGCACTATGGAGAACAGTGTGGAAATTCCTTAAAAAATTGCAAATAGAACTGCCTTATGACCCAGCAATCCCACTGCTGGGCATACACACTAAGGAAACCAGAATTGAAAGAGACACATGTACTCCAATGTTCATCGCAGCACTGTTTATAATAGCCAGGACATGGAAGCAACCTAGATGTTCATCAGCAGATGAATAAATAAGAAAGCTATGGTACATATACACAGTGGAGTATTACTCAGCCATTAAAAAGAATACATTTGAATCAGTTCTAATGAGTTGGATGAAACTGGAGCCGATTATACAGAGCGAAGTAAGCCAGAAAGAAAAACACCAATACAGTATACTAACTCATATAAATGGAATTTAGAAAGATGGTAATGATAACCCTGCATGCGAGACAGCAAAAGAGACACAGATGTATAGAACAGTCTTTTGGACTCTGAGGGAGAGGCTGGGATGATTTGGGAGAATGACATTGAAACATGTATAATATCATTATGAAATGAATTACCAGTCTAGGCTCAATGCAGGGTGCAGGATGCTTGGGGCTGCTGCACTGAGATGACCCAGAGGGATGGTGTTGAGGGGGGAGGTGGGAGGGGGAATCAGGATTGGAAACACATGTACACCCGTGGTGGATTCATGCTGATGTGTGGCAAAACCAATACTGTATTGTAAAGTAAAATAATAATAATAATAAATGAAGAAAAAAAAAGAAAAAAAATTACTTACAATAGTAACAACAAAGGGATGTTAGGTTTTGGGTCTATTGCATTGGGTTGTAATGAGGATTAATTAGGGGAATTCATCTGAAGTACTTAGAACCCAGTCTTGCAAATTATAAATGCTCACTTAGATATAGCCCTTTGGAAGAAATGCATACTGGCATATTTACAACATATTTAGAATTGTATTTGCCTGATTATTTTTATTTCTAATGCAATTTAAGAATGCATATTAATTTCATCAATACAGATATATAAAACATGACACACATATGGGACAAGTATATACATATGCATGTATAAAGACTAACATTCACATATTTAGTAAGTTGAACTTGAGATTAAATAGTGCATTTTAGATAAAGGAGATTTATAGGTATATCACAAATACCTAAGTATTTAAAATGAAAATAATTCATTTTCTCTCCATATACAAACAATGAAAACGTGATGTAAAAAAATTCAAACAGTATGTGAAGAAATAAGGTAGTAGCTTTTTTCATATGGTTCCGAAATATCCACTCTTAATATTACTATGTGACCTCCTAGGGAATTTCTATGAATATGTAAACATATAAATGTTTTAAATGGTAGATTGCTGTTGTTTATAATGTTTCACATCATTTTCATTTAAAGATATCTTATGAATTAAAAAATATTAAATTATCTAATTTTTGGAAATACTTCTAGTTTTTCATTGTTGTATCAATTTTATTACCAAATATATAGTAGTTATGCCATAAATATTAATATTTGCTAAAAAATGAATGCTTAATTATGTATAACATCACATCTTTCTTTGACAATTAACATGGATCTATATTACTTTTATAAGTGTATTTAAATAAATTCTATTTATGTATATTTACTTATCTAAGTGATCCACTCTTGTGGAACATTTAGGTTGTTTCCATAGTTTGCCTATTTTAAGTACAATCATGATAAAGGACACTTTATATACTTTATTTAGTCAATACTAGGTAATGAGATTGAGGCAGCTTGTGCATCAACTGGCAGTCACAGGTTCTTATCACTTAACCTGACCTCTGCAATCTGAAGATCAAGAAGAAACCATCAGAACTGTTGGTTGCAAAGCCACTGCACACTCTCCCACTAAGTGGATGCCTTGTTCTTGTATTCTCTTCTCTTTCTGTTTCTCTGATCTTTTTTCTCTGTTTTAATTTAGTTTCAATTCAGAACTCATATGAATACATTTGATGATAGAAATCTAAACCACACATAGAACCCTAGCTGTTGCTGTGAACTTAGGAAATATATTTCTTTGCTTTCTAATTTCTACAATACAGGAAGAGGAAGGAGATTGGAATGGATGATGGATAAGATAGAATATTGAATATGTCATACTCTGTGGCTCTGGCTCTCCAGTGTTAATCTATAATATAAAATATAGTCATGGTTTCCAAGATCTTCTACAACACACTTCCAATAACACTCTTCTGGTCTGTGGAAAGATAGTTACTGTTAAAGTCTAATATCTTCCTTCAGTTTAGTTCAAGTTTTACTGTATGCCTCAGACACTCCAAGTTTTTGAGGTGCTATTACCTGGTGTAATGATGAAATTATGGAAATGTATTTCTCTTCAGCTATTCTGTTTATTTTTTAAAACAGAATAGAAAGCCTATTCTTTTCAGGTATCTTCTAGGCTATTCCTTATGATCTATTTTAGGAAAATAGTTACAAATATACATTACCAGAATTCACCACTTTAATTTATCAATTTGGCTTGAAAATTTTCCTCTATGTGAGTGTGAGTTTTTGCCAAGTATAAAAAACAAATGTACAGCTTGTCTCTACAAGTTTCTAATTTTTAAGTTCAACTGAATGGGTTATTAAAAGATACTTACTCCTTGGAAGGAAAGTTATGACCAACCTAGATAGTATATTAAAAAGCAGAGACATTACTTTGCTAACAAAGGTCCTTTGAGTCAAAGATATGGTTTTTCCAGTATTCATGTATGGATGTGAAAGTTGGACTGTAAAGAAAGCTGAGTGCTGAAAAAATTGATGCTTTTGAACTGTGGTGTTGGAGAAGACTCTTGAGAGTCCCTTGGACTGCAAGGAGATCCAACCAGTCCATCCTAAAGGAAATCAGTCCTGAATATTCATTGGAAGCACTGATGTTGAAGCTGAAACTCCAATATTTTGGCCACCTGATGTGAAGAGCTGACTTGTTTGAAAAGACCCTAATGCTGGGAAAGATTGAGGGCAGGAGGAGAAGGGGATTGCAGAGGATGGGATAGTTGGATAGCATCGCTGACACAATGGACATGAGTTTGAGTGAACTCTGGAAGTTGGTGATGGACAGGGAGGCCTGGCGTGCTGCATTTCATGGGGTCACAAAGACTCGGACATGGCTGAGGGACTGAACTGAACTGAACTGAACTGAACTGAATTGAACGGGTTGCTCTAAAGGTCATTTATTTCATTTGAAATTATACTTTTTAAAATCAAATCAAGACATTTATATCAAGCTTCTAAAGGCTACCCACTCCAGTATTCTGGCCTGGAGAATTCCATGGACTGTATAGTCTGTGGGGTTGCAAAAAGTTGGACAAACTGAGCAACTTTCACTTTCACTTTCCTCAATCTTGGTATTATTTTGAACCAGAAATGTATTTGTTATGGGGAATATCCTATCAAGAAGGTTATTAGCATTCCTTTCTTCTACCAAGTAGATATCAGTAATACCTTCAGTAGGGACCTCAAATGTCTCCAGATATTGCCAGATACTTCTTGAGAACCATAATTGACCTCTATGACAATCACTGTCTTAAATGTTATTTTTAGTGTATCTACTAGGTGGCTAAACAACACTATTACAAAGCCCTAAATCCTATAGTGGTTTTATAGTTAACACGATTGTTTTTGTTGTTTAGTCGCTATGTCCAACTCTTGTGATACCATGCCAGCCTCCTCTGTTCATTGGATTTCCCACACAAGTATATCAGAGTGAACACACAAATATTTTAAATTAAAAGAGTGACCTGGAAACAGAGATGGAATTCCAAAGTCTATTTATTCTAGGTGTATTTTGAGATATTGCTAAATATAATAGTTTGTTTATTCAATGATATTTTCTTATAAATGTTAGCCTTAATTCATAGTTCATGAGGGGTAAGTTGCTAAAGCAAATATTATAACTTACTAACATTAACTTACAGAAATAATTTTTCAGAAATTCTTCTTCATGATTAAAAGTTTGCTGAGAAATTGTAACATTTTTCTTAAATATTATATGAGCTGGAAAGTTAACTTCATTATTAATAAACATAGTAACATGACATGTAATTTTGGTAAATTAATGTGAATTTCTGTTTGAGTTTAATGAGGAACTAAAGTGAGAAATCACCAGATGGTTAACACCAAAAGCAGATTGATTATATTCTTTGCAGCCAGAGATGGAGAAGCTCTATACAGTCTGCAAAAACAAGACCCCGAGCTGACTGTGGCTCAGACCATTAACTCCTTATTGCCAAATTTAGACTTAAATTGAAGAAAGTGGAGAAAACCAGAAGACCATTCAGGTATGACCTAAATCAAAATCCTTATGACTATAGAGTGGAAGTGAGAAATAGATTTAAGGGACTAGATCTGATAGACAGACTGCCTGTTGAAGTATGGATGGAGGTTTGTGACATTGTACAGGAGACAAGGAGCAAGACTATCCCCAAGAAAAAAGAAATGCAAAAAAGCAAAATGGCTGTCTGAGGATGCCTTACAAATAGCTGTGAAAGAAGAAAAGTAAAAAGCAAAGGAGAAAAGGAAAGCTATACCCATTTGAGTGCAGAGTTCCAAAGAATAGCAAGGAGAAATAAAGCCTTCCTCAGCAATCAATGCTAAGAAATAGAGGAAAACAATAGAATGAGAAAGACTAGAGATCTCGTCAAAAAAATTATAGATACCAAGGGAACATTTCATCCAAAGATGGGCTAAATAAAGGACAGAAATGGTATGGACCTAAAAGAAGCAGAAGATATTAAGAAGAGGTGGCAAAAATACATAGAAAAACTCTACAAAAAAAGTTCTTCATGACCCAGATAATCATGATGGTGTGATCACTCACCCACAACCAGACATCCTGGAATGTGAAATCAAGTGAGCCTTAGGAAGCATCACTATGAACAAAGCTAGTGGAGGTGATGGAATTCCAGTTGAGCTGTTTCAAATCCTAAAAGATGATGCTGTGAAAGTACTGCACTCAATATGTCAGCAAATTTGGGAAACTCAGCAGTGGCCGCAGGACTGGAAAAGGTCAGTTTTCATTCCAATCCCAAAGAAAGGTAATGCCAAAGAATGTTCTAACTACTGCACTCATCTCACAAGCTAGCAAAGTAATGCTCAAAATTCTACAAGCCAAGCTTCAGCAATATGTGATAGCCAGGGTGATAACAATATTTATAGATCTTTTATGCATATATTTGCCAATATATGAATCATTCATTCATTATTTTAACAGATACTTATTGAACCAGGACTATTTTCAGTGATGGGACACTGGTGAATAAGACAGGAGGGTCCCTGCTTTGGTGGAATTTACTAGTGTTGAGGAGGCAGTCAAAGAAATTAGTTCACTAAATAAAGTTTGTTTAACAATGATTGTGAAAAGATATAGTATAGTTTAATAAAATAGAGAGTAACTTGGAAAAAATCATGTATCATTAAAAAAAATTTCCTAAATCATTTAATTGAGCCTACATTTGGAATTTAATATAGGAAAAACAAAGCATAGTTAAAGAATTAGAAATAATATATAAACAGTGTGAGGAAAGCTGACCATTATTGTGTTTTAAATCTAATTTCCTTTTGGGGAAATCCAGTTGTAAGTTTTTCAGATTTAACACACATGTCTACTCTAAGGAAAATAAATTGCATATATAAAGGAAGATTAAGGTGAAAAATAATAAAGCTACACAGCTGAGAGACTCTGTCTTATTACACTAACCATATACTGATTATGTAAGTGTCCTCTATAGAGATTGAGCTTTTATGATGGAAGGGTACAAATTAATACAGAAAGGAAATTTACAAATGAACATTTCCATGCAGAAATATATATATTTTTAGCACCATCTAGCTATTTCCTATACTTCAATTTCTGTCCCTAACAATACCATCAGCCGGCCTACCCATGTCTTTTCCTAATTTATTCCTAAGCTCAATTCAGTTCAGCCACTCAGTCATGTCTGACCCTTTGTGACCTCATGGACTGCAGCATATCAGGCTTCCCTGTCCATCACCAACTCCTGGAGCTTATTCAAACTCATGTACATCGAGTTGGTGATGTCCATCGAACCATCTTATCCTCTGTCATCCTCTTCTCCTCCTGCCTTCAATCTTTCCCAGCCTCAGGATCTTTTCTAAAGAGTTAGTTCTTCGCATCAGGTGGCCAAAGAATCGGAGTTTCAGCTTCAGCATCAGTCCTTCCAATGAATATTCTGGACTGATTTCCTTTAGGATGGACTGGTTGGATCTCCTTGCAATCCAAGGCACTCTCAAGAGTCTTTTCCAACAGCACAGTTCAAAAACATCAATTCTTCGGCACTCAGCTTTCTTTATAGTCCATTCTCACATCCATATGTGACTACTGGAAAAACCATAGCTTTGACTAGATGGACCTTTGCTGACAAAGTAATGTCTCTGCCTTTTAATATGCTGTCTAGGTTGGTCTCATGGTGTACTTTGCATATAAGTTAAATAAGCAGGGTGACAGTATACAGCCTTGATGTACTCCTTTTTCTACCTAGAACCAGTCTGTTGTTCCATATCCAGTTCTAACTTATATGTAGAGTACATCATGAGAAATGCTGGGCTGGAGGAAGCACAAGCAGGAATCAAAATTGCCAGTAGAAATATCAATAACCTCAGATATGCAGATGGCACCACCCTTATGGCAGAAATTGAAGAAGAGCTAAAGAGCCTCTTGATGAAAGTGAAAGTGGAGAGTGAAAAAGTTGGCTTAAAGCTCAACATTCAGCAAACTAAGATCATGGCATCTGGTCCCATCACTTCATGGCAAATAAATGGGGAAACAGTGGCTGACTTTTTTTTTCTGGGCTCCAAAAATCACTGCAGATGGTGACTGCAGCCATGAAATTAAAAGACACTTGTTCCTTGGAAGGAAAGTTATGACCAACCTAGACAGCATATTAAAAAGCAGAGCCATTACTTTGCCAACAAAGGTCCATCTAGTCAAGGCTATGGTTTTTCCAGTAGTCATGTATGGATGTGAGAGTTGGACTATAAAGAAAGCTGAGCATTGAAGAATTGATGCTTTTGAACTGGGGTGTTGGAGAAGACTCTTGAGAGTCCCTTGGACTGCAAGGAGATCCAACCAGTCCATCCTAAAGGAGATCAGTCCTGGGTGTTCATTGGAGGGCCTAATGTTGAAGCTGAAACTCCAGTACTTTGGCCACCTGATGTGGAGAGCTCATTTGAAAAGACCCTGATGCTGGGAAAGATTGAGGTCAGGAGGAGAAGGGGACGAAAGAGGATGAGGTGGTTGGATGGGATTACTGACACGATGAACATGGGTTTGGGTGGACTCCGGGAGTTGGAAATGGACAGGGAGGCCTGGCGTGCTGCAATCCATGGGTTGCAAAGAGTCGGACATGACTGGGTGACTGAACTGAACTGAACTGAACTATGTTGGTCATAGCTTTTCTTCCAAGGAGCAAGCATCTTTTTAAATTCATGGCTGCAGTCACCATCTTCAGTGATTTTGGAGCCCCCCAAAACTAAGTCTGTCACTGTTTCCACTGTTTCCCCATCTATTTTTACTCCTAAGCTCATTGCATTTTTATTAAAGAAAGCTTCAAGGAAACAATTTTGTTAGTATCCAAAGGAGGTCAGAACTTATAGTTTACTCTTAACATCACAAATATTTCTTTATCACAGTCATGCTTCTGCTTGTATCTTTATTTATGTGACATAGACTATTGATGCCCTCCTCCACTTTGGGCACCTGAAATACACCTGAATGATCTTGAGTTAGCTATATTTACCATTAGACTAGCATCAACAATTCACACACACAAAAAAAAGTTTACAAGTTTCAAAAGAAAAATAATACATATGAACATAGTAAAATGTCCTAAAATTCCTCCCAAGATAACTTCAGTTTCTTCCCTCTGACAATTATGAAATCTGTCTCTCAGTATGGATCAGTCTTGAAATATCATTTTGGAATTGTCTCTTTTTCATGATCACTATCCCTCTACTTTTGTCTTTGTTTCCATCCTCTCTTAACAAATAAAAAATGTAGCATTTTTTGAAGTATACAACTCTAAGTACTACACTTATCTACTGCAAAGGTATGACAGCCAAGAAAATTGAAGAAGAATTCTTCATCAAGGAGAAACATTTCTGCTGTAACGGTAAACTCCTTGAGAGCAAAAGTTATGTTTATTTTCACCCATTACCCTGCAAGCGCCATACAATAAACACCTATTGACTATTCATGAATGAAGGGGTAAAAAGAAATCAACTGATATGGAGGAGACCCAGCTTTGTGGA
The DNA here is from genome assembly GCF_016772045.2 of Ovis aries. Classification (NCBI taxonomy): domain Eukaryota; kingdom Metazoa; phylum Chordata; class Mammalia; order Artiodactyla; family Bovidae; genus Ovis; species Ovis aries. The sequence goes on from NC_056055.1 coordinate 154,279,976, forward strand.
AAGAGTATTACCATTTGCTTTTTACATCAACATTTTTTTTCTTTTGCAATTGAATATTAAAAAAACTAAAAATGAAGAAGAACCAAATTGAGAAACAAAACAAAACAGTTGTGAAGTCTCCATCTCAGACTTCCATTTGGAGAGGTACAGAACCAGTGCCCTTTTAAATAATATTCATTTTTACTCCTGGATGTAAAACTTTTACTTTTCTGCAAGAAGTATCTGAAACATGATGAAATAAACATAGGATTGCACCCAAAATACTTTAAAAAGAAATGACAGTATCATTGTGTTGTCTCTCAGCTCAAATCCATTCTTTAATGCCTGCTCTGTGATCATGAGAGAATTCTGTAAAGCCTTTCCCCTTTTGAAAGCCTGATGCTGAACTTTCTCAGGAGGGGGTCTGAAAGCACACTGAAGGAAGAGGGCTTTTTCTAGGTTGTGGCACGGCAGACCTGGTCAGTAATGCAGAGTGAGGACATTTGTTTGAGCTTTCCCCTAGTCACACACATACAATGCAAGGCCCCTAAAGCAAGCCTGCAGACTTGGCTGGCCTGGCTATCACCTCCTGTAGCCATCGTCCTCTGGCTGTAGCTTGCCTATTCTTTATAAAGTGTTGTTTTCTGCTTTTTCTGACCATGGCAACTATACAGTTGACTACAGCCATCCCTCTCCAATGTCTGAACTCCAGGACATGGAGGGGAGATTCCTCTTTCAAATTTGTCCTTTCTTGGGTACTCTCCTTCAGCCCTAGAAATGGGTTTTTTCTAGTATCCACAATAATCACCAAGAAATCACAGCCAGCCAGATGTTGAATAATTACTTCTATCCATATATATCCAGTATAAAATTTTGTCAGAATCATTCATTATATTACTTTTATTTTTTTTTTCGTTGATATATTGTCTTATTTCTTACTTTTGTGCTTATACAGACATAACCAGCAGAATGCATGCAACTATATCATTCTGTCTCATCCCACCTATTAAAATGTTTGTTTTTCCAGGGAAGCAGGGAAACTCCACAGTTTCCTCTTGTCAACAAGGAAATTTTTTTTTTCTTTTTTTATTTTTTATTTTTTTTTTTAATTTTAAAATCTTTAATTCTTACATGTATTCCCAAACATGAACCCCCCTCCCACCTCCCTCCCCATAACATTTTTCTGGGTCATCCCCATGCACCAGCCCCAAGCATGCTGCATCCTGCGTCAGACATAGACTGGCGATTCAATTCACATGATAGTATACATGTTAGAATGGCATTCTCCCAAATCATCCCACCCTCTCCCTCTCCCTCTGAGTCCAAAAGTCCGTTATACACATCTGTGTCTCTTTCCCTGTCTTGCATACAGGGTCGTCATTGCCATCTTCCTAAATTCCATATATATGTGTTAGTATACTGTATTGGTGTTTTTCTTTCTGGCTTACTTCACTCTGTATAATCGGCTCCAGTTTCATCCATCTCAACAGAACTGATACCTTATATCTCCTAAGCATCTTGTTCCTTGCCTGGTTCTTCCAATTCTTAGCTTACCAGTAATGTGAAACTGTAGGAAAATTTTTCTTAGAGTATAGATAGAACAAGATAGAACAAATCTGTCCACTCCTTTTCCTCTTTAAAAAAAATAAATTATTATTTTCATATTTTTTATTTTGGTATAATATATAAGATTTAACATTTCAATCATTTTTAAGTGTATAGTTTAAAGGCATTAATTTCAATCACATTGTTGCCCAACCATTACCTTCAGAATGTTTTCATCTGACAACATTCACCAAGAAGTTGCAAACTGAACCTCTACTTCCCAAGCTACATTTTTCCACCTAATAAAAGGCCATAGTCATGGCACCCAAGTGGGGGTGTCTGCAACACAGTTTGGATTTCCTCTCCTCCCACAGATTCATTAACAGTGAAGTGTTTTTGAGAAAAGTTTGACTAAGGTGCCCCTATTAGAATGGGATGCTCCAGTCTCAGATCTTTGATCATTTCTGTTTTACATGATGTATTCCCAGTAAACATAGAATACTGCCAGAGTTGCAATGAGTTAATCCTCAGTAAGTGCAGCCAGCATAGCTTAATTTGAAATAAAATGGATGATGCTAATAAGCTTAGCTTTCTAGCAACCCAGTTTTACTTAATGCAATCCCTCTGGGAATGTACATTAGCCTACAGACTGAAAATTTTTAAAGTCATAACTTTGCAAAAAGTTATAAATATTTTTTGTTATTAATGTATTTATTATGAATACAGTAGTTTAAATATTTATCAAATAAATGAATATTATTTAATAAAACTGTATGAATAGCCAAAAGGATAAATTAAGTAAACCTTACACATATTTATTAAATCTGAACTATCAAACTTGTTTCTAAAATTTAAAATTTATAACCAGAAAAGGAATATTTTCATTTTAAGTAAATTAATATCTGTTGTTTCTTGCATGCTTTTGATATATATAGGTAAACACAGTCATGAATATTTACTGTAGACTTGGGAACTATTTAACACTAAAGTGAGCATTAAACTGAGTACATTTTTCAACAGTCTGGTTAAATGTACAAACATCTCTCTGAAAATTGTCTAAGCTCATATTTTGCATATAATTTTGCAGATTCACCAGTTCTTTACAATCTTGACATGACCTTTTAAGTCTTACAGACTTGAGAGAAGGCATACATGCACAGATTATCTTATATTGTCATGTGAAAATCTGTAGAATATGGTAATACCTTAAATCAGTTTGCTTGTACTCTTAGTACAAATAAAGCTACTTAAATCAGAAGGCACTCATTATTGTGGTTTTTACATTTTCATTGGCTAATCTATTTGGGGAAATATTAATATTTGAGAAAAACATATCTCTAGTCATAAAAAATTGAAGCTACAGTGTATACATTGCAATTCAGATAAACATTATAATATCTCTTTCAGAGTACCAAATCCTTACTTCCAATGCAGAGAACAAAATAACCATAGTATTATGATTTTGCACTTCTGTAAATTAGGCATAGAGATGAAACACAGTGTTATTTGATTTTAATAGGATATTTAAAAAAAAATTCTGGGCCCCAAACTATTTTGATTTATTAGTATAAAGTATTTATATTAAAACATGAATTCAGTTCAGTTCAGTTGCTCAGTCGTGTCTGACTCTTTGCAAACCCATGGACTGCAGCATGTCAAGCCTCCCTATTCATCACCAACTCCCAGAGTTTACTCAAACTCATGTCCATTCAGTTGGTGATGCCATCTAACCATCTTATCCTCTGTCGTTCCCGTCTCCTCCTGCCTTCAATCTTTCCCAGCATCGGAGTCTTTTCTAATAAGTCGATCCTTCACATCAGGTGGCCAAAGTATTGGAGTTTCAACTTCAACATAAGGCCCTCCACTGAACACTCAGGACTGATCTCCTTTAGGATGGACTGGTTGGATCTCCTTGCAGCCCAAGGGACTCTCAAGAGTCTTCGCCAACACCACAGTTCAAAAGCATCAATTATTTGGCCTCAGCTTTCTTTATAGTCCAACTCTCACATCCATACATGACCACTGGAAAAACCATAGCCTTGACTAGATGGACCTTTGTTGACAACGTAATGTCTCTGCTTTTTAATATGCTGTCTGAGCGAAGTGAGTGAAGTCGCTCAGTCGTGTCTGAATCTTTGCGACCCCATGGACTGTAGCTTACCAGGCTTCTCCGTCCATTGGATTCTCCAGGCAAGAATACTGGAGTGGGTTACCATTTCCTTCTCCAGGAGATCTTCCCAACCCAGGGATTGAACCTGGGTCTCCCGCATTGGAGGCAGACGCTTTAACCTCTGAGCCACCAGGGAAGCTGTCTAGGCTGGTTATAACTTTCTTCCAAGGGGTAAGTGTCTTTTCGCTTCATGGCGGCAGTCACCATCTGCAGCGATTTTGGAGCCCCCACAAAATAAAGTCAGCCACTGTTTCCACTGTTTCTCCATCTATTTCCCATGAAGTGGTGGGACCAGATGCCATGATCTTAGTTTTCTGAATGTGGAGCTTTAAGCCAACTTTTTCACTCTCCTTTTCACTTTCATCAAGAGGCTTTTAGTTCTTCACTTTCTGCCATAAGGGTGGTATTATCTGCATATCTGAGGTTATTGATATTTCTCCCAGCTTGTGCTTCATCCAGCCCAGTGTTTCCCATGATACATAAGTTAAATAAGCAGGGTGACAGTATACAGCCTTGATGTACTCCTTTTCCTATTTGGAACCAGTCTACTGTTCCATGTCCAGTTCTAACTGTTGCTTCCTGAACTGCATACAGATTTCTCAAGAGTAAGGTGAAATACAATACTTTTATTGCTTTTCATCTCACTCCTTTTTATTTTGTGAGATTGACAATGAAATCATGGGATATTCTCCTTTTACTATTAAGGATCAAACAATTGTGTTATATAATGAATCAATCACAACTGGTCAAGGTTAAATAATATTATTTCTAATCCTCCAAGGAAAGACTTAATTAGCCAAGAATATTTATTAAACTATTGAGATAATAAGACAAAAATAAGAATAATAGTGATAGTAATAATAATAATAAAAGTAACTTAACTTTAACTTCCTCTATATTATGTTAAGCACATTAAATGTGCTGTCCTCATATCTTTAAAAAAAAGAAAAAACTCTGTAAAGGAAATAGATTCCAATTTTAATAGTAATTGAAAAATAGTAATATCTGATGATTTTTTCAGTTGTCCAAACATAATTCCTAACAAATTATATCTGGTTCCAAAATTTCTCTAATAGGCGCAGTAGCATTTCTAAAGATAAATAAAAACTTGATTAGTGCTGCATTGCTTTGAGTTTATCTTCTTTGGGAAATTTTGAGCTTAAATTTCATTTTTCTCATAATTCAATTTTGAAAATAAATTTTAATACTGTTAAATAATAAATTATTTTAAGATTTAATCAGAGTGAACATTTTCTGTTTATTTTAAATTTAGATAGAATTCATGTTATAAATTTCAAAGTATAAAATTCAGTGATTTGTAGTATACTCACAGTTTGCAGTATACTCAAAAAGTTGTGTGATTGTCTTCATATATAATTACAGACTGTTCTCATTAATCCAAAAAATAAATCTTGTACAATTATTTTTTTGACTTATTATGGAAAAACCAAGCTGTACTTTTTTCTTGTTTTCCTTTATCTTTTGATTTCATCTTTAAAAAACTGTTGCTTATTCCAAAAGACTTACACTTCTTTCTAGGATTTTTACAGTTTACATTTAGTTCTTAGATCCATTTTGAAAATTTTTGTTTTGTTTTGTCTTATTTTGTTTTGTTTGTATATGATATGAAGTAGCAGTCACTATACATTTGTATCAGTACCATTTATTTAAGAAATTATTAAATGATTGTTCAAGGTCTTGGTACTCTTTTAAAAAATCAGTTGACCACAATGTTTCTGCTTATTTCTGAACTCTCAATTCTATCCTACTATTTTTTGTTGATTTTCACTATTGCTTTTCTATTCTCTGTTTTACTAATTGCCTTATTTCAATTTGATTTGACTTCAGTTTGCTCTTCTAATTTTAGTGTTTTAAAGCAGAAGATTATGTTATTGATTAACCAACTTTCCTCTTTTTTTAATAGAGACATATAGAGTTATAGATTTCTTACTAAGCACTACTTTAGCTGTATCCCACAGATTTTCACATGTTGTGTCGTTATTCCATTCATCTCAAAGTATATTCTAATCCCTTTGTGATTGCTTCTTTTACTTTCTAATTAATTAGAAGTATGTTCATTTCCACATGGTCATGAATTTTCTAGATTTCCTTCTGCAATTGATTTCTGTTTTCATTCCACTTTTATTAGAGAAGATACTTTGCATGATTTCCATCTTTCAAAAATTTATGAAGAACCACTTTTTATGGCTTAATATGAAGTATTAGACTGGTGGGTTTTAGCTGTGATTATGAAGTTAATTTTCAAGGCTACTATGGAGCTGGGAAGAGGGTGATGGAAACAGAGCAATTTAAAACAACACAAATCTTACTGTTCTTACTGAGGTTTGCCTTTTTTTTTTCCTTTTCCTTCCTTAATTAGTGTTCCCCAGAATTGTTGCAAGCATTTGGTTTATTCCCAAGGTCATGAAAAAAAGTGATATTTGGAAAATTTTGACAGTGTTCTCATTACTTTTTCAAAGGTGAATTCTCAAGGCTTTTTCCTGAAACTTTCCTGCTGACAACACTCTTTACCCAATTGTTAAGCTATAAAATGGAAAGGTGATCAGCTTGAATATTTAAGTTAATAATTATGTTGTATCTTTAAATGTGTTTATTAAAAGATCAGTCTTTAGTTAACATTAACACCTATGCATTTTATGAAAAATCAAATAGGAAAACAGGAAATCAAAATGAGTCCATAACTAATGTATATTTAAATTGAATTTGGAAAAACATTTACTACATGGGAATTTAAATCCAATATTTAATTCTGAAGAGATAACTAGATCTAAATATAAAAATGGCTACTAGAATTATAAGTAATTTGGTTGTTATGTGATAGTTTCTAAATTGAGATAGGTTTCAATTTTAGAAGTAAGTGAATAAAATTGGAAATATCTTAAATCAAGCCAAATCTAAATCAGGCTCAAGATTGAATTTTTATGCTATGTTTCCCCAACTGCTTATTAACTATACTATGATTTCAGTTTCTTGGCAATATTGGCTGGATAAATTGTAATTTGATATATCTTAGATCTTTAAAATAAATGTTCTGAGTTCTAGCTGGATCAGCTTTGCTAAAAATGTTATAACTAAATATACAAACAAAGGGATTTTAATTGCTCATTGTTTCCATAAAATAAAGCACACATAGCAATTTTATATCGACCAGGAATTTTAAAGAAAAATGATTGCTCTGTGATTTCTCATTTCTGCTCTTTGAATGAACAGGCCTTTCTTTCAAATATAAAAATGGCAGATTGCAGCTCCCTAGCATCTCTATTTGGAATTCTAGCTATTCTAAAAATGAACACTGCTGATCGGCTTCTATGTAAATTTCCAACATTCGCAATTCTATTTTAATAGCTGAATACATTGGAGGACTAGGAAATCGCATCATCAGTGTAGGTAAGGAATTTATTTGGCAAAGGAAGAAGCTGAAGATTATCCTCCTTATGTAACAAGTGCACAAAGGGAGTTGCAGTGTGTAACTAGCCAGATAAAACCACTTATTGATATAAGCATCTGAATTACATTTGATTATGGACTTTTTATTTTAATTCCAAATAAACTGTATATCACAATCTCACTCTTAAGACTAAACTAGAACTATTATAAGGTTTCTGGCTTGAATGAAATATCCAGGGTTGCCAGGATACCACTGTAGGTGGCTTCTAGGGCAGTCTGCAGTAGTTTGTTGAGCCCCTGGCTGGCTCCAATGTTAATCTTGCTCACACAAAGGGCAGAAAAATCAGCCTTCAAATTCAGTAATAGAGGTTTTTTGTGTGTGTGTGGTTTTTTTTTTTTTTTTTTTTTTTTGCTCAGCGCTAAAGTATGTTTTTCACTGTTCCTCCCTAAAAGTCATACCCTTGCTATTGCTGAGAAACCTGGTGCCGAAGAGCTAGCTGAGTTGTGATAATAATAATAAGCTTTTTGTTTATTTCAATTTTGTTTCAGGAAAGAATATACACTGTAAACTGTAATAGCCATGTTACTGTTATCCAACTGCATGCAACAGAAGGGACCAGGCATTAATATAGAAGCTCATCTCCTTGATTAAAATGATTCATCTAATACACTAGGGTATGGTTGTTATACTTAAATTAGCATTTTTTACCTTGCCTGCATTCTGTGTACATTTGTGAGAACTAAAAGATGTTTTAGTCAACTGTTTTTGAAATATGTGCGTAGGCATATATTTAATTAACCAAGAGCAGTATAGTATTTTTTAGATGTGAGTATATATTCTCATAGCATTTGTGGTATACATATATGTTTATGCATTATTGTGTGTATATTAGATTGTGTGTATTTATAAATTTTATTTCCTAATATAGTTTATTTGCTTTAGAAATGATTATTAATTATGTTGCAGTGTTCTACACATAGTAATATAATGGTAAAAAAGATTAAGTTTCTAATTTCTTCAAGATTACATTCAGATGGAGAAGGTAGAAACTATCTATTAGTTTCCTATGGCTTCTGTAACAAGTTGCCACAAATTTAATGGCTTAAAATAATAACTCTTAGAATTTTAGAGTTCTTAAGTCAAAAATCAAGGCAGACCTTTTTCTTTGCCTTTTTCAGTTTTCAGAGCCTGATTACACTCCTTAGTGCGTGACCTCTTCCCCACATGACTCCAATCTCTGTTTCCATTACCATGTGTTCTACTCATCTGATCCCCCTGCCTCCACTTTACAAGGACTCTTGTGCTAACTTTAGGCCCATCTAGATAATTTAGAATAATCTTGTAATCTCAAAACCTTTAATTTAATCATTTTGCAAAGTCCTTACTATGATGAAGGAGATTGGGACATGAACATCTTCAAGAGGTGGAAGAGTGCCATTATTCAGTCTACCACAGTAAGCAAGCACAAGTTTTGAAATACTAAGTAATGTGTGTGGCTCAGATGCTCCATCATGCCCATTTCTTTGTGACCCCATAGACTGCAGCCCACCAGTCTCTTATGTCCATGGGATTCTTCCAACAAGAATACTGGAGTAGGGTGCCATTTCCTCCTCCAGGGGACATTCTCAACCCAGGGATCAATATCAGATATTAGTTAAAGCTATGAATGAGTGATCTGCTGGTGGCTCAGTTGTAAAGAATCTGCCTGCCAATACAGGAGACATAGGTTTGATCCTTGGTCTGGGAAACTCCACATGCCGTGGAGTAACTAAGCCTGTGCACCACAGCCATTTAGCCTCTGCTCTAGAACCCGGGAACTGCAACTACTGAGCCCATAAGTGCAAGTTCTAAAGTCTGTGTGCCTAGAAATCATGCCTTCTGCATCAAGAGAAGCCACCATAATGAGAAGCCTGCAACCGTAACTAGAGAAAAGTTCTCGCAGCAATGAAGACCCAGCACAATCAAAAGAAAATAAAAGGTATGAATGAAAAATAAGCAAGGTAAGAGGATACTGAATAACAGAAACCAGAAAAGTATCAACAGAGAAAGGAAGAGGAATATTGTGCAGAAATATGAATAAAGCAGGGAGAGAAGCAATAGAGGATCTCGCAGCACTTTCAAAAGAGGGAATATCCTCTACAGGCAGCCTAATTTGGGCAAACGAGCCATGTACATGAATCAGCACAAAGAGCAAACTAAGCAAAGGCAGAACTCATGAAGGTGGGTAGGAAATAGAAAAGGTAGAGCTTTGTAGGCTCTACTTGGGCAAGGTTACAACAATTATTCAAGAGTAACTGAATTCAGAAAAGTGGTGATCTATCAATCTGTTGTGATGTAATTCTGAACACTGTGTTCATTGGTTTGAGATTTAACTGCAGAATTGGGTTTGTAAGACAGATTAACTAACAACCCAGAATGTTATCTAGTGTTCTCTATCTGTGTGTAGGGAAAGTATTCCCTGAAGTGATACATCCTAATTTTTTGTTAGATTAGACATTGTCCATTTATTTGGACAGAATTGGAAAAGGACTATAATCGTTAAAATGGTTCTTATCTAGAAAATGGAAATTTTAGTTAAATTAATGTTTAGAAGACTGAATTCAGTAATGACCCAAATTTATGATTTGTGCAAGTCTAACATATTTCATATTTTATGAAACTGTTTCAGTTAGTTCTCTAGACAATGCAAAACTTACTCTACAAGTGAGAGCTGAAATGTTAGATAAATTTGAACATTGGTTAATTCTTGATTCAGAATATGGAAAATGTACCAATGATTTCAGATTTTAGAACTTGCCATGCTATATCAATCAACTTCTAGCTATTCCTTTTCCTAAATATCTTTGAATTCAGGGTATTTTTCTCCATTACCACCATTTGATTCTAAGATGCTATCATTTCCCACCTGTTTATTACACAGGTCTCTTACTCAGGTTCGCTTCATTACTCCTACTGTACTTCCAATTCCTCCATTTATTTATTTATCTTTTAATTGGGGGATAGTTGCTTTATCTTGTTGTGTTAGTTTTTGCAGTACAATGAAGTGAATCAGCTAAATGTGTACATATATTCCCTCTCTTTTGGGCCTTCCTCCCTTCCACCCCCTGCCTCACCCTATACCTCTAAGACACCACAGAGCACTGAGCTGAGCTCCCCGCTTTACAGCAGATTCCCAGTAGCCCAATGCATTTCCAAGTGTGGGTGGAGTGATGTTTTATTTTTTTAATACATTATATAATTCCCCTCCTTAAAATTCTTTAATGCACTCTTAATGAAATTAACTTTTTAAAAAAGCTACAGAATCAAATTCTGCTTAACACCTTCTGATTACAATTTCAAGCAAACATCATGTTATCTTTCCACCTTGTGCCTTTATATAAGCTGTTTTTTTCTTCTTCAAGGCTGACTACCTCCCAATTCCAATTAAGGATTGCTAGTCATTCTTCAGATCTCAATTCATGTTACCTTCTCAAAGAAGCCCATTCCAGAAAAGACATCACTGTAACGTGTTTATGTGTCTTTATACTGCTTCAATGCATTTTTCACAACTGCTAATTACACAGTTTTTAATGACTTGTCTGCATGTTTATCAAACAAGAGCCTGTATGATTCTTGATTATGAAGGATAAGTCTGTGACATTCGCCAGTGTCCCCAAGGCTTAAAATGCCAAGAGAGCCAGGAAAGACTACAGTTTTGCTTAACATACCTCTCCAGCTCTTAGCAGTGTCTTCCCATGGTTCAGTTCAGTTCAATCACTCAGTTGTGTCTAACTCTTTGTGACCCCATGTACTGCAGCACTCCAGTGTCCAGCACCAATTCCCGGAGTCTACACATACTCATGTCCATTGAGTCGGTGATGCCATCTAACCATCTCATCCTCTGTCGTCCCCTTCTCCTCCTACTTCAATCTTTCCCAGCATCAGGGTCTTTTCAAATAAGTCAGTTCTTCGCATCAGGTGGTCAAAATATTGGAGTTTCAGCTTCAGCATCAGTCCTTCCAATGAACTTGCAGGACTGATCTCCTTTAGGATAGACTGGTTGGATCTCCTTGCAGTTCAAGAGACTTTCAAGAGTCTCCTCCAACACCAAAGTTCAAAATCATGAATTCTTTGGCCTCATCTTTCTTTATAGTCCAACTTTCACATCCATACATGACTACTGGAAAAACCATAGCTTTGACTAGATGGACCTTTGTTGGGAAATAATGTTTCTGCTTTTCAATATGCTGTCTAGGTTGGTCATAACTTTTCTTCCAAGAAACAAGCATCTTAATTTCATGGCTGCAGTCACCACCTGCAGTGATTTTGGTGCCCCCCAAAACAAAGTGTGCCACTGTTTCCATTGTTTCCTCATCTATTGGCCATGAAGTGATGGAACCAGATGCCATGATCTTAGTTTTCTGAATGTTGAGTTTAAAGCCAACTTTTTCACTTTCTTCTTTCACTTTCATCAAGAGGCCCTTTAGTTCTTCATTGTTTTCTGTCATATGGTTGGTGTCATCTGCATATCTGAGCATCTAGAAAATGTTTGTTTAATTGATAAATGAAAAGTGAAAGACCCAACATGACTAACCTGTAACCCTTTTGGTCACTATGTTCAGTATCTGCTCATTGAAAATGAAGTGAAGGATTGTTGACTGTCTTCTAAATATCCTTCCTAATCCCCAGATTTATATGAGGGTCTACTTTCAGTTCTCACAGCTCATAGAATGTGAAGACCTATGTGTTACTGTTTTCCCAAGACTGTCATTTGAGCCTTGTTCTTTGAGAGTTATAATTTATAAAATACATATTGTAATGTTGCTAAAAATTAAATATATATATTCAGATTTCACAATAGTTATTCAGTTACAAACATACCACAAAATTTTAAGTTAAACCGCATTAAACAATTTAAACAATTTAAGACTTAAAGTAATAAAGAACTACATAAGAAGCTTATTAATACATAGGTGAAATTATGGTTGCTTAACTTTGGTTTACCCTTTCATTAAAAAAAGAAATCCTTTATAGGTAGAATGATATAAACAGAAATATCTGTGTCTAGTATTAAATTGATAAAGAGAGGATGACACATATAAATATAAATATTTAGATTTTGCTGAAATTTATTGCAGTATGATTTTTTTCCTGTACTATCATTTTTAAGGTAATGGATATGTTTTCCTGTACAAAGCACACTCATGAAGATATGTTAGAGACTAGTTACCTTTTCTCCATTATTCTTTGGGAAGTCACACTGTAGTTTTAAGTATATAACATTTGGCAGGATAATATTAATATTTCCTCAAAGTTTCCTGTGAATTTCATGGAACTGAATAAGAATGTAGTTTTCTTCCTGTGTAGAGTAGATAACCCTTGGCATCATTTTCTAATTCTTGAAATCACCTAATTGTAAATAGAGGACAGTGAGAAGGTATTCTCCAAATGGGATGATTTAGCTAGAGAGTCATTTATTAGAAATAAATGAGGAAAAATGTATCTTTAAATAAAGAATCAGTAAATTCATTTTAGAAGTGGAAATATGTCATTCACTAGAAAGCCATATTCTTATTTTGGAGTGTAATTGCTCATGCTTACTGAGTACCTTATAGCAGGCACTTTATTAGCACCTATATACATTGCTCCTTTTGTTTCCAAAAATAACTAATCTGCTATTTAAGTATTTCTACTCCCTTTGTGGAGATAAAGAAACAGGCTAAAAAATCTGGAGTCTTTCTGTAAATAGAGAAGGAAGCACAAGGATATTAATTCATAATGAATTTTTCTTCCAAAGCTTTGTTCCTATAGTTTGGTTCAAAATTCCCTATAAATCTATGTATTTGAGAAGGCTACATGCCATCAAAAGTGAAAGTGTGGCATGATCAGTCTACTGTATAAATATCTGTTAAATGCTATATGGATGGGATACAAAAATAGATAAGTACTTTTTTTTTTTAATCATATAGTCTTTGGAGACAAATAGAACAGCAAAGGTAACTGCAAAGATACAAAACAAAAGGATTGTATCACCAGTGAAAATAGAGCCATCATCTATGCCAGACATTCAGGAAAACTCTTCGCTGAACAGATGCCCTGTAAGTTGGTTTCATTGGCTAACTAAAACTCTGCAAGAAAGGATATTGGGCATTGAAAATAGAATAAATGCATTGTTGATAGGGTTTAAAGGTAAAAATTTGTCACATCAATTTATTTATGTGGCTTCTGCACAATTAACATTAACACAGCATTAAACACACAACAACTGAGAAAATGCAAACATATCCAAACACATACAGCATTTATTAAAAGCAAAAGTATGCCTCCAGAACCCTGGGTTGATTTTTATACAATCCAGGCCCATGTATTGTTTCCCAAGAACAAAAGAGATACTCAGAGACATCTTGAAACAGAAAATGGAGAAAGATAGTATAAGAGAGAAAAAGAGAAATCTTAGATTCAGTTCTTTGGTAATCTGACAGATGATGACGAATACATCAGCTTTATTAAACATCCCCATTCTAAACTGACTCAGCAGGCTGTATATAGATACATTTATGTATCTCTCACTGGGGGACATGGAGTAGTAGTAGGTGCCTGCCTACCCTGCTACAGGATACTAGAACTCAAAGAATTAGAGAGGAAATAGTTGAACTACCCATGTCCAGGTTATTTCCTCAAGTTCACCACTAGGAAGCCAGTCCTACTTAGGGGATATTCAAGTAAGAAAAAGTTTTGAGAAAACAGAAATAACTTTTTTTTACTATTCTTTTCTAACTACAAGGGAAAGGAAATTTCTTCATGGACACATAATATAAGTGATGGATGGGGCTAATGTTTTTCAGATTTTTATTTTCTTATTTGTTTCAACATTTAATCCCGTTGTCTATCTATTCAGGAAAAAAGAAGGGATAGCACTGTATCACCTTCATGATACTCTCTCCAATTATCTGTTGCTCTTCTGAGTTCTCTGAATCCAAGGTGGGTGAATTAGCCTTTAACAAAAGAAGGCTCTGAAATGGGTCCAACAGTTAACTCAAAGACTATGCTGCTTCCTAAGTCCAAACTTTACAATCTATTCCATTTCCCATTCAAAATATACAAGCCATGTTCAACACATTTCACTAGAACTTACAAATAATAGCTTCAATGCATTTTACACAGTAAATCAAAATGTAATACATTCCACATATAAATAATATGAGCCCCTCTAACTATCCAAATACCAGAGTAATCAAGACTGATATACTTGTATTTCTCTTGAATTTTACAACTAAAATAGGGAGTTCAAATTCATTAAGGTTTAGTTCAAAGTAATCATAAACCAATATATTTTCTTAGCCAATTTGTTATTCTTTTTCATCTCCAACAAGTGAAGTTTTACCCATGCACCTAGGGAGAGTAAGGACAAAGTTCCTAAAGCAAATACGTTGGCTACCTTCTACCAAAACAAGTGTTAATTTCTTTACGTCCTTTGAGGTTGAATTAAATCAACCCCACATTTCATATTTCTGTTTTAACATTAACACAGTATTAAACACACAACAATTGAGAAAATGCAAACATATCCAAACACCTAAAGTATTTATTAAAAGCAAAAATATGCTTCCAGAACCCTGGGTTGATTTTTATACAATCCAGGACCATTAATTGTTTCCCAAGAACAAAAGAGACACTCAGAGACATCTTGAAACAGAAAATGGAGAAAGATAGTATAAGAGAGAGAAAGAGAAATCTTAGATTCAGTTCTCTGGAAATCTGGCATATACAGTGTTAATAAAGCAACTGAAATTTCCATATCTGGAAGGGGAAAAGAAAGCTACCCATGCATACAGCATTTCTTATCAGCAAAGGGAATTTACCACCCTTTCTACGTGGAACTTAAAATTCAATACAGCACCTGGCAACATTATCAGGCATCATTTGAAGCTGACTTCCATCTCCATGTCACACAATAAGTATGTGTTTTCCTTTTAAGACCTATGTTCTGAGCTAACTGGTCTGCATGAAGAATGAACTATGTCTCTCTCACTCTTCTCTTGCTGTGGCCTTGCTTGTTTCAGCCAGATAATCACTTTGAACAGATGTTTGAATGAAGCTGCTCTCTGAGCATATGAAGCCCATGTACCTAGGACACTAGGAAAAACATTTTTGTAATGCCCTCTTCGGAAAAGTCTGTGCCTTGCCTAAATTTTGAATTTTCTAGGCTTTGAATAACTTTTGTGTCTTCAGAGGTAGTAGAAATATTTTCTTTTGCCATATCATTCTTAGGGCATTGGGATTACCTCTGGTCTTCCCTGGTGGCTCAGAGGTTAAAGTGTCTGCCTGCAGTGTGGGAGACCCATGTTTGATCCCTGGGTCAGGAAGATCCCCAGAGAAGGAAATGGCAACCCACTTGGTACTCTTGCCTGGAAAATCCCATGGACGGAGAAGCTTGGTAGGCTACAGTCCATGGGGTTGCAAAAGAGTTGGACAAGATTGAGTGACTTCACTTTCCCTTTTCTGGTACTTTATCTATCTCTTTTGTTGCTTCCCTACTGTTAGCCAGTCTCAGCTTATTGTTTTCACTTTTTAAGACTTGCTTCTTGAGGTTTGCTTTTCTTTGCTACTGTCTTCTGCACCTACTCTCTGCAGCATCTTCTCTTTCCTTCTGTTCCATGTGTTTCATCTCTACTTCATCTTCTCTCAGCTTTCATCACACACTGGATTAGATGGTTAAATTCCAGAATACATAGGTGATATCACACTTCTTTTTTCAACTCTGTCTTCTTTTTTGTTCTGCATTATGAAACTGGGGCCTGTGGGGACATGCTCACTCCTCCCATGGTTTCCTTTATGCTCCCAAATTTGTCATTTTAAAGGCAAATCTAAAAAATAACTTTGAGTTCTGGGCCAGTATCAGAGATGAGGGGCTATGAATTGGCTCTAATTTGCTTTCCTTCTGTGTATATAGATTTTACAATGTCATAAAGATGTCCTTCATTGTTTGTGTTTTTAAGTTTATTTATTTATTTATTACAGTTTATTTTCTTTTTTCCTTGGACAGAATTTCCGTATCTTTTTTTAGATAGGGTGAGGTTTGTGAGAAGAAAGTACAGTAACAATTCCCTTATAACAACTCCAACTTTATTTCAATTCATTTAAATGTTACCCTGTGCATGAACATTTATCTAAATTCTTCTTGTGAAGGAAAAGGAAATGGTCAAATGCTATTAACACTTAAATCATAGTTGTAGCCCTTGTACTTAGTACACTTGTGGCCTTTAATAAATAACTTAATCTGAAGTTGTCACTTGGGCAGCTAAAAAATGAAGGCTTTAAAAGCAAACAAAAATATTTGTCTCATCTTTCTCTTAATATGAACCATCTTAAAATTGAAAACTGCTATGCCTATAAATTTTTTGTTGGTAGTCTGTTTCATATATTTGAATTTTCATGCATTGAATTTCCTTAGAGCACAGATGTCTGATTTCATCTTATTTATATTTAGAAAAATATTTTGTATAACATATAGATATTGTCAAAGAAATTTCACATGGATGTCTTTAAACTTTGCAATAATTCTGATAGCTAGATACTGTTAGCTCTGAAGATTTACATTTAAAAGTGGTAAGTTACTGGCCTATGGTCCATAATACCAAATACAAAAACAAGTTTTGTAGTAATGTTGTTGCTGCTGCTGCTAAGTCGCTTCAATCGTGTCCGACTCTGTGCGACCCCATCGACGGCAGCCCACCAGGCTCTCCCATCCCTGGGATTCTCCAGGCAAGAGCACTGGAGTGGGTGTAGTAATGTTGACCTAGATGCAATTTTAATGGGTAAGAAGTAAAATGTGCTTTTTCTTTTATGAACAAATTAGGATATATGGATGTTTGGTAATGTTCAACTCGTAATTAGCTCTCCTGCTGACCAGATAATCATATAGTCAGCAATTAAAGCTTATTGAATATCTTTTCAGAGGTGAAAAAACATTAGAAGGAGTACCATCTGAAGTCTCTCAAATGCAAGGAGTCAATGAAAAGGAGGACTAGACTGTCTGAGCTAGAGTCTTCAAAGACACACACAAAAAAACATGAAAAATAGAGGACTTAGAAGAATGGTCTGTAGAGACTCTGGAATAGCATTGCTAATCTATATACAAATTCCTGAAGGTCTTAGGTGATTTTATTTAAAATAATTAATTTGCATAAATTTATCTGACAGTGATTTTTATGGATCACCTTTATTTCTGAGATTTTAAAGGTAATAGCTTCTATTTAAACCACTGGAAGATATACTGCTTTAGAAGTAAAATGGAAATGCTTTCCCATTACAGATAAGAGTTACAGATAATAGAATAGGGTAAAAATAATTTTTATAGCTTAATAATAGCAAAGCTAATTTTTATTACTAGATAACCAAGTTCCTTTTAAAGGTTTTTGAAAAGTTTCTATTATAGAATTTGGAAATATAGTTATATTTAAACATGTTGTAAATATAAATATGCATAAAATTTTAAGTGAGCAGAGTATAACTATCTTAACTATCTCAAAATAGTGAGAATGTCTGGACAAAGAATGAATTTCTGTATATTTATATAATCAAGATTCTCAATTTACCAACTTTCAATGAGTCAAAAAATAAAGAGGCAAATCTATTCAATTTGGAGATTCAAACTTATTCCTATATAGTTTTACTATGTGTTTATGAAGGAATCATCTTGTCAGGGGAGTGTGTAATTTCCTTGGTTCTGTCTCACTGCAAAAAATTTGAAGCAATGGACGGACCAGTGTTACAGCTTGGTATTACAGCTCAGTTACAGCTCAGTTTTATTTGGCAAGCGAGGAAAATACATCCTCAAGGCGTGTGGGGGAGCCAACCCAAAAGAATCGAAGAGAGGGCCTCAATTTTGCGTCCTCTTTTTATGTTATTTTTTTCCTCCCCTTGAGACTGCCTTATGCAAATTGCTCCAGCCAGGAGGGCTGTTTTTTTCATCTGAGGTTCTCACTCTGGTCCTTGGACCATCCTCTTCTATTTTTGGAGTCTTTCCCTTCTTTGTCTTTTAGTCATTGCCATTCTGGACTCCTTTTTCCTATTTTAACTATCTAACACTCTTATCAACAGTCTTTCAGAATCTAATCATTTTCAACTATGGAACCTTCTCTATAATGAAAGAAGATTGAATTATAGCCAATATCTGCTCTGGGTTTTTTTTTTTTTTTCCCAAGCAATTTCCTGATTTTCTTTACAAATCACTGCTTAGATAATTAAAATATAGCTAGAATTTTTATGCATTATACAAGTCAAAGGTTGAAATAAATTTCTAAAATCATTCACTTCTGTCCACATGTCCTGCTAAATATCCATTTTTGACTTGCCTTAATTTATTCTAGCCATCATAATTATTTTCAATCTAAATGTTTAGTTACTGATTTAATTCTTTTGTAAATAAAAACTATTCATTTTAAAATCAGTCTTAGAAATTAGGGAGTAAATATAATTTATCAGTTTACTAATTGCTTTAGTAAATTATATTTATACCTAATAAGAATAATATGCATTTGCTAAATTACTCATTAGACTTAAGACATATGTCAGCATAACCAAGTCTAGTCACATACTGAAAATCAAAATAAAACTAAATCTCATTGTGATATCACTGCATCTCCTTCTATTATCCTTATAATAGCAAAATTCCCATCTTTATAAGTTGAAATTGTGAACCTTGTGGTGTCTCAAAGGTGAAAAAACAGAAAAAAACCAAGGGCCTTGAAATGCAGGAATGCCCAAAACCAGATCCTTATTATCCTTCCCACCCCCATGTTATAACCAGTAAGGAATTTCAGGTCCTCCTGAACAGTATAACCTATCTCCCCTCCTACCTCATAGGGATAAGGTATTTGCCTTACTTTGCCCCCGCCCAGTATACATGCCTCATCTAATCAGCAAATGACCCGCAAGACCCCTATCCCACTCCTTGTACTCTGGATATAAAAATGGACCAAGGACCCCTATTCAATGTCAGCTTTCCCTGGGGCTTGACTGCTATTCTAAAAGCATCTCCCACTCTAATAAACTCTATTTTCCTTTCATCCTGTCTCATGTCTAGAAATTCTTTTCCAACCCACTCCCAGACTACAACAAATTTTTCTACTTTGTAGAGCATCCGTGATGCCTGCGTAGTTCAATTAAGTGGAAAGGAAAAAGAAAATTAAATTTTTACACATCATTTGTTGGGGTCAGGGCAAACTCCAAAGTACTTCTGCCACAACAGTGAATATCATAATTGTTGGGGATAGTACTTTACCTTTATCAAAACAACACTTATCATATGACAATGTGTTGATTTGAACTGTATTCTTATTAATTGTGTCTGGCTTTGCATTAAATTTGATCTCTTTTAGTTGTGACATAAAAGCTATTTGTGGGAAGAGATTATACTTAGTTCTGCAATTTGAAGCATTAATTTGTAGAACTCAAACTATCTGTTTGGCAATTAACATCTTTTTTTCTTACTCACAACATATAAATATACTTCATTCACTACCACCACTTAATCACATGTTAGGAGACAATGGATATTGTTTTAAAAGTCCTTAGTATATTCTATGTCCTTTATATATAAATAACTATCATCATTCATCTACTATTGTTGCATTAAAGAATTTTCTTCAAGTAATAGAGAAACTACTATTATTAAAACTTTGAACATGAAATTTAAAAGCAAAATAATTAACTGGATATTAATTACATATATAATGCAAGAAATAGTCATTTTAAATATATCAAATGAATACATTTGAAAAAATTTCTTGGGACATTTATAAATTCTCTATTGCTATTTTAAGCCAACTTAATAACTACTGCCAGAGTATACCAGGGATAATTACTCAGTTACTTAACAGACTCCCTGTTCACATATTTATTAAATTCCTGGTAACTAATTTATCAATTTCCTGAAAACTCTCATTGATCAAAGTGCCTGATTAACACCAGGAAGTATAGTAGACATAGATTATTATAATTTTTTCCTATTAAATAATTATTTTTCAAGTGTCAATATTGTAGAAATTAAACACAAAATGGAGACCAAACTTGTCCTCAGCAGACAAAACCACTAACACCATGTAACCAGAACTAAATCTAGCTTATTTCATGAACATAGATGACATTTAACTTAGGTTATTTCTCATAAATGCCTCTGATAATCATAAAAACAGCTTATTTCACATCCTAAAATGGTATGAGATATTCCTTTCAAACAATCCCCTGGCATCTAGAAACCCCTATTGTAATAACCAGTCATTATAAAGGTTAAAAAACTTCTTCACTTTCATCTTATAAGCCATCCCATAATAGCATGCCTATGAGCTCCAAATCAGTTTTGATTTTGAAAACTCTCAGTTCCTATAGACCGAGACTATAGAAGCACAAACAGACTTCTACCACATACTATTTTATCAGTCTGTGGCATTAATTTTCATATTTCTGAATTTTTAACACCATTGCTATATGACAGAAATACTATGTCAAAGCAGACATCATAATAATCACTTCAGTGTACATTTCATATCCATGGCAGATCTGAATTTAAGCCATGGAGGCAGAAACAATTTTGGTTTTGATCAAAAGTATCAACTGAGACTGTGGGAAGTGGGGGGGGTGGGGGGAGCTAAAGATGGAGGGAACAAATGTATACCCATGGCTGATCCATGCTGATGTATGGCAAAGAGCAATACAATATTGTAATTATCCTTCAATTAAAAATAAATAAAGAGAAATAGTAAAGGAAACAATTTTTTAAATGGCAAATAAAATTATTGAAATAGAAACAAGTTGCCATTTTTTTCTCCAGACTGTAAACTCATGGTTAAAATGCCAGTTTACACTATTATATTTAAAGTTATATACTATATTTATAAGTTATAATATTATAAAGCTATATTTAAACTTTATATTATATTTGAAGTTAAATTGTTAAACTGGATATTTGGTATTGAATGCTATAAGTTATACAAAGTAGTCTAGGACAATGGTGACTCTTTAGACTCTTGATAATATTTTCTATAGTGTTGTTGTTCAGTTGGCAAGTCACTTCCAACTTTACATGACCCCATGGACTGCAGCACTCCAGATTCCTCTGTCCTCCCCTGTCTCCTGGAGTTTGTTCAACTCATGTTCACCGAGTCGGTGATGCCATTCAACAGTCTCAGCCATTGTCATCTCCTTCTCCTCCAGCCTTCAATCTTTTCCAGCATCACGGTCTTCTACAATAAGGTGGCTCTTTGCATCAGGTGGCCAAAGTATTAGATCTTTGGCTTCAGCATCAGTCCTTCCAATGAATATTCAGGATTAATTTCTTTCAGGATTGAATTGTTTGATCTCATTTATGTCCAAGGGACTCTAAAGAGTCTTCTCCAACACCATAGTTCAAAAGCATAAATCCACTGGCTCTCAGCCTTCTTTATGGTTCAGTCAAGACTATGGTTTTTCCTGTGGTCATGTATGGATATGAGACTTGGACTGTGAAGAAAGCTGAGCACCGAAGAATTGATGCTTTTTGAACTGTGGTGTTGGAGAAGACTCTTGAGAGTCCCTTGGACTGCAAGGAGATCCAACCAGTCCATCCTAAAGGAGATCAGTCCTGAGTGTTCATTGGAAGGGCTGATGATGAAACTGAAACTCGAATACACTGGCCACCTCATGCAAAGAGTTGACTCATTGGAAAACACCTTAATGCTGGGAGGGATTGGGGCAGGAGGAGAAGGGAATGACAGAGGATGAGATGGCTGGATAGCATCACCGATTCAATGGATGTGAGTGCATGAATTCCGGGAGTTGGTGATGCACAGGGAGGCCTGGCATGCTGTGATTCACGGGGTCGCAAAGAGTTGGACATGACTGAGTGCCTGAACTGAACTGAATTATCCTATATTTTGAAATCTATTTTCCACATTTTTAAATTACCATTTTTATTACATACAAACTCTAATGACAAGTGCTACAGAGTACCGAAAAGAAATTTGATGCCATAAACTTAGATGTTGACATTGACAGTCAATTTCCATTGTGAAATAAATGCCAGATGAAGACATAAACATTTAAATAATCAGAAAACTGGTTTGGATGAAGCCAACCTTGGTGAGAATGTAAAGAGAGAGAAGAGCTATCATGGAATACCAATGAACAAGGCTGTTTAAGAGATTAGAAAACAGTCGAGGACAATGTAGGAGAAAATCTAAGGTAGCTGCCCTCTATAAGCTAAACACTGTGCACTCTGGAGAACAGAAGTAGTTACCAGGCAATACATTTTCAAAAGTTACAGTATGAGTAAAATAATGTGTCCTTTGTCTTTAGTAACAAAGGTGTTCCAGGTACTTTGGCAAGAGTAGTTTCAGAGAAGTAATGGACCAAAACTCCTAAGGCTTGAACTGCTGCCTCTGAAATGTAAAACACTGAGATCTATTAATAGAAACTGGGCACAGCAATTTTTCACAAAATGTATATACAAAATTAGAATAGCATTGAATTTAATTGACCACAAATAAATAAAATAGAATGAAGGAAAACCACAAAACCAAAAAACAAAAACAAAACAGCTATTCATGTGAAATATATTCATAGTACACTGGCTTCAAATGGTTATATTTTAATTCTTCCTCTAAAGGTAAGATTATTTCTTCTCAATATTGGGGGCAAAATTTTATCCTCAAAATTTCTTTAAGTGGAGGAATCTAATTGTGTTTAAGACAAAGTCCAAAAGAAATTACACTGAAAATATGAATAACAGTTTTTCCTTGTGTGGAGGTTCTCAAAAGCCTATATAACCCAGATAGACTGAGATGTACTTCTATAGAAGATAGAGGATAAATTACTGACTGTAATAATAAAACTCTATAATCATAGCATGCTTACATGGAGAACTACATAAAATTAGGCCAAATGACAAGTATATAGCACACACTCAGTAAGTGCTATATATCATGATTAAGCTTGACCTTAAAACTGAATAGAAGTTTTATATTGGATACAGAGATAGAGAGAAAACGTAATGGTAGAGATGATAAAGTAATCAGAGAGCAAAATAAAAGAAGCTTGAACATGCTAGGCGTATCCAGAAAAATACCTTAGTCTACTGAAATATTCTTACGCTTCTACTGATATATCATCCATTCAGGAAAGGCACATCAAGTTATCTATTTAAAGTGTAATTTGCATCAATTATCTCAAAATGTAATGGTGCTGATTAGATCCCAGTGATACAAAGTCAAATCATAGTTCATGCTCTCAAGCAATTTGAAGTTTAGTGAAATTTAGTGGAACAGTTGGACAGGGCTTGGTGACTGAACAACAATAAAAAGCATAATAGCAACAGAATGAAATGAAAAAGTGTGTTTTTGAGGAATTTTGTAGGAAATGAGAGCTTTTTTAGGTAAAGAGTGGCAGGATGGCAGTGTGGAGATCGCTCACCACATCCAAGGATTAGATCAGCAAATGAGCCCGTAAGTTCTGCAAGAAGTCAGGAGAGCAGAAACTTTGAGATTTCTCACTAGACTGTCTTCCCTGAGAGTCCCAAAGGGGCATTTCAAGCCTTCAGGTCAGTTCAGTTCAGTTCAGTCACTCAGTCGTGTCCAACTCTTTGCGACCCCATGAATCGCAGCATGTCAGGCCTCCCTGTCCATCACCAACACCCGGAATTCAGACAAACTCACGTCCATCGAGTCAGTAATGCCATCCAGCCATCTCATTCTCTGCTGTTCCCTTCTCCTCCTGCCTCCAATCCCTCCCAGCATCAGTCTTTTCCAATGAGTTAACTCTTTGCATGAGGTGGCCAAAATACTGTAGTTGCAGCTTTAGCATCATTCCTTCCAAAGAACAACCAGGACTACTCTCCTTTAGGATGGACAGGTTGGATCTCCTTGCAGTCCAAGGGACTCTCAAGAGTCTTCTCCAACACCCCAGTTCAAAAGCATCAATTCTTCGGTGCTCAGCTTTCTTCACAGTCCAACTCTCGCATCCATACATGACCACTGGAAAAACCATAGCCTTGACTAGATGGACCTTAGTCAGCAAAGTAATGTCTCTGCTTTTGAATATGCTATCTAGGTTAGTCATAACTTTCCTTCCAAGGAGTAAGCGTCTTTTAATTTCATGGCTGCAATCACCATCTGCAGTGATTTTGGAGCCCCCAAAAATAAAGTCTGACACTGTTTCCACTGTTTCCCCATCTATTTCCCATGAAGTGATGGGACTGGATGCCATGATCTTCATTTTCTGAATGTTGAGCTTTAAGCCAACTTTTTCACTCTCCTCTTTCACTTTCATCAAGAGACGTTTTAGTTCCTTTTTACTTTCTGCCATAAGGGTGGTGTCATCTTCATATCTGAGGTTATTGATAGTTCTCCTGGAAATCTTGATTCCAGCTTGTGTTTCTTCCAGTCCAGCGTTTCTCATGATGTACTCTGCATATAAGTTAAATAAGCACAGTGACAATATACAGCCTTGATGTACTCCTTTTCCTATTTGAAACCAGTCTGTTGTTCCATGCCCGGTTCTAACTGTTGCTTCCTGACCTGCATACGGATTTATCAAGAGAGTTATGTCCAATTCTATGTAACCCTATGGACTGTAGGCCACCAGGCTCCTCTGTCCATGGGATTCTCCAGGCAAGAATACTGGAGTGGGTTGCCATGCCCACCTCCTGTGGATCTTCCAGTCTTGGAGATTGAACTTGCATATCTTATGTCTCCTGAAGCCTCTATTCTTTAGTATTTGTAAAATATTTTAGCGTTATGTAAAGCCTTATTTTTGGAATCTATTTTCTTCAAATATAGATTTTCAAATATTACAGTATGAAGGTCTATTAAGTTAAAAAGCAGTGTACTTTATCTGATTCCTAAAGGAACAAATATTGTCAAAATATCACCAAGCCTCTGTCATATGTTGTTAGAAAAAGAAGAGTAGCAAGTGTTCCAAATCTTTGATATGTAGATTTGTGATAGTTTAACACCAATGTAAAGAGTCTAATCTTACCACTTTGCTCTTTCTCTCACAATGTTTCTAAATCATGTTTCTTAATCACAGATCAGAACATAGCATTCCCTCCTATGTAAGTGTAAGAAAGTAAGTAAGTGTTAGCCGCTCAGTTGCACCTGACTCTTTGCGACCCCATGGACTGTAGCCCACCAGGCTCCTCTGTCCATGATATTTTTCAGGCAAGGATACTGGAGTGGGTTGCCATTTCCTTCTCCAGTGGATCTTCCCAACCCAGGGATTGAACCTAGGTCTCCTGCACTGCAGGCAGATTCTTTACCAACTGAGCTACAAGGGAAGCTCCTTCTTATGCGGTATTAAGCAAATGGCTTGTAGCTTAGTAACATCTGAATCATACTAACACCAAAAAACAAACACACCAAAAAGTTCTTTAGATTGAACCAAGGTTGTTGTGATAACACGAATTTGAACTACTAGCCCTGAAGACGAACTCAATTTAAAAAAATACATTCTATTACTCTGCCCAACGAATTGGTGGCATAATTCCATACAATCAACAAATAATTACTGATTGCCTGAGTGTCATAAATATGTCAGGTATTGAATATTACTATTCATATAAGGTCTAGCTTTGCATGAAAAATTCTTCCAGCCTGCTAAGAGGAACAGCCCAATGGGCAGTTAGCATACTCTGTGAGAAGTTCTATTGTGGACTATTGTCTAGAAATCATAAGAGCCCCCCCAAAAAAGAACAAACAAACAATGGAGAGAAGGAGTATACTTGATCTGCATTATATAATGGAATCATCGGAAGAATGATGTCAGGACTGAGAGGATGTGAGGTAGATGGGACTGGAAAGGGCATTGCAGAAAAATGTAACTTCATTTATCAATCTATGGAGCCATGAGAAGGACCAGGCATCCACATGTTGTACACTGCTTGAAGAGCTCATTTTAGTGATGCTGGAGATGAAGCAGAACATAGAAACTAATCGACAGCTTTTCACACAACTCTAAGGTTGATAAAGCTTTTTTTTTTTTTAACTCAAGTTTTCAAAAGTTTATTGGTACTCATGATAATTTTATTCCTAATGTTGGATCATTGAAAAAGCAAAAGAGTTTCAGAAAAACATCTACTTCTGTTTTATTGACTATGCCAAAGCCTTTGTGTTTATCACAACAAACTGTTGAAAATTCTTCAAGAGATGGGGATACCAGACCACCTGACCTGCCTCTTGAGAAATCTATATGTAGGTAAAGAAGCAACAGTTAGAAATATACATGAACAAAAGATTGGTTCCAAATCAGGAAAAGAGTATGTTAAGGCTGTATACTGTCCCCATGCTTATTTACCTTACATGCAGAGTACATCATGGAAAATGCTGGGCTGGATGAAGCCCAAGCTGGAATCAAGATTGCGGGAGAAATATCAATAACCTTATATATGCAGATGACACCATCCTTATGGTAGAAAGTGAAGAAAAACTAAAGAGCCTCTTGATGAAAGTGAAAGAGGAGAGTGAAAAAGTTGACTTAAGCTCCACATTCAGAAAACTAAGATCCTGGCATCTGGTCCCATCACTTCATGGGAAATAGGTGGGGAAATAGTGGATACAGTAAGAGACTTTATTTATTTATTTATTTTTGTCTCCAAAATCACTATGGATGGTAAGCGCAGCCATGAAACTAAAAGATGTTTGCTCCTTGGAAGAAAAGTTATGACCTACCTAGACAGCATAGTAAAAGCAGAGACATTACTTTGCCAACAAAGATCCATCTAGTCAAAGCTATGGTTTTTCCAGTAGTCATGTACAGATGTGAGAGTAGAACTATAAAGAAAGCTGACTACCAAAGAACTGATGCCCTTGAACTGTGGTGTTGGAGAAGACTCTTGAGGGTCCCTTGGACTGCAAAAAGATCCAACCAGTCTACCCTAAAGGAAATCAGTCTGGAATATTCATTGGAAGGACTGATGTTGAAGCTGAAACTCTAATAATTTGGCCACCTGATGCAAATAACTGATTCATTTGAAAAGACCCTGATGTTGGGAAAGATTGAAGGTGGGAGGAGAAGGGGATTACAGAGGATGAGATGGTTGGATGGCATCACCAACTCAATGGACATGAGTTTGAATAAACTCCGGTAGTTGGTGATGGACAGGGAGGCCTGATGCACTGGAGTCCATGGGATCATAAAGAGTCGGACATGAACAGCAACTGATCTGATCTAAACTGGATATGAAATAATCTATTATATACAAGATGTTTGGTCTCCTTAGTTTTTGCCAATTATATTTTATATAATATGCTCATATATTTTAGCTAATATTAGTTACTTGGGAAAAGAAGCTATACAAATAATATATATAGCTGCTTTCTATAGGAAAATTCTGGCAGTATTATATATTTCTGATGCCTTCTTCTCTAAGGATCTGACTTTATATCTGATATTGATACTGAGTACTCCTCTTAGCTTCTGGATTCTGAAGAAATCTTTTGTATGATCCATATGTAACATTTGGACTTCTAAGGTTTTTCTTTCCTTCAACTTCAATGTACTCTTCAGTTCAATTCAGTTCAGTTACTCAGTCATGTCCGACTCTTTGTGACCCCATAAATCGCAGCACGCCAGGCTTCCCTGTCCATCACCATCTCCCGGAATTCACTCAAACTCATGTCCATCAAGTCGGTTATGCCATCCAGCCATTTCATCCTCTGCCGTCCCCTTCTCCTCCTGCCCCCAATCCCTCCCGGCATCAGAGTCTTTTCCAATGAGTCATCTCTTCGCATGAGGTGGCCAAAGTATTGGAGTTTCAGCTTTAGCATCAGTCCTTCCAATGAACACCCAGGACTGATCTCCTTTAGAATGGACTGGTTGGATCTCCTTGCAGTTCAAGGGACCCTCAAGAGTCTTCTCCAACACCACAGTTCAAAAGCATCAAATCTTTGGTGTTCCGCTTTCTTCACAGTCCAACTCTCACATCCATACATGACCACAGGAAAAACCATAGCCTTGACTAGACAGACCTTTGTTGGCAAAGTAATGTCTCTGCTTTTTAGTATGCTGTCTAGCTTGTTTATAACTTTTATTCAAAGAGTAAGTTTCTTTTAATTTCATGGCTGCAATCACCATCTGCTGTGATTTTAGAGCCCAATAATATGAAGTTTGATGCTGTTTCCATTGTTTCCCCATCTATTTCCCATGAGTGATGGGACCAGATGCCATGATCTTTGTTTTCTGAGTGCTGAGCTTTAAGCCAACCCTTTCAATTTCCTCTTTCACTTTCATCAAGAGGCTTCTTAGTTCCTTTTTACTTGCTGCCATAAGGGTGGTGTCATCTGCATATCTGAGGCTATTGTTATTTCTCCCACCAGTCTTGATTCCTGCTTGTGCTACTTCCAGCCCAGCGTTTCTCATGATGTACTCTTCATATAAATTAAATAAGCAGGGTGACAATATATAGCCTTGACGTACTCCTTTTCCTATTTGGAACGAAGAGGTGGCAAGAATACACTGAAGAACTGTACAAGAAAAGATCTTCACAACCCAGATAATCACCGTGGTGTGATCACTCACCTAGAGCCAGACATCCTGGAATGTGAAGTCAAGTGGCCTTAGAAAGCATCACTACAAACAAAGCTAGTGGAGGTGATGGAATTCCAGTTGAGCTATTTAAAATCCTGAAAGATGGTGCTGTAAATGTGCTGCACTCAATATGCCAGCAAATTTGGAAAACTCAGCAGTGGCCATAGGACTGGAAAAGGTTAGTTTTCATTCCAGTCCCAGAGAAAGGCAACGGCCAAAGAATGCTCAAAATACCACACAATTTCACTCATCTCACAAGCTATCAAGTAATGCTCAAAATTCTCCAAGCCACGCTTCAGCAATAC
This sequence comes from Ovis aries, assembly GCF_016772045.2. NCBI lineage: Eukaryota > Metazoa > Chordata > Mammalia > Artiodactyla > Bovidae > Ovis > Ovis aries. Next base: position 154,308,921 of record NC_056055.1, read on the forward strand.
CTGAACTATGAACTTCCTGATGTTCAAGCTGGTTTTAGAAAAGGCAGAGGAACCAGAGATCAAATTGCCAACATCCGCTGGATCATCAAAACGTAAGAGAGTTCCAGAAAAAACATCTATTTCTGCTTTATTGACTATGCCAAAGCCTTTGACTATGTGAATCACAATAAACTGTGGAAAATTGTGAAAGAGATGGGAATACCAGACCACCTGACCTGCCTCTTGAGAAACCTATATGCAGGTCAGGAGGAAACAGTTAGAACTGGACATGGAACAACAGACTGGTTCCAATGCACTATTAGAAACTGCAAATCCGGGGGCGCGGTCCTAAGATGGTGGAGGAATAGGATGGGGATACCACTTTTTCCCTCACAAATTCATCAAAAGAACATTTCAATGCTGAGTAAATTCCACAAAACAACTTCTGAATGCTGGCAGAGGACATCAGGCACCCAGAAAAGCAGATCATTGTCTCAAAAACAGGCAGGAAAAAATATAAAAGATGAAAAAGGAGACAAAGGAGGTAGGGAGGGAGCTCCATTCTGGGAAGGGAACCTTAAGAAGAGAGGTTTCCAAACACCAAGAAACACTCTCACTGCCAAGTCTGTGGCGAGCCTTGGAAGTACAGAGGGCAACATAATAGGAAGGAAAAATAAATAAATAAAACCAACAAATTACGAGCCCAACAGTAACTCCCCCAGCGGAAAAGCAGCGCAGTTGCCTGCATCCGCCACTAGCGCCATGGTCAGATAAGTCACAGCGACTGCACTCGCCAAACACCTGAGCTACCCAAACCTGGGAAGGGCACAAATGCAGGTCCAACCAGATCTTCGCCCCTGAGGGCTACCTGAGTGCCAAGCCTGAGCAGCTTAGATCAGGGAGGTGCATGCAGCCTAGGGCCGGCCTCAGACGGTTCCCGGCGGAGCAACGTAGAGCCTGAGCGGTGTGTGCCGTGAGCAGGGGCAGGCCCAGGGGGGCTGAGACACTGCAAGCACATGCCAGTGTTACTCATTTGCAGCATCCCTCCCTCCCCACAGTGCAACTGAACAAGTGAGCCTAAAAAAATAAAAAAAAAAGTGTCCACCACCGCCTCTCCTGTGACAGGGCGGAAATCAGACACTGAAGAGACCAGCAAACAGAAGAAGTTAAACAGAGGGAACCACCTTGGAAGTGACCCCACACTGCCCACAACACCAGAGAAAGGGCCAGATATATCTTTACTATTTTTACGATCATTCTTTTTTGTTGTTGTTGTTGATATTGTTATGTGATTGTTTTTTCTTTTATTTTTCCTCTTCTTTTTTTTAACATTTTTAAATTTTTATGTCCTCTATTTCTCCTTTAATTTTTATTTTTATAACCTACTATTACTTTTCCAAAAAAAAAACCCTATTTTTAAAGCAAATACCGTATATACTCTTTTTGTAGTTGTTGTTGTTGTTGTTTAATAATTCTTTTGGCTTTTTTTTTTTCCTTTTTCTCTTTCTTCTCCTTCTTCTTCTTCTCTTTAATATTGTATTTTTGAAAATCCAACCTCTACTGTAGATTTTTAATCTTTGCTTTTTGGTATTTGTTGTCAATTTTGTACATTTAAAAACCCAATCTTCAGTACCCAATTTTACCTGAGAGTGAGATTACTGGCTTGACCACTCTCTTCTCCTTTGGACTCTCCTTTTTCCCCACCAGGTGGCCTTTGTCTCTTCCCTCCCCCTTCTCTTCTCTACCCAACTCTGTGAATCTCTGTGTGTTCCAGATGGTGGAGAACACTTAGGGAACTGGTTATTCGTTGTATCTGTCTCTCTCCTTTTCATTTCCCTCTTTTATCCTCCTGGTCACCTCTGTCGACTTCCTCCCTCTCCTCTTCCCTGTATAACTCCGTGAACACCTCTGAGCAGTCCAGACTGAGGAGTGCACATAAGGAAGTGGTTACTGGCTAGCTTGCTCTCTCCTCTTTTAATCCCACCTCATCTCATTCCAGTCACCTCTAACTACCCCCTCCCTCATCTCTTCTTCATGTAACTCAGGTAACCTCTCTGGGTGTCCCTGACTGTGGAGAAACTTTTCATCTTTAACCTAGATGTTTTATCATTGGTGCTGTATAGATGGAGAAGTCTTGAGGCTACTGTAAAAATAAAGCTGAAAACCAGAAGCAGGAGGCTTAAGTCCAAATCCTGAGAACATCAGAGAACTTCTGAATCCAGGGAACATTAATCAATAGGAGCTCATCAAACACCTCCATACCTATACTGAAACCAAGCACCACCCAAGGGCCAGCAAGTTCCAGAGCAAGACATACCATGCAAATTCTCCAGCAACACAGGAACACACCCCTGAGCTTCAATATACAGGCAGCTCAAAGTTACTCCAAAACCATTGAGGGTCTCATAACCCATTACTGATCACTTCATTGCACTCCAGAGAGAAAAAATCCAGCTCCACCACCACAACTCCAACACAAGCCTCCTTAACCAAGAAACCTTGACAAGCCACTGATACAACCCTGCCCACAGTGAGGAAGCTCCATAATAAAGAGAATTCCGCAAATTCCCAGAATATAGAAAGGCCAGCCCAAACGTAGCAATATAACCAAGATGAAGAGACAAGGGAATACTCAGCAGGTAAAGGAACAGGAGAAATACCCAGCAAACCAAACCAAAGAGGAAGAGATAGGGAATCTACCTGAGAAAGAATTCCGAATATTGATAGTGAAAATGTTCCAAAATCTTGAAATCAAAATGGAATCACAGATAAATAGCCTGGAGACAAGGATTGAGAAGATGCAAGACAGGTTTAACAAGGACCTAGAAGAAATAAAAAAGAGTCAATATATAATGAATAATGCAGTAAATGAGATCAGAAACACTCTGGAGGCAACAAATAGTAAAATAACGGAGGCTGAAGATAGGATTAGTGAAATAGAAGATAGAATGGTAGAAATAAATGAATCAGAGAGGAAACAAGAAAAACGGATTAAAAGAAATGAGGACAATCTCAGAGACCTCCAGGACAATATGAAATGCTCCAACATTCAAATTATAGGAGTCCCAGAAGAAGAAGACAAAAAGAAAGACCATGAGAAAATCCTTGAGGAGATAATAGTTGAAAACTTCCCTAAAATGGAGAAGGAAATAATCACCCAAGTCCAAGAAACACAGAGAGTTCCAAATAGGATAAACCCAAGGCAAAACACCCCAAGACACATATTAATCAAATTAACAAAGATCAAACACAAAGAACAAATATTAAAAGCAGCAAGGGAAAAACAACAAATAACACACAAGGGGATTCCCATAAGGATAACTGCAGATCTTTCAATAGAAACTCTTCAGGCCAGGAGAGGATGGCAAAACATACTTAAAGTGATGACAGAAAATAACCTACAGCCCAGATTACTGTACCCAGCAAGGATCTCGTTCAAATATGAAGGAGAAATCAAAAGCTTTACAGACAAACAAAAGCTGAGAGAATTCAACACCACCAAACCAGCTCTCCAACAAATGCTAAAGGATATTCTCTAGACAGGAAACACAAAAATGGCATATAAACCCGAACCCAAAACAGTAAAGTAAATGGCAACGGGATCATACTTATCAATAATTATCTTAAACGTAAATGGGTTGAATGCCCCAACCAGAGGCAAAGACTGGCTGAATGGATACAAAAACAAGACCCCTCTATATGCTGCTTACAAGAGACCCACCTCAAAACAAGGGACACATACAGACTGAAAGTAAAGGGCTGGAAAATGATATTCCACACAAATAGAGACCAAAAGAAAGCAGGAGTAGCAATACTCATACCCGATAAAATAGACTTTAAAACAAAGGCTGTGAAAAGAGACAAAGAAGGCCACTACATAATGATCAAAGGAACAATCCAAGAAGAAGATATAACAATTATAAATATATATGCACCCAACATAGGAGCACCGCAATATGTAAGACAAATGCTAACAAACATGAAAGGGGAAATTAACAATAACACAATAATAGTGGGAGACTTTAATACCCCACTCACACCTATGGACAGATCAACCAAACAGAAAATTAACAAAGAAATGCAAGCTTTAAATGATGCAGTAGACCAGTTAGACCTAATTGATACCTATAGGACATTTCACCCGAAAACAATGAATACCACCTTTTTCTCAAGTGCACATAGAACCTTCTCCAGGGTAGATCACATCCTGGGCCATAAATCTAACCTTGATAAATTCAAAAAAATCAAAATCATTCCAAGTATCTTTTCTGACCATAATGCATTAAGATTAGATCTCAATTACAGGAGAAAAAATATTAAAAATTCCAACATATGGAGGCTGAACAACATGCTTCTGAATATCCAACAAATCACAGAAGAAATCAAAAAGAAATCAAAATATGCATAGAAGCAAATGAAAATGAAAACACAACAACCCAAAACCTGTGGGACACTATAAAAGCAGTGCTAAGAGGAAAGTTCATAGCAATACAGGCATACCTCAAGAAACAAGAAAAAAGTCAATTAAATAACCTAACTCTACACCTAAAGCAACTAGAAAAGGAAGAAATGGAGAACCCCAGAGTTAGTAGAAGGAAAGAAATCTTAAAAATAGGGCAGAAATAAATGCAGAAGAAACAAAAGAGACCATAGCAAAAATCAACAAAGCCAAAAGCTGGTTCTTTGAAAGGATAAATAAAATTGACAAACCATTAGCCAGACTCATCAAGAAAAAAAGAGAGAAAAATCAAATCAATAAAATTAGAAATGAAAATGGAGAGATCACAACAGACAACACAGAAATACAAAGGATCATGAGACTACTATCAGCAATTATATGCCAATAAAACTGACAAGGTGGAAGAAATGGACAAATTCTTAGAGAAGTACAACTTTACAAAACTGAACCAGGAAGAAATAGAAAATCTTAACAGACCCATCACAAGCACGGAATTTGAAACTGTAAACAGAAATCTTCCAGCAAACAAAAGTCTAGGTCCAGACGGCTTCACAGCTGAATTCTACCAAAAATTTTGAGAAGAGCTAACACCTATCCTACTCAAACTCTTCCAGAAAATTGCAGAGGAAGGTAAACTTCTAAACTCATTCTATGAGGCCGCAATCCCCTAATACCAAAACCTGACAAAGATGCCATTAAAAAAAAAAAAAAAAAAAAAAAAACTACAGGCCAATATCGCTGATGAACATAGATGCAAAACTCCTAACAAAATTCTAGCAATCAGAATCTAACAACACAATAAAAAGATCATACACCATGACCAAGTGGGCTTTATCCCAAGGATGCAAGGATTCTTCAATATCTGCAAATCAATCAATGTAATTCACCACATTAACAAATTGAAAAATAAAAGCAATATGATTATCTCAATAGGTGCAGAGAAGGCCTTTGACAAAATTCAACATCCATTTACGATAAAAACCCTCCAGAAAGCAGGAATAGAAGGAATAGGCCTCAACACAATAAAAGCTATATATGACAAACCCACAGCAAACATTATCCTCAATGGTGAAAAATTGAAAGTGTTTCCCCTAAAGTCAAGAACAAGACAAGGGTGCCCACTTTCACCGCTACTATTTAACATAGTTCTGGAAGTTTTGGCCACAGCAATCAGAGCAGAAAAAGAAATAAAAGGAATCCAAATTGGAAAAGAAGAAGTAAAACTCTCACTGTTTGCAGATGACATGATCCTCTACATAGAAAACCCTAAAGACTCCACCAGAAAATTACTAGAGCTAATCAATGAATATAGTAAAGTTGCAGGATATAAAATCAACACACAGAAATCCCTTGCATTCCTATACACTAATAATGAGAAAATAGAAAAAGAAATTAAGGAAACAATTCCATTCACCATTGCAATGAAAAGAATAAAATACTTAGGAATATATCTACCTAAAGAAACTAAAGACCTATATGTAGAAAACTATAAAACACTGATGAAAGAAATCAGAGAGGACACTAATAGATGGTGAAATATACCATGTTCATGGATCAGAAGAATCAATATAGTGAAAATGAGTATACTACCCAAAGCAATCTACAGATTCAATGCAATCCCTATCAAGCTACCAGCAGTATTTTCCACAGAACTAGAACAAATAATTTCACAACTTGCATGGAAATACAAAAAACCTCGAATAGCCAAAGCAATCTTGAGAAAGAAGAATGGAACTGGAGGAATCAACTTGCCTGACTTCAGGCTCTCCTACAAAGCCACAGTGATCAAGACAGTATGGTACTGGCACAAAGACAGAAATATAGATCAATGGAACAAAATAGAAAGCCCAGAGATAAATCCACACACCTATGGACACCTTATCTTCGACAAAGGAGGTAAGAACATACGATGGAGTAAAGACAATCTCTTTAACAAGTGGTGCTGGGAAAACTGGTCAACCACTTGTAAAAGAGTGAAACTAGATCACTTTCTAACATTACACACAAAAATAAACTCAAAATGGATGAAAGATCTAAAGGTACATAGGCAAAACACTCTCTGACATAAATCACAGCAGGATCCTCTATGATCCACCTCCCAGAATACTGGAAATAAAAGCAAAAATAAACAAATGGGATCTAATTAAAATTAAAAGCTTCTGCACAACAAAGAAAACTATAAGCAAGGTGAAAAAACAGCCTTCAGAATGGGATAAAATGATAGCAAATGAAGCAACTGACTAACAACTGATTTCAAAAATATACAAGCAACTTATGCAGCTCAATTCCAGAAAAATAAACAACCCAATCAAAAAACGGGCCAAAGAACTAAACAGACATTTCTCCAAAGAAGACATACGGATGGCTAACAAACACATGAAAAGATGCTCAACATCACTCATTATCAGAGAAATGCAATTCAAGACCACAATGAGATACCATTTCACACCAGTCAGAATGGCTACGATCCAAAAGTCCACAGGCAATAAATGCTGGAGAGGATGTGGAGAAAAGGTAACCCTCTTACACTGTTGGTGGGAATGCAAACTAGTACAGCCACTATGGAGAACAGTGTGGATACTCCTTAAAAAATTGCAAATAGAACTGCCATATGAGCCAGCAATCCCACTGCTGGGCATACACACCGAGGAAACCAGAATCGAAAGAGACACATGTACCCCAATGTTCATCACAGCACTGTTTATAATAGCCAGGACATGGAAACAACCTAGATGTCCATCAGCAAATGAATGGATAAGAAAGCCATGGTACATATACACAGTGGAGTATTACTCAGCCATTAAAAAGAATATATTTGAATTAGTTCTAATGAGATGGGTGAAACTGGAGCCGATTACACAGTAAGCCAGAAAGAAAAACACCAATATAGTATACTAACACATATATATGAAATTTAGAAAGATGGTAATGATAACCTTGTATGTGAGGCAACAAAAGAGATACAGATGTATAGAACAGACTTTTGGACTCTGAGGGAGAGGGAGAGGATGGGATGATTTGGGAGAATGGCACTGGAACATGTGTACTATCATGTAAGAAATGAATTGCCAGTCTATGTTCGATACAGGATACAGAATGCTTGGGGCTGGTGCATGGGGATGATCCAGAGAGATGATATGGGGTGGGAGGTGGGAGAGGAGTTCAGGATTGGGAACTCATGTATACCCATGGTGGATTCATGTCAATGTATGGCAAAACCAATATAGTATTGTAAAGTAAAATAAAGTGGAAAAAAAAAAAAAAGAAAGAAAGAAAATACAAATCCCCTTATAAACTTGAAATAAGGGAAATAAGAAACAAATATTATCTCAGAAATATAATTAATGAATAAGTACATAGAGTTGACTTGACATTTGCTTTCAATAGAAATGGAGATGGAGAATGAAACTTGCCTTACTTAGAAAGGTAATAATTTGTACTAAATATATGAGATTTTATGATACCTAGTAAGAAGGTAAAAAAAATTATGGTATCATAGTTAATTTTCTTATTACTGGGTGAAAGGTTTATAGTCAAGGAACTTACATGAGTGGAAGAGGAAGTTTTATCCTATCTCAAATGTAACACAGAGGGACCTTGATAAGAACTGCAGACAACTGCACCTGGCAACCAGTAATTGGAAAGAAAGTGCTTTGTTTCGAGTAATCATTTCTGGCCAGTTCTCAAACCAAAAGTCAAAAATACCCATGTGCACACATTGGTACAGCAGCCACATATTAGAGGATTATTTTTAGTTATTCATGACTTCGTGATGAGAGTGGGAGGTTAGCCTGCATGGCCAGTGATAGCCTGTACTCTATGGAGGCTTTTAGAAAGATGTTCTTTGTTATAGTTTAGTGATTTCAAATGTACTGAATTGTAATTATAGAGGAGACTAACATTTTAAGTTATGGTGATCTTTATATGACAGGGGAAAATCCAAAATTAAAATTAAATTATACCTGCTTAAAGGAAAAAGATGGAACCATGTTCTTTTTACATTCTACATCTATAATTTAGCATACAAGTTCAGATACACTCAACAATGGTTTTCTTATTCTCAGTTACCTTGTGGGTGTAATAGCATGGTTAAAACCAACTGAAAATTTATAACTGTAATGTCTGTCTTGTAGTACTTTAATTCTACATAAGTAATAAGCATTCATTACAGTTGAAATTCATAATGAAGAAATGTGTGAAGGTTCCTTAAGACCAGGAAAACAGGAGGAAAACTTTTGGACTTTTCCAGAAGAAACATTAATTGCAGTGATCAGTGGACAATGTCAATATTTTTAATCAGTGTAATGGTGTAAACAGACAGAAGGAAATAATTTTTAAAACTGGTGAGTACAGCCTCATATAATTATCCAAGTCTCCATGGTAGAAATATTCCAGTGGAGTTTTACCACTAATTTTCTGAGCATTTACAAAGTTGAATGGGCTTAGCATTATTCAATAAAAATATGATCTGAATCAATCATTAGCTGTCCGTCTAGTCAGGCTATGGTTTTTCCAGTGGTCATATATGGATGTGAGAGTTGGACTGTGAAGAAAGCTGAATGCCGAAGAATTGATACTTTTGAACTGTGGTGTTAGAGAAGACTCTTGAGAGTCCCTTGGACTGCAAGGAGATCCAACCCGTCCATTCTGAAGGAGATCAACCCTGGGATTTCTTTGGAGGGAATGATGCTAAAGCTGAAACTCCAGTACTTTGGCCACCTCATGCGAAGAATTGATTCATTGGAAAAAACTCTGATGCTGGAAGGTACTGGGATCATGAGGAGAAGGGGACGACAGAGGATGAGATGGCTGGATGGCATCACTGACTCAATAGACGTGAGTCTGAGTGAACTCCGGGGGTTGGTGATGGACAGGGAGGCCTGGCATGCTGTGATTCATGGGGACACGACTGAGCGACTGAACTGAACTGAAATGAATGTCTATAAAGTCACATACTATAAGTTAAACTTATGAATTACATGATTTAACAAAAAAAAAACCCATTTCCACTGTTTCACTGAATCAGTGAGAACAAAATAAAACGTGTTTTTTATATTCACATTATTAGAATATGAGCCTCCAAAACTTACTTGCCAGATATTAACATCCTACAAAGTGCCATTTCTCAGGTTATTTCTGGAATCTTTTTAAGATATAGCTCTCTGAATAGATTCTTTTGTTCTGGCCCTGTTGTGCTGTATATGCTGACTCTCATCCCATGACCACTATACTGAGCAGATTTGTCCTCAGCTCATCAGCACCACCCGTATTCTTACTTTTGCCTCCAGGACTCAGAGCTGGTATCTGAGATGCTGTTGTCATGCCCATTGCTACTCTTTGACTATGCTGCTGATTATGCCTAGTCTACTTCCACGCCAATATAATAATAACTTACTGTTTCTTCTTCTAGCCCCACTCCAGGTACACCCAGGTTTTTCATGTCTCAGAGCCTAAACTGATACCTTAAAATCCCAGAGACAGATAGAAATCCACTTCTCAATCATATCAGTTACATTACTCTCTCCAGAATTAACTAGTTCACAGTGACTACAGAATAATTGAACACCTTAACAAGGAAAAAAGAATATATGCCTTATCCATTCATACTCAATCTTATTTATCATCCAGGAGATTCTTAAAATATAAATAAATTAGCTGCCATGAACATTTGCACAGTTTTGTGTGTATGTGTGTGTGTGTGTGGACATATGCTTTCATTTCTCATGAGTAAATACCAGGTAGGCAACTCTGTAATTTTATTCCTAGGTACTTACCCAAGAGAAATGAAAACATATGCTTACAGACAGACTTCTATATGAATGTTCATGAAAGTTTTATTCATCATAATAAAAAATATACAAAAACAAAAAAAACTAGAAACAACGCAAGTATACCCTGATCAGAGAATGGATTTCAAAAAATGTAGTCCATTCAAATAGTAGGAATCAACTCAAAAATAAAAATAAACAAAGTTTTGAAATTGCAGTAACATGGATGAATCTCTCCAGCATTATGCTGATAAAGAAAGTTAGACACAAGAGAATATGCAATGTATAGTTTCATTTCTATGAAATTCTTAAGCAGGCAAAATAAAGTTATGGTGACATAAATCAGATCAATGATAGCCTGGGGTGTGGAGTGGAAGTGGGGGAATCAACTGCAAAGATAGAAATGTTCTATATTTTGATGGGAGTAGGGTAACTTAAATCTGTGAATTTTATTTTGGGTGAATTATTTCTCAATAAAGTTGCCTTAAGACCTAGTAAACGTATCTTCTCAAGGTCTGAGTCACTCATCTCCTATCCTACTACTTATATCTTTAATAGCTCAGTAAGAAATCATTTTCATATACATATTCTCATTGGATGTTATAACTACGTACAAATTCTACATATTAAATAGGGCAGACGTTAGTACCTGGTTTTGTATGCATATATATATTTAAGATTTTTTTTGATATGGACCATTTTTAAAGACCTTATTGAATTTGAAGTAACTCTGTTTCCCTTTTATATTTTGTTTTTTTGGTCCAGAGGCATGTGGGGTCTTAGTTCCCAGACCAGTGGTTGTACCTGCACCCTCTGCATTGGAAGATGAAGTCTTAACCACTGGACTGCCAGGGACTGCATACAAATATGCTTTTGTATATTTTAAAACATGACTGACTTGCATATACTTGGCTACTTTTCTCAGTTCAAAACCATTTGTACCTATTAATGTAATATACAACTCACTTATACTTACTAATAGAGAACAGAGTTCAAAAA